>NC_136059.1:1772988500-1773657488 GCF_964261635.1 Lissotriton helveticus | reverse complement strand
GATAGCAATAAGTACTACTTTTGTAGACACATAGTCGAGAAAAAGCATTAACCATAAAAACAGAAAGTATGCTGAAACAATCCACATTTGTTGTTTCCCTTCCCCCCTCTCCCCCCATCCCTCCCCCCTCCCTTCCTTCCCCTCCTTCCCTCCCCCCTCCCCCCTCCCCTCACAAAAGAACATAGGAACTGCGACGGCATTGCCGTCCATCTGCAACGCAGGAAGGGATTAGAATGGTAAATGTAACAGGGAACAGTAACCGACAATAAACAATAGCATTATGTAGTAGGCAGTATATAGTAGGGTGTGGGTCATAGGTAGTGGGGAAGAACATGGAGCTTAACCATACGGTGTGTTTTACAAACTTATTAGTTAAGGCTATTCAATAAAAGTTAGCTAAACATGACTGATTAGTCGTGTATACTGTATGTATTTTGCCTGTGAAAGGCACTCGTAATCAGAAACAAGAGGATATGAGGGGACGTTCCAGAGGTACAGACATAATTTCTGAAAATCCCTAAGACCCTGATGTAATAATGTTGTTATAGACTATGGGTCAGAACGTTCACCTCTTTTCGGTGGAAGCGCCAGGCAGTCTCGGATATGTATACTGAGCGGTCTTACCTGACTGGGACAACCAGCTCAATGCAAAACAACAGCAATAACTGAAGTGGAAGAGGCAGCAGGATGTTCGATTGCCAGAGAATGAATACTATTTCAACTTATCGCCTACTTGAGAAGACATTGGTTAATGATAACACTAGATATAACAAGTTAGAGGCTTGAGGATGATATGTTAGAGTCACCCATGACCAGAATTTGAGTTTATATTTTCTTGTGAGTTGGTCTTCCGCTTGTTTGATGAGTAGATGGACGAGTCCATGCTCTGCGGTGGAGAGTCTTCGATGAATTGCGCCAGAGCATTAGGGTCCGTGAAGAATTTCGGTTTGCCTTGTACGGTAATTCTAAATTTCGCCGGACCAGCAAAGGAGTACTGGATACCTTTTGATCTAAGTTTTTCTCTCAGGGCCAGGAAGCCCTTCCGGACTTCGAGTGTGACTTTCGAGTAGTCTTGGGTGAAAGTTATATTATGACCCTCCCAAGTGACTTTGTGATTGCGTCTTGCGAATTGAAGTATAGCCTCCGTATGTTGGTGCCTCAGTGGTTTGCATATCAATGGACGCGGGCCTCTGTACCCGTGAGGGATGTAGGTAGGAACCCTATGGGCTCTGTCGAGTTCGAACTCTTGATGGAAGGAAATCCCTGTTATCTTCGGAATCCAACTTTCTAGAAAGTCTACACAGGAGTTCGCGTCTTTCTCTGCATTTTCTGGGATCCCAAAGATGCGCACGTTTCCTCTCCTGTTTCTGTCTTCCAACTCCGCGAGTTGGTGTCTGAGTTGGACCGTTGATCCTTGGAGTTGCTGTATAGAGTTGGATGCAGTATTGGTTCTGTCTTCCAAGTCGCTAATTCTGTGTTCCGCTTCATCTATGCTTTTGTGTACAGAGCTCATGTCAGCTCTAATTGCAGTCAGTTCCAGCTGCATAGAGTCCGTGTTGGCTTTGGTAGACTTTGCTAGGTCGTGTACTTCTGCTAGTTTTTTCAGGATTACTTCTAGGGTGCTATTAACGTCCGCCCTTGACTTGATGGGAGAGTCTGACAATGAGGGTTCAGGTCTCACCTTTTTGTTGTTCTTCTTCTCATCCCTGTCTGCCATTTTGAAGGAGTTTTGTGTGTGGTTAGCGCTATTGCGATGGTCTTCCAGTTTGCGAGAAAGAACAGGTCAGGTTGTCTAGCAGAGATCCCCAAGGATGTGACTTTAGATCTCAGAGATCTGGCAGATAGCGTCGGTGTGCTCCTGAGAAGGTCCGGGTCTCTTGAGCTGGTCCTCTGGTTTTCAATTGGAGTGTGTAGGGAGTTAGCACTCTTCAAAATGACATCCGTCTTGCTCAACTTGTGGCTGTATCTCTATTTGTGACTGCCTCCCCAAGTGTTATTGTGACATTAGGAGCGCTAGGATAGCGACGGCACCTTGGGTCTGCATGGTTGATGGAACAAACATCCTATTTACTTAAAGTTCACTGTTTCTGCTTGCCTTTCTTGATTTTGCGCCGAAAAAAATGATAATGTCGAGCACAGTCGCCATCTTGGGGACAGGCGTCAGTGAAGGCAGGCTCCCTCAAGGTTTAGCTAGATCGCCGATGAAAATGCTCTCGCTATCAGGGGTCCCCTTCAGAAGGATGTAGGGCAGAGTTGTTATGCTACTAAAGCATTACGCTGGGCATTTGCGGTGAAAACAGCGCATTTGAGGTGACTTACGAACGAGGCAGGTAGCGGGCGGCCATCTTAGGAACAGGCAGGTAGTCGGGCACACGGAGTCACCGGTGATCAAGAATCGAGCCGGTTAAATTAATTGTTTTGCTTTGGAGAGTTAGGCAATAAGTTGCGCCTCTTCTAAGGCTCACCTCCCCTCAGTGTGCGGCTCTTGGATCCGCCGTTTCTCGCGAAGCGACGTGCAGCTTGTCAGAGCGCTGCTCCGGTGTCATCTCCAGTCGCGTGGTAGCAAGTCGGCAAAAAGGTGCATCTCGCGGGTATTAGGCGCTCAGTTTCGCACCGAGTGTGCCTCAGCAGGTCCGAAACCCAATTCTTCCGTTCATTCGGCTGCAGAGGTGGTTTTATCGCCCCTGAGAACGGAAAGTTCGCTCCCCTGCTATGAACACAACATAGCTTGTCAAAAGACAAAGGGACAGATTTACTTACCTTTCATGCAACACAGTGGCACTTGCTGCGCTGCATTGCATAAAAGGGAGAGATCAGAAAACGCGCCCTATGTACTGAGATCAGAGCCACTGGGATTTTGTGGCGGGGAATGCTAAATTATATGTTTTCGTTGAGTAAATTATGGGGCGAGAAAAAGCAAATTATGCAGCTTAGTTTGCCAATTTAAAATTGTTAACTCTGGGCATTGGTTGCACCTTATTAGTACCAATTTAACACTAAAATATAGCTAATGCAACAGAAAGGTGACCAGTCAACCTCCTCAAATGGCCTTCCACTCTGTGACAACACCTGTTGCTGCATTTTTATTAGCCTTTGAACCGTTTGAACTAGTAACAATTTTCTTTCTTGAAGTCTGCAGATTATGCAGCAGATGATGGAGTATGTGGCAAATGTGGTAAACTACAGTTATGCAAAAAATGTTGTGGCCGCACAATTGTATAATACAAGTGCCCCTAATGGCCCATGTCTGCTCTCTTATGGTGCTAGTGTACTTCAGGCAGCCTAGTGCCAATCGCTGACACACTTGCACGGTGGAACAAGGCGAATTGTTTTATTGCAGGAAGGGATACCGTCATGCATATAAACAATTGTGACCCAATAATCTCCTTCTACATGGGCTGTACAATACAGCACAGATATAAAGAGGAAATAGTGAGGTGGAAAAATATTTTTTTCCATGTTAAACTATCATCTGGAAGCATAGCGATTTCACGCAATCTCAGGTTTGCAAACCTTTGTAAATCTTGGATTATGTGAAAAGGGGGACGGGAACGTCCATGCTCCACCCGTGGAATGCCTTCCAAGATGAAATGTAACACAATGCAGCTCAAACTGCTGCTTTGCGATACATTTCTTCACAGAGCCACGCAAAGTGGTACAAATTGCCCCTTGAGTAGTTTTGTGATTACTAGCGTTCATTTTGCTTCGTGGCTACGGAACAAAAGTAATAACGCAACCGCAGAGCAAATATAATGAATTTCTTTTCAAATGCAAGGAGGATGGATTACGTGGTATACATTTATAACAGTATAACAATTCTATTAAGACTGATTAGGTAGTTTAAGACAATATTTCATATTTGATCAACTATATATATGGTAAGTGCATAAAACGCCTGCATTTCATTACTGCCGATTAACTATAATAGGAGAGAGAGAGATTGTGTGTGCACATTGACCTCAAGGAAGGTTCACCCTCAGTAATGAATACATATCGCTCATTTCAATCTTGTCTGTGATTTAAAGTCCCGAACCGGGTAGCTCGGTTTTAACTGCAATTGTTGCACACATTCGTACCAACGGTTTAAAGAAGGTGTATCCTGGAAACAGAACGAGTAATTTGTTTCTGATTATTATTGTACTAGACCGATATATCTCCGGAGAACTCATAAGTAAGTTTAATATGAAAGCGAATAATTTCTGCAATCGTGTTTTACAACCGTTTAAAAGATTCGGAAACAAATGGTATTTTGCTTTTAGCACTAGGTGCAACATAATATGGTGTTCTGGAAGTAAAATTATTAAGCACACTGCATTTCATATGGATTAAACTCTCACTCTGGGGCATCACCTTGACACCGTTTCAATTTGTACCAGTGTTGGACTTCAATGTTGCATTTTGTGGACAACCAGGGGTCAAAAACCATGATGTGAATTAAATAGTGCGCATTGTACTGCACTATAAAATCACATTCAATTTGATCAGGCTATGCTAATTTTTCATGGGTTCAAATGGGAGGCTTGATTTTGGTTGCAATAATTAGTTCAGGTACTCTGTCCCCTAATTGTGGTACTAGAAGTGATGCTACAATTTTGCCCAGATACCAATAGTTTAGAATCTCTATCCAAAGGATGCAACTGAGATACTGTCCTTGTTGTTTCTTTATTTAACTTTGTCAGTTGCAAGATAAAGTATAGACGCGACCGGGGGATGAATTTCAGCAACTTCAGCCCCATCCATCACTTCTTCTCCCTTTTTTCTCGAGGACCTGGTTGAGAGAATCACGTGATTTCTACCAGAGAAGCTTTCTTGTTGGTTCACCTGGCCAGTTGCAAGTAGTCAGTGGCTACCAGTATGCATTCTAGCCAGATATAAGGGGTGTTCTTCCCTGAACCACGTGCATAGGTTTGGTTGCCTTGATTTCCAAACTATGAAAGGCTTTGCCATTGCATTACGGCATGGCCGAACTGCCAGGACTTTGTCAGATCAGCAGAAGTTTCCTTCAACCTTGAAAAGCGTTCCTCAAACTTACTGGACACCTCTTGTACAAACACCTATTTGAAACATGCTGCTATTTGTTACTTCAAATCATCAAGCTGAGTACTTTTCTCTTGGAAGGGGCAAGGGGAGTGACTGGAACATAGGAAATTTTAGGACAAAAGAGGAGTAGTTTAGGGAGCTGTAAGAAGGGGTCAGGGTTGGAGGGAGGGACATGAAACCACCCAAAAAGTGTAAGTCCACCTCTATTAACAAACTACACTTCTATACAGGCACGGCCCGTGCCGGGCCTTATACTGGGGCGGTGACGTCAGGCAGGGGAGGGTCAGGGTGGGGGGTTGTAAAGTACGGGATATGGACCATTAGAGGTAAGTGCCGATGAAAATAAATAAAACAAATTTCATTGCCCACGCTGCATCACATTTGGCGATGCAGCGTGAGCAACGAAATTCGTTTTATTTATTTGTATCGATATTTACCTCTAATGGTCCATATCCCGTATTTTACAACCCCCATCCTGATCCTCCCCTGCCTGACGTAACCGCCCCAGTATAACGCCCAGCACGGGCCATGCCTGCTCATAGGTAATCCAAAACCATTCCTTAGAATATAGTAAGGTAGGGAACCCATATGAAATAGCATTAAATAAATTAAATTAGTTAAAATAGTTAAAAACACAAATAAAGAAAATTTAATGATAAAACGTGTTCTTAAAATTTGACACATGTGTTGTAGTTTTTCACTTTGTAATATAGCTTTTTGAATTGAAAAATTAATTAAACAATATTCTTCATGAAAATAACATTAAAGAAGCTTTACTTAATTCTCTACAATTGAATGTAATATATTCCAATAAAATACATTTAAAATGTAATATGTTCAAGTTAAATTTTATTGCATGATTAATAAAAATCGTTACAATCTTCGTTTAGAATAAAAAGGATAAAATTACATGCTATAAAGACATACTTTCGCTGTTAAACTTCCATATATACAAAAATGTTTTAAAAAACATTTCTTTGTTTCCCCCGTGGTCTGTTCTTTTAATTTCTGAGTCTTGGACAAGCGTATATGGGGGTTGAGTTCGCGTTAATGGACATCCGGCCCCGATCGAACTTTTGTACTCAGCGATACTGCCATTTTTTTCATTGGTTGTCCTGGAGCTGTTTTTTTACTTCAATCATAAATTTAAGTCCCCGACAGGCCAGGATTGAAGACGAACCTCCCAGCCTGCTTATTACCGCTTGCCGGCATGTTTTTTATATTCAGTGTGATCAAGATGTCCCGTAGGTACTGTCTTCTTAGGGCCATAAGTGCTGGGCACACGCAAAACAAGTGAGTTAGGGTTTCATTGTAATATCCGCACAGTCTGCATTGGGGACTTTCTTTTTGATGTTTCCAGGATGGTCTCAGGTCCTTGGAATAGTGAAGATTCATTCGATAGTCTATGTAGATCTTTTTTAAGTATTGACTAAAATGGGTGGCTAAATAAACATGCTGTTTTTGTTGGTTATAGGAGGAGATTACTATCCAGGCATGGCGTCGGTTAGTCAGTATTTTTCTGTCCTCTAGTAGTGATTTTCTTTTTGCTGCACTATTAGCTGTTTTACTAAAGTATACTTGGTCTGTTTTTTTATTCCATACTTCTAGTAATTCCAGTTCGGACAGGCAGGTATTCAAATAGATTGCCCACGAGTTTCTGGAAGGCTCACTGTCCTGAGTATTTATTTCTTGCCAACAGATGTAGTCCATTGACTCGAGTGGAGCTTTGCGGAGTTTGTAGCATACTTTTACGAACCTTGTCATGGACCGAAATTTTTGATTTTTTAGTCTAAATTCAAGACGGACTTGAGCTACAGATGCCGCTTTAGGTAGTTTAAGCACTGCTTTATATATTTTGTTTTGTAGTTCATTTAGTGTTTTGGCCTCCCCTCCAAGCGACGTTACTAGACCGTATGACAGTGTTGGTAGGATCTGTGCAGCCATTACTTTTAGGAGGTGAGTGTGGTTCGGGCCGTCCATTTTTAGTTGGAGTTGCCTGTATGCGTAGATTAACGTTTGTGACTTTGCTTTTATTGCCAAAGTGTGTTCTTTTTTTGAATTACCTTGCCCGAGAGTCACACCTAGGTCCCTGTAGGATTTCTGTTCTTCTAATGCTGACTCGTTGATTGTCCATTTAAATTTGAAGTTCTTTTGCTCCACTAGTCTCAGTACTTTTGTTTTTTCCCTGTTTAATTCCAGGTTTTCTTGGTCTAAGTAGGATTGTAGCATATTTATTAAACGTTGTAGACCTATTGGCGTTTTACTTAGTAAGACGATGTCATCGGCGAACTGCAGAGTTGGAATTAGGATATTGCCGAGTTTGGGTGCATGACATTCGGTTTGTCCTAAGTTTCTGCCTAAGTCTGCCAGTTACAGGTTGATTAGACAGGGGGCCAAGACAGCCTTGTTTTAGGCTGTCCTGGGTTTCAATTTTGGGTGTTAAACTGAACCCTTGGCCTTGTTTTACCCTTGCCAATGTGTCGCTGTATAGACAAATTATTGCATTTAGTAAGCTACTTGGCAGCCCCCACTCTTTGAGCTTTCCCCATAGTCTCAACCTGCTCACTCGATCGAACGCTGCTTTTATGTCTACAAAGCACCCATATAGTCGTTGGTTCTTTGTTTCAGCTCTCTCCATTAACAGTGCCAGGGTAGTCAGGTTTGTTGCTGTCCCCATCCCCTGTCTGAAACCAATTTGAAAATTGGGAATTAGGTTGTTGTTTTCCACCCATTCTGGATCTGCTCCAAAAGACACGAGGCATAAAGTTTTGCTTCCACATCTATTAGAGAGATCAACCTATAGTTCCACGGGTCTCTTCTATCACCTTTTTTATAGATCGGGTGGATGAGGCCTCGGGTGAAGAATTGGTTGAACAAAGCTGTTAGGTGTTTGGACCAAAAGTTCTCATTGAATTTGAATGCGGCGGTTGGGAGACCGTTTGGTCCTGGGGCACCCTCAGATTTGAGCTTTTGTATAAACTTTTTTACGCATTTACAGGAAATCAGTGTTGGCTGGTCGTTCACCCGTTTTTCACTGTCAGGGTCATTAAGGTTTGTTGTGCTATCCTGGGAACCTACTAGGTTGCGTGGTTAATTTAATTTTCTTTTGTTGAACCTTGGGTCTTGTCTTTTGGGTGAGGTTCCTTTCTTAAATAAAGGTTGCTTACGTGGCCTTCCCATCCACCAACACCAATTCCGGGGTCCTGTGACATTGCTTCACCGTTATTTAGATTGTTAATGATGCCCCAGAAGTCCCGAGAATTTTGCTTTTTGCTTGCGAATAAGAGTTTTGCCCACACGGATTCTTTGTATTTGGCCTTTTCGGTCCACAGCATTTTACGGTAGTTTTTTCTCAAGCTCCTAATGATGTTGTGATTCGATTTAATTCCTTGTTTTTTGTTCCTCTGTTCCTTCCGTAGCTCCTGGGCTATTTTACTCTTTTCTTGTCTTAAGTCACAGGTATACCAGGGTTCTCTCAGCACTTTTGTGCCTTTTTGTGAAGCTGGAGGGACGGAGTGCTTATGGATCAAGGCCTCTACCAGGTTTTCCCAATTTTTTACGTGTTATCCGTCTTCTTGTTGTCCATGTTTTGTCATAAACTTACTTGCTGTTTCCTGGATATCTTTCGTTTCTCCACCTCTCCATCTTATTTTTCGCAAATTAAATTTCTCAGGTTGCTGAGACAAGGAAGTTATCTTTTCAGACCAGGTAACCGCGATATTCATTCGTATAATTTGGGGAAAGTGGTCGCTTTCTGTATGCTGGACTATGTTATAGTCCTCAATGGCGTCTATTAAGATATTACTAATTATTGTAAAGTCTATGGTTGACATGACTTTGCCGCTCATGTAGGTTGGTGCTAATGTTGGGATTCCCTTTTTCGTCCTTTTTAAAATTGTTAGTCCCAGTGTTTCTAGTTTGTTCAATGAGAATGGTTTGTACCCTTCTCGTGGCTTTTTGTTCTGGTTAGGACTGAATGTCCCATCACTCATTAGATTAGAGTTGAAGTCCCCTGATATTATCAGTGGGCATTGATTATTTGATTTCTGTAGGGCTTTGATAAGTTGAAAGAGTGTTTTCATTTTTTCTTTTTTGGATAAACGGTCGGGGTGGATGTAAACGTTTATTATGAGGAGTTGCTGCAGAGGCTTTCTGGTGATTTTTGTTACTTGAACCCAACTCAGCCTCACATCCTGTTTCTCAGTTTGCCAATTAAATTTCTGTGACACGTACGTTGATAGCCCTCCACGTGGGTGCCCACAGTTGGACAATCTCTCTCCTAGTATGTGATGTTTAGAGAAACCCGGGATTGCAGGGTATGTCAGGTTCCAAGTCTCTTGTAAAAGAATGATGTCGTGTTTTTGAAAGAAGGATTGAGTTTCATGGTCCTGGTCCATGCCGCTGAATCCGTATGTGTTCAATGAGCACATATTGATTTTTGCCAGATGATTTGTGTATTTGTCTTGGATATTGTTATTTGACGGTAATATTACATCTGTTTGAGGTACTCTTTTGGCTTAGTACCGTAGGAATCCACGAACAATCCTGGTCGAAGCTGAGGGGCCCAACTTTGTGTGTCTGGTTTGGATGGGTGTTAGTTGTTCCAAGTTTTTTTTCCTGTGAAGTCGCTCGGACTCCATGGAGGCACAATGTTTGCTTACAACTTGTTGGTTCGTCCCCCTTTAGGAAGGATGTGCTTTTCGAGAGGGGATATGGATATCTAGGGCGCATGTGTTGTTTCAAGGTTATTCCCCAGCTCTCAAATGATCCTTTGTTAGCGCAGATCTTGGCGGCTAACTTCTTAGAGGCCCAGGTAGTCACGGAGTCTTCAATGTCTAGGATGTCTTTGTTTTGACAGAACTCCACTGCTACCATATCTTGAGAGACTATTCCCCTTAGCTCTGGAATTGCCTTGATTAGTTTTATTAGGTTCCCTCTATTTAGAATGTCCTGCCTGCCCTTTGTTACATATTCAGGTGTAAATGACAGAACTGGTTCGATGTCGTCCAGGGAGGTTTTTTGTTTTCCTCGAGAGACCGGTTCGGGAGGTTTGTTTCCATTTGCTGGGCTGGATTTAGTTTTAACTATCACCTGTCCTGTATGGCCCTCTTCCCTCGTGTCCCTAGTGAGTGCCTGTCCTCCTTTTGTATTTTGATTGATTTCAACATATTCTCGGTTTTTACTTTGTGCTATACATTGCCGGTCGTGTCCGATTTTTATGATCTTGATTGGGGTCGTATCCCTGCTGAGTCCCTGTCCTCCTTTTGTGTTTTGATCTGTTTCCAGCTTTTCTCAGGTTTTACTTTGAGCTATACATTGCCAGTCGTTTCACGTTCTTTATGATCTTAATTGGGGTCAGGTCTGTCTCTAACTGGACGGGCTTTGTTTCCTGTTTTTGCTTACTAGAGTTGTTGCCCAATAACCCGCGGGCAATTTTTTGTGCTCTCTCTGTACTTAGATTCTTTAGAGACTGTCCGACCTCTTTAGATGTGTTTATGTCTCTTGGGGATGGTGAGTGTTTTACTAAATGCCTTTTTCTGGGGTCTTCCACCGATGTTGTCGGTATCGTTACTTGTTTGTTAGATCTCTTTAGGTTGGTTCTGGCTGTGGGTGGTTGTGAACCCTGATTCGGTCCCTTGAGTGTTATTAAGTCTGGTTTTTGGAACTGTTCCGATGTTGTCGATTTCTCGAACAAAAAGCTTACTCACACGTTTCTGGGTCTTCTAGTCTGTTGGTAGAAGTGTTCGGAGAATTGGTTGTCGTTTCTGGCTCTTGTCTCTAGTTATTCTTGAATATTGAAAAGAAATGATCTGTGGCAGTTAATTGCTTGCCATTTGATCTGGGCCTTGCCTTCCTTGCACGTTTCCTTTGTCTTTTTGTTAGTTTGTCTTGAGGCTGAGAGTCAAGATTGACCAGAGGTTTGGTTGTTTGAGTTTCCAGAATCACGGATTCCTTTTTCTGGTCCTCTATGTGGTCCACGGGGTTGGTTTTCCCGTCCCCCTCTTTGCTGTATTTTTGTTTAATTTGAGTATTTGGGACGTTTAGTTTTTCTTTGCTGGATTTTTTATCTGGGGTGTCTTGGTTGCCCTTCTGCTTGCTTGCTGTCTTTACTACGCCGAGAATATCTTTTAGGATTTCTGGGAGGGACGCAAATTTCCCAATAATACTCCCGCAGTCACAATTACTTTGTTTATATTTGGTTGGAAGTTGGTCAATGTTTCCTTTGTTGTGTGAAACTTTATTTGGGAGAACGTCCATGCTTCCTTTGTTTGCCAATAAGGATATTATTGGAGCTTGGAGCTCAAGTGTGCAATGTGCTCTGCAATAATGTTTATGAGATCAATTTGGACCTCCATTTTATCGGACTGATAGTTAAGCGCCCCTATGGCTTGGTCCAGTGTACTTATTAAAACATTCCCCCAATGTGCATTGGACTCTTGGCCGCCTCCGCTCCCTTCTGGTTCGTCTGAGTGTGTAATCATGCTTGGCATCTGCGTGTTTCCTTTACTTGTTCTACCTCCGCAGCTAATGCTGTCTTCTATCAAGATTCTTTGGTTGCCGCTGTTGTCCGTTAAGTTGTGTGGAGTGGATGCTACTAGGCCCAACCTATGCACCTTGGGGGTTAATTCCTGTGCTAGGGTAGGCCCTTGCGGAGATGTTCTTAATACTATTGTGTTTGTAGTTTTGGTCGAGTTTAAATCGTTTGATACTGGAAGGGAGTTTAACCAGACGTCATCCCCTTCTGGCCTCTGTTTTGTCGGTTCTTCCGTTTCTCCTAGGTGTGGCTCTATACGAGGATCGTCATCATTTGTGTGACCCGTATTGATCTTGTATTCGGAATTGATGAAGATATTCTCCAGAGATACTTTTCCTGGGGATATCGAGGAAATCTGGAGAAAATTTGTTGGTCGCTTTTCGTGTCTATTTTTCTTTTTGGGTGTTTTGTTGTTTCCGTTCCTCTAGTCGGCTCAGTTTCAGTCAGTGATTGGTTTGATTTGTGGACCAGGGCTGCACGGTTTCCGATTTTTTCCCTAGGTGGTGTTTTTTCAGTTGATCGGAATATGAAGCTGGTAAAGCTGTTGTGGCGTCGTAAGGTATTAGTTCCATTGTTTGTTTACCCTGGTTTAAGCTTTTCAACAAGTTTGATAATTTTGGCTTGTCGGGCTGGATAGGGCTCGGTAGGTTTAGTGCCTCCTTTGCTGTTGCAAAAAGCACAGAAACCGGGTCTTTTTGAGAAAAGAATCTGTTGATCTTCTGCTGTTTTCCTGTAATTAGGCCGGTTTTGACTGGTGTCAGAACTGATCCTACCGTCGCTTTCGCCCCCTGGGCTGCTGATCCCCCATTTTGGGCTGCAACTAGAGGGAGACTTTCTTGGAGGTACTTGTCTGAGTTAGGCTTTTTTGCTTTCTTACTACGTGAGGCTTTACTCAATGGCGCTTGCCGGTTTGTTCCTGATCTCATTCTCCTTGTTGTTTTATTGTTGAATTTTTGTTTGGTACCGGCACCCGTAGGCTCCTTTCTCTTTTTTAATTTTTTTTTTTTAAGTGTTCCATTGGCTTGTTGGTTTGTTGATTTTGTGTTTTTCTTCTCTGTCTTCCTGTCTTTCAAGTCAGGTATTTTCTTGCTGTTTGAATTTTATGCAGCTCGAGAGCTATGGGACTAGTCGTGCTTCTGTTAGGCTCACCTTTTTTTTGTGAGAAAGTGCTCTGTCACCTACTTGGTTGATCTTGTCCTCCCCTCCCTTTTCTTTTATTGTCTGACTTGATTCCAAATGATTTGTCGATTAACGGCAAGAAAAAATACAGTGAATTTAGTGGGTTATAGCTTATTGAGCCTTAATGAGCCTTGCTGAGCCTTAATGAGCCTTATGTGATGGCCCCTCCAATGTTGCCCCTGGGTCCTTACTCCTGATTCCTGTATCCTATGTTAGCAGTTTTGATCGGTGTCAGGTTTATCAGGAGACTATGTATTTTAATGGATTTCTATGGTTCCTGCAGACAGCTGGGCTAATTAGCCGATGTGTGACCTCCGTAGCTGGGCCTCAGGAGCCTCTGAGGCGAGATGGAGGTTTAAGTGAGGCGTCGGTATTGAGGGCAGTTTATTGCCTATGGCCCCGCAGCCGCTGACAAAGAGGGCAGTGAGGGCAGTGAGGGCAGTGAGTGGAGCCCACAAGAGGAACTGGCCACGAGCGGAGCGCTCGGGGGGACGGTAGCAAAATCGGACCTAGTCGGACTGCCTAGGTCAACCCCTCGGGCTCTTACTTCACGGCCGCCTCTATCGGCAGCCGCGCTCGCGTCTCTCGCGTCTCTCACGTCTCTTGCGTCTCTCGTCTCATCTCCTGCCTTACCTCGGAAGCAGCCTCACCTCCTTGCCGATGTAGATGCCAATCCCGATGCCGATGTAGAGAAGACGCGGCCACCTCGACCCGAAATACAGGTAGAAAACCCGCTCTGCCGCTGCCGCCGATGAAAACCCGCTACCTTCGCTCCGCTTCGGCTTTGGTGGCCCTGCTCCCTTCGCGCTCGCTCGCTCTCGTTCCTCCTCTTCCGCTAGTCAGAAACAGAGTGCATCAAGAAAGAGACTGTAATATGTTATTAATTCCGTAACTCTTTTTCTTTAGTATCACATTTAAAATATGCTCTGCATCATTAATAAGAGGATGACAATAGAGAAGGGCAACAACCTAAAGAGGATCCTTTATTATATTGATGTTGGAAGAAATGTTCCAAAACTACTATAAGTCACCCCCCTAAACACCGGCACTACCCCTGAGAGGATTATCTCATGGCTAGCCAACATTGTTTTAATGCACAATACCTGTCCTAGTGCTTTGGCAATTACACCATCATTTCACTTGAGCAGTTAATAGAAGACCCTACCTAGCAGAGGACAATTCCTGAACTATGGGCCATTGGTCCAAGTGTATACAGAACTATCAGATGATGCCATGAAAGAGTCTCAGCGCCATACTGCACTACAATTGCCTATGTCAATAGGGAATAGGAGAAATGTATTTACATGGGTCTACAATGCATTCAATGGGACAGGACAAAGTTGGAGAGGTATCTGGTGAAGGACGTGGCCCTCTAGCCTCTAGGGCTACGTGGGTTGTCTACAACCTCCTCCTATGCCTTCCCAAGAATGAAAAGTCAGTCAGACAGTAGAGAATACAAACTTACTTTATTAGGTATATACTCTGCAGAGGAGCCCAGTCAGGCCTTCACCATGAGAAGCCTGCCGAGGGGGACTGATGCCCCAGAGCACGTTGATACATAATAAACCCTTCTGGAAAGTTACCGGCTTAAGCCGGGCATGAACAAAGGAGGCACAGAGAGATGAGCTACCACCTGCACGATGGGTGCACTATCAGTACTACAAGACCACTGTGCCGAGTCTCAGCGTCTCCTAATGTGGGAGCAGAGCTACACATCGAGATTGGAATGTAGAGAAAGAATTTCAGTTCATTAGCAAATCGGGATACAGCCTTGCACAGAAGAGAAAATAAAAACGAAGTACATTTTTTGGGTATTTTTTTGTCCTCATTAAAGAAATAAAGTGAGTTGTCCTGAAGCAGTACCATGGCACCCTCCTGGGCCCGAAAGAAGGGATATGCAGCCCTGTAGTTCTCTTTCCACCTCAAGGGTTCCTAGGCTCGCCAACCACATGACACTTGGGAAAAATACCGATGATAGTATCGACCCCATGGTTTTTACATAAACCATGTTCCCAAAAACTCACTTGTTTCATAATCATCGGACTTTTGTGCATACTAGGAAGTCACAGGATCCAAATTGTTAGCCCAGTTGTCCCAAAGCCCCCAAAACTAGTTATTTTCTTTGCCTTACAATCCATATCTAACTTGTGGATTATTTTAACAGAGAAAACCAAATCTAAAAAAATTGGTGAATTGGGGGAAATTCAGTTTAGACAGATTTCCCTTCTTGCCAGAAGAATTAAAACAAACAGAAGTGAAACTTGGAGATTGACAGTTTGGTATTAATACTGTCTACAGGTAAGATTCCAAAAATAATTAATACCAGGCTTACCTTAATTTCTTGGCCCATTACCTCTGAAATAGTCCTACCGACTTGCCTTAAGAAGCCCTGGATCTGCGGACACTGCATGAACATGTGCACATCATCTGCGCTCCTCAGGTTGCATTTCACACAGGACTTCTCTCAGCCTCCCAGCTTGAAAAGCATCTTCGGGGTCCAATGAGCTCTAAGGAGTGTGAACAGATGATTTCTACTCAATGGTGCAGCCTTGACAACCTTCTACAAAGTTCATATAGATACTTGCCAGTAAGATGTGATGTTGTTGGAAGGCAGGTTTCTTCTCCAGAGCTCCTCCATAGGCATCAGTGGCAGATCTCCTTTGTTCAAAATCCAGTACCATTTCACCACTTCTTTGCTTTGGTGACATGGGACTAAAAACCTGCTCTCCAACTCCTTGTTTATAACTCCATTTTGGCCCTGATTCGAAGCCCAGTAGGAGAGTTGATAACATTTGAATCTGGATAACCTTTGAGTTGTTTGAAAGTTGAGGCAATTCCATGGCAAAAGTTTATTATCTAACAGTAATTGGCCCCATTTCTGATCTCAGTTTTCCCATAAAGGGCTGATAAGCTATTATTTAGGCATTCTGGGGTACCTGGAGAGTTCCATATGGGAGCACTAGAACAATAATACAGAATTTTAAGAAACTTCTTCATCTGGAACCATAATTCACTGGCTGACCGTATCACCTTCAGTTTAATTTTTTTAAAGTATTTAGGATGACTGAATTTAAAAAGAAGCCCATCACCCCCCTGCGGTCCACTGTTTGACATGGCTAAGAGGTAAGGTGGAAAATTGGTGGAATAAAGAAGAAGGGATCTCATATTCTTAAAAAGGAAAGCCCAGCTGTAAAAACCGAAGTCAGGGCTAGCTATTCCACTAGCTGCTTTCTCACATCTCAATTTCTTCATTGAAATCCTGACCCCTTGTCAGCCCAGAGGAAACTATTTATGACCGACTGCAAGTTTTTTAAAGCGGCTGAACTAAATAGTAGAGGGATTGTATCAAAGATTAATGTAATTTTGGGCAGCACATACATTTTGACAAGATAGAATCGATCAAGAATTGAAAATGGGAAAGTGCACCAAGATTTCAATAGAGATTTAACCTCTTTCCTTTTAACCTCTAAATTAACCTGGGCCAATTTGTCAATTTTCTGAGTAAATTGAATACCTAAGCATCTTAGTTGATGCTGTACTAACGGCAAACTAGATTGCCAGTTCCATGACATAATCTCAGTTTTTTGCGAGTTAATTAGATAACCACATATCTCCCCAAAATCTGTCAGGATTTGTTCCAACTTTGGCAGAATCGCTGGTGATTCTTTCGTAAGAATCATCAGGTCATCGGCATACAAGGCCAAGTTTATTGTCCATCCCCCTATATTTAAATGGAGCAAAGAGCCCACTGGACCTGATGATTTGTGCAAATGGTTCTATGTATAGATCGAAAAGGATAGGGGAAAGAGGGCAACCCTGCCTAGTGCCTCGCTCTAAAGTAACTGAATTGGTTAAATTTCCATTGACTATAATTCTGGCTGTGGGAGTTTTATAGATGTTCCTAATAGTTCTTGAGACATTTGCTCCTACGCCAATTGCTTGAACTAGTCTAAGCAGGATCAATTCACCTGGTCAAAAGCTTAAGTGTCAAATTATTGGCGGAAGCGATATCAATAGCTCCTATCAGCTCATGAGTTAAGTCATGCAGTTGACGCCCTCTAATGAACCCCTTTTGATCCGGATGAATTAAATTTCCCATTATATTGTTCAATCTCCCTGCTATAAGTTGCACAAAAAAATTGTAGTCACAATTGAGCAGGGAGATGGGACTTATATTTTTTTCATCTTTATTGGGTTTCAGAATCAATGTAATGGCTGCCTCGTTCCAGAAACTAGGGATTGGGGGATTGTTAGAAAAGATGCTGTCAAAAAGTTTCTTCACAACCGGGGCAAGCGTCTTGTTAAGGGCAATATAAAACTCATTTGGAAGAGCATCTAGGCCTGCAGCACTGCCTCCCTTTAAATTTTTTATTACAGTTCTAATTTCAGGTAGTGAGAGCTTCCTATTAAGTTGTTGAGTGTGGTCTTCAGTACAGTTTTGCTAAGGCAAGCGAAAAAAGAAGTAAGGCCTAGTATGAGCACTGCCCAAGCTGTCTTCTAGTGGTTATTAAATACAAAATGGAATCACACAAGCTAACTAAACTTACATGCTGTGAGGATAACTCAGTGGGTTGCACAATGTGGATGCAAAGTGTGAATACCATTGCGTCTATTCAGCCACATAATGCTGACTTAACATAACATGCGCCTTGATGCCCTCGTGGTTAAGTTTGCGCAATACAAGATACCCTTCATTCGTTCATTCATTCACATGTATAAATGCACAATGGGACGGGGAGTTTGAAATCTAACAGACCCTCCTTTTAGCATATGTGGCTAAAAGCTTTATTGCTATCAGGCAGGCTCTTTACAACTCTAAGTGAGAGGAGGAAATTTACAGACACATACATATTGCTAAACATACTCAAAGCAAATGGAAATATAAAATTGTCATTTAATACTCAAATATTTCCTCGTTTACCAACGTTATTGACTGAATTTCTTGCATCATCATGGAGGAGTACTTATTATCCTGTCTGGGCAGCGTAATGCTGTGAGTCAGTTTACTCACGCAATACATACAGCAGGCTGGGAGATAGTTGGTACACAACAACAGGTAAAGATGACCCCTGCAATGACTATCAGGACGAGAAAGATCTTCCAACTCCATGAAGCCAGGAGGCCCCAGAAACACCCAGTGAAGGACCATGAACTATTATCCTTAGGAATCTCTAAAGCAGGTTTGTGTCATTTCTGTATGGCACAATATACAGTCGGGGCACTCTCGGGTATGTGCATGCAGCAGCTGCTGCCGATGACGCAGCTGTTGCCGATGACGTGACTTGCTCCACCCCTGTCCATTTTTAAAGCAAAACGAGTCCCGTAGGTTGGAGCTCAACTGTAATATTAGTCAGTATACCTGCAGTGGTGCTGATGACTCCCTCAACTACTCTGGCAAGGCAATGTATGTTGCGGCTATTAAACATGGAACCCCAGAACGGTACAATGCCCTTCATTTTATTGGTAAATTGCTGTAGGGAGTAATCTGTTTGATCAATATTGTCTGTATTAACAACACTTTTTACTCAGTGCTCAATAATGTTTCTACGGGGCAACCTATGATCTTTGTGGAAGTTGGATGGTGCAAAATAAACAGAAGGAAGGAGGAAGGAGAGATATCACTGGCCAAAGCACCCCTTAGGGAGCCAAGTATAAGGTTGTTCCCCACAGATGACGTACACATTCGGGGGTGTCAACAAGGGTGGACCACTAGTTGTATTCAATTGATAAGTATAGTTGCAATGACTCTGTCCTACGGAAAAATCCCTTGACCCTTGAACATAGAAACTAGCAGTTGCATTGATCAAGGGGACGGGTATAGCTTCATCTCCAGTGATATTGCGCTCTTGGAAACATCTAAAATATTCAGTGACGTTAAATCCTTGGAAGTCTAGTACTTCATTTTGTAACCAGGTGACATTTTCAGTGGCTGTAAAGACATTTATATAAGCATCAGGGTGTAGGGTACCCTCCTTTCCATCTGCCCCAGGTGTATATCCTTGATGTACCACTATGTAATCTAAAACTGCCTCATAGTCAGCCTGTGTCATTTTTATCACATCCGCATAGTAATGCATATCAACCATGGTTAGAATTTGAAACCAAGCTTCACAGCTACCTAAATAGTACAAGGGCACCAATATTAGTAGATCATTTTTATTCATAACTGAGGGGAGCAGTCCACATAACTAACACTTTGTGGCATTAGTAGTGCTATGGACTAGATGAAGCATCTCAATGAATGCATTCTGAGCATAAGTTTGTCTATGTCTTTCTTTATGCAGGGCAAATATAATGAACGAGTGCTCAGTTGGAACCGGGGTAGTCCCTATCAAAGTATGCACAGGGTGTTGTTCCTCTAAATACCAGACTACCCCAAATAATGTTATCATCATCAGGAGAATGAATACCACCATCCCATTCCCAGTAGATCAGCTAGATCACCCAGGACCATTCTGCAGCATCGGAGTAGTCACTAGAGGCTGCTCCTTTCTCATGTTTGCACGACCAAACGGGTACATTAGAAATACTTTTCAAAATTGGGACCACAAATATAACCAACCAGAGGGGTATTCTTCTTTCCTGTGTCCTTTATGAGCCTTACAGGCATGCTCCTATTGTTCAACAAACGCTCCCTCGGTAGAGCTGCACAATCACAGCCCTTGCTGAAAAGCAATCCACGGCCCTTGCTGAGAAACAAATCCTTCTTCTTTCAGGATAGTGCAACCTCCCTCCTGAGCAAATACCCTCAGCGATCCTGTCCAGTGTCCTAGGGCAGTGCAACAGTGTTCTTTACGCTAATTTAAAACAGGCACAAGAGGCACAACGCCTACACCCTAGGCTCAAGTCGTTCCCTAACTCCTGGATTGCCCTAATGGTGCACTGTCCTTCCGTCTGGGCCACAGATTGTACCTGGTACGCCCAGACTCCTCTTCATTAACAAACAGAGGCAAGAACTCAGATTCAGCTGGGGATTGGGACACAGGTTGTTGTATTCTAGGAGCCGGAGCGTCCTGGGCGGCCCTTATCTCAGGGGGGTCACCACAAATAAGGCATGTCGTTCTCCTTGTCTGTCTGTGCCCCTCTCAGCCGGGCGTCAGAGAAAGGAATGAAGTAGGGAACCAGCTCACCTTCCTGGTCAGCGATCCTGGCTTGCACCCAGGCATCGTAGGGAAGCAGGAGGGGCTCCCTCTTTACGTGGGAGGCATGCACCCAATTCTTCCGGCCTTCCAACTTGGCGGTGGTGCGGGTCGCGAACAACACCTGGGCAGGTCCCTTCCACCTTGTCTCCAGACAGGTCTTGCTCTGAAAATGTCACACCATTCCATAACCCCCCGGCTGTAGTCGATGCTCGGGCCCCTCTGGTACTGGTTGCAGAGTGGAGTGTACCTGTTGGTGAATAAAAAGAAGGTCTTTAGACAATTGGTACAAATAGTCTATCAAAAAAGGGTACTCTATCTCAGAAAAACATTTGGGTCTTGGGATGCCCCAGACATTGGCAGGGCGCCCGAAGACGACTTCATAGGGTTGCAGCCCTGTCCGAGAATGCGATGTCACCCTTGTGGACAACAATGCTAAGGGCAAAGCATCTGGCCATTGCAATCATTTACTTTCGCGAATTTTGGCAAGCTTCAGCCTGAGAATGCCATTGTACTTCTCAACAAGGCCAGAGGATTGGGGGGGTCTTTTGCTGCATGGAATCTCTGCATGATTTGTAAGCCCTTGCACACCAAATCAATGACTTTGGCATTGAAATGTTTCCCTTTGTCACTCCAGATCACGCGTGGCAAACTGTAGTGTGTGAAGTACTCCATTAAGCATGCCTTTGCCATTGCCATGGCTGTATTCTCTTTGTTTGGGTAGGCCTCGATCCACTTACTGAATGTGCAAACTACCACTAGTACATATTTCAGGCTATTCACTTGGTCCATTTCAATGAAGCCCATTTGGAGAACCTCGAAAGGAAAGGAAGGTGAAGCCAAGTTACCAGCAGGTGTAGGGGTACCTTCCCAGGATTGTGCTTCAGGCAAACAATACAGTTCTTTACCAAATGTGCGGCAACCTTAGGAATATTCTGGTTCTGCCATACTGGATCTAACACTTTACATATCCCTTTGGCACTAATGTGCACCGGGCCATGAGCCATGGGGACTACAGGGAGGATGAATGCATTTGGCAACAACCATCTCTGCTTCCCTGATAAATCAGTTCAGCACCCATCCTCATCGGAATGTCCTGTCCTCCCTTCCCACATTTCCAGTTCCTCTACAGTCGCCTCTCTTTGTATTTACTTCACACTTTCCACTGTATTCTCAAACATCCCAATGTCTGAAACCCATCTAACAGGACCTGCCACAAACATTTTATTCATTTATGATCTAGCTGTTTCCTGAGCTGTTTGGTCAGCACAGGCATTATCCCTTCCAACATCATTCACAACAGCATTGTGTGCGCTGCACTTTATTATAGACAACTTTTCCAGAACCGTCAATGCTCAAAACAACCTAAGTATCAGGGGACCGTGCTGTATCCTTTGCTCATGGGATGTCAGGAACCCTCTCTCTGCCCTGAGGCACTCACAATTATTGGCCACCCCCGAAGGCATACTGGCTGTCAATGTAAACATTAACATTCAGTCCCTCACTCAACTCATAAGCTCTATGATTGCAACTAATTCTGCTGCTTGGGCCGACTGGTATGGAATGCAAGGTGTCTCAAAACAGTACGTAGCTTGGTGATTGCATAGGCTGCAGTAGTAGTGCCACCTGGCAATTGGAAACAAGAGACATCAACATATAGTTCCCCTTGGAGGTCAAATAAGTGAAAACCAGTCAGGTCTACCCTTCCCTTCATTTCCTCTTCAGTCCAGAATAAGCAATCATGGACATCATTGTCCTTTTCTTCTGAAGGGAGGGGTACTAATGTGGCTGGGTTGAAGGTAGTGCATCATTTGATGGTAATGTGCGGAGCAAATAATGTTAGCTCATATCCAGTGAGATGCAATCTGGTGAGGTGCTGTGTATTTGTCTTGTTCAAAAGCGTGTCCACAGCATGAGGTACCATAACTATGAGGTCAGTATCAAGAACAAGCCCTGCTGAATGCCCTGATAGATACTGCCGCGGCAGTCCTCAGACAGCTCAAGAGCGCTCTGGCGACATTAACCAAAATGGCAGAGAAATGAACGCAGGGGCTCTGCCCACCACCAAAACCCTATATTAGTACAGAGAGCGGGCAGCCATCCACCTCATGTACATAAAGCACAAAAGGCTTCTGGTAGTCAGGAGAGCCAAGTACACGAGCAGAGCAAAGCACAGTCTTTGATTGTTCAAAAGGTTGCTGGCATGCAGACGTCCAAGGCAAAGGCTCATGCACATCTTTGGTGGTGAGGTAAAGGAGGGGTTATGTTATTAAGGAAAAAATCAGGATCCAGTGCCGACAACACAAAGTTATCCCCAGGAACGTGCGTACCTAGCTTTGGGTTTTACAAACAGTCATGTTAGTAATACCAGCTATGCGTTCAGGTGTTAGCTTGCGACCCTCCTTCGACAGTAGGTGACCTAAGTAGGTTACATCTTGTCGACAATACTGAAATTTCGAAAGTGACACCTTGTGTCCATGTTGTGCCAAATGTAGCAACAATTTAACCGTGGCCTCTTTACAGCCGTTTTAAGTGTCTGTGGCCACTAGGAGATTGTCATCATATTGCAGCAACACATTACCAGAGGGAAGTTCCAAAGCATCTAACTTCGTTTTCAAAGCCTGACTATAAATACTGGGGCTTTCTGTGTAGCCTTGTGGAGCACGACAGAATCTAAAACTCCGACCCGCTATTGCAAACCCGAACAGAAGACAGCTGTCGGGGTGTATTGGGATGCTAAAAAAGTGTTTCCCAGATCTATTACTGAAAAGAATTTAGCTGTCGGGAGAATCATTGTCAGGATCATGGTAATGTCAGGGACCAAAGGATATTGGGGAACCACAATTTTTTTTACCTCTCTGAGATCAATAACAAAATGGTAGACATCAGGGTGGGCGTCAGAACAGTCAAAAGGTGCCTTTTTAAGAATAGGGAGAATAGGGCTGTTGCACACATCCACTGCGGTCTCTTGAATCACACCAGACGTAACCAATTACTGTATTATTTTCAACAAGGCCTGCCTGGGATATCTTCCCTGGGATATCTTGTACTGGGGAATTTGAGTCAGCCTGGCATTCTCCTTTATCTGTATGGAGAGTGGTGGGATCTGGAGCAACCCCACAGCTGTATCTCCTGTAGTCCATAATGTGAGTAGCACAGCTCCGAACTCAGGAGGGAAGGGATCACGCTTTGCGAAGCATTGCTTAGCATGGGCAATTCACGGGCCAACAGTCATTTAAACACCATCTGGGGAACAGCAAACTGTTGCATGCAATCTTTTTAACAGATCCAGTCATAGTAGCTTCTCCCCACAATTGTACATCAGTAGGAAAGTGAGTCAACAGTAAAGGGGCCAATAGTCAAAGCAAGGGGCCTGGAAATGGGGCTAAATACTGGTACACCTGAGAAACCCACCAATACATTGTTTTGGCCAGACAGAGCTGCCCGAGGGACCAGTGAACGGAAACACAGCCATTCATGGCCCCTGTGTCAACTAAACATTTCTTGGCGGTACCTTGTAAATCTGCAGTAACATACACTGATCTACAGGCACCCGAAACTGCTGCCTCACCCTGCCCTTGGCTGTCCTAGCTGTGAGACAACCCCGTCACTTTGTCCATGTCATAGTAGTCATCGTAATACGGTCTTCCCCGAGGGTCCTCAAAATAATTTCCACTCTGCTTGTTGTAGGAGGCGTCCTCTGACTGCATCCCCTCTCAGCCTCCTCCTCCTCACCCTCTGCCTCCAAAACCCTGATCTCTCAGAGCCCCACCCTTCAGCAACAATTCCAGACACTCATTCCGCCAATGCTACTCCTTTTTACAGTACATAGATTGGTTGGGTCTAACATGAAGCACCACCGTTGTTTGTTCGGGGTGGCCGTGGACCCAAATCCTCTTGCAACTTCCTGCATTAACACCCTCGTCTTCAAATCTTTTGAGTTCTTTTCCACCCTTTCTTTATCCTCTTTGTCTCTATGCTCATAGTACTCTGCCATACTCAATATTACTGATGTGGGAGAATGTCGTCCAAGTACTTTCCGAAGCCTGCAACCTAGCGGCTAACGTCATCACTTTGTAGGAGGTCGCCTCTGTCAGTTCTTTATAATATGCAGTTGGTTTTTTTTGTGGATCTGGCAACTGGCTCTTTTTCCAAGGAGTATGGATCCATTGCTCCTGAAACTGAGCTTCGACTTACAGTCTTATTACTGTATCCATAGAGTCGCGCAATTCCTGTATTTCAGGATGATACATAGGATGGACTTCCCTCATGGGGTTCTGTGTCCCTAGCATAGGAACCTTCTGGAATAACCTCCTGCGGTAACCCACCAAGGTAGACACATTACTGAAAACCTCATTGGGGCCATGTCTGTAACATACACTCTGTCCCGTATGTCATTGATGATCTGCGGTGCAGTGCCATAGAAACACTGCTTCCATAATTCTATAAGTGTGGACGACATGCATTTGAGGGCATGCTGTTGTATAAATGGCTCATAATCTTTCATAGCACTCCACACATTCTCCATGCTATAGATTGGGAGCCGGGCCAATTGGTTGCCTGATTCACCACCATCTGTTTCTCCTCAGTACCCACAGCAGAGCGCACCAACATTTACTCTATATAATCTCGTACTGCTGCCCAATTGGCCCCAGGAATTCCTTGTGCAGGTGTCTCAGTATTTAGCGGTGTTTGTGGCGTCGCACCCATAGGGGAAAAGGCAGATGATGAAACAGGCACCATCACGTAGGGAAACAGAGTTGTAGGTGTAATAGGGAGCATAGTGGTCGAAGCGGAGCCAAGACGGGGCAGGAGAAAGGAGAGTCAAGACAGGGGAAGTGGTGATGTCCGTCCCTGTGACCGGTGGGGATAACAGAAGCAAATGGGGCTGGGGCCGAAGCAGCAGTACCAGAAGCATCAGAGGTAACAGCACCGGAGGTCGAGGACGAATATGCGGGGACCTTTGGATATATCCGATATGGGGCATAGGGTGGTGGGTGGCGAGAATCCCGGAGCTCCTCCACAAGCTCATCTCATTCCTCCCTAGCAAGATAACTTTTGTCAGTCTGCAGCTGAAACTTCCTATCTGGGCACTCTCGGTCTTTTCCCTTTAGACAGACAGTAGAGAATACAAACTTAATTTATTTGGTATGTACTCTGTAGAGGAGCCTAGTCAGGCCTTCACCATAAGATGTCTGCTATGGCGATTGACGCCGCAGGGCACGCTGATACATAATAAACCCTTCTGGAGACTAAGGCCACACCTCTAATGGAAAGTCTGACTCTGTGGCCGAGTACCCCACACCACGGCCCCAAAAAAGGGTACGAAAATGACTTACCTTCTTTCTGGAATTGCGGGCCACCCTCCTCCTCGCAGTGGTGTCTCCTCCTTGCTGCTGTCTTCCTCCTCGCGTTGCCGGTCGCAACCCCCTACGTTTTACCTTGCCTATTCCCAAATTATACCAAATAAAGTGTAGGGATACGTTGTGTCCATGGAGACACCAAAGATCATCCAATGGCTAGGGTAACCCTTACTTATAATATAGGACAGGAGAGCACAGCTGAGGTGAGCTGCTACCCTACCTTCCCAAGAATATCATTCTTGGTATGAACAACTCCTATTTTCTAAAATTGTTACTTGGTAATCTTACAAACTTGTAATGTCCCCAAAACAAAAAAAACAATGGTAGAGACACCTATACACAACACTCTTCTTATACTAGAACCCTAGAATTAGACAAACTATTTAGGGTGGCTCAGCTGAACGTCCAAACACTGCAAAAAATTACTCAGGACTCCACTAAAGCTGTCTCCCCATGCTTTGTAATACAAAAGGGCCTCCACTACTGTGTTGTTAAAGCGAACGATATTCCTTAACACTACCACTTTTTGGCTGGCCATTGGGGGTTGGAAAAGACTAACCAAACCATCCTGCAGAACTTCTTTTGCTTAAGCATATATGCTAAAATCAAAAAGTACATGCCAAGAATGGACCATGTCAGAGGAAAAGCCTGTATCAATGACCCAGAGTTCTTTTACAACCACTAACTATCGTAGGAAAACCCTTTGATAGATTAGCAATGGATTTAATAGGATCCTTACCTCACTGCACAAAAGGTTTCCAGTACCTACTAGTCGTAGTCCATTATGCTACCCGATATTCCGAGGCCATACAAGTAAGAGTCACCTCCACCAAGGTCATTGTACAATACCTCCACAATTTCACATATGGGATTTCCACGGAATATCGTTATGGATCGGAGGACCTCTTTTGTTTCAAAATTAATGACACAAGTGAGTAAGCAGCTTGATATTAAACACCTGAAATCTTCTATGTAACATCAAGAGATACAAAGTAAGCTCCAAGTTGACTTTCAAAAAGATGTTATCTGGGGATGGAAAAACATGGGATCAGTTACTACCCCTCGCCCTCTTTGTTTGACAAAGCCAAGTACAGAGTAGTCTAGGAATGTCTCCTTTTGAACTACTCTTTGTACGATGACCCCGTACACTGCTTGAGATCACAAAGTAGGTTTGGGAAGGGATGCTGAAGATGAGGCTACTTCCCTTTTAGATTATACTAATCAGCTCAAGCCCCAGATAGACAAGTTGAGAATATTGGCTCATAAAAACCTAGAGAAAATCCAACAAAAAACAGCATTTTTTTATGACAAGGGAAGAAGTGGAGGGAGTTTGCCATTGGAGATTGGTTCCTGGTCCTTTTACTTACTTCCAACACTAAAATGAGGGCAGAATGTAAAGGTCCCTATTAAATTGCAAAGAAAATAGGTCAGGTTACCTATCAACTACATCTTTCGTCTAGCAAAGAACAGATCTATCATGTCAATATTCTAAAAAAAAGTGGTTACTTCCATCCCCCAAAACCATACAGTCAGTAATACCTCTAGAACCTTCAGGACCCACGATAGTGACATCAACATCAACAAGCTCCTTTCTAATGAGGAAAGGAAGGATCTTCTTATGGTCTTGCTGTCCTCTTCAAACATTTTTTCTGATTTACCTGGAAAAAACACTCTTGACATACATTCCATAACATACAAGAGGGAGTTGTTATAAAATAACAGCCCTATTGTGACCCTGTTGCTCGTAGGCTGGCCTTTCAGACAGAAACCAATCAAATGCTTAAATTGGGAGTCATTTTTCCCTCCAACAGTGAGTGGTGTTCGCAAATAGTGCTCGTCCCTATACCTGCCGGGAGCATACGCTTTGCATAGCTTTTCGAGACACCAATAGGGTTAGCGAAAGTAAACGGCTATCCCTTACCCAGAGTAGACAAACTGATAAGAAGCGAGGAGAGGCACTCTATGTAACAACCATAGACTTGAACAAAGGCTATTTGCAGGTACCCTTAAATCCTACAGATCAAGAAAAGACAGCCTTTGCTACCTCTGACATCCTCTTTCACTTCACTGTCTTGCCATTTGGCTTACATGGTGCTCCAGCCACCTTTCAGAGACTCATTAACAACTAACTCCTAAACCATCAAGAGTATTCATCGGCCGACCTGGACAACATAGTTATATATGGATATATTGGATGAACAGTAATCATCTTAAGCTCAATCCGGATAAGACAGAGCTAGTTCTCACTGGAGGGATCATCAAGAACCCTTGGGGCCCGCATTTTTGGCCCAGGGAATTTGGCCAAGCTCCCTCTCCATCATCCACGGCCAAGAGCTTGGGGGTCATTATTAGCCAGGACCTCACGATGAAGGCTCACATTGGCTCAGTGATTTCGACCTGCTTTTTCCAACTTAGGAAAATAAAAAATATCTGCAGGTTTCTCACCTATGAAGCCAGAATCCAGGTTATTCTTGCAATGGTTATGTCCCATGTTGATTATGCCAACTCTCTTTACTATGGTATTACCCTCTATCTCTCCAAATGTTTACAAATGGTCCAGAACCCGGCGGCATGTTTGATTACTCATCAACCCAGACATCTTCATATCACGCCCCCCTTTGAAACAACTTCATTGGTTACTCGTGATCCAGCGTTGCGCCTTTAAGGTTGGGTGCCTCATCTACAAGTCCCTTAATGGCAAAAGTCCTAGATTTGTGAATGATTTGATCCACAGGCACGTTCCCTCCCGTAACCTTCGCTCAGCCCATAAGTTACTGCTGTCTACACCCTCTTACAGACTAAAGCGCACCGGGGGTGCCAGGTTTGCTGTGCTGGCACCCATGTTCTGTAACTCTCTCCCTCCCGACATACGATTCTGCCACACTCTTCTTAAATTCAGAAGCTGTCTAAAAACTTGGCTTTTTTGCCAGGCTTTCTAATTATGCATTCAAACTCGGGCTCTGAAGACATTGTAGTGCCAAGAAACCTTCTCGGTGTATGTGCGCTTTATAAATTTCACTTAACATAACATAACATATATAGCAAGACTTTGTCAGAACCCCTCAAACACCTATGATTAATTTTGTCAGAACTGCAACAGGCCCGACTCCACATTAATGCTAAAAAGAACAAACTCAGACACCAGAAAGTTAAATATCCGGATTACTGGGGGAGAGTGTCATGGAAACACAGACTTAAAAAATCAAGGCTGTAACAGAAACCCCCTTCCCAACAAACAAAAGAGAACTGAGAGAAGTTTTGGGTCTTGTGGGGGTACTACAGATGATTCAGCCCTCACTTTTCCCAGTTATCTGTTCCACGTATGGATATGTTAAAGAAACTTGTCTTCCCTTCTGTCTTTAAACACCCGCTCCCTCAGTTCTTAATGCTATCCAGAGGTTGAAGACAGTCCTCACCACAGCTCCTGTTTTGCTCTCACCCAATTTAAACAAAACCTTTATACAACAGACAGATGATTTGGATGTTGGGATTGGGCGGTCTTGTCTCAACGGGACTCAGAGGGGCAGAAAGGGCCTCCCCTCTATATTAGTTGGAAGTTGTGGCCTAGAGAATGTGTACCCCACTGTAGAAAAGGAATGTCTTGCCCTTAAATTGAGCATTGAAAAACTCAGGTACTACCTGATAGGCAGACCCTATTCACTGTTTATTGTTCATGCCCCCCTTTACATGGCCCCATCATAATAAGGGGAATAGTCACAGGGTCCTTTGATGGTTTTTGTCTTTTCAACCCTTCCAATTTGAAGTACTGCTTGAAAATGGCAAAGAATAAGGGAACACTGACTATTTTTCCAGTTTCTCCCCTTTCCTCTATTGGGAAAATCCTAGGGAGGGGCTGTGTGACAGGGAGGACAGCGTGTATGACTCAATATCTTGTCCCTTTCCCTCTACCCAAGCATCACAAGTTGTGCTTCTCCTTCTTCCATAGGCTAACTAGGAATCCTCCACCTTTAAGATTCCTGCAACAGAGCCAGAGGTGGTGGTATTTACCCTTTGGCCCTGGAGGATGGATGCTGATTCGAGAATACAAACCACTGTGCTAAGCACACAAACCATCGAAGAGGAACGCAGAGGAGATGCAGAAGGCAGTAGAATCGGGAAGAAGGACAGATCTTGGCCAGACGGGACAGAGTCAGTTGTCACACCAGGTTTTGCAGAAGTTGTCGCTGAACCATCCCGAAGGAGATGAATCCTCATCTCCGAGCCCAGGAAGGAACCGGAGAACCCGGTCAAAGGAGTGATCTCCCAGACGGTCCCAGTTATATTCCTGGAGGAGCTTGGCTGTCTCAGATGCGTGCCGAATTCCGGAATTGGGGTTGGCTGGAGGGTACAGTACGGGGTTTTACCGGCACGTAAAAGAGTGATGAATAGTCTGTCATACTCACCTCATAGGTACCTGCGCGTCCCAGTGGCCTCAGGTTTTTTTTTCTTTTCTTCTAAAGCTCTGAGGTCTTTATGTCACAAAGCCCTACAATTTATTTTCTATTGAGCACTAGGTGATGGTGGAGGTTTCAAAAGTCCTATGACGAAATAGGTGACTTACCTGATGTATTCTCTTTGTTTTGAGGATTCTGGTTGGAAGACTCTTGGTTTCAGGGTTTCAGACTTAAGGAAGGAAAAGAAGAGAGGACTGTTATTCCCCAAGAGAACTTATATCTATAAAAAAAATATACCTGATAATAAACCAAATCACGTTAAGTACGACTTGTCTCTGTTTGAGTCTATGTCATATACACAGTCTCTAGACCCAATGATGACCAGGAAATTTCCTCTTTTGGAAGTTGCAAGACCCTACATACCTTTACTTTTGATGATTTAACAGCCTTTTCCTTTCAAACCATTACATATAAAGGTAGCCAGATGACCTGCTGTTTGCTCACAACAGTGTTTGAATGTTTCAATGTATATGTAAATATAGAACCTTATTTCCCATCAATATGCAATTATCAAATGTGTATTAATAAATAGGTTATGTACGTAACAATACATACTTGTCATTAATTGCCATAACCAATAAACAGATACTGAAAAAGGACATTGTACTGCACTCTAAGATTTCCTGGATGACTACATTCTGAAAATCTCTGAGACATTTGAGTTTTTCCCTTGAGCTTAGGCAATCATTTGCTGATTAAAACAAACCAACCATTTCTAGTGTATGTCATTCCTCGATTAGTAAAAGCTGTTACTTGCCTTGATCTCTCCCTAAAACAAGGTCACCACTTGTAGCATATAATTGCAAAATCTATTTAATCCATGCATCCTCCAGTCTCCTCCTTCTGAATCATCTCTCTCCAAACATACTGTTTGTTGACCTGGATGGATCCTCTGATTGTTCCTCTTCTTGACAACAGACTGCTGATCCTCAGACATCAAATAACATCACTCAATTTCTTTGATATCTTTTCCATTTGAAATTCACAAAAGTAGACTTCGCAAAAGAACTTTAACTCAGCTATTGAACACCTTACAGGCTCATTTTACCCCATCATGGCACCACAGTTGCTATGTCTGGCATGATCTTAAATAGATGTTGGATAACAAAGGATGAGTTGCTAAAGTGTTTCTTGATCTCAGTGTCACATTCAATACAGTGTCACATTTGCTTCTTCTTAGTTGACTCAGTCATTTGGACATCCATGATGTTGCTCTGCCCTGGATTACCTCCATTGTTTCAGCTAGTTTTCAAGTGGTTCACTTTCCTCCTATCTGCTCTCAGCCAAATCTTCCAGGTGCAGCTGGCCTCAGGGCTTGTCGCTCATCCTCTCCCCAGGGTCATCACAAGTGTGGTTAAACCCAGGTTAAATACCAGGTGCCCACACTTCTGTTGACAAGTTATCTTGACATGAATGGTTCAAAGAAAAAAGAAGGTAATACATTTCAACCATGACCAGTAGGAAACTGGCCTTTTTGTAAGGGGTTGGAGCCACAGGAAGAGTAATAACTCTTCCCAAAAAAGTTAAATGCACCCCATGTGTTCACTATCCTATTGTTGATACAACAGTGTATACTCTCCTCCTCTAATTCACTAAATATTAGCAAAGCGAATCCCTTTGTCTTGCAAAAAGCATTTCAGTGTTCACACACACATGCATAGGGTTAAAGGAAGATAGTGGATGATTAACAAAGACAGGATAGAGAAAGGACTGTGAGGAAGGATAGCTCGTTTTGGGAGAATAGAGGCAATTACACTGCATTAGCCATTGCTAAGTTGCTAAGGCATTGGTGACAATTGTCTCATGGCCACTTTCAAGGTGCTAAAGACTAAAATTCGAATTTGCTTTTCAATGTTTCTAAATACACTCTTTTGTTATGGGTGCAGTTGGAATAAGTTAAAGCACCAGCTGTCTATAGCTGTGTGAAACTGGTAAATCTCAGATGTCAGTCCTGACTGTGCACTTTGCTTTTCATCCTTACAACTCCCCTTACTGCCCTAATTCATTCTTTCATATTTTCGATCAAATCTAATACTGAGAACACCCGGATAATAATTTTGTAATGATGATCGAGGAATTCTGCATGAGCATCTCACTCTTGTATATCTTCTTTACCTTCCTGTGTCTGAAGTGTAACGGGACACAGATTCTGGTACTTAGTGGCCAATCGTCTGTGTGGTCTTTCAGATGGTGGTCCAATGACCTTGGTCTTTTCCCTTCTCTGGTTCAATTTGCTAGAAATCTTAGCCTCTTTTTAGGTGACAATCAGCTAGATTCATGAAAGGAAATTGCGCTCGCAATAGCTGCGAATTCGCAATTCCGCTCACAATTTGAAGGGAAGGAATTCAAGAAACCCAAACAACCAAAATAGTGAATTCGCAATTTAAAAATAGCGAAATTGCTATTAAATTTGCAGAATCCTGGAGGATGGGCAATTGCGAATCGGAAATTGCGAGGAACCATGGATTCTGCTAATTTAATAGCGAATTCGCAAAAAAGCCATTCATGAAAAATCGCTAAAAGCGAAAAACGTGAAAATCGCTATTTGCGATGCGCAATTTAAGAAGAACTCAAATCAGGTGGTAACCAGTACTGAAAAAAAAAATATTCAAAAAACAGTTAGGTCACTCCCAACAGGTGCAGGGCTGATCAAACACATTTAAGGACATGCAGCTGGAGCCTGGTGATTCCCACAATGCCTGGACTTTACATGCTGGTGAGGCGGTGTAGGCTGCAGCGAGCTGCACGCAACAGACGGAGGATACAGGAGCGGATATTCCTCCAGCGGGTCACCCTTCTGGGCCAAACCAGGGAGCAAATCTATGCCAAGTACCGCCTGAGTGGGGCCATGATAATCAAGCTCATCCGGGACCTAGACCCCCTGATGCAGCACCCTACAAGGAGGACCACACATGTGCAGGTATTGTGCTGCCTGCACCTCCTGGCCTCCGGGAGCTTCCAGGGGAGGGTCGCAGTTGCAGGGGGGGTTTCCCAGCCCACCATGTCCCGCTGCCTAAGGAGTTTCCTGGAGGCAATGCTGACCCGGCTACACCACTATATATCATTCCCCACCAGCCAACAGGACCTCAATGATACAAAGCTGCAATTTTACAATGTAGCTCAATTCCCACACGTCATTGGATGTATTGACTGTACGCACGTCCATATTTGCCCACCTGCTGAGACGGAGTACATGTACCGCAACCGGAAATGCTACCACTCCCTCAACATCCAGATGGTGTGCAATGCCAAAACAATAATCACAGACATAGTGGCACAGTACCCAGGGAGCACACATGACTCCTTCATCTTCTGGCACAGCAGCATCCACACACGACTGGCCAGGGGAGACTTTGGGGAAGGACACCTACTGGGTAAGTACACATGCCCCAAATGTGTACGTTGTGATCATGTAGCTGCGCAGAACAGGCACTCACTCTCTGATCCTTACATACAGGTGACGGCAGCTATGCTCTCCGTGAGTACCTCCTCACCCCATACCTCAACCCTGCAACTCCACAACAACGGCGATTTAATGCATCACACATTCGCACAAGGAACTGTATTGAGAGGACATTTGGCCTGTTGAAAAGCAGGTTCCGCATACTGCACAAGACAGGTGGGGCCATGAAATATGATCCTGAGGTCTGCTGCTGCATCGTGGCCGTGTGTGCCATCCTTCACAACATTGCTACTAAGCGCAGGATCTCTGTTGACATCTCTGGCAGTGAGTCAGAAGGGGACAATCGGCCACCTGCACATGTGCGTCACGCACGCAGGGAGAATCCAGCAGAAGGACACAGGCGCCGCAACCAAATCTGCATGAACTATTTCTAGGGCACCCACTCCACACACCCATTACTCAACTCATGCATGACAACATTAATAATGACATGAGGCACTTTACGTTATTCAGAATTTTAGTTACTGTTACTGCACAAAAAACATGGCATTCTGAAAAGTGTGAAAAGATTGACATATTGCGTCATATGTCCAGGTTAGTCTGTATGGCATGCTTGTTGCGTCAGCATGTGGCCTCATTGTAATGCACAACAGTTCAGTGGCGTCTCCGGGTAGTTGCCCCTGACCTCCTCTCAACATCCTCCACCAGATTCTGCAGTGCGGCAGCAGAGGGCCTGCTGCTGCGGCGGGGTGCTAGGACCGGTGGTATGGACTGGCTGCTGTGGCTTGATGTTGCCTCAGTGTTGTCGTCTGCCCCATCCCGCCTGGCCATGGCCAGTGGCCTGCATGCCCTGCATGGCTGTTGCTATGTTCTCCAGGGCTGTTGTGACGTCCTGGCAGCACTGCACCATTTGGCCCTGCATGGCCAGGGAGCGTCGCGAGAGCTGGGAGGTGGCGTTCCCAATAATGTGATTTGACCGCGTGTACGCCGACAGGCGGGTCAATAGTTGGCGGTGTCTGCGGCGATTGACATTCCGCTGCCTGGACATTGCCTGAGTGTTGGCCTCCACAGCTGCTGTCATATGTGCCACATTACGTGCCGTCTTGTCCAGTTGGAGGTGGATGGCGGCTAGGTGTCGGGCCTGGGTCTGGTGCACACTCAGCATCCTGCGCTCAATAGAGAGCCCACCTGCTCGCACAATTCTGCCCCTGCCAGCGTGGGATGTGTTGGTGCGCGGCTCCCTGACCAGATCGCTCGTCTGGCTCCTCACAGCCGCAGGGCAGCGGGTTTGTTGCCGACCTGCTGCTGGTGTTGCAGGCCCCATTGGTGGCTGTGTGCTGCGTGGTGCTACAGCAGCGCCTGTTGTCACGGGGGTGGCACGGGCCACAGGGGTGGGTGGTGGGATGACCGATGTTGTGGCAGCTTGCCCTGATGGTCCGGGCTGTGGGGTATGATGTGTATCCCTCTCCGTGTCCTCCGTGTTCTCCTCAATCACCAGGGCCTCGCTGTCTGTGCTGGGGACATCAGCGCCACCTGTGATGTGAAGTGGACGTTGATTAGTGACATGTTCCGTACACAGTTAGGCTTGCTACATGCATGCAGTCTACCATTCCCTGTCTCGCTGCAGGATTGAATCTCACTGGACATGTCAGGCTCTATTGTACAGGATGGTAATTGTGGGCAGACTAAATGTCCCACAATGCAATTGCGCTATGGAGCTGTACTTTGGCTGCATGATTGGGGTTTGTTATGGGATGCACTGGAGTCATGGACGATGTTAGGGGACAGGGGGTTGCGGTCGCATGGCACTTACATGGTGTGTCTTGGGTGGGTCGGGAGGAGTCAAGCTGGGTCACACCCACGCAGGCCTGTGGGTTGATGGTCTCCTCCACTTGGTCCTCCAGTGGGGTGTTCGGTGGGACAGTGGGCTCCCCTCCACCTGTCGCTAATTGCTCCCCCAGCCTCTCAGCAATCTTTTCTTTTGCCCGCCCTCTTAAGTCATACCAGCGCTTTTTCAGCTCGTCCACCGAGCGCTGGGTCACCCCCACGGCGTTCACTTTGTCGCGGATGCGCAGCCATATGAGCCTGTTGTCCGCCTCTGGTACCCTTCGGGAGTTACTGCCAAATAGGCGGTTGTGATCCTTGGAAACTCCTTCAATTAGGTGTTCGAGCTCCTGCTCAGAAAACTTTATTTTGCGCTTTCTCCCACGGGTGGAAGCTCCTGCTGCATCCTGTGCCATGCTTGCCACTGTGGTGTCTCCTGCTGTAGTCCTGTGGGAATGCTGGAGGGGAGCTCTGCAACTGCTGCCTGTACTTCAGCCTCTCACTGCTGAATGAGGGTGGGAGCTGCCTACTTCCTGGTTGTGATGTCATCACTGTGCTCAGGATGCGACTTCCCGTTTTTGAGATCTCGCAGTTAGCGAGATCGCTATTTGCGATATCGGTAATTGCGAATTCGCAATTTCAACAGGGTTATCGGCGGAATCTGCGATTTTTTACCGTTTTCTGGCTTCTCGCAATCAGCGATTGCGGCCGCTTGCGAATCGCATTTTTAAATCGCTAAACTTCATGAATGCCGTTCTGCGATTTCTAAATTGCGATTCGCATTTTCTCGCAATTTAAAAATCGCAGATTTGGACATTGATGAATCTGGCTGAATGTCTCATTTTATGAGTGAGTAAGTAAATTGCCATCAAGTTCATGGTTCTAAATCAAGATGTTCTGCAAGGTATTACAAAATCAGTGAACGTCAGCCATTATAGTTATAGTTGGTGAGCTAACTATAACTTGTGCCCCCGCAATGCACTGCTTATAACCTTACATATTACATCACCCATGACATGGTCAGTGACATCACTGATGACAACATCCAATGACTGTGAATATTTTTTAAAAGTTAATGTGTGTTAAATATATATACACCAATGTGTATCAGTGAATCAGTTCGTGAATGAGTACCTGTTTGGATGGTTCAGTGGGTGCCTGACTGTATGAGTGAGTGATTAGGTGTCTCAGTGAATGTATAGGTGAGTGACTGGTTGATTAAGTGTCTGTATCAGTCTGTCGGTTAGTGTCTAAGTGGCTGTATAGGTGTGTGAGTGGGTACACAGGTTTCTGTATGGTGATTGATTGGTTGTCTGAGTACCTCTATAGGTGTTTAAGTGTCTGTGTGGGTGGGTGAGGGGGTGTGTGACCGTCTATATGGATCAGTGGATGAGTGAATGTATGAGTCAGTGGCTGTATCGGTTAGAGAGTGCATGTGTGAGGGACTATATGGGCGAAAGAGTGTGTGTATGTTTGTGTCAGTGAGTGAGTGCATGTGTCAGTGGTATATGGGTGAGTAATTGTGTATGTGAAAGGTAGTATCAGTGAGTAATGAGGTATGTGAGTGTACTGTATGGGTGGGTGAGTGAAAGTCCGAGTGACTGTATGGGTGTGTGTGTTCTTGTGCCAGTTAACTGTATAGGTGAGTGAGTACGTATTAGTATCTGTATGGGTAAGTGAGTGACTGTGTGTGTAGCTGTATGGGTGGGTAAGTGGCTGTGTTATTGACTGTATACGTGAGTCAGTAGGTATGTGAGTAGCTCTATGGTTGACTGACTCAGTGTGTGAGTGGATGCATGGGTATATGAGTAGATCTGCGGGTGAGTGTTTGATTTACTCAAGCACTCCGTCCATCATCCCCTTTGGTATCGCTTTGTTCCCCCTGAGTTGGCAGGGTATGCCCAGACGTGGGTCCCTTGCTCACTCTACTACTGGATTCAAGATAGCCTGGCTGGTGAGGATTATGAATCTGAAACAGGTCCTAGGATGCTTGTTTCCGGTCCAGGGAAGACATGGCTTGACAGTTCGGGCTGGACTGTTCCCATGAGGCACAGGGTCAGACGGATTTGCATATGGCCATGTCTGAACTGGGGTGGTGGAGTGAGCTAAAGAATGATGATGTATTAAACCCAGATCAGTTGACTGGGGGTGAGTGTTTGATTTGCTCAAACACTTCGTCCATCATCACCTTTGGTATCGCTTTGTATGAGTAGATATGTCAGTGGCTGTATTAGTGAGTGAGTGTGTATATGAGTGGCTGTATGGATGAGTGAGTAAATGTGTCTGTTGATCTATGAATCAGTGAGTGGCTGTGTGAGTATTGATATGGGTGTGTGAATGTGTTTGAGAATGGTAGTGTGGAAGTTGGAGTGGGTATATAAAAGGTTATATGGGGGTATGAGTGATCATGACAGATATTCTGTGGATGATGTCATCAGTGATATCATCAGTGATGTCATTTGAGATGTCTTCAGTGGTGTCATCAGTGATCTCACTGACCATGTCATGAGTTATTTAATATGTGAGGTTTACAAGTAGTGCATTGCGGGGGTGGTGATTTATAGTTAGATAACTAACTATACCGGCTGAATTGTTAGCCTAACTATAACAGCACTGTAACCTTTCTATTTTTGCGAATTCCCAAGTTTTTTTTCATTCCATTTCCTAATTATCACACCACTGTAACCTTTGTTTTTTTAAGTGAATTTCTATTTTTTTTAAAGTAGTAATGGCGTTTACAGTGGTGGAGACAGGGACTGGGCATATTACCAGCTGTATAGCACTTACAGATAGTACTAGGAAGGCCTTTTGGCCCCCAAGGTCCCTCAGAACCAAAGAGGACTTTATTCACCAACCAGTATTGCACCAGGATACACGTTTGCAGAGTGATGGAGAAAGGGGACATGTCCTCTGAAGACCACTTAGCAATCCATGTATGTGACTTACTGGGGGTAACAAGAGGGGTTGTTTGCTCCCTAGGACCGGCAGAAGCCAAGGTGACTTCATCCCCTAACTAGTCGTGCACCAGGAGGCATGTTTGCAGATTGGTAGTGAAATGGGGAGGGGCCATGAAGACCTCTCAGCAAGCCCACACAGTGGGAACTTACTGAATGTAACAGGAGAAGTTTTCTACTTTTCTTCTGTGGGTCCTTGGGCTTCAGCTACCCATCCTGTTACCTCCAGTAAGCCCCACACAGCTGGATTGCTAAGAGGTTGTTGAAGGCCACTCCCCCTTTCTCCACCACTTTAGAAACGTGCCTCCTGGCGTACTACTGGTTGAGGGAAAAAGTCTACTTTAGTACTGAGGCCCTCAGGAGGCAAGTGGACTTCATCCCCTAAGCAGCAGCACACTAGAAGGCATATTTTCAGAGTGGTCGAGACAGGGGTTATGGAATCTAAAGACTTCTCAGCTATCCTGCTGTGCGGGGTTTACTGTAGGAAACACAAGGTCATAATGGCCCCCAAGGAACATAAGTAGCCAAGGGGACTTTATCCCTAACCAGCAGAGTGACAAGAGGTGCGTTTGCAGAGTGGTGGTAAAAGGGTGCGGGCCTCCAGCGGGTTGCAGACTGTTTTGTTTTCTTGTCTTTTCTTTTTTAGGAAAGAGGGCTGCATAGTCCCCCTTCCCTTAGATGATTTCGGTGTTGGTGACCCAATCCCCTGGGGGTCAGGTATTTGTGGAATGGGAAGGGGGACCACGCAGCCCACATCCCCCGGGGCTGACTTTTTCTTTATTTTTTTAAAATAAATTAAGTGTCTCCCTTCCCTGGACCAATTTTGGCCCAGGGGACCCCATCCCCCAGGGCCTGGCTGCAATACTGGATGCCTTGGTCCGAACCTGGGCACCCAGTTTCTCCTCACATTGGGAACTGCGTGGGGAGCCTAAAGGCCTCCATGGTCCCTGCCAGCTCCCCGCGTCCTGCAGTAGCCGGCATTGCTTTTGGACAGAGGGAGCTGCAAAACACGCAGTTCCCTCTGTTCAAAAGCAATTCTGCTCCACTTCTAGTAAGCGAGATGAATGTTACTGCTCCCGCTTACTAGACGTGGAGCTAAATTTGCTATGGCTTGGCAGGAGTGTTTTCACTCCCGCCTAGGCAGAACAAACAGCTGCCTCCTGAGGGAGCGGTATATTAAACAAGGGAACACGTATTAGGTAGCAAAGGACCTTGGGTGATTAGTCATTTTGTGAGGAACAGTGGTCCTTAGCTTAAAGAATACAAATGGTAGAGTTGCAAACATAGACTTAAATAAGTGCCATGGCGTAGTTTTCCAATGTCCAGCCGGACAAGGAACTGTTTATTTATAGAATTATAGAAGAATTTCTAGATACGTGAACCAAGAATCAAAGGAACTGGGCACAAGCCTGTACCAAGTTGAAAATAACAAACAATCAAAGGAAAGAATAAGGATAGTTAGAGAGCAGGCAAAAGAGAGTTGGAGCGAGTGGCGGCTTGCTTTACAATCGAATCTTGTGCAAGCTCAAACCAACAGTAACTGCAATGATTATATGCAAATGAGGCATGCAGTACTATTAAAACAGTCGACGAACGTTTCGATCCCTAGCTCCTAATTTATACTGGGATCATCCTCAGGACAATTGTAAGAAACTATTGCCTGAAACATTAGTAGCCTTCAATGATTGCTAAGTCGGGCTAAAATTTCGAAGGTGCCTCGTGGGCTGGAATTTCGATGATGTCTCGCGGAGGGGTTCGGGTTAGAGCGCGGCTGCAAGGGTAAAGCAGTCCGCGTCACATGGATCCTTGACTGGAGCGTGCAGTGAGCTCGGTCTCGGGTGTCTTGCTCGATGGCGCTCTAACCCGAACCCCTCCGCGAGACATCATCGAAATTCCAGCCCACGAGGCACCTTCGAAATTTTAGCCCGACTTAGCAATTTTCAGGCTCTACGGCCCCCAGAAGCCGACTCAGGCTCGTTTGGGCTGCAGCCTGGTCACGCCATTGAGCGAACCCACAACCTCAAAATCCGCCTAATCATTGAAGGCTACTAATGTTTCAGGCAATAGTTTCTTTACAATTGTCCTGAGGATGATCCCAGTATAAATTAGGAGCTAGGGATCGAAACGTTCGTCGACTGTTTTAATAGTACTGCATGCCTCATTTGCATATAATCATTGCAGTTACTGTTGGTTTGAGCTTGCACAAGATTCGATTGTAAAGCAAGCCGCCACTCGCTCCAACTCTCTTTTGCCTGCTCTCTAACTATCCTTATTCTTTCCTTTGATTGTTTGTTATTTTCAACTTGGTACAGGCTTGTGCCCAGTTCGTTTGATTCTTGGTTCACGTATCTAGAAATTCTTCTATAATTCTATAAATAAACAGTTCCTTGTCCGGCTGGACATTGGAAAACTACGCCATGGCACTTATTTAAGTCTATGTTTGCAACTCTACCATTTGTATTCTTTAAGCTAAGGCCTCCTGAGGGAGGGCACCTCTGGTGGTAGCAGGAGCTGTCTCTTTGGGTGGTGGTCCACAGGGCGAAGTATGGCTCCAGGAAGGGGGCTGCACTGCCCCCCACCTTTACAGAACATTGCCCCAGGGAGGTGGTGGTCCCAAGGGATGTGGGGGCTACATGGCCCCCACTTTATTTTTAAACATTTTCTCCAGGGAGCGGGCAGTCCCTGGGCAGGTGGGGGGGGTGAGCCCCCATTATTATTTTATTTACTCCCAGGGAGGTGGTGGTCCCAGGGCTGCAGGGGAGTGACACGGGACCCCCACATTAAATTCTCATTTGCCCTGGGAGGTTGCAGTCCCCAGAGCACAGTGATTATGTTATGTTATTGAAGTTTTGTAAAGCGCATGAATCACCCAGGGGCATCTCCGCGCTACCTAGTCTGAATCACTGAGAACGGCGCAGAAAGCCCCATTTAGTATAGGAAGGCTTTAAGATGTTTCCTGAAGATCAGATAGGAAGGGGACTTGCGCAACCTTTCCGGGAGGGAATTCCAGTACTTAGGTCCAACATAGGAGAAGGCTTTTCCTCCCAGACGATTTCGATAAATACGCGGAATCGCTAGGAGAGCTTTACCATTAGATCTGAGATTGCACACCGATGTCAATTTGCATATTTTGGTTTGTAGATATTTTGGGCCTGTTTCCCTCATAGCTTTGAAGACTAGACAACATGTCTTAAAAAAGCTCTCTTTTTGACTGGCAGCCAGTGTAGTTCCTTCAGTAGTGGTAGCGATGGAGTGCCCGGAGGGCGATTTAGGACCATCCGGGCTGCCGTGTTTTGAATAACTTGGAGCTTTGCTAGCTGCGTGGTTCCTACTTCAGCCAACAGAGCATTCCCATAGTCCATTCGACTGACTACTAAGGCTTGGACTACCGTCCTGCGGTGGCTAAGGGAAGATAAGGAATGATTTTCCGCAGCAGCCGAAGGCTATAGTAGGACAAGCTCATTATGTTACTGACATTGTTTTTCATAGACAGGTTTTCATCCAGCTGGATGCCCAGACTTGTCACGGAGACTAAGGGGACTGGGGCGGTGCCCAGTTCTACCGGCCACCAGTCGTCCAGCACGAGTTTCTGTCTTTTACCCAGAAACATCAACTCTGTTTTTCCCGGATTTAGCTGGAGGCAGGACTCCAGCTTGCAATGGCCAGCATTCCTTGTGTGAAACGTACTCTTTCCTCTGCCAGATTTTTCCCAATCGGAAAAATCAGTTGAGTGTCGTCTGCATAAGAGACGACCTCAAACCCATGTTGCCGAACTATTCTGCCTAGTGGGGCCATGTAAATATTGAAGAGGGTCGGGGTTAAGCACGAGCCCTGGTGGACACCTCTCTCCAATAAATACTTCGATGATCTAAATGGACCCATCATAACCTGTTGTTTCCTATTAGCCAGGAAATGAAGCAGCCATTTCAATGCCAGATCCCCAATGCCGCAGTCCTGCAACCTCTCTGCCAGCAGTCGATGTGATACAGTATCGAATGCCGCGGAGAGGTCCAGAAGAATAAGCATCACCGATCCCCCTCCATCTAGCGTTCGCCTGATAGAGTCTGTGACTGCTAACATAGCAGTCTCTGTACTAAACCCTGGCCGAAAGCCGGAATGCGATGTGTCCAGAATGTTGTTGGACTCCACATACTGGCTCAGTTGAGTGTTAATGTGTGCCTCCAGTATTTTTGCCAGCAGAGGGATTGGTGATATATCCCTATAATTATTCAGGATCGAAGGATCTGCTGAACGGTTTTTTAAGAATAGAGCACACGTGGGCCTCCTTCCATGTCATGGGCATATAGCCGCTGGCCATGGAGGAGTTGAAAATCTCCTGAATAGCCGGCGTACAACTAGTTGCGATTAAGGCCATGACATAGGGAGGGCACACGTCACTCGGGGATCCTGATTTTGATGTTTGTAGGTGCCGAATGACATCCTGCTGTAGGATAGGCTCAAACTGATTGAGACCTATTCTTGGCTCCGCTTTGTGGCTGCCGGGTTCAGCAAGAATGGAGTTTTTGTTATTTGGAAAATTCTCATATATCAGGGAGATTTTATCCTGAAAATAAGTAGCTAAGGCTTCACATAGCTCCTGCGTTTCTACCGGTTGTTGTTTGCAGGCTTGAGGGGCGGAAAATTTTATAAGTAACAAAGAAGGGACCCTGAACCTAATAAAAGGATAAAGGGGAACAACCCACCAGGGAGTTCAATCGTAATAAAAACATGAGCGGGAGGTTCCCATAACTCTCGAGGACCAAGGCGTTCAAAAAATTGCAATTGCCCACAAAAACGCTATGGAGTATCAAATCATTTAATTTTATTTTCATATATTTCTTAATAAGAAAGCATTCATTTGTTCAGAAAGATTTTTTCTAGACATAAACAATTATTTACTTTGACAATATTAGCCCAGCACAAAAAGGCAATAAAACATTATATACAAAACCCATTCATACTCTCAGGCATACACACATTCAGCCATCATCATATACATCAGAAGAAAGAACTATAAACACATTAAGGACCAACAAACAGAAGAAAGCGCCGACGCGCGTTTCGGAAAAAGTGCCAACATTAAGGATTCCTTCATCAGGGCGCAGGTAGAGATTTATTACATTTCCATTTCAATTTTGCTGGGCAACAAACTGCAAAAGCGTAGCGTTTCTGTGGGCAAAAAAGGCAAAAGATATAACTTCATATTTATTGGGGGGGGGAACCTTTCACAATGTCAAACAGTCTTTACCGAATTCCCTGCCTGTTCTGTTTGCGTTTGGATGTATATGAATCTGGCTGTTTTGATATTGTGATGGTAGCCTGCTAGAGCCTTTTTGTAGGCCATTTTGTCCCTCTCGTTTTTGGATCGTGTCCATTTCCTCTCCAGAGTTTTGCAGGAGGATTTTTCAATTTTTAGAGCCCCTGAATACCAAGGTGCTCAGACTCGGCTGGGCGCAGGTTTTATGTTCTTTTCCGGGATAACTAGGTCCAAGGTCCGAGTCAGAGCCTGGTTAAAATTAGCCAGTAACGCCTCTGTGTCGGCGTCCCTTACTTCCTAAGGCTGAATCTCCAAGCTCCGGAACTTTCTCTCAAATGCTTCTACATTGAGTTTCTGCCAAGTTCTAGTTGTATGGGCTTTTTTTAATCTGAGCGATCTCTCCTGTTCCTGGTTCGATGCCTCTGGACAGCTGAACGAGATCAGATAATGATCTGTCCAGGTCAGGGGCTGAGTATCCATGAATAGTAGGCTTTCATTATTCGAGAATATCATGTCCAGTGTGTGTCCAGCTGTATGTGTTGGGCCGCGGACATATTGTCCCAAACCCAGATCAGATAATCCTGACAATAACAGCGCCACTTCCGGGTCCTGGGAGGCTTCTCCATGGTAGTTAAAATCCCCCAACAATATGAAGCTCCTAGAGGCCATAACCTGTGCTGCAATGAACTCTGTCACCATGTTGACAAAGTTCAATTTTGAATTAGGTGGACGATACAAAATGCACCCTCCCAGGATTTGGTCGGCGAGCAACTGACCCTAAAAAGGCCTATCTCCAACTTCTCGTTGCTAAGCGTGTCCAGCCATTGGACCTTTAAGTTATCTTTAAATACAATGGCAATCCCCCCTCCCACTTTCCCCACTCTGTCCCTGTGGATAACCTTGTACCCATCTGGCATGGCGATGTTAATTGCCGGGGCACTATGGGGGGTCAACCAGGTTTCTGTCAGGAAACATATGTCTGGTGAGAGTGAGCATAGCATATCCCGGATTTGAATTGCATGTTTTGTTAGTGAGCGAACATTACATAAAATGTAGCTCGGTCCTTCATGGGGTACAGCTAGGGAGGTCTCCCCTAATTCACATTGTCTCCTACAAGCCCTGCATCCCACTGGCCCTTCCAAGATAGTCGGAAAAATAGTGAAACAGGTACAGTCTAACACTTGGTTTTTTTGGGCACTATTTCCGATATCACGTAGCACATTACTTGTGTATATCAGCAAATTTGATTTCCACGGGGCGGTGCCCAGTTGGCCAGCGCTCCCTGTCCCCCGTCGTGGCCCGGTGCGGACGGGCGCAGACAGGCTTACCTTTGGCGCGCCTTCGGCGCGCAATCGGCGTGCCCGCTGCGCGCGTCCGGGGGGAAGCATCATTTTACCCCGGAAGTCAGGTGTTGTATCTAGCCAATGACTGGCCCGCTAACCCCTCTTTCTCGCAAGATGGCGCCCACTGTTAGGGCTAATGCCAGAAACTCCAACAGTTGTGCCCCAAGAAAGCAGAGAGCATGTAAATCTGCCCTGCCCGTAGATTTAAAAACAAGTTTTAGGTGAATGAAACCAAAAAATACAATACAGTGCAATTTAAAATCAGCGTCTGGATTCCCGGCTTTTCGCCTCAGGAATCAAACTAGGATGCGCGAGAGCCTTCCGATCGGGCTTTTATCCCGGAAGTCAGGTGTTGTATCTGGCCAATCACTGGCCCGCTAACCCCTCCTTCTCGCAAGATGGCGCCCACTGTTAGCGCTAATGCCAGAATTACCTAGATTACCTAGTGCAACTGCCATATCATTTAATAAAAATGCTCTGGGAGGTGGTGGTCCCCGGGGCTTCATGGGTCCAAGAAGGGGGACCTGGTGCACACTGCTGCAAAAAATTTAACACATGCCCCCGGGACGTGGCCCAGCTGATAAAGCGTGAAAGCCTGCACTTCATTAAAAAAAACAATTCAGCAGGATTTGCAGATCCTGCTTGTCTCCTGCAACTTTTTTGGGCCCCCTTTTCTTTTTTAAAAATGTTTTTTCATGTGACACGGGTCAACCAAATCACAAGGTGGCTGCCAGCACTTCCTGGTTTCAAGTGTTGGCAGCCAATCCGAATACAGCAAAAAATCAGTAGTGGTCACATATCCACCGTGTCTCTATGTATACAACTGGAAATTACTTTAAATAACTCTGAAATTACTGACTGGTGTTACACAATTTAATAAAAAGAACTCCTTCTGGACCAACAGCTACCTTTCTTACAAACGTGGTGTAAATCAGTTCAGGCTGTAGCAATGTTTAAAGTTTCCTATGGAAATTTACATAGGGAAAACATGTATTGGGACCCTCTTCTTCTCAGACCCCGCCTGGCAGATCACCCAAAACGTTCAACACAGCAGCTGAAGTGAGTGGCAAATTAGTTTTGCAAATTTCATGAGGATCCTTCAAACAACTTCAAAGTTATTGGCAAATGAAAATTTTTTCGTCCTATGGAAAATAGATCCTAACTTTAACTACCTACTGGTGATGTCCTTTAGGGCCAACTACCCCTCCTGTTATCTCCAATAAGTCAGACACAGGGGGATTGCTAAAAGTTCTATGGAGGCCATGACCCCTTTCTCCTCCACTCTGCAAATGCCACTCAAAGTGCACTACTGGTTGGGGGATGAATTCCACTTTACACCTGGAGGATCTTGGGGGCCAAGAATCCCCCCTGGTACCTCCTGTAAGTACTATACAGTAGATTGTCTCAGAGCTGAGTTGGTCGGAGGCCCAACCCCCTTTCTCCGCCACTCTGCAAACATGAATTAAAGTTAAAAAAACATATAAATGCACTGAAATAACAAAAGTTACAGGTACATTACAGTAAGGCTCAGGTTTCACTCCTATAAAACCAGAAAAATTCAACTGTTATAGTTAGTGAGCTAACTATAACTCACACCATGCATCACACTGCTTATAACCTCATATATTACATCACTCCTGACATAGTCAGTGAAATCATCGCTGATGATATCCCAAATGTCATCACTGATGACAACACTGATGCCATCATCCACAGAATCTCTGACTCCCATACTCAAACCCCCTATAATCTTTCATACACCAACTCCAACTACTACACTACCATTCTCAAACCCATTTAAACACACATTGCAGTACCTACACAGCGACTCACTGATTCACAGATCAATACACACATCCACTCATTCACCCATACAGCCACTCACATACCCACTCATTCACTAATACAGCCACTGACATATCTACTCATATACTCATACAGCCACTCACACTGGGTCAGTCACCCAAACAGCTACTCACATACCTACTCACTCACCCATACAGTCAATCACACAACCACTTACTCACCCATACGGTCACTCACATACCCCATAAATCACCTATACTGCCTTTCACATACACTGTTACTCACCCATTTACCATTGACACATACACTCACTCACTGATACAGCCTTACACACACTTGATCACCCATACAAACACTAACTCCCCCTTTCACTTATCTATACAGATAGTCACACACCCCCTCATTCACTAACACAGATACTCAGACGCTCATACAGGTACTCAGACATCCAATCAATCCCCCATACAGCCACTCAAATACCCACTCACCAACACATACAGCTACTTAGACACCAACTGACAGACTGATACAGACATTCACACAGCCTAGTCATTCACCCATACATTCACATAATAAAGGTGAGAAACAAGCACAAAGAGGCGAATATAGGTCAGAAAAGAGCAGCAAGAGGTAGAATAAAGGTCTGAAACTCGCAGAAAGAAGTAGATAAAGGTCAGAAATGAGCAGGAAGAGGCAAGATAGTGGTGAGAAATGAGCAGAAAGAGGCACAAGAAAGGTCAGAAAGAAGCAGAAAGAGGCAGTAATAGGGTCAGCAACAAACAGAAAGAGGCTTAATAAAAGTGAGAAATTAGCAGAATAGAGGTCAGAAACGAGCCACAAGAGGCAGAATAAAGGTCAATAATAAAGAGAAAGGGGCTGAATAAAGGTCAGAAACTAAAAGAAAGATACAAAATAAAGGTACAAAACAAGCAGATGGAGGCAAAATAGAGATCATAAACTAGCAGAAAGAGGCAAAATAAAGGTCCAAAATGAGCATAAAGAGGCAAGATAAAGGTCAGAAATGAGCAAAAAGAGTAGGATAAAGGTCAGAAACAAGTACTACTTATGACCTCACATATTACATCACTCATTACGTGGTCAGTGACATAATTGATGCCATCAGTAATGACATCTCAAATGAAGTCACTGATGATATCACAGATGAGATCATTCATCGAACCACTCACACACCTTCTCACATTCCACACACCGACTCACATACTCATTCATAAACCCATACAAATACTCATGCACCCACTCACTCATGCACAGAGTCACTCACACAACCACTCACTCCCTCATACAGGCATTCACACAACCAGTTGCTTACCCAAAGAGATACTCACACACCCACTAACTTACTCATACAGATACTAATAGATGTACTCAGTCACTAAGACAACCACATAGTCTCCCATAGAGCCTCTCTCATACTCACTTACTCACCCATACAGCCACTCATATACCCACTCTCTCACACACTCACCCACACAACCGCTCTCACATATACTCACTCACCCAATTTACCCACTGAGACATCCATCCACACACCGAAACAGCCAACAATGTACCTTTTTACTCACCCATAGACACTCATGCACTTGCTCACTCAGCCAAACAGCCACTCATTCACCTTTTCTTTCACCAGCTACGGCCACTCACAAATATGCTCACTCACCATACAGCCACTCATGCACCTTCTCTTTCACCATTTACTGCCATTTGCATACCTTCTCCCTTACCCATACAGCCACTTACACAGCACTCAATTACTCATGCAACTACTGACACACCCACTCGCTCACTTATACAAAAACTCACCGACCCAGTCATTCCTCTATACAGACTCTCACATACCCACTTACTCAGGTGGGTAGTTATAGTTAATATTGAGTTTCCATAGGAAAAGTGTTTTTTGTTTTGCTAATAACTTTGGCACTGTTTGACAAACAACATTTTCAAAACTATTTTGCCACTCACTTCAGCTATGGCCTTGAAAGTTTCGAGTTGATAAATCAAGCGGGCTGAGAAAAATGCTTTTTTGCCAAGCAATGTCCCATAGGAATTTTGAACACAACTACAGTCTGAACTGCTGGACGAAATTAAATCACATTTATCTATCCACACTGGGAGAGGGGTTTTCATCTCTTTTCCTGCCTGATGTCAAGCAGCCAGGAAAACAGATGAAAGGATTGCTCCTACACGCAGAGAGCATCATTTTTGGCTGCTCCCTATGTGCAGGAGCAATGCAGCTCCCACTGGGTCAGTGAGCAGGCAGGGACCGCTGGGGTATTGAGGCTCCCTCTGTGGTCCCCCAGCACCCTGGCATCCCTGGGTCGGCACCAAGGCACTCAGCCTTAGTTTACTGGGCCACAAGGAATAGGTATCTGGAGCAAAATTGGCCAGGGAAGAGGGGCTGCCCCGCCTACTCCTCTTCCAATATTTGTCCTAGACTTGGATGATGGGGACCCCAATGCCAAAATTGGCCTAGGAGAGGGACCACATGGCCCCCCTCTGTCATTAGTTCTTGGCTGGGCCCCAGGGATGGGGTCCCATGGGTCCACATTGGCGGGGGGAGGGTGCCCTGCCCCTCCCCTTCTATGAAGGATGTCCTGGGGTTCCTGGGCTTGGCAAGTCAAAGCAAGTGTGTTGTCTTGGCAATTCCACATTGAAAAATAATCTGAATGCTTTGTGGGGGTGAATTCATCAAAGATCTATTGGAGCGCAATCTGTAGGGATTGTGATGAGTGGGTTCTTTCTTGTCCTTAACTGTTGAGAGCAGAGTCCATGGGTCTCGCTTTTAAACAACTACGAGTATTCAAATGTGCAAATCACTTTGGAGCCTCACCAATTTGGCCCTGCCCACCTTAGTAGCATGCATAGGCCTTCCTGCCTTCTGCCAGGATGATGGACATCTTAACAAAGGGCCCTCCAGCACGTTTCCCACCAATTTTGGGGAGGCATTTTTGATGCTGTGGAAAATGAGGATATCGCCACGAAACAAAGAAACACTTACACCATATAATCAAGAAGAACAACGCTGGTTTGATGGAGATTTGCATCTTCATACATTCTTCATCTTCTCTGTAGGAAGATTTATATTATCAGAAATTCCCTGGTGACATTTCCTTGTGCTCCATTAAGCAGCTATGGTGAGGAATGCATACTGGATATTTACCCAAGGAGGTAGCACATAGTAATTTACCAGTAAAAAGTGCTCCACGTTGGTACATTATTGTGCACAACTATGGAGTCTTGTTGGATAAAGGGGTGTGTGCGGTTCCTTGTGGTAGAGTTACTGACACAGCTACTGACACACCCACACACCCACTCAAATACTTAGCCACCCACTCACACACTTAGGTACTCACACATCCACTGACAGACCCACTCAGACACTGATACACACACTCACAGACCCACTCACACACCCACTCACAGACCCACTTGCATACCCACTCAAAGATCTACTCTCTCTCACACTTACTCATAGACACAATTAGACACTCAAACACCCACTCACAGATACACTCAGACACTCTTACACCCACTCACAAACCCACTCAGGCACTGTAAGAAGCAGGCTCTTTATATGGTGTACTAACATTGAAGTACACTGTGCAGAGAGTTCAGTGGGTCCCTTATTGGTTTACAAAGACAAACGTACATAATACTAAGAGTTTATTTGCAGTAGTGTGGGTGAGCTGTTAAGCCTATCAGAGCGTAGTGCTAAGCATTTGTTGTACTCACAGAGGCAATAAATGAGACAGATACTCAAGATTAAATCCGAGACCACTTTGCAAAAATCATATAGAGTTTTATATAATATTTAAGAACAAAGAACCTTGTCCTACAGTAAGTACTTTTAAAGATATGCACGTTTTACATTTTGCAAAATAGATCACTTTTGTGCACAATTACGCACCATAGAAGTCAATAAAGAAAAATACTAAAATGCATATTGTTAGACCTGTCTGCCTTTGGGTAGTCCCTCCTAATTAATTATTTATTTTGTCCCCTTTTTGCCCCTCAAACCCTTTTTATCTTTTTATGTTCACTGACTTTTTTTTTTGGTGTTGACAGGGGTTAGGTGCTCTTTGCCCTCATAGTTTTTTTGAGGCCTAGGCGCCTTCCTGACAGGATTTTTTCTGACATACAAAATAGTGGCTATTAACTGCCACAACTGCCACCACTGGGACTGGGTCCATAGGGCACAATAGGATTCTTCTAGAACCTTCCGGTCCCTTCTGGACCTTTTGAGGTCAGCCTATAAAAAGGCTGGTGTGTGGGCGGCCATTTTGTGATGACCATAGAACCCGAGGAGTGAGGCTGTGACCTGGGGAGGGTGGCGCACAATTAGTAATTAGTTACCTTTAAGGCTGACACTTTCCACTTGAGGACGCCCCCCCCTGAGTCCCTTTGACTGAGCCCGGGTGTGGTTCATTACCCCTGAGGGAAGTGGCCCTTCACCAGCTGGCCCCCCTCAGGTCCTTCCTGAACATTCATCTAACCCCCCTTGATAAGGCTCCAAAAGACTGACTTACCAACCTCGTGAGTAGTGCAGCGCGAATCCACGAGGGGCTCTGAGGAGCTGTAGTCGAGGAGGAGCCCCTGGGACCCCGCGCGGGTCGGAAGAGGTACATCGCCCCTGGAGAAGTGTTTTGAATAGCGCCAGCTGAGATCGTGAATAGGCGGCGCCGGGCGGTACACTGCTCCTTCGCGCCTGTTCTCTAGCACGGCTGCCCAAGGAGTGAGGTGGGAAGCGCAGGAGAAAGCGTGTGCAGCGGCGCCCATCGGAGACACTGCTCCGTGGCACCTGTGTGGAGGCGCGGCTACCAAGAGGTGAGGTGGGCGGCGTAGGAGGCAGCGAGGGAGGCGGCGCCCGCGGGGACACCGCCCATCGTGCCTGAGAAGAAGCGCGACCACTCGTGTGGAGAGAGTGGCCGCGAGTGGCAATTCCAGGCCACTGGTGCCTTCCTTAGTTGTGGGGCTGCTGGGCATGTGGCCTATGAAGGAGGCATCGACTTGAAGAGTGAAGCCCTGGCTGCTGTGGTTGCCGCTTCTGGTCCCAAGTAAGGTGGAGAAGGGAGGGGCTGTTAATTCACTGGGCAGCCCCGTGTGTCACCAAGGAGGGGTGGTGCTCCATAGTCAGCCAGTATTTGGTTAACTGAGAAACTGAAGGAGAGGAGACTGAGACTAAGGTCTATTGACCCTGCAAAGTGAGGAAACAGTGTGAATAAAGAGGGCAACTGCCCAGTGACGTTTACTTTAAACCCTGTGTGCCGCCAAGAGTGGGAATTATGCTAAAGATCTGTATTCTCTTTCAGAGGCGGGAGGGGGGAAAGAAGCTCTGGGCTTGCTTGACCAAAAGTATTTAAGCTGTACAAATAAGCTGTGTTGTGCACTGAACCTGTCCATTGGAACCCTAAAATAGTCACCTGTTCTAAGGGAGGGAGTGTCACCCTTTGGGTGCTAGGGTGCCAATTTAAGTGTATAAGCCTGAAGATTTTCAACTGAAGTGAATGTTTAATGTAACATCAAAAGTACAGTAATAAGCTAAGTAAGGAGGAGAGGAAGAGTTTTCATGATAAAGAAGTGTGACCCTTAATTTGTATTGTAAAAGTGATTTTGAAACAACAAATGAACCTAAGAAAATAAGTAACTGACAACAAGAGAAAATATAAAGCTTTTTCTACTTTTATAGAAATTAAGGTGTAGTGTCATTTTTTAGTGGAATTGCATTGAGTTACCGCTGGGTGGTGTGCAACCTTTACACATGTGCGTCTATTTAGTGACTGTCTTACCCTAGGCCAGGCTACCCTATGTAACCAGGCTATTCTAGGTCCAACACATATAAAATCATATAGGTGACTTTCAATGTGTACCTCTTGGATTGCGTTACTTAGCAGGGCCAGGCCTAATGTTCTACCAGTGGATTCGGCCAGAAGCAGGGAGCTGAGGTTGTTTGCAGGTGAGGTGCTACAGGAGAGGGGCCACTTGAAAATGCACTATAGAAAGTGACTTACAGGTAAGACCTAGGGGGCCCACTTGATGGAGCAGGTCGCAAGGGCCTCAGGACCGCAGGAGCACAGCTGGACCATCGATATTGGGCCAGTAAGGCTTCAAGATGTCATCGCGGTCAGAAGCAGGCAGCTTGGAGAGGCGATTTGGGAGAGCTGGGTCACTCACAAAGTGTGACTCAGGGGTTTTAAGGTCCCTTGAAGGATGCCTACTTCTTGGACAGTTGGAGTCCAGAGTGGACTGTTCAGCTCGGTGCAGGTTGCCAGAGTTCTGGTACCCCAGATAATTGTTGCAGCATGGCTCTGGTAGGTCCTGGTGTCCCAAATTTGGTGGAGGGACAGATTTCACCCATGGAGCTGAAGTACTACTTTTGTTCCAGATGCTGCATCTGAGTCACTGGGAGCAGCAAGTCGGTAAATCTAAAGTCTGCGGTTCAGTGTCTGCTGTTGCAGGTGAGAAGAGTCTCTGCTCCAAGGGATGTTATTTGGCAATTTGTTGAAGAGTGGAAGTGCTCTGGGCATCTAAATAGTCCTCACATTGGCAAGGCAAGGCAGCACTATATGAAAAAATCAAGTGTGAAGGTGCACTTGCCCCTACCCGCACTGCTAAGTGTTCTAACTAGTTGCTAAATATGAATTCCAAGTGCACTCAATTCAATATACAACATTCAAAATGCTTTACAGTTTTGTATGACCACAAATACTTAAATGCTTTTATTGCCGATCAACTCTCCGCTAATATATCACATAGTACTCGGGAAATACAATTTCCATATACAAATTCATGAACGATCACAAAATATAATGATCTCCTGAACAATGATGGTATCAGCAACTATTCTCCAGAAGAGACTTTTCCCAATTCAATTCAGGATCTGCATAGATTCCTTCTTCAGGGGAATGTAATAGAATATAAACATGAAATTATTTGTATAACAGTCCAGGGAAGACTTACAGAAAAAAATAGATATTTAAAATGATGATTAGTACACACCATTGATCTCTCATAAATAGTGTTGCGTGGTAACCAGCGTGATGTCCAGGACAGAAAGAAGATGAGAAATTAATATAAAAATGACTCAAAGGAAAACAAAGTTCACTGCATGCTTCCAGGTGTCTTATAAAATCACTACTCTAACCATAATATGTGAGGCACACCTAACCAGGTGAAAAAATCAAAACCACTCACGTCATAAAAACCTGTATATCTTGAAATCCTATCAGAGTCATGAACTTTGAAAATACTCCCTCTGAAATAAATTAACAACAATGCATATATACTACTCGTAGGCAGCAGTTTCACAAAGTACTATCGGACCAATCCAAATCAATATGGGTTACCTTTCGAAGCTCTGTGGTTCCGTGGGAGAATAAAAAAAAACTGTCACCTCTTATTTCTAATGGACCCAGGGACAAGTGCCTCTGTAACCAAAAAAATGTAACAATCAATGAAAGCTTACTCTAAATAGTGCTAACTCGTTTCCTGCCAAAAATCACAAGCCTCTCACCTGATTCTTGTGGATTGACACACTCCGTTGTGTTCTCTACTCGATCTCGAAAAACGAGGTCTACTATGTCGCTTGTTCCCACATAACCCTGCGCTATATACAACAACAATAAAGGGCTATCTCTATTACTCATCAAGACTCTACGGTGGCGCCCATCTTAGACTGTCTACATCTATCGAAATAGAACAAGTGCTCCCACAAATGTACCAGATCATCCAATTGCCTCTAAACAACTGGAATATCAAAAAGGAAAAGCACCTGTAACTATGGTTCTGAAGAGAGGATTAATCAAATCTTTGTGCACTTTAGGTATCATGTGAGAACTCAGGCATTTTGGATACTTGATGGTCAGGAACCTATACGTGTTGTTGGTGATCCATTTCATGTCAAGTGCCTTGTCCAAAATGTTTTGTAGAGTCTTTTTTATTTCGTTGATAGGATCTTGAGATAATTTCATATATGTATTCTGATCATTCATGTGTTCTTGAACTTTAGTGATGTAAAACGTGGTGTCCATGACCACCAGTGCTCCACCTTTATCTGCCAATTGAAAGGTTAACGTTGGATCTCGTGCCAGTTCTTGGATGATGCGCTGTTCATGCACATTAAATTGCTGCAGGTTTTCAGCCTGAAATTCAGATTTTCTATATCTGTGTTTACCACCATCTCAAATGCATCCAGAATTTTGTGGAAAATAGTAGCCATGTATGTACTGTGTGGTTTGAACTCTTTGTAATCTTGTGGGTCCTCATTTTTGGGTATGCTATTGCCTTCAAGTAAAAATGGAACAATATTGGTGGAGAAATGTCATAGTTTCCAATTGCACATACATTTTTAAAAAAGTACTGCTGTTTCTGTTTTATTAGTATGATAAATGGGTACGAAAGAAGTACCTTTGGTTAGTACTTTCAGTTGTTGAGCGTTGAACTCTAGATGAAATATTGATCCTTAGTTTTTTGCTGATATTGGCTCTGTCCTCTGCGGAGGTAACCCATATTGATTTGGATTGGTCCAAGAGTAATTCCTGAAACTGCAGCATACGAGTAGTATATATGCATTGTTGTTAATTTATTTCAGAGGGAGTTTTTTCAAAGTTAATGAATCTGATACGATTTCAAGATATACAGGTTTTTAGGACTTGAGTGTTTTTGATTTTTTTCCCCTCCCAGCATGCTCAAGTTTTTGGAAAGCAGACTACAGTGGACAATTTTGTTTATAAAAACTAAAGGAGTCAACGACACATCATTGAAATTCAAGGCAAGGCAGCACACCGCGATTGTCGAGTCCTTCGGGCAGCAGGCAGGGTTTGGTGCCAATTTCTCTCCAGCAGGGCTTCTGTTCTCGGGCAGCAGCTCTTTTGGGTCCATTTCTTTTTTGTGTCAATCAAATCTAAGGATCATGGTCCAGGGATGCCCCTTAAAACTAAATTTAGGGGTATTAAAGGTGGAGACAGGTAGTTGCCAATGGGCTACATACTTTTAGGCTGACTACACCCTCTAAGTGATCACTTCCTGTGGGAACATAACATATCAGAGCTAGGGTAGAGGCACTACCCTAGCTCCGATATGTTATTTTCCCACCATCCAAGTTGGTGGATTTCCAAAGTAGTGTCTACATTGCCTGCCACACCTTCGGGGTGGTGCTGGCTGAATGTGGATACTCCTCATCTAACTAATTTTCATGCCTGTCCTCCTGCCAAATGTGGAGCAGAACAGGGGGTTTGGCATCTTCCACTATCGGAAAATCCTGTGTTGCACTTCAAAGGCGTTCCCGCTTTTGAAGCTTACCATTCTGGAAGACCATTCTGGGCTGAAGGAGGTGTAAAGCACCTCTACCGATATTCAGCTTTGTTTCAGGCCTCTGATAGTGCCGGCTCTCACCCCATGAGATCAGAAGCCAAAAACAAGTCTGGTGGTGGCAGGTTGGCTATGACTAGTCTGAGACCAACCAGGGCTTGGCAGGATTTCAGGGGATCCTTTAAAGGGTCTCCTGTGTGCATTTATTAATAAATCCAACACTGGCATCCATGAGGATTTATTAAGACAAGATGTTTTGTATCAAACATCTTAGGGTATACTGAAGTCATCATGGGGCTAGAAAACTTACAATTACAAGTATCTAGCCCATGTTTTTTTTTTCTTCTTTTTTTTAATAATTTTATATAACGCAAACTAGACAAGAGACATCGGGTATCAGAGCACTTTACATGAGCACCAGTTTTGTTACAGATGGACACATTCATTTTTGTTGGGCACCGGGATATTAAGTAATTTTCCCAGAATCACAGGATGCGGGGACTCAAACCCAGTTCCCCAGCTTCAACGTCAACCGCTCTAGCCGTAAAGCTACATCGCTTCACCCTCATGTACTCTCTAGGTGTTCCTGTGAACTTACAGTATCCAAGAATAGACCTAGATCTTGTATGGTAATATCTGCTCATGCAGATATGTCCACACATGGGATATAGTGTACCCTGCCTCAGGGCTGTAAGGCCTGCATTAGGGGTGACTTATCTATACATCAGGCCGTATACGTGGGCATGGCATAGAGGGCTATGTACCATGTCTAATCTTTGGTTTTCTCTGCACCAAAACACGTAGACTGCAATGACAGTTTGCATGGTCTCGGTGCGAGGTACCTAGGGTGGCACAATGTGTGCTACAGCCCTAGAGAACCCTCTTTAATACCCAGGCCCAATATACCATGGGTAGAATTTACTGGGGACTTACATGGGGTGCTCAAGGGGTACCAATTGTGGTATAGTTTTAGGAAAGAGATCTGGGACTGGGAGTCCGGTTAGCAGGGACCTAGTGAACTTACATTCGAAATCACATCATGCATCAGGCAAAAAGTGGGGGCTAAACATGTCAAAAGAAGCACTTTTCTACATACACCTGTTCACAGACCCACACAAGTATTCACACTGTAGTGTAGTTCCTATATTCCCAATAGGCTCTGCGCATAGGAATAGTATATCCTATATATTAGACGTAGGACTGAGGTTGACTAGGTCTCTATCAAATACACTAGACTTAATTGTGTGTGGCAGCTAGCTCAGAGGTCAATAGAAACTTTCTCGAATTCACAAGAAGGGATTAGTCTCTGACAACTGCATAAACATGACAACTTTGTTTCCCCAAGATAAAACATATCTTCAGAGTCGTGGAAACAATAGATAGATATTTCACTCAATCAATCGTGCATGCTTCGTTTCACCAGAGGTGCAGAGAAATAGAGAGATGGGCGTTTTCAATAAAAAGATTTTATTGAACAGTCTTCTTTCACAAGCATAAGAAATGAACTGCTACAATCGTAAAACTGGTTGTAAAATATAATGTATACAGTATAAAGAGTAGAATAAAATAATACTGTGAGAGCATTGCATGGTTCCTGAACCATAGATAAATACATACATACATAACAAAGCTAAAAAGTACTCAACTGGTGCTTCTAAAATACGCCTACCCCGATGTACCTAACCTAAGCTTAGTACGAGGGAAGAAGTAAGTGAGGTGTAGCATAAATGTAGTATTCTTTTGCAAAGAATCTGCCCAGAATTTCTCTAAGGGTCTAATCAGCTCTGTACCTTAGTTTAGAATGAAGAAGGTCGGTCTCGCGACTCGATTTCCCAACAACCCGCAAGGGTAGCTTGGAAACACTGGAGCTGGATTTCTCGGCGGGAAAAAAGACAGCATCTCTCCCTAGTTATAGATTGCTTTATGTCACGTTTTTTTCTCTCCACAACCGAATTTCCCTCAGGATGGAATGGACTCAAAAATTGCAATGCAACGCCCAAACTAGCCATGGCCCCCTTGTAAGCCCTAGAGCTAAACGCAGGACCCTAGTCAGAATGTAGCGTGCCGATTGCATATGTGCCGATAAAGACTCACAAATCTTTTATAACAGTTCGGGCGTCAGCTGAGCGCTGAGGCCACATCTGAATGAATCTTGTCTTAATATTTGTGGGACTGCATCAGTCCATTTGGACGTCCGCATGTAGATAGCCTTATGCTGTCTAACAGTGGCGTCTGTACTGGGCTGGCTATGCTGTAGTCAGGAATCTGGTGGTGTTCAAAGCTGTGGTATTTGTAACAGTCATCGCAATTAATTCCGAATTCGTATACGTGAGCTTTCATCCCTGGCCACCAGTACATCTCTTCTAATTCTAATAGAGATTTAGAGATCCCTTGATGTATCAGACCCTCTCCCATATGGGTTTCGTGAATCAGAGCACCTCTCTGGTTCCTGTTTGGAATTACCCTATCCACACTCCAGGGATTCGAGCCAACATGTCTGTTTGTACTGAACGCAAAATTTCTGTGTGTTTTTGAGTCCAATTAGTTTGTTTGAAATCAGGTTTGATTAGTTCTTAGAGAGGTTTAACCCTTTCTGCGTAATTCATAATGTAAGTTCTTCTGAAGTTTAGGAATCCTAGAATTGACTGTAAGTTTTTCAGCATTTTTGGAGTTTGGAGCAGCGTACATTTTTCTAAAAGGTTTGCTGCGAGGCTTTTGCCTTCACTTGAAAGTTTGTATCCTAAGAATAGGACGTTAAGGTGGGCAATTCTTGATTTTTTTAAAGTTGAATTTATACCCTTCTGAGGCAAACCCAATTATTATGGTGTTCACCCTGTTCAAGTGCCTGGCCAAATCATCAACTGTAAGGTAGATGTCATCGACATAAGATAATGCCTCATCATCATACGTTTGTAGTAACTCTGTTACTATGTCTGAAAATAATCCAGGACTGTCCTTAAATCCCTGGGGGAGATGACAGAAGTGTCGTTGTGTCCCCATTATTGAGAAAGCAGAAAAGTACCTGCTATCTGGTGCAATGTTTTGACAGAAGAAACCGTTTGAAATATCTAAAGTAGTTTTATATTTCTTCTGAACAATATTATTCATTAGTGCTGAACTGTGTAAATGTTGTCCTGCAAAAATTTTGCAACAAGAGTTTAAATGTGTGTAATCCAAAACTAGAAGATATGTTTTGTCTGGTTCGGAGACAGGAAACAAAGGATTGTTCATTGACGAGTTGCATGTTTCAATCACCCCTTGGTATTCAAGTTGATTTAAGATCTCCCTGACTTGTTTTTTAGCTTCCTGCTTAACTGGATACTGTCTCTGAGCAGTTGGTTGATTTTTTAACTGAATTTTATGGTGAGGAGAGTCCTCATCCCATATGATTTTTATATAATGCTGGAGCCTGGGCAACAGCCCATTTTTTGGCATAGGTGTATTTTTTATGAATAGGAATATGATTAGAGAAGGCTGGCATAATAATCTCTTCACCATGTGGGCACTCCCTGACAAATTCAGGTGGCCAGTCTTTTTCAGCTAGAAGGATATCATAACCTTTAGATAATTTTTCCTAAAAGAGTGCTTTTATCTTCCTAGTCATATCTCCCTCTTTTCGGAGTGTTACTTCATATAACTTATGGGGTACACTAACGCTGGTGTCGGCAGTTTCAACCTGAATGTATTCATTTAGATCCACTGTCTCCAGATGATCTTTCAGGATCCTGTGAGCTATGGTGACCTCTGCTGCACTGTCAAGCATTGTCTGGGCCCACTCCCCGTTCTTAAGTTGTGTCCTCAAGATCCTCGGCATGTCTGATTTTAGTACTTGCTACCTTCTTTTTGGAGAATTGAGTTTTCTTATTTTTTGGAACGTGTTGATCGTCTTTGGACTTGACGCGTTCTTCATTGTGTTGTGATCGTCCTCTTCTTTCGGATTTCTGGGAGGAAGTCTGAAAGGTACGAGAGGATCGTGTATCAGTGTGTTTATATCTATCAGGTTTTTTTTTATATTATCCCTATTTCTAAGGTTATATCTCTTTTCAGAGTGCTCCTTTTGAGGAGATCTACCTCTGGACTGAGAGCGCCTCTCTTTATGTAGTGACTGTCTACTATTTTCCCATTTCTCTTTAGGAGTAGTTAGATTGTTTGTGATAAAAAAACTTTTTCAGGATTTTCTGTTAGTTCAGGCTTTACAGGTTTCCCTCCCAAACTATCTCTTCCTAGTTCTTCATAGGATTTTTCAATAATTCTGGCAAGTTCATACGGTTGCTCAGTAATATCAAGTTCTTTTAATTTTTGGCAGATAGCCACTGATGCCGCTTCACCTTCAATGTTAGTTAATAAGATAGCTGAGACTGTTTGAAATCTTTCAGTAATGTCATACCTAGATTCAAGGCCGGTTCTGGACCGTGTTTATTTTGAATCTGTCTCAGAACGTCTGGTATTACCGCCATAGACGGGAGACCATGTGCTTTTTTGGGTAAATTGAAGCAAAAACTGTACCCCAAGTGTCACAGTCCTCCACGTGTGGTGCAATCCCCATTGGTAAACAGATTGTTAGAATCCTGTGTTACTCATGAGGTGTACTATCGGGAAATACTGCCTCTATCTGAATAATTTTCTGGGCTAACCAGAATGGAATTTGTTCCCTTTTTGGGGGCAACTTACCGATTACTGACTGTATAGTCTGTGGTGTGATTTTGTTTGTGTTCCCCTGATAAAGGGTGTGCTGTGGAATTCTTATAGCAGGTTGGACTGTTAAAGTCTGCATGACATATTGTACCAATTGTCTATGTATTTTAATTAATTGTTGTAGCTGAGCTAACAGTTCTGGTCCTGTCATTTGTTCAATGTCAGGATGTGGTGTATAGCTGGCTAGTACCAGCCATGTAGCTCCTGGTCTACCTAGTCGACCGAGCCTGGTAATGTGATTTTGATGTTGTAGGGCGCCTTTAAACCAGAGCTGATGTTCTTGGTAAGTTAGTGGAAATTTGATGTCCTCGAAAGGAACGTATTCCGCTGGAGGTTCCTCTATCTTATAGAAGTGGAACACATGTGTTGTTGGATTTGCCTGTGGAAAGACAATCCATGAATAGAATACCTCTGCCTTCCGATATTCATGCACCTCTATGACAAATATGACTCTACCACCTCTTGCTGATAAGCCATTTTCTATAAGCTTTATAGCTATGGTTTTCCTCACGTTTTCTGGGATGATTATAGCATTTGGGTCATTTTGTTGGAACCCTGTAACGTCAAAAACCGTTTGGGCTGCAGTCCTTGCAGCTCCACTGCCCCCTGAATTATCCTCGTCGGACATTTTGTTAAGAAGTTTTGCAGAGCAAGTTTCAATCCATCAATCAATCAAAAACATTTATATAGCGCACTACTCACCCAGAGGGTCTCAAGGGGCTTGGGGGAGGGGGGTCCGCTACTGCTCGAACAGCCAGGTCTTGAGCTGCTTCCTGAAGGCGAGGTGGTCTTGGGTCAGGCGGAGGTGGGTCGGGAGGGAGTTTCAGGTCTTGGCGGCCAGGAAGGAGAAGGACCTTCCTCCTGTGGTGGCTCTTCGGATGCGGGGGACGGCGGCGAGGGTGTGGCTGGTCGATCGAAGCTGGAGAGTGGGAGTGTAGAAGTTGAGGCGGCTGTTGAGGTATCCTGGGCCTTGGTTGTGTAGGGCTTTGTGTGCGTGGGCGAGGAGACGGAAGGTGATTCTCTTGTTGACCGGGAGCCAGTACAGGTCTCTCAGGTGTCCGGAGATGTGGCTGTGACGGGGGATGTCGAGGATGAGTCTTGCTGAGGCGTTCTGGATCCGCTGGAGTCTCTTCTGGAGCATGGCGTTGGTTCCGGCGTAGAGAGCGTTGCCGTAGTCCAGTCGGCTAGTGACGAGGGCCTGGGTGACCGTCTTCCTGGTCTCGGTGAGGATCCACCGGAAGAACTTGCGTAGCATGCGTAGGATGTTGAAGCAAGAAGAGGAGAGGGCGTTGACTTGTCTGGTCATGGAGAGGGAGGAGTCCAGGATGAAGCCCAGGTTGCGTGCATGGTCTGTTGGCTTGGGAGCGGTGCCCAGGGCGGGAGGCCACCAGGAGTCGTCCCAGGTGGAGGGCGAGGAGCCCAGGATGAGAACTTCCGTCTTGTCTGAGTTCAGTTTCAGGCGGCTGTTCATCATCCATTCGGCTACGTCTTTCATCCCTTTGTGTAGGTTGGTTCTGGCGGTGGCGGGGTAGTTGGTGAGGGAGAGGATCAGCTGGGTGTCGTCGGCGTAGGAGATGATGTTGAGGTTGCGTTGGCGTGCGATGGCCGCCAGGGGGCTCATGTAGACATTGAAGAGGGTGGGGCTGAGCGAGGAGCTTTGAGGAACGCCGCAGATGACTTTGGTGGCTTCTGATCTGAACGGGGGTAGGCGGACTCTCTGTGTCCTTCCGGCGAGGAAGGAGATGATCCATTCTAGTGCCTTCTCTTGGATTCCGACGTTGCTGAGGCGCTGCACTAGGGTGCGGTGGCAGACAGTGTCGAACGCCGCGGAGAGGTCCAGGAGGATGAGGGCCGCTGTTTCCCCGTTGTCCAGCAGGGCTCGGATGTCGTCCGTGGCTGCGATGAGGGCAGTTTCGGTGCTGTGGTTGGCCCGGAAGCCAGACTGCGAGAGGTCGAGGGAACCGTTCGTCTCGAGAAAGGCGGCCAGCTGCTTGTTGACGGTCTTCTCTATGACTTTGGCCGGAAACGGGAGGAGCGAGATGGGGCGATAGTTTTTGAGTTCGGTGGGGTCCGCTGAAGGTTTCTTCAGTAGAGCGCTGAGTTCGGCGTGCTTCCAGCTTTCTGGGAAGGTGGCGGTGTCAAAGGAGGTGTTGATGATGTCCCGCAGATGGGGTGCGATGATAGCGTCGGCTTTGTTGAAGACGTGGTGCGGGCAGGAGTCGGTTGGAGATCCGGCGTGGATGGAGTTCATCGTACGGATGGTGTCTTCGGTGCTGATCGTGGTCCAGGCGCAGACGGTGGTGGTGGAGGGCGTTGGTGCGGTCGTGGGGTGCGTCGGTTGTGTGCTGAAGCTGTTGTGTATGTCTGCGATCTTGTTGTGGAAGTAGGAGGCGAGGGAGTTGCAGAGGTCTTGAGATGGGGTGATTCGTTGTTTCCGGCGTTGGGGTTGGAGAGCTCTTTGACGATGTTGAAGAGTTCCTTGCTGTTGTGTGCGTTGTTGTCCAGTCGTGCCTTGAATGCCGTTTTCTTAGTGGCGTGGATCAGTTGGTGGTGTTTTCGGGTGGCGAGCTTGAGGGTGGTCATGTTGTCTGGTGTCGGGTCTTTGCGCCATGCTTTCTCGAGGGCTCGGCAGTTCTTCTTGGAGCTCTTGAGTTCGTCGGTGAACCAGGGTGCTTTCTTGCTACCGGGTCTGCTGGGAGGGGTCCTCAGTGGGGCGAGGTCGTCTGCGCAGTTGCTGATCCACTTCGTGAGGTTGTTGGCGGCTTGGCTGGGGTTAGCTGAGCTGGTGGTTGGGTGCTGGCTCAGGGATGCGGCATCTGGTCGGCTGTGATCTTGTTCCAGCTTCTGCGTGCAACCTGTTGCTGGTGGTGGTGGATCATGGTTCTTCTGAAGCTGAAGTGGACGCAACTGTGGTCCGTCCAGTGGAGACCGGTGGCGTGGCTGAAGACGATGTCCTTGCTGGATGAGAAGATGGCGTCGAGTGTGTGTCCGGCGTAGTGGGTGGGGTGGTCACCAGCTGCTTGAGACCGAGGTTGTCGAGGTTGTCAAGCAGGGTGGCGGTGTTGCGGTCGTTGTTGTTCTCCAAGTGGAAGTTGAGGTCACCGAGGAGGATGTAGTCGGTGGAGGGGAGGGCGTGTGGGCTGATGAAGTCGGCGATGTCTTCGCTGAATTGTGTGCGAGGTCCCGGGGGTCTGTAGATGAGGGTGCCTCTGAGGGTGGTCTTGGGGTCGGTGCGGATCTGATAGTGCAGGTGTTCGGCGGTTGTGAGGGTGTCGTCGGTGTTGGTCGTGATGCGGATGGTGTTCCTGTGGATGATGGCGATGCCTCCTCCCGTCTGGTTGGTGCGGTCCCTCCGGGTGATCTTGTATCCGTCCGGGATGGCGATGGCGATGTCGGGCGCTGAAGAGGCGTTCATCCAGGTTTCCGTGAGGAAGGCGACGTCTGGCGATGTGGTGTCGAGAATGTTCCAGAGTTCGATGGTGTGTCTGTGGATGGAGCGGGTGTTGAGTAGGATGCACTTCAGGTGGTTGCTGCTGGAGTTCGGTTTGTTGGGTGCTGGTGTAGTGCCGGTCCGGTGGCAGGTGAACTTGCAGGAGTGGCAGCTGAAGGGTCCGTGGGTGCGTCTCGGAGTGGCTCGGTAGCATCCCGGGGATCGGTCGGTGTTGAGTGCGTTGAGTTCGGTGGCGTCGTAGGTCCGGCGGGTGGGCTGGTGTCTGCGGGGTCCAGGGGTCCTGGCACTGGGCGCGGTCCAGGCGCGGACGGGCACAGACGGGTTTACCTTTGGCGCGCCTTCGGCGCACAATCGGCGCGCCCGCTGCGCGTCAGCGCTGCGCGTGCACACGGTCGCCATTTATGGCGAAGTGCGAGGGAGGGAGGAGCAGCTGGGAGGCGGGTGCGGGGAGGGCACAGAAGGAAAAGGGGGCGTGTCCGCTCTCACGGCGGCGGGAAGCGGGGCGGGTGGGCGCTGGGGGCACTACAGGCAGACACAGCACAGGGGGGCACAGAGAGACAAAACTAAAGGGGCAGATTGTCTAAAATAGGCAACAGGGAAACAAAAATTACAGAAAAAACACAGGTAGCGCAGGCGGCTACACCGAGCGACGGCGGGGGGTGTGGTCAGCAGGCAGACTCAGCGAGGCTGAGGGAAGCGGCAGGCGGGAAGCACACGCAGCAGCTGGTGGCCGTGCGGCGCGGGGGTGTCCTAACAATAGGTCACACTCACCTGTGCCGCACGGTCGCCATTTATGGCCAAGTGCAAGGGAGGGAGGAGCAGCTGGGAGGCGGGTGCGGGGAGGGCACAGAAGGAAAAGGGGGCGTGTCCGCTCTCACGGCGGCGGGAAGCGGGGCAGGTGGGCGCTGGGGGCACTACAGGCAGACACAGCACAGGGGGGCACAGAGAGACAAAACTAAAAGGGCAGATTGTCTAAAATAGGCAACAGGGAAACAAAAATTACAGAAAAAACACAGGTAGCACAGGCGGCTACACCGAGCGACGGCGGGGGCGTGGTCAGCAGGCAGACTCAGCGAGGCTGAGGGAAGCGGCAGGCGGGGAGCACACGCAGCAGCTGGTGGCCGTGCGGCGCGGGGGTGTCCTAACAATAGGTCTAAGTTTCAAGGAAAAAAAGATAAGGTGCACAATATTTTGGAACACTGTATCCTTCAACATTAAACAAACCAAAAACTAACACATAGGATTTCCGTCCTATTCAGTTATGGCGGATATTTTATCGTTTAACCCACTCCAGACGTCTATTGGAGTTTTTATGGGATAAAGGGGTCTCTGTGAAAGGCATGACTGAGTTACTCTAGTATCTAGCGTTAAATTAGTGTCTTACCAAACGTTGGGCGCCATGTAGTGTAGCTCCTATATTCCCAATAGGCTCTGCACATTAAAATAGTATATCCTATAGATTAGACGTAGGACTGAGGTCGACTAGGTCTCAATCGAATACACCAGACTTAATTGTGTCTGCCAGCTAGCTCAGAGGTCACTAAAAGCTTTCTTGAATTCACAAGAAGGGATTAGTCTTTGACAACCGCATAAACATGACAACTTTGTTTCCCCAAGAGAAAAACGTATCTTCAGAGTCGTGGAAACAATAGATAGATATTTCACTCAGTCAATCGTGCATGCTTCGTTTCACCAGAGGTGCAGAGAAATAGAAAGAAGGGCATTGTCAATAAAAAGGTTTTATTGAACAGTCTTCTTTCTTAAGCATAAGAAATGAACTGCTGCAATCGTAAAACTGGTTTTAAAATATAATGCATACATTATAAAGAGTAGAATAAAATAATACTGTGAGCATTGTATGGTTCCTAAACCATAGATAAATACATACATAAATAACAAAGCTAAAAAGTACTCAACTGGTGCTTCTAAAATACGCCTACCCCGATGTACCTAACCTAAGCTTAGTACGAGGGAAGAAGTAAGTGAGGTGTAGAATAAATGTAGTATTCTTTTGCCAAGAATCTGCCCAAGATTTCTCTAAGGGTTTAATCAGCTCTGTACCTTAGTTTAGAATGAAGAAGGTCGGTCTCGGGACTCGATTGCCCAACAACCCGCAAGGGTAGCTTGGAAACACTGGAGCTGGATTTCTCAGCAGGAGAAAAGACAGAGTCTCTCTCAGTGCGTCTGCTGGAGGATCAGTTTCCTTCGGCACTTGCGGTAGTAGGGCACGTCAGGCAATTAGATAGTTGAACTGCTCCAAAACACCATGTGTTGCTTGGGCGAGTGTGGGTATATTTATACCGTGAAGGTGCCGAGATGACGTACAGTTGGACATAATAACGTCATTAAAGAGTCTCAGTTCTTTGAAAACTCCATGAGTTCTTGGACAAATCAATATTCAAGCAAGGGGAAGTCCCTAGCTGCTGAAGCTGAGTTTTCCAAGAAATCGTTGTGGATTTTCGGAACTAGTGGAAGTAGTCCTGCCGTATTTGGACTGCATGAGTTATGCCTAAATATGGTTATGATTTCTATGCCTATATAAGGATATGGTGATTTATACCTATTATTTATTTTTTATTTGTGGTATTTGTAAAGCGCAGCATTCATCCCAGGGGATATCAAGGCGCTGAATAAGAAAGGGCTGCTGAGGTTTGAGCAGGGGGGGTTAGTATTTGGGAAAGAGATGTGTTTTGAGTTTTTGCCGGAATGATAAAAGGTTCGTAGTGTGTCTCAGATCCATCGGTAGTTCATTCCATCGTTTGGCCGCCAGGTGCGAGAAGGCTCGTCCTCCTGTTCTTGTTTTATAAATACGCTTAGGTTTTGCTAGGGCTGAGTTAATGGATCTTAAGTTCCTGTTTGGAATATAAAATTCAATTTTCCCTTGCAGGATTGTAGGGCCTGTTTTATGGAGGGCTTTGTGCGCATGGCAAAGTAGTTTGAATGTGGCGCGCTGGCGCATCGGCAGCCAATGGAGTTGTTTTAGACATGCCGATGCAGAGTCTCGTTTGCTTTTGTTACATACCAGCTTGGCAGCCTGGTTTTGCAGAACCTGAAGGCGGGAGAACAACTGCTCGTTCATTCCTTCGAACAGAGCATTGCCATAGTCCAGGCGGCTGACTAGAAGGGCCTGGGTGATCGTACGACGACAGTCAAGTGGGATCCATGTGAAGATCTTAGCGAGGAGTTTCAGGATTGCAAATCCCTTACCCCAAAGTGTGCGCACGTGGTCCTTCATGGATAGTGCGTCGTCTATCATAATGCCCAGATTCCTGGCATATTGTTTCGGGGCGGGGGCTGTTCCCAGTGGCAGTGGCCACCAAGAGTCGTTCCATGAAAGTTTGGCTCCTCCGAACAATAGAATTTCGGATTTTCCGGCATTAAGCTTGAGGCAGTGGTTACGCATCCAGTCCGCCATTTCGGAGAGGCAGCTGTGGAGTTTGTTTTTAGTTGTTTCTAATTTTTCCGATCTTTCATCCAAGGTCACCATCAGCTGCGTGTCGTCGGCATATGAACAAATGCCGATGCCCCACTTTCTTCCGATGTCGGCCAGAGATGATACGTAGGCATTAAAGAGATAATATAAGGGCATGAATCGGGAAACTTACAATAGGGTCCTAAAATAATACATAACAGCACAACCACTCACTCATCCATAGAGCCAATCACTCACCTACTCACTCACTCTTACAACCACCCACACAACCACTCACTCACCCATTGCATTGTTCTTACAACCAGTTGCACACCCATATAGCCATTCACCAGCCACACATTCATCCATACAGCTAGACACACACCCCTGTACAGCCACTCACACACCCACTCCCTCAACCATACAGCCTCAGAACACACACCCATGCAACAATGTACATACAAATTCACACATCCACTTTCCAATACAGCCACTCACACCAACTCCCTTAACCAAACATCCACTCAGTCATTCACTTAACCATACAGCTACTTACACACCCAGCCATTCCCTCATACAGCCATTCAAACACCTACTCACTCACCCCCACTGTCACTAACAGACCCACTCACCCACCCATACAGCCATTCAATCATCCACTCATGCACGCATACAGCCACTGACACACCCACTATCTCATTAATACAGCCACTCACACAGCCACTCACTGACCCACACAGCTACTCAAACCCACTTATACAACCATTAAGCCATTCACATACCCACCACACACCCATACAGCAGCTCAGACACCCACTCACACACAGATATACACAGTCACACAGCCGCTCACATAATATGTTAGAAGTAGTATCACTCATTAGAGGTACAATTAGTATACTAATTAGAATTTCGTACTAGCTTAGTATATATGTTTAACAGTCATACACTCTTAGAAAACACTTGTGCTCACTAGATGTTATCATCAGTGATGTCATTTGAGATGTTATCAGTGATGTCATCAGTGATGTCACTGACCATGTCATCAGGTATGTAATATGTGAAGTCATAAGCAGTGCATTGTGGGGTGTAAGTTATAGTTAGCTCAGCTAACTATAACTGGTGAATTTCCCTGGTTTTGTACGTGTACAATCTGAGCTATAACATCCCTGTAACTGCTGTTTTTTTCAGTGAATTTCTTTGTTTTTTTCAATTCTATTCCCTAACTATAATGTCCCTGTAACATTTGATTTTTTCAGTGAATTTCTAGGGTATTTTCTTTAATGTTATTTGCTAACTATAATGCCTCTGTAACCTTTGGGTTTTCTACTGGATTTCTATGTTTTTTCAATGTTATCACCCAACTATATTATCTCTGTAACCGTTGTTTATTTAGGGAATTTCTAAGGTTTTTATAATATTATTTCCTAACTGTAACCTGGAACCCTTAGCAGTGTGTGTGAGTGAGTGCATGAGTGTTTGAGTTGGGTGTGTGAGTGAATGTGAGTGTCTCAATGGGTGCATGAGTTTCTAAGTGGGTCTGGAAGTGACTGCATAAGTGACTCCCTGGGTCTGACAATATTATTTCCTAACTGTAACTGGAACACTTAGCAGTGTGAGTGAGTAAGAGCATGGGTGTATTAGTGGATCTGTGTAGGGGTGTGTGAGTGTCTGAGTGGGTACATGAATGCCTGAGTGAGTGTCTAAGTGGATTTGTGAGTGGGTGTGAGAGTGTCACAGTGGGTTTGAGAATGCCTCCATAAGTTTGTGAGTCGGTCTGTGAGTGCATGAGTGTCTGAGTGGGTCTGTGAGTGAGTGTTTGAGTCTCTGAGTAGGTCTGTTAGTGGGTGTATGAGATTCTGAGTGGGTCTGTAAGTCAATGCATGAGTCTCTGAGTAGGTCTGTGAGCTGGTGTGAGAAATCATGAGTGGTTCTGAAAGTGGGTGTATGAGAGTTTGAATGGGTCTTTGAGTGGGTGTACATGTCTGAGAAGGTCTGTGAGTGACTGTGAGTGTGTCTGAGTGCTTCTAGGAGTTGATGTATGAGTTCCTGAGTGGGTTTGTGAGTGGGTCTTAGTGTCGGAGTGCATCAGTTAGTGGGTGCTTGAGTGTCTGAGTGGGTTATGAGTGCATGTGAGTGTCTGAGTAGGTCTGTGAGTGAGTGCGTGAGTGGGTCTGTGAGTGCCTGAGTGGGTCCTTGAGTGGGTGTATCAGTGTCTGAGTGGGTCTGTCAGTAGGTATGTGTGTGCCTAAGCATATAAGTTGGTGTTTATGGTCTGTGTGGTTGTCAGTAGCTTTTTCAGTGACTGGGCCAGAGCAGAACTGCACCTTTCTGTGTATCCAACAAGAGTCCACAGTTTTGAACAAAACATATGACCGAGTGGAATACTTCCTACTGCTTAATTACTAAGTGCTCCCTCCTTGAGTTGATGTCTAGTGCAAATTCTACACTACATCTGCATAATGGAGCATAAGGAAATGTCACCAGTGACCTTGTGTGCATTTTGGCACAGTGATTGTTCCTCGTGCGTCTTTATCCAGAAATTTGTGATAACATTCATCTTCCTATACAGAAGACAATGAGAGTACAAAGAGGTATATATCCACCAAACAATGGTCATTCTTTCTAACTATGTGAAGAAAGTGCTTCTTTCTTTGGTGGAGATGTCATTAATTAGTCGGCATCAAGAACTAAAATCTGAAAGAAACATGCTGGGGGTGCCTCTTCTTAAGCTGTCCATCATCCCGGCAAAAGGCGGGAAGATAGTTTCATACTACAAAGGTGGGCAGGCGATACTTGTAGCAATTTAAACGGAGAACAATGGACTCTGATCTCACCAGTTAAGGACACGAAGGAACCTGTTTGTCACAGTCACTGCAGATTGTGCATCAATAGCTATACGATGCATTCCCCTCCATGAAGCATTTCATATCATCTTTTAATATGGAATATCTGAGAAAATACACTTGCCTCTCTCAAGCCCAGGAAATCGGGATTGTGAGTCCTTTACAGAAGTGGAGCTTTAATTTGGGCACCTGCTATGTTTTAGTATATAAGTGCTTTCTGTTGAGTTTACATTTCAGTGAAATAAATATTAGGCCCACTTGGGCACGGCCATAAGTTAATTAGGGAGGGGTCCACGGGAATCCCATCCTACAATATCAATGGGGTAGGGGGGCATGCAGCCCCCTCCCCAGGCCTATTTCCGCCCCAGGGATCCCATCTCCAAGGGCCTGGTCAAAATTCTGCAGGCCGATTTGACCATGGAATCCAATCCCCAGGGCCCGGCCTCTTGCTCCAGGATGCCCTGGAGTCCACTCAGGGCACCCAGTGACATTGTTGGAGATCGCAGTGGGAGCCTCAATCCCACCTCAAGCAGGTACTGGCATTACTCCCACACATACGGAGCAACCAAAAATGCTGCTCCTTGCATTTAGGAACAATTATCTCATCTGTTTCCTTGCCTGCATGACAGCAGGCAGGGAATCAGATGAAAACTCCACTCCCAGCAAGCAGGGGTGGAGTTTGTGTTTGCTCTCAATTGGCAGGAGCAGTCACAGCTCTTCACAAGCAAAAGCAAACCCTGGGGCGTGGCGATACCCAGGAACATTATTGACTCCAGAAGGGGGGCCTCAGGTCCCCCCTTCTTCTGTGTCCATGGGGCGTCCCCAGGGAGATGGTGGTCTTAGGCTGTATATGGCCCGGGAGAAGAGTTGCGTGCCCCCTCTACCAGTTATAAGTCTGTATTTTGCCCCGAGGATTTTTGGTCCCTGAGGCCCAGGGCGATCTGCTAGCCCCTGCATCATTATTTATCAATATTTATTTATCCCCATGGAGGCAGTGGTCACTGGGGCATATTAAAGCTGTTTGTCCCCCCTCTACTATTGTTGTAAAGCCCCAGTGAGGTGGTAGTGCCGGGGGCTCAAAAAGCCCCATGGAGTTGGTGCTCCCAGGGGCTAAAAAGATCCATAGGAAGGGGGACTCCTTTACCCCCACCTTTAATGAATGAAATGAATGAATGAAAAGGCTTTAAAGAGTACAACAAATGTCAGAAGGTGTCAAGGCGCTATTAGCAAGACAGTCTGCAGAAAAGAGAAGTAGGAAAGGCTGGCTCATGACTGTTAAGAAGTGAACAGCCAGGTCTTTAACGGCATGTGAAATGAGATGTGAGATTGTAGGCTAGAAACTGATGGAGGAAGAGAGTTCCACAATGTGGATGCCGCCACTTAGAAAGCTCTGCCTCCCCATCTTGATCTCTTGAACCTAGGTGTCTTTAAAAGGTATTTTCCTGAGGACTGACGCTGTCTGGGGGGGTGTAGTGGTGCAATAGATCCCTGAGTTTTTAGGGGTCGGTGTTATTGAGGGAGTTGTGGACCAAGCAACAAGCCTTAAAGGTAATTCGCTTGGAAACAGGAAGCTAATGGAGTTCAACAATCTCTACTGAGATAGACTGAGATTTAGGGGTATCAAGAATCAGTCTGGCCACTCTATTCTGGACTAGCTGCAGTTTCATAAGGACTGTCTTGTAAATATGAAGATAAGGAGCATCACAATAATCCAGCCTGGACATAAGTGCCAAAGTCAACTTTTTTCGTAACTGAATGGGGAAGAAAATGAATCACTTTTATCTCATATTTAAATATCCAAGAACAGGTTGAAACTGTCCTGTTTACCTTTGAGTAAAAGGATAATTTTGTGTCTATTCTTACTCTAAGATTTTTTGCCAAGTCAGTTGTTATAGGTTAGGCCCCTAACCTGGCCGGCTACCACAGATTGGACCATAGAGAGGGTTGCCCGCCAAATATCAGGACCTCCGCTTGTCTCGATTCAAATTTAGATAGTTTCTCTCAATCAAAATGGCAACTGCCTGCATACTAGTTTTAAAATTAGAAGCAGTCACATTAAGAACTTTTGAGATGGACATGATGATTTGGGTGTCATCAGCATAGGCCAATGCTTGAAGCCCAAAAGATCTATTGACTTGTGCTAGTGCTGAGACATGGTAGGGTGGGGGAGATGGTATCAAAAGCTGCAGATAGGTCCAAAATGGACCAGCGCTGTCATCCAAGCCTCATCCACCATGGAACAGATGTTATTGACGGTGGCTACTAATGCCGGCTCTGTACTATGATTGCTCCTGAATCCAAATTGCGAGGTGTCAGGGAGTTGACATTTTTGGAGATAATTAATTGTTTGAGAATTCAGAAGTTTGTCAAGAACTTTAGTGGGCACAGGTAGCAAGGACATGAGCGGTCATTTTTGGGTTCTCCAGGTTCCAAATTGGTTTTTATAAGCAACAGCTTAACTACCACCTTTTTCCATATTGATGGAAAACATCCAGATGTAATGACTCTTGATAGTTTCTGTGAGGTGGGGGTCAATACTCTTGGGTCCTAGTTATAAAATATTGGGGGGACAGGGGTGTAATGGGGAGCCTGATTTGATGTCGAGCAAATAATGTTCTGTCTGATGTTGTGTAAGCAAAGTAAACTGTGAAAGATTTGCTGAAGAGTTATCTAAAATGGGCTGGTTACATTGCCGAATAGGTGGTATTTGGGGCTCTTTATTTGAAAAGTTAAAAAGATTGAAGTAATTGAGCGCCAATGCTTTGTATATGTCCTCCACTTTGGAATGAAAAAGTGACCCATGCTATCACAAAATTCCTGAGAATTTTCTATGCATTGTGGAAAGAAGAGAACAGTGAGATAGCTAATTAATTTTAAAAGATGTTTAGATGATTTAGCTGGGGCAAGTTTATTGGAGCAGAAACACAATTTTTCCTCCTTGAAGACTCATTGTATTCAGCTAACATAGCCTTAAGGGGAGAGAAGGTAGGATTTGGGCCGAACTTGCTCCTGACGATGACATGACTGTCTAAGGAGCCTGAGTCTTTCGGAGCACCATGGTGCTGTGGGCACCGGTTAGAAATTCTCTGGCTGCTAGCTCAGCATACTCCTGAACTGTCCATTTGCAACTATTCAAGGTGTGGGAAATGGCTTCTATGCTTAGTTCCTTCCAGTTTCTGTTAGGGGATACATTCTTACTATCACCAGGAGAGCTGGGAACGGGAAGCTGTGAGAGAGAAAGAGGTACCGCAAGATGGTCGGTCCAAGTAAGAGGGAGAAAGCTTGCGGCTTTTAGCTGAGCATCATTAATAAATATGGCCAGCTTTGTGTGTTGAACCGGTTAAAATTTGGAGCAGCCCACAACGGGCCATCATTACTTTAATAACCAAGGTATCATTGGAAAATTCACTTTCCAAAATAAAGTTAAAATCTCCTAGCACTGTAAAGTTATTTTTACCCAAATAGGGTTCTAAAATAAGTGTAAAAAAGTAGACCCGGGCCTCGTGGGCAACAAACTAAAATCCCAGAAAAGGATTCATTAGGGCCAATTTTTAAGGAGAAGAATGTTGCTTCACAAAGTTTGGAGGCCTGGGCTGAGGTAAGGTTGTACGTATATCCACTTTTATATATTACTGCTAGCCCTCCTCCTACTCTCCCACTTCTATCCTGTAGCTCAATCAAATATCCTTCGGGAACAGCATCCACCAGGTTGGGGCCAGAACGGGTGTTGGCCCAGGTCGATCTAAAAAAGATCTAAAAAAGACCCAATTGGACATATAGGTGTTAATAAACTATCTGACACAATGTCCAGCACTCTACGAATATATGGAAATGATCTATTTGTTTGTCATGTAGTAACTAGTGAAATAGTAATCACGAAAGAACACCACAAAGTTACAACATTTCAACCAATCCATCCAAGTAAGTTAGGAGTCTTCAATAGTTGAGTAGTTAGGTCTTTTATTCTGTTCCAAATGTTATCTCCATAAAAACAATGCTGTAGCCAGTGCCTACGCGTTTCGTCCAAACGGACTTCTTCAGGGCAGGATAGTCACTGAGTTTTTGTCATATCAGATGCTTCGTTTAGGGAATTTTGTCTGTAAATTTCTTTCACAACGCGGTTTATGCACATATTAAGGCAAAGGTCTTATAAATTGTAAGTACGTTTTCTTATCTGATGGTCCCGTGACTCAAAGAGAGGTGTTCAAGCTTTATATGATGGAAGTAATTTTGCTGAACCAGAGAGTTGTGATTCCAACTTATTGTTTGTTGGCTCTAAAGTCGAAGCATCCTGGCATCATAACCGCATTCGTCTACCTTTGGAGGCCTGGGCTGAGGTAAGGTTGTACGTATATCCACTTTTATATATTACTGCTAGCCCTCCTCCTACTCTCCCACTTCTATCCTGTAGCTCAATCAAATATCCTTCGGGAACAGCATCCACCAGGTTGGGGCCAGAACGGGTGTTGGCCCAGGTCGATCTAAAAAAGATCTAAAAAAGACCCAATTGGACATATAGGTGTTAATAAACTCATCAACTTCTATTTTATTTTTAATGAGAGAGCAGCGAGCATTGCTCAAGACTCCCAATGAACTCACTCAGAGGGAAATGGCAAAAACAGTTCCTGAACTGGCTTATAGGAATAAGAAGGAGAATTAACCTGAAGTTGGCATGAGGGAAAGTGGCTCGCATTTCTATGATAGACAGTATTGAAATAAAAGCAGTGAGTGCAGGGTGGGAAGATGTCCTTATTTGGCAGATTTAGGAGCTGATTCTTAGTGTAAAACAGCCCCGGGTCCTTTTTGCCAGTAAAAATGCTAGGCGGTCTGGCACAGGCACAGTCCAGGTGCGGACAGGCACAGACAGGCGCAGATATGCTTGCCTTTAGAGCGCCTTGGCCTGCCAGTAGCCCGCCCATTGCACGTTGGCATCTGGCTTAAATGCCTACACCCCCTGTGCACAACTAGCCTTCGAAGCAGACTGTGCACGCACCAAACCGTAAATGAGGAGGTAGAAAAGCGAGGAAGTCTTCCCTCCGTATAATCGGCAACAGCAGTGATGGAGCGGGGAAGCAAAGAGAAGATCAAATTGATAAGGAAGGGTAATTGTGTTAAGCAAGGTACACTGAATTAGAACGGGGAATATCAAAATGGCATTTAAAATCTTAAAATAAAAGTCCTGCACATGAGGCAAAACAGAAGAAGCCACCTACCATACAGCTGTCCGCTGCGCGTCTCCTTTGGCATCTGGCTTAAATGCCTTCATCCTTGCATACAACCAGCTTGCATACCGGACTATGTGCGCCAAACCGGGAGTGAGAAGGTGGAAAAGTGAGGAAGTCTTACCTCCGTACAATCCGCAACAGCGTAACGGACCGGGGAAGCGAAGAGAAGATCAAGCTGAGGAGTAAGTGTAAGTGCAGTGAGCAAGGTGCACTGAATTAGAATGGGGAATATCAAATGGCATTTAAAATCTTAAAATAAAAGTCCTGCACACGAGGTAAAAGTAAAACAGGAGAAACCACTACCAAACAGTTGTCTGCTGCACGTCCACTTTGGCATCAGGCTTAAATGCCTTCAACCCCTGCGCACAACTAGCCCACTAACCTAACTGTGTGCGTTCCAAACCAGAAGTGAGGAGGTGGAAAAGCAATGAAGACCTCCCTTTGTACAGTCGGCAACAGCCATGACGGACCGAGGAATCAAAGAGAAGTTGAAGAGTAAGGGTAAGTGTGCTGAGCAAGGTACATTGAATTAGAACGGGGAATATCAAAATGGCATTTAAAATCCTAAAATAAAAGTCTTGCAGGTGAAATAGGAGAAGCCATCTAGCATACAGCTGTCCACAATTATTTTGTTAATGATTTTTGATACTGATGTGGTCCCTAGGGGACCCCAGCAGTAGGCATAGAGGTTCTGGTTATTCCTACCCTGCTCCTTTATCTTTATTTTTTATATTTTCTAGGGACTCGGCTGAGACCGACTCCCAACATGGCTGCCAACACTTCTTGGTTGAATTTTTGGCAGCTGATTAGATACTAGCATGAGGACTGTTGGATCCCTTGGACGATCCGCGCCACTAGATATACAAATTTGGATTTCAGCTAATGTCTCAAAAACTACTGTATGGATTTACACCAAACAACACCAAGGTCGTTTTCTGAACCAAGACATACCTTTCTGCCAAATTATGTGTAATTCTGTCCAGCAGTTCGAGCTGTAGTCATGTCGAAAATCTCCATGGGAATTATTATGGGAAATGCACATTTTGTTATGCCCCCTTTTTCTATGCCCCCACTTGATGGATCACTCCAAAGCTTTCCATACACAAAGCCAGGGCAGGGAAGACATAAAAGAAACACCAAAGACTTTACTCCTACTTTTATGATTGACCTGTCCTAGTTATTGCTTCTCAAAATCTGGTTATCCTACCATATGCCATGCTTGTGACATTCTCATGCCCTTTGGCAAACCTACATTAAAAAAACAAACTCCTTGCGCCACTGGTGCATCAAATTTTGTTACGCACCAGCGACGCAACCTGCTTACCTATATTTACAAGGACACGTAACTTGCTGCACTGCATTGCATGAAAGGGAGAAAGCAGAAATGCACCCTATCTACTGAGATCAGGTTGAATAAGTTATAAGGAAAGAAAAGGCAAATCATGCAGCCTAATGCGTGATATTATTACTACATAATTTTGTGAGTTCTAAAATTATTAACTTGGTCTGAGCATTGGTTGCAACTTATTAGTACCAGTTTAACATCAAAATGTCGCAATAAGCAACAGATCAGGCAACCTTTCCAAATGTAATTCCACTGTGTGGCAACATGCATTGCTGCGTTTTTAATAAATTATGAACCATTTGAGCTAGTAACAATTTTCTTTGTTAAAATCCACAGATTATGCAGCAGATGGTGGATTATGTGACAAGTGGGCAAATCTATATTTATGCCAAATATGCTGTGGCCGCACAATCATATAATGCCAGTGGCCCTGACTAAGATATGCTGCATTCCTGCTCTCATATAGCTCTGGTGCACTTCAGTCTGCGTTACAAGGCAAATTGTTTTCTTTCTTCTGGGAAGGGATACCTTCATGCATAAGAAACAATCACTTGAGTCATTTTTCTCTTTGTATGTGGGCTACAGAATGAAGCACAGATAGGGAAAATAGTGAGGAGAAAAAAGATTTTTTTTCTACTTTACTCTATCGTTTGGGAAGCATAGCGATTTCACGCAATCCAAGGTTTACAAACCTTTGTAAATCTGGTTTGTGAAATCCATGAATGGATGCACGGAATGTCCATTCTCCACCCATGGAATGCTTTCAAAGATGAAATGTAACACAATGCAGCTCAAACTGCTGCATTAACTTGCATTTCTTTACAGAGCCACGCAAAATGACGCAAATTGCCCCTTGAGTGGATTGTAGATATTTATTAGCATTTTTCATTGTGACTACGGAACATAGGTAACCAAACATCGAAACAAAGGGGTATATGTACATAAACTGCCGCTAACTAACCCTATCGCTAGTTAGCGGCGGTTTTCTTAATGCTGCCTATTACCAAAAAGTATTGCCCTGTTAGCGGTGTCTCTGCAATACATCGCTACATGGCGATAGTTTCAAGTAGCCACAGTGAAAACTGTTGCTAACAATAGTGTGAACGCAATACAAATTCTGACGTTAGCAGGCAAAAACTGACGAAAGGCCAATTTGTGGGCAAAAACTCACATTAGTCAGACCAACGTGACTTCTTTTGCCACTAGAGCAAAAATAGCGTATAAGTCCACCTCCAATGTAAAATAAGAAACAAAACCAATAGAATGCAGAATGGAGCAGCAAGGGCCAAGTGAAGCACAGATGAACAACCCCCCAGGTCCCGCAACATGCCAGGAAGACCAGCCAGAGGCCAAGGGGAAGGGGAAGAGGAAATTCAGGGCTACAATCATGAAAAGAGGTGCAACGCTGGGCAAAACCAGCAATGCATCACTAATCATTGCGCACTCCTTGCAAAACCATGGCACCCAGAATCTTGAAAGTGTGGACAGTCTCCGGGGCCTGGAGGCCTCTCTGGGCCTATGTCTGGGACCCTGAGTGGAATGCAAATGGTGCTGTGGAGTTCCTGGGCCATGGCGGTAGACATTGAGGTGTCGGCGATCACTCTTACCTGGTGGTGAAGTCTGCCAGGTCACATGGAGACACATTGCTTATCTGTGTGAGAAAACTGCCTGGTGCCCCTTGGAGCTGTGCGTGGTAGAGATGCCCATATGCACCTATGTAGGGAGGTCTGCATCGCATACCATGCGGAGGAGATTACAATGGTGGGCTGTGCCTCTGTGCATTACAGGCCGGAGGATGTGGCCCTGGCCGGACGCTGTGGAGGGTGAGGCCCCTGAGGTGCTCCAAACTTGTGTGGCAGGACCACTGTGACTTCACGCCTAAGGGGGCCCTGTTGCATCACCAGCATTGGGAGGTGCCCCAGCAGACTTGGTGGCGACTACTGTAGCCAGGCTTGTGAAATCCTGCCTGGCTGATGCTCCTGCTGGCTGAGTCACAGATTTGTAGAAAGTGCAGCAGATTGTGTCATGTGTGAATGTCCAGGTGAGGAGAAGGTGGTACGCGTAGCGGAGGAGGCCAAGGGGTCGAGTCAGGCCCAGACCTTGCACCTGTGGGTGACGCACCCCCTAGGTGGGCTCATCCGCTATGGCGGGAGAAAGTCGGTCCACTGCTTTCAAGCTGTGCAGGAAGAGGAAACATAAAATGATGATAACTTTCTGATGTACTCATGCTATGTTTTCTTAGTGCGCGTGAGAGTGGGTTGGTCTGCTCTACTCACTGAGGAGGGCAGGGGCTCAGTTGTATGCCCGCTCAAGTTCACAATGACTGTTTGGTCTGCCCTTCTAGGCCACTCAAATCAGTCATGCCCATATCCCTGTTTGCAATACAGGCTGCATTACAGCCTGTATGGAGAACATGCCCACCCCTCCAGCCCCTGGCTGAACTCCTTGTCACAGAGTTCAAGAATAATCACAACGCTGCATTGCAGCATTGTGATTGGCTTAGGGGAAGGAACCTGGCTGCCTGCTTCCTGTTCCTGGAAGCAGACTCAGAAGAGCAGGAGCACAGAATACGCAGGACCTGGCCTCGAGGTAAGAATATGTTAAAAATATATTTACAACCCCGCTCCCTCTGAATCCCCACCTCCTCCAGTGTCCTTTCCCACATATCCTGGCTCCCAGCTGTCCAGTCCCCCCGCAGCACTACAAAATGGCGGTCACTGTGTGCCCATGCGCAGCAGGCATACCACTGGGGTGCCAAAGGCAAGCCTGTCTGAGTCTGTCCGCCCCTGGACCGCACGCAGCACCAATGACCCTTCCTCTTGGACACTCCACCACTACAACCCCAGCACGTCCTCGCCAACAACACTGGATGCCACACCTCCTGCCATCTAACAACACTATAGAATTCTCTTGCACCCTGCGCATGTCGAAACTGCAAATGCACCTTCTGCCACATCAGCACACCAGTGCTTCCTGCCACCCAGCTGATCAACAGCACAGCCAATCGGCTCAACTACATCCTCCTTCATGTGAGGTCACTCCACAAACACGCAACACAAATCTGGGACCTCCTCAACAACACCTCTTCAGACATTTCATTCTTCAAGGAAACCTGGACCAACGTCTGCTCCAGACTGGACATCGCCATCACCATCCACGACGGCTGCAAATTCACCCGTAAGGACCACCCGATCGGCCAGGAGGAGGCATTCATATGTCTGAAAAAGCACACTCCGACTGACCACACACCCTAATGACCCGATGATGACCATGGAACACCTCCACTTCCTGATCAGGACCAACCCCAACATCACCCTCTGCGGCACGCTAATCTACAGGACCCCAGGCCACAAACCTCCATTTACTGATTCTATTGTAGACCTCATCACACCCCAGGCTCTCCCATCCACCAACTACATCCTTCTTGAAGACCGCAAGTTCCACCTGGACAACCCCAGTGACCAGAACACTACCCCTCTCCTACGGAACCTCACCAACATCGTACTCAAGCGGCTAGCCACGACACCAACCCACATAGCTAGACAAATGCTCAATCCCGTCTTCTCCACCAGCAGGAACTTCAACTACAGCCACAGCACATGACTCTTGTGTACTGACCATCATTGTTTACATCATGCCTTCAGCATGCCCACTATACACCATCGCCATCATTGCCTGCCCTTTGCAGCTGGATCAAGGCCACCGAAGAAATTCCTGTCAACTCCCTCTGCACCACCACTCCGCCAACGCTTACAGATGCCAACACTGCAGCGTGCTACCTCCACCGATGGATTTCTAACTGAGCCGACACCCTGACACCCCTCAAGAAAAGACCAGGCAAACAACACTCCAAAAAGGCCAACTGGTTCACTCCCACCCTCCACTAGTCCAGTCGCACCTGCAGACGTGTCTAGAAGAGATGGAACCACAACATCAATCAATTCTGCAACACAGTCACCTCTGCACCATGGCACAAGGGTGCCCGTGTTGGCGCATGGCAGCTATTGTGCGTGAACGTAGGCTAAAGAGACGGGGGCTCATTCATGAGCCCCTTCTGACAGTTTCAGCCTACTGGTGCATCATTTTCTTGACATACTTGCAGCTTGATTCTTGTACCACGCTGCGCCATATTTGGAAAGTGACGCACCTAGCCATATGCGTGACCTTGTGAAGCCCTCTGCCACATTATACATGCATCAGGTATGATGTATGTAGGGTGGATGTTCCCACAAAACAAAGCCTCATAGGAGTGGTGCTGTGAAATTCATCATGTTTCACAGCAACAATTGTAGGACGCAACTGTGTCAGTACCTTACGCCTGCTTCATGGCAGGATAAGGGTGACACAGTGCCACAGGGATAGGCTGGCCCCATGCATTGCTGGAGTTGCCTCATGCTTGTGACACAACGGCAGTGATGCATGACTTTATCGCTGACAGATACGTCAGGATTCCAGCGGGATCTGTCAGTAATTGCTACATGGAGCGCAGTACAGTGAATACAGCGCATCCATGGTGTTGCAAGAAGGGCGTAGTGAAAAGTTTTGCAACACTGTTTTGTCGCAGCGATGAAACATTTATCATGAATGAGGCCCAGGAATGCACCTTATCTTATTGATGGTGTGCATTCCTACCCAGTAGTTTTGTTGCAGGGCTGCTCTGCAACCTTCCTTGCAGCGCTGTCTAGCACCAACATCTTCTGAAATGAGGCCCGAGTGTTGGCATCATTTTTAAGACTAGCTATTTTCTGGTCTTAAAAACTGCCTCTAACAGGAGTTGGAGGCAGTTTTTTTGGTTTTGCACCATGCCAGGAATCCCTTGTAAATATCGTAAAATGGGTTTAGTGGCAGTTTTTGCACATGAACGCCTACCTTGCATCTCATTTTTATTAAGTTCCATTAACAGAAGTGGCAATCCTAAAAATGTACATTTACACTGGAAAACTGCTGCTAACTGAGGTTAGCGGGCAACTTGTAAATACGGTGATTTAAAAATAGCCGCTGTAATGTAAAAAAATTGACGTTAAGAAGGCATTAACGCTTTGTACATATGCCACAAAATGTTGGTAAATCTAGCCCCAAATCAGTGGATCAGTCGTTTTTTATCGTTCTTACAGCACCAGAGGAAATATGTACATTTATTTTCAAATGCAAGGAAGGATTAAGTGATACATTTTAACACTATAAAAATTCTATGAAGACTGATTAGGATGTTTAAAACAATATTTCATATTTGATCAACCATATATATGGTAAATGCATGACATGCCTGCGTTTCATTACTGAAGATTCACTATAATAGGAGAGAGAGAGATTGTGGATGTACAGTGACCTCAAGGAAGGTTCACCTACAGTAATGAGTATATATCGCTCATTTCAATCTTGTCCGTGAGTGAAAGTCCTCAATGGGGCATCTCCATTTTAATATGCAATTGTGGTATATATTTGTACTGACGGTTTAGAGCAGGTGTAAGGTCGAAAAATAACAAGCATTTTTTTTCTATTTATTAATCGATTAGACCGATATATCTCTGGAGAACTTACTTATAAGTGAGTTTAATATGAAAACGAATCATTTCTGTAATCATTGTGTTTTACAACCCTTTAGAAGATTCGGAAACAAATGTATCTGTTCACCTTAAAATGGTAATTGCTTTTAGCACCAGGTGCAAAATAAAATGGTGTTCCGGAAGTAGAATTATTAAACACACTGCACTTCATATGGATTAAACTCTCACTCTGGGGCATCAACTTGACACCGTTCCAATTTGTACCAGTGCTGGACTTCAATTTTGCATTTGGAGACACCCAGAGGTCAAAGACCATGAGATGGGTTGTATAGTGCACCTTGTCCTGAACTACAAAATGATATTCCCTTTAGTCAGGCTATGATAACTGCTCAAGGGTGCACATGGGAGGCAGAACCCCGGTTCCTTTTCTATCCTTTATTGGGATGGCTTGATCTACTCTCTATACAGCAATTTTTAATATTTTTCTTTCTCAGGCCCCCATTATCTATCCTGTTATTTCTTCAGTTGCCAGTGGAGTGGTGTGGCTCACTGGTTAGAGGCGGCAGACCCGGAAGCAGAGAACGGCCCGGGACCAGGGTTCAATTCCCGATGCGGCAGGTTCGTGGACCAGGGGCAGCGGACTCGATAATTCTCGCCTCGGTGCCTACTCTAACCAGGGATCACACTCGGCAACTCTAGGCATTAGCTTGCCTCATCTCTACAATGGCCCCCCACATTCGCCGGGGATGCCTGGTTTCACCTTGGAGATGCCCAGTTAGGGACCATCTCACACAGATAGCCAGGACGGGTTCCCCAGCGGTCTACAGTGCCAGGATGCCTCAGGGCAGCAGTGCGCTTTACAAGACTACATACATGTACATATTAGTCAATAATTCCTCGTTACAAAGATGTTCACTTTTGTTAAAGATTAGAATGGTAAGCAATGAATTATTATTGTAAATAGCCTGTACTGTGTTAATTTTTGTCGTCTGTTGTCTATGTATATATATTTATGAATGAATTTATATTTGTTGAATTAACAGCCCTGAAGAAGTCCTTCTGTAAAAAAAAGGACGAAACGCATCGGCTGTATCTCAATCATCCTGACTATGTTTTATAGACTCCGTTGAATAAAGGAAGACATTTTTGAAGATTACTTTGTGGACATGTATTTTATATAATTTGTTGTCCAATTCGCTATGCGGTGCACCTGTGCTAATGAGTAAAAAAACGACTCCACATTAATGCCAAAAAGTCCAAATTCAGACATCAGAAAGTTAAATATCTGGATTACCTACTTGGGGAGGGTGTCCTAGAAACACAGAGTTAAAAAAGTCAAGGCTATAACAAGAATCCCCTTTGCAACAACAAAATGAGAACTGAGACTGTTTTTAGGTCTAGTAGGGGTACAACAGATGATTCATCCACCACGTTTCTCAGTTATCTACTCCCCTTACAATTATGTTGAAGAAACATGTCTCCCCTTCTGTCCTTAAACACCCCTCTCCTCAGTTCTTGATGCTTTCCAGGAGTTGACCATCCTCGACCCCTCGCAATCCAGATTCCGCTGCAACTACAGCACTGAGACCACTCTACTCGCCACCACAGCCGACATCCGCACCCTCCTCGACCAAGGACAAACCGTAGCACTGATCCTACTCGACCTCTCTGCAGCCTTCAACACCGTCTCCCACCACACACTCACTCCCAGGCTCCATGATGCCGGTATACAGGGAATCGTCCTCATCTGGCTCTGCTCCTTCCTCACCAGCAGAACCCAAAGAATCAGACTGCCACCCTTCCTCTCCGAACCCACGGAAATCAACTGCGGAGTATCCCAAGGATTGTCGCTCAGCCATTTACATGGCCCCCCTCCCCACCATCGTCAGACAGCATGGACTCCGCATAGTATCCTATGCTGAAGACACCCAGCTCATCTGCTCCCTCACCAAGGACCCCATCACCATCAAACTCAACTTCCAGGAAGGAATCAAGGAGATTGCATCCTGGAAGAGCAGCAGCTGTCTGAAGCTAAACTCGGAGAAGACAGAGGTCCTTGTCTTCCGATCCTCCCCCTCAGCATGGGACAACATCTGGGGGCCATCCGCCCTCAGCAGCCCCCCCATGCCCATGGACTACACCCCAAACCTCAGCATCATACTCAACTCCTCCCTCTGCATGACCTGACAGGTCAACACTGTTTCCTCCACCTGCTTCAACACCCTCCTCATCCTCCATAAGACCTTCAATGGATCCCCCTGAATCAAGGAAGAAAGTCACCCACGCACTCATAACCAGAAGCTGGACTACAGAAATGCTCTCTACACCCGGACCAACAATTCTCTGCTCCGCAAACTCCAGACCATAAAGAACACCGCAGCTAGACTCGTCCTCGGCATCCCATGACACAAACACATTACCAAACACCTGCGTAACCTCCACTGACTGCCCATTGAGAAGAGAGTAACGTTCAAGATACTCACCAACACCTACCAATGCCTCCACAACACTGGGTCCCAGTATCTCAACAATAGAATCTACTTCCACATATCCAAGAGGAACCTCCAATCCACTGAACTTGCCCTTGATAAACCCCGCACATCCGCAGACCAAGAACGGGTGGAAGAACCTTCTCCTACATCACGGCCAATTCCTCGAATGAGCTCACGATCAAAATCAGACGTGCCCCCACCCTACACATCTTCAGGAGGACCCTCAGGTCCTGGCTCTTCAACTAACCGGAGCTGCTCCCACACGCCTTGAGACCCTCATGGGTGAGTAGCACGCTTAAAACCGTCTGATTGATTGATTGATTGATTGTTGAAGAAGACAGCCCTCACTACAGCTGCTATCTTGCTCTCACCCTATTTCAACAAAACATTTATACGACAGATAGATGCTTCTGATGTTGGGATTGGAGCAGTCTTCTCTCAACTGGGCTATAAGGGGCAGGATAGGCCTCTCTTCTATAGAAGTTGTTGCCTAGGGGATGTTTATACCCCACTGTAGGAAAGGAATGTCTTGGCCTAAAATTGAGCATTGAAAAACTCTGTTACTACCTGAAAGGCAGACCCTTTGTATTGGATATTGATCACACCCTCCCTTACCTGGCTCCATTGGAATAAGGGAAATAATGACAGGGTTCTATGTGGTTTTTGTCTTTACAACTCTTCCAATTTGAAGTACGACATAGAAATGGCAAAGAACAAGTGAATGCCGACTATCTCTCCAGTTTCTCCCTTTCCTCAATTGGGAACATTCTAGGGAGGGGGTGTGCGATGGGGGGGACAGTGTGGTGACTCAATAGCTTGTCCTTTCCATCTACTCAAGCATCACAAGTCACGCATCTCATCCTTTTATTGGCTTACTGGGAATCCTCCACATTTAAGGCTCCTGTAGCAGAATCAGAGGAGGCGGGACTTAACCTTTGGCCCTGGAGTACAGATGCTGGTTTGAGGATACAAACCACTGTGCAAAGCGCGCAAACCATAGATGAGGAATGCAAAGTAGACGCAGAAGGCAGTAGAATTGGGGAAAATAACAGATCTTGGCCAGAAGGTACAGAGGCAGTTGTCACACCAGGATTATCAGACCTCGTCGCTGAACCATCCTGAAGGAGACTGAGAGTCTAAGAAGGAACCGTACAACTTGGTGAAAGGAGTGACCCGCCAGTCTGCCAGCGTTCCCAGCTACGTGCATTCCTAATTCCAGGATTGGAGTTGACAGAAGGGTACAGTACAGGCTTTTATTTTTATATATCCTTTTTATTTGAGCAAACAAACAAAAAGAGACGGGCAGTACAAATTATTCATGCATTTCTTTCAAAACGTACAGGTATAAGGCAAGTAAAAATGTCTCACGAAATAATCATCTAATTCATCCAAATCACCTAAACATATCGTCCTCTTAATAGCAGCATCAATAATCTACTTTAGAATACCATAGTACAATTGTATCTTATTAAAAACAACAATAAATGTGCAAAATCCAATACTAAAATCTATATAGCAGCAATAACCTTATTCCACTAAGAGCAGGAGCATCCTGTACTCCGCATCACATATCTCCTTCATCTAGATTGCATAAAGATCCTTATAATTCATTGAAAAACTGAGGAGTAATCAGTCCACGTAGCGTTAAACCTACAGAGTGCCCCAACCCACCTCACATATGCCTCCTCAAATTCATAGGTCTTGTTCAACTTATTAAGCCATTATCATATTGTCGACACCATTCATTATTTCCAGTTCTGCAGTACCAACGACCTGGCTTCCGTTGTTGCTATGCATATAAAACATTCCTGGTGTTTTGTTAACTGAAGCCCCAAATGTAAGAAGCCAAATAAAACCTACATTGTTGACAGACGAATAGCCATTGACATGAATGACTCATAATCTTTAACACCCTCCTCCCAAAATTGCTGTAGGCTAGGGCATGCAAAACAAAAATATGGGCCCGTCCACCCGCCTCATTCATCTTGCATCTGAAACATTGATCCGGAGTTGATGGGAACATTTTATGTAGTCTATGAGGCGAATAATCAGCCATCCGTCTAGATAAGAAAGCCATTCTCTTAAAGTTTGCCGCTCTCAATGCTCTATGACCAGTCTCACTCAGTAGCTGCCATGCTCTAATGTTAAACCTGCAGCCTGTTTCTTGGAAACTATTGGGAAGAAACTCCTCCAAACGTGTATTATTAACAGTCTGGGGCAGTGGTTCCCAAACTTTTTTGACCCGTGGCTCCCTTGACCTAATTGGCAGTTGGCTGTGGCTCCCCACCATTTTTTCACCCGCGCGCCGGGGTGCCGCAGCGCACCCTTTGGGAACCACTGGTCTACATGAAGAATCACGTCTAGACCCTCTACCATGCACCCTTCTCCTCTCTACTATGCACCCTTCTCTACCTTGCACCCTTCTCCCCTCTGCCTTGCACCCTTCTCCTCTCTACCTTGCACCCTTCTCCCCCTTGCACCCTTCTCCCCTCTGCCGTGCACCCTTCTCCCCTCCTCCATGCACCCTTCTCTACCTTGCACCCTTCTCCCCTCTGCCTTGCACCCTTCTCCTCTCTGCCTTGCACCCTTCTCCTCTCTACCATGCACCCTTCTCCTCTCTACCATGCACCCTTCTCCTCTCTGCCTTGCACCCTTTTCCCCTCTGCCTTGCACCCTTCTCCTCTCTACCATGCACCCTTCTCCTCTCTACCATGCACCCTTCTCCTCTCTGCCTTGCACCCTTTTCCCCTCTGCCTTGCACCCTTCTCCTCTCTACCATGCACCCTTCTCCTCTCTGCCTTGCACCCTTTTCCCCTCTGCCTTGCACCCTTCTCCTCTCTCCCCTTGTGCCCTACTTTTCCCTCATCAATCTTTCCTTTTCACTCGAGTCGGGAGAGGCGATCGACGCAATAATAAAGAAGAGCAGAGGTGCGGTGCAGTACAACAGAGAATCACACCTTTGCTAACAAGCAGGAGTAGGGCAGGGAGGGACAGAGACGGCGTGTGGTGGAGAGGGCGGAGGACGGTGTGTGATGGAGAGGGCAGAGGACAGGGTGTGATGGAGAGGGACAGAGACGGCGTGTGGTGGAGAGGGACAGAGACGGCAGGTCTCCCCAAGGTAATGCAATCCTGCCGTGCGCGCGCTAGGCTTCTGTAACTGCAGTATGGCCCATTGTCATTCTGTGTGAGAGAATCGCCACAGACAGAATGACAATGGGGCTAATTGACAGACTGCAGGTCTGGGAGGAGCTGTTGAAGCCTCTTCAGCACTTCAAAGAAATGTGAGATGGCCTCCAACAGCGAGTGCTGCTGACGGCATTTCTCCCCAGTATGTAGCGCTGCCCTGCACTTTCCCACATCGTGCCGCGGCGCCCCTGGCTCCTCATAACGGCGCACCAGGGCGCCGCGGCGCACAGTTTGGGAAACACTGGTCTGGGGTAACATGCATTACCAGTTTCCTATTCCACTAATCTTATTGTCGTTAATCCGGTTTATTATCGTTCTTGTGGTTTCATTAATCATTATGCATTTTGACTGCGAAATTGTTGTAATATCGCTTCCCATGTAATCAAGTTAGTAACATTATAAAAATCACCTAGCTTCACGAAACCTGGATCACTACAGGGCTGCAAGACCCCTCGGGAAAATTGTAAGCCCCAGATCACACAATCCTGGGGAGAACTAAAAGTGTGACATGCCAGTATATTATATGCCTTAAAAACTACCTGGCTGTGTGATAGTATTGTCGATATAATCTTATATTTCATTTTCTTAAGTAGTGTAATTGACCGAGAAAAACTGGTGGCTTAATTGCACTTTCTTTTAGCATATAATTTAAAATAACATTATCATATTTTGATGATGCTGCTGATAATTGTACCAAGCGACTAACCAGTGAGGCCTGACAAAATGTTGGAAAATGTGGGAATACTAATCCCCACTGCTCTGTGCTTAGTTGAAGGATAGACAATTGTGGTGACGGTCTAGCCTTTCCCGCTAGGACCGGAACCGGAAGGCGAACGCAGGAACCGGATGGATGGATGGATAGGTTTTTATATAGCGCAATATCACCGCCAGGTCTCAAAGCGCTTTGCATTGGGAACCCGTCCTGGTTTTTCCCTGTGAGATAGCCCCTACTGGGTATCCCCAAGGTGAAAGCCAGGCATCCCGCCGCGGGGGGCCGTAGTGGAGATTAAGCAAGCTATTGCCCAGAGTTGCAGAGTGTGAACCTGTGATTCCAGTAGGCACCGAAGCGAGAATTATCGAGTCCGTGGACATTTTGGGCTCAATACCCTGCCGCGTCGGGAATTGAACCCTGGTCCCGGGTCTGATCTCAGCGTCCGGGTCTGCCTCCTCTAACCAGTGAGCCACACTTCTCCAAGGCGGCCATCTTGTGTGGCGCCGAGCCGGGCAGAGTAACAGATGCACAGTCCCGGCGCTCCGGGAGATTAAACGAGTTTAACTACACTCCTGGCTCCCTGTGCTTATTCAGAGCTATAGCAGCATTCCTACAATGTCGACGAGGCGGGATGCGAGCAGCTGAAAAAAAAAAAAAAAAAAAAAAGGGAACACACCTTCACTGGAGCACCAGGAGTGACCTCGGAGTGCGGCAGAGGACAGACATCGGCGCAGCCGGCAGGCACACAGCAGAGACTGCGACGCTTCGCACCGACCGATTGGTGCCGGACCTGCACACCACATGAAGAGAGGGCAGCTACTCCCAGCGAGAGGGCGAACCCAGAGTAAAGCGCGCAAGTCGCGTGAAAAGGGCGCGAAGGGCCACAGCAACGTGTTAGGCCTCACAACCCAAGGCGCGAAAGAGGAGGAAGCGTCGTGTGGCACCTGCCGGCCCCCCCAGACACAACACGCTGGCAGATCAGCTCGAGCGGGGTAAGGGGCCTGGCAAGGCGGAAAGGGGTGGACGGCAAGATAACCTGGAACCCAGAGGGGCAGCAGTAGGCGAGGTCAGCAGACAGGACCAGGCGCCTGGCAGCCCGCCCAACCGTACCGTTCCCGCCCAGGCAGTCCCGAGGGGCAACGAGAGGATGGCGACACCGTCCACTTCCCTCACCCAAATGGTGCCATTCCTTCCCGATGCCTTGGGAAGACTGGAAACGATATTTCCTGAATTACCTAGAGGCCCTGGAGGAAGAAAGCGAGGCAGCATACACGAGCCCGAGGAGGAGGAAGATACTACTACACAATCTGGGACCAGAAGGGTTAAGGGTGTTTGACACCATGGTCAAGGATCTTGATGCGCACTATAGGCCGGTGGTATGTGTGGCCATAGATAGGTACAACTTTTTCCAGAGAAAACAGGAGAGTGGAGAGACCGTCGATGAGTACGTGGCGGCACTACAAAAGCTGGCGCTTACGTGCAAATTTGGTGCCCTCCACGACGACCTGGTAAGAGATCAAATCATCATGCATACGTCGAGCACGCACATACAAGAAAAGCTGTGGGTGAATGGTGACGCTCCCCTTAAGGAGGTTTGGGCCTTGGTGAAGAAGGCAGAGATGTCAAAAAGATGTGCGCAAGCAGCTAGAAAAGACACGGGGAGCACGCAACCGGTTTGTAGGGTTATGGTGCACATCAAAGGAGACAAGACCAGGCAACAAGGACCACCCAAAAACCAGTACACCAGGAGAGGCCAACAGACCGTGGGAGCACCTCCGAAAACAGGTGGGGACAGAAGACTGAGTTGCTACAGATGTGGAAGCGCCTCGCACTTAGGAAACGACAAAGTATGTCCAGCGTTCAGGGCAAAGTGCGCGTTCTGTGGCGTATTCGGACATTACGAGAAAGTGTGCCGACGGAAATCCAAAGGTGCAACCATCAAGTACATTGACCAGGGTGGCCCAGAGGAGGAAGAGGTGCAAGCAGAGGAGGAGTACCTCGATGAAGTCCTATACATCAACGCCCAAGTCCTGGATGTGGAATGCAAGGAGTCCGACAAACCGAGACTCAACATGTGCATTGGAGGGGTAAAGATCGACATAGTGGCCGACTCTGGAGCTCCCATCACAATTGTTCAGAGAAAAGTGTGGGAGGAGAAATTCTTGAAAAAACAGAATTACGTCCAATGGATGTGAGACCAGTCACCTACACTGGACAGAGGATACCCATGGTGGGGTATTGCCCTCTGCAGTTTGAATTTAAGGTACGTCAAGCTACCTGTAAGCTGTATGTGGCTGAAAAGGGGCCGTCGGTGCTAGGCTGGAAAGATCAAGGTGCGCTGGGGATCCAGCTGAATCCAGGAGGAGTAGAGAAAGTACTGCTGATGAATACGGAAGGAGGACAAGAGGAGGAGGCATGGCAAAGAGAATATCCTAAAGTGTTTAGCAGACAGATAGGAGAACTGGCATAATTCAAGCACATGATACGATTGAAGGAAGGAGCAAAACCCGTAATCCACAAGGTCCGGATCATACCATTTCGCTGTAGGGAGGCGGTGCAAGAGGAACTCGACAGGTTGGAGAAAAGTGGTGTGATACAGGCCATCGAAAGTGCGGAATGGTTGTCGCCCTTAGTTGTGGCTCAAAAACCCAATGGGAAAGTGAGGTTGTGCATGGACCTCAGGGAACTCAATAAGAACATTCTGATTGACAAATTTCCGCTTCCACCCATAAACGAGATGCTCTCAATGACAAAAGGAATAAAGTGGTTCTCGACGGTGGACCTGTCCTCGGCGTACCATCAGGTGACACTCCATCCAACATGCAGCCACCTCACATCCTTCATAACACCCTTTGGGTGTTATAAATTCGTGAGAATGCCGTTTGGACTGGCGTCCTCCGCGGCAATATTTCAAAAACTGATGCACAAGCTCTTCCAAAAGGTGGGAGGAGTTCAATTCTTCCAAGATGATATTCTCGTAATGGGAAAATCCAAACAAGAGCACAATGAAAAGCTGCACGTGGTGCTAAAGACACTACAAAACAATGGGCTCACCGCAGAATGGGCAAAGTGAAAATTTGGGGTGCCGTCAGTGACGTATCTGGGGCACGAAATAAGCAAGAAGGGGATTGAGCCGAAGAGAGCTAACATGGAAGCGATAAAGGATGCACCAGCCCCCGCGAAGAAAGAAGACGTCAGATCGTTCCTCGGCATTGCCGAATTCTATAGCAAATTCATCCCCAACTTTGCCACCAAGACACACTACCTACGTCAACTGCTGAAGGAGAGAAATGGATTCAAGTGGGACAAGGAAGAGCAGGAGGAATTCGAGGCCTTAAAGAAGGAAATGGGCGAATATATACCACTCAAAGGCTTTGACCAAGCAGCAGAATCCATACTCACCACCGACGCCAGCGACCGGGGCCTGGGAGCGGTATTGATGCAAAGGTTAGACAAAGGAGAGGTATCAACAGTCAGCTTTGCATCCAGATCCCTGGCACCAAATGAAGGGAAATTCAGTGTCATCGAAAAAGAAATGCTGGTGATGGTGTGGGTGATGAAACGCTTCCGACAATACCTGTGGGGGGCCAAGTTCTTAGTCCGCACGGACCACAAACCGTTAATAAAAGTTCTAACGTCAAATGGACATGCGCATGCCACCCCGAGGATAGCAAAAATGACACTAAGGCTCCTGGACTACGTGTATGAGGTGGAATATATTCCGGGGCCTAAGAACAAAGTTGCAGATTTCTTGACCCGGGCAGCCGCCAAAAAGAGAGCAGATGAACAAGAAAACCCGGGATGGGAAGGCTACATGGTGGCGACCGTGCAGGACATGGAGCAAGTAATCAGTGCACAGGAATGGGCGGAGGCGTACAGACTAGATGAAGACTTGGAGGTGATAAAGGGATATGTTATGCATGGGTGGCCGGAGAAAAGGCACCTCGACGAGAAGATGAGGAAATACTGGGAAGTGAGAGAAGAGCTGTCCCTTGGAGAGAATCCCACGTTCCTACTGAGGGGTGACAAGGTCATTCCCCCCCAGGGACTGGTAGAACACTTGTTGGCGCTTTTACATGAAGGACACCAAGGGATCACCAAAACGAAGGCCCTGGCTAGACAGGCGTATTGGTGGCCGGCGATCGACGCTCAAGTGGAAAGGTATGTGAGAAATTGCAACTCCTGCTCCAAGGCAGACAAGTCCCAAACTATGATGAGACCACAGTTGGGAAAGTTCCCGGTGCCCAGCGGCCCGTGGGAGATGGTATCCATAGACATCATAGAGCGCGTCTTGGCCGCTGAGGGAGTACCGAAATATGCCATAGTATTTATTTACAGGTACTCCAAGTGGCCTGAAGTGGAGGTCAAGGAAACGGTGGACACTGAAGCAGTATTGGCATTCTTGAATGCGATATTCATAAAGGAAGGTATCCCCAAGGTAATAACTTGTGACAACAGGCCGCAGTTTATCTCAGCCAAATGGGAATCCTTTATGTCCAGAAATGGAATAGAAGTTAAGCACACCCCCATATATCATCCGGCAGGGAATGGACTGGCTGAACGGTTCAACAGAGTTATAATGGGGACCGTCCAGGCAGCCATAAGTGATGGGCAGGATTGGGAAAAGGAGCTACCCAAGATGCTGTGGGCCTATCGCATCTTGCCGGGAAGTACAGGTTACAGCCCCTTCAAAATCTTGAGGGGAAGAGAGCCATTTACAAAGGACAACATTGCATAGAGACAGATGGTGGTGCAAAGCAAATGGTCACCTGCGATAGTGAAACGAAATCTGGAAAGAGCACAAGAGACTTACACGGAGCATTTCAACAAGCGACGCAATGTGCGAGGAGTGACACTGGAAAAATGAGACTGGGTGAGGGTGAAGGTAGCGACACTGAAAAAGAAAGGAGAAAGCAAGTTCACACCACCCCTGCAGGTCCTAGAACCGTATGCTAGATCGGCATTGCTGAGCGATGGCAAAGTGTGGTCGCAAGACAGGATGGCGAAATGCAACAAAATCCTGAGATGGGGAACGGAAGCAAATGGCGATATGGAAAGGGATGAGGAGATGCTGAGCAGTGAATGTCGAGGAAGGAGACAAGAGCACGTTGAAAGAAAGGAAGAGCGAGTAGAGGGAACAGAGAACGAAAACGGCAGAAATGGAGGAGAGAGAGAGAATTGAGGTGACTCAAGCGTGAAGGGTAATGTGGAAGTGTGGGACAAAGAGAAACTGGAGGGAACTGGGGCACGCGGATTGCACGCAGTCCCGGAAACCCAAGGAGGCAAAAAGGAAGCAGGAGTGGTGAGGACGAGAGCAGGAAGAATGGTGAGAGTTCCCAAGAAGTTCAAGGACTTTGCCATGGACATTCAGTAAGACTATTTTCTCCTGTCATTGTTGCTGTTTTCATGATTAAAGGGGGGAGATATGTGGTGACGGTCAAGCCTTTCCCGCTAGGACCGGAACCGGAAGGCGAACGCAGGAACCGGAAGGCGGCCATCTTGTGTGGCGCCGAGCCGGGCAGAGTAACAGATGCACAGTCCCGGCGCTCCGGGAGATTAAACGAGTTTAACTACACTCCTGGCTCCGTGTGCTTATTCAGAGCTATAGCAGCGTTCCTACAACAATTTCATCCAGTGCTTGTTTTTTTGCCCATACAAACTCACTAATAACTTTATCGAATTCACTAAAGTATGAGCTAGGCACTTTCAAAGGAAGGTTTAAAAACAAAAATTCAATCAAGTGGAGTATTGACATTTTAACTACCGAAATTCATCCGACTAAAGACAAAGGTAACAGAGTCCACCTATCTAATACCCTTTTTACCTTTATAAGAGTATTCCCATAATTTAAATGGAACACTTGTGTATAATCATTTGGCACGTAGACCCCCTAAGTATCTTATGGGCCGTTTTGGTAGAGTCTGTAAACCCGCTGGCAACTGGGCATGCGCAGAATTAACAGAAGCAACTCGGTTTTTGGCTGATTACATTTCTATGAACCTAGGCCTGTAAAAGTCTGTATTTCTCCCAGCGCTTCCTGTATATCTGCACTTTCAGCCTTAAGATATAAGATGATGTCAACAGCAAGGTGTTTGATTCTTGCCATCCCCATTATGGGAGCCAGGATTAATGGGTTAGAACGGATTTTGAGCGCGAGTGGTTCCATAAAAAAAGAGAGAACAGAAAGGGGGATAATGGCCATCCCTGACGGGTGCCACGCCTAATCTCAACCTCTCCCACGTGTTCTGCATTAATCATTATCTTTACTTCAGCCTCCTTATATAATTCCTTGAGCATGGCAATCAATTGAGATGGAAAGTTAGACTTCCCTAAAATAAAAAACAGGTCTTGCCAATCAACAAGGTTGAACGTCTTTTTCGGCGTCTATCATTAATATCATAATGGATCACCTGTTTCACACTAGGAGCAATGCTATTTGCCCAGTTTTTCTTAAATAGCTTGTAATACGAGTCTAGAGGTTATTGGGCGATATGAGTTGGGGTCAATAAGATCTTGATCTGTTTTAAGAATACTGATCACAACTGACTCCTTGAATCTTTTGGAGATAGGTCTCCCGTCCATAATTTGATTAAAGAATGGGGAAGGATCAGCTAAATTCATTTTATATACTTCAACGAGAATCCTGTTGTTCCCACTAACCTTTGCACTAGCCATACTTTTTATTTTTTCAGCCAGTTCTATAGGTTCAATGGATTTATTCAACCCTTCTTTATTGTCCCTAGTGATTTGTGTTAGCTGGAAAGATCTAAAGTAGTTTACTAACTTTTGTGAGTCTATTACCTGTACTTCGGCATAGATTTGTTTAAAAGGGCAAAAAACTATTTCAGCTATCCTGTATATATCTTCCAACATAATTTCAGTGCTAGCATTTCTAATCTGTGCGATTCCTTTGCCTATTCCTCTGTGTTTTGGTAGTTCATGCTAGATATTTGCATTAGAATGAAAGAATGAAATAAAATTTATAATGCGCAACTAAAACCCGAAGGCATCAAGGCGCCTAACAAAACAAATCAAAGCAAAAAAGGCAGAACACAACTACAAATATGACTTTGCGAAAAGCCGGGCATATCTGCTGGCTTTCTTCATACACTTTCTGCTGGTAAACCTTACTTCCTGTAATATCTTCTAAAGTAAAAAATAATCTTAGTTAGACTTTCTCCCTCATCCATTCGTGCTGTAGTCCCTTACTGCAAAGATCTCTCAACATCGCACATTTGCGTCTCCTACAGGAAAATTATATCTGCTTGGAAGGACTTAAACCAAGCCATCATTGAGCGGCGCTTCAATCTATTGTTAAAGCCATTTACATTACAAGAAATAATCTTTAATGGTCTAGCAGACATTTAAGTATAAGAATTAAAAAAAGAATATCTTGATCCCTTGCATTTCTATAAACAATCAGCTACATTTTATTTTTTCCCCCCTTAGTACCTTGTGAACCCAGCCCCCTCACCCCCCCACCATTCGTGCATTCTTCCTCCCCACACCTATGAATCCCCACAATATGAGAGCCTCCCCCGTCTAGGACTCCCCGAGCTGTCTCTTTCTGCCCCAGTGACCCTGAGACCCTCCCACTTACCCATGTGGCCCTCCCCTCTCCCTATATAGCGGTGCTGTGACATGGCACCCAAGGTTGGTGAGACAGTGGCTGGCGGTTCAAAAAAACATGAAAGGGAGTAAAAGGAAGACACAGCAATAATGGGTAAAGAAGAGGGGACACACCCAATTATTGCATTAACTAGTTATATTTTTGCCAAATGTATAGATCATTTAACCACCCTAACCCCACATCCACTGGGAGACCCTTCATAATTGGTAACACAGGTGTTGCCAGTAAAGGTTTACCATTGCCTTGAACAGCAGCCGAGTTAGCTGGGCTAAGTAGAGACTTATCGGTATTATTCGTATCTCCCAAAAGACTTCATTGTTTATGTGGCCCGCATTGCTAATTGGTCTTTGTTGGAACTGGGTAGCCTGGCCTAGGGCAAGACAAACATTTCAGAGGCACAGTGTTAAGGTTGCAGACCACCCAAAAGTAAATCCACGCAATATCACACAAAAATAACGCTACACCAATAATGTGGAAAAATAAGTACTGTTTTATAAAAATAATATACTCTTTGTTTTCAAAATATACCACTTCTTACATTTCAGGTTGTCTCAGTAATAGCAAACACTTTTAACCGGCTAAGCAATTTACCAAGTAGTTTTAACAAAACAGTACATTTGTCATTAAATCAATTTTGACACTCTCAGACCTGTTAATGTAACTTAAACTTCAACAGTGCATTTGGTAAATAACTCTTACTCTCTTATAATTCAGTTAAGCATTCACTATACTCAGTTTACTTTGTATAATTTCTCCTTACAATATTACTCTCCAGTTTGATAAGATCAGCTCCTTTAAATAGAACCGGATAATACTTCTCTTTACATAAATTGCATTTCAGGTCACTGTATTATCTGGCAAAAGAAAAATGGGTTAAGACCCATGTATGTCAGCTTTCAACAGAACCAGTCAGGGATTTCCCATAGACGCTGAACTCCCAGAGTCAGAGTCTCAAGTTATTCAGTTACTTCTGTGCAGAACTCCCCCAGATAACCACCTCCTTACTTGTGTCTCGCGTTGTTGGGGTCAATCAGCATCAGGGGAGGGCTTTACCAGCGCGAGGGGCTGAGGGAAGGAAGGCTGACGAGGCTCCCTCGCCTCACAGGACTTCTCAGAGCCAGCCGGCTCCTCCGCGCTGCCCCCGCTCAAGAAACCACGGGGGGGGAAGCCTAAATGCCCCCAGACCTCTTTCTGACTCTCCCTCCCTGCCCGGGCCGGCTCCCCAGCGCGGCGCTCGAACAGGAAGGACCAAGCCGATCACTCGGCCAGCTGACAAACCCTCCGGCGTCTCTCCTCACACTGTTCTCCGCTCACACTTCTCCCGCGGGCATGCGCAGAAGCGTTCTTGCCGAAGTCGCGTCTCACAGATCCCGCTCCAGGGAGAGACGCTACACACGCGGGCCTGCTCACTTCCTTTGCCCCTCCTTCCGGGGATAACCACCTCAGGGGGGCATGCGCGATGGCGCTCCTATCTCCTTCAAGTATGAGACACTTCCAGAAACGCGACTCTAGCGCGATTGGTGCCCCCGGGGTCCCGCTCACGAAGGGAAGCCCCAACAGGCTTTTCAGGCTCAGTGGATCCCGGGGAGGTGATGACACAAAGCGAAATGGGTGTTTCCAAGCTCCTGCTCCCAGTTCACCTCACACCTTTCACCCCACAGGCAGAAGGGATTGCCCTACGCCACAGGACCAGTCCAGGGTAAGGCAATATTACAGTTCAGTGATGTTACTTCTTTTCCTCACTAAAACGAAGTGGAAGGGGGAAGCTTCTTCAGGATAAGCCAATATGTACTTCCTTAACACTAATCCCCCTATTACTCCTTACTGGACAGACTAGGGATCAAGGGAACTCTTAGTTCAGCTCCCAGGGCAGGGCTCTTCTTAGCTTCCAAAACTACCAGAATTAACCCCTTCACCTATCTGCCCAGGATCAGCAGGATGGGCTAACTTGGCTAGGACAACAGGAAATGGGGGGGAGGAAACCTAGATAGAGGGCTACTCTTGCAGAGGAAACCACCCTTCAGGATCCTACCCCTGCCAGACCTCAACCTTCACTCTAGCTGCTCCTCACTGACAGACAAAATGGCTGTCCAGCATTCCGCCTTTTATAGGCTGCCCTTCAGTGGTCCAGAATGGACCAGAAGGTTCTGGAATGCCCTATGTTAAGCTATGGCCAAGTTCTAGGTGTGACAGTTGGGGCAGTTGGTGGCCACCATTTTAGGTGGTGCCAACTTTCCTGTCAGAACAGGCCTCTGGGCCTGAGGTAAAAGATTATGGAGGGGAGAAAGAACACCTATCCCCTTGACCAACACCTATAAAAATAGTAGACAGAAAAATAGTAAGGGTATGAGGGGCAAAAAGGGGACAAAATAAATAATAATGAGGAGGGACTGCGCAAAAAATCCAGACAGGTCTAACACGCGTCCCCCCCAGCTGAAAGTGGGGAGAACTACCCAACCCCTTGGGAGTCCTCATCACTAAGGCGGAAATACCTGGAGAGACCGTCTGCGTTGGCGTGGTCCACTCCAGGCCGATGTTCCACCCGGAAGTCCATTCCCTGTAGGGAGATGGACCATCTCAACAGCTTGGGATTTTCCCCCTTCATTTGCATCAGCCAACGAAGGGGGCGGTGGTCAGTCTGAACCAGGAAGTGCGAGCCAAAGAGGTATGGCCGCAGCTTCTTCAGAGCCCACACCACCGCAAAAGCTTCCCTCTCAATTGCACTCCACTTCTGTTCCCGGGGAAGCAGTCTCCTGGATAGGAAGACTACAGGCTGATCCAGGCCCTCTTCATTTAGTTGCGATAACACTGCCCCAATGCCATGTTCGGATGCATCTGTTTGAACAATGAACTCCTTGGAGAAATCGGGAGCCTTCAGGACCGGTGCTTCGCACATTGCCTGCTTCAACTTTTCAAAGGCTTGCTGACAAGCCTTTGTCCAAACTACCCGTCGAGGTTGTTTCCTAGAGGTGAGCTCTGTGAGGGGCGCTACATTAGTGCCATACCCCTTCACAAAGCGACGGTAGTAACCTGTGAGGCCCAGAAAAGCTCGGACCTCAGTTTGTGTCTTGGGGGGTTCCCAGGCCATGATTGCCTCAATTTTTGCCTGCAGGGGCTGCACTGACCCCCTACCCACCAAGTGTCCAAGGTACACAACCGACCCCTGCCCAATCTGGCATTTGCTGGCTTTGATGGTCAATCCAGCTTGTTTCAGCGCCTGGAGAACTGCTTGCAAATGTTGCAAGTGGTCCTCCCAACTGCAACTGAAGACAGCAATGTCATCCAGGTAAGCAGCCGAGAAACCCTCCATTCCAGAGAGGACCTGGTTCACCAGTCGCTGAAATGTGGCAGGAGCGTTCTTGAGACCAAAGGGCATCACACAGAACTGGAAGTGTCCCTCGGGCGTGGAAAAGGCTGACCTTTCCCTTGCTCCATCTGTCAAGGAGATCTGCCAGTACCCTGAAGTGAGGTCAAAGGTACTGAGGTATTGGGCAGCTCCTAGCCGGTCAATTAACTCATCCGCCCTGGGGATTGGATGAGCATCAGTTTTGGTAACTGAGTTCAGTCCTCGGTAATCCACACAGAACCTCAGTTCTGGTGTGGTGCCCGGTGGGGCGGCTTTTGGGACTAGCACCACCGGACTGGACCAAGGGCTGCTGGACGGTTCTATCACTCCTAGCTCCAACATCTTGGCAACTTCGCCATGGATGCTAGCCTTCACCTTGTCCGACAGCCTATAGGTCTTGGATTTCACTGGGGGGCTGTCTCCTGTGTCCACATCATGGGTACACAGGTGGGTTCTTCCTGGGACAAGGGAAAACAGTGAAGAGTACTGCCCCAATACCTGTCGGCAGTCCTCTCGTTGCTCAGGAGTGAGAGACGGGGAGAGAATCACTCCCTCCACCGACCCATCCTTCTCTTGACATGAAAAGAGGTCTGGGAGAGGCTCGCTTTCTGCTTCCTCAGCACCATCAGTCACCAACATCAGGATGACCTCTGGCCTCTCATGGTGGGGTTTGAGGCGATTGGCATGCAGCACCCGTAGGGGCTGCCGCGGGGTCTTAAGATCCACCAAGTAAGTGGCCTTACCCTTTTTCTCCAACACCTCAAATGGGCCTGTCCAACGATCCTGAAGGGCACTTAGCTCTCCAGGTTCCATCACCCAGACTTTCTGGCCAGGCTCCAACTCCACCGGGTGAGCATTTTGGTCATACCATTCCTTCATGACTGCCTGACTGGCCTCCAAGTTGTCAGCAGCCTGCTTCCACAACTTGGCCATCTGGCTTCTGAAGGCCAACATGTAGCTCATCACATCCTGGGGAGGTTTTCTGGGAGACTTCTCCCATCCTTCCTTCACCAGGCTGAGAGGCCCACGCACCGGGTGCCCATACAACAATTCGAATGGGCTGAAGCCCACTCCTTTCTGTGGCACCTCTCTGTAGGAGAACAGTAAGCAAGGTAGGAGGACGTCCCACTTCCTCCGTAAGCTCTCTGGCAGACTTCTTATCATGCCCTTCAGGGTCTTATTGAACCTCTCAACCAGTCCATTGGACTGGGGGTGATAAGGAGTGGTGAACCGGTAGGTCACCCCACACTCCTTCCACATGGTCCGCATGTAAGCAGACAGGAAGTTAGTCCCCCTGTCAGACACAACCTCCTTCGGGAATCCTACCCTAGTAAAGATTCCCATCAGGGCCCTAGCTACCACAGGTGCAGTAACAGTCCTCAGAGGGATGGCCTCTGGGTACCGTGTGGCATGATCCACCAGAACCAGGATGAACCTGTGACCAGCTGTTGTTGGTGGATCTAATGGCCCTACAATGTCGATGCCCACCCTTTCAAAGGGGGTGCTAATGACAGGAAGTGGTTCCAGGGGAGCCTTTAGCTTCACCCCTGTCTTCCCACTGGCCTGGCAGGATACACATGTCCTACAGTGTGTGTTGGACGCCACTTTCATCTGAGGCCAGTAAAAGTGGAGGACAAGCCGTGCAAAGGTCTTGTCCTGGCCTAAGTGTCCTGCCAGTGGTATCGCATGAGCCAATTCCAGCAGAAAGGCTCGGTATTGCTGCGGGACCACCAAGGCTCTTGATGAGCCAGGTAGAGGTATCTTGGGTTCACTGTAGAGGAGGCCATCCTCCCAGTAAATATGGTGGTGTCCCGTAGCATCACCTGCTGCCTGGGCTTCAGCCTGACGCCTCAGTCCCTCAAGGGTAGGGCACTCCCTCTGCCCCTTACAGAATTCCTCTCTGGTAGGACCTCCCTCCACATGCCATTCAGCAGGGATGGGTAAATCCTCCAGAGAGTCTACTTCCCCCTCCACGGACTCCTGGCCTACCACTGCAGGTGGCCGATCTGTCACATGGGGCGTGGAAGCCGAAGCAGGCTGTCCCTGTCTCCGTTTCTGACCCTTTTTGGCAGCGGGTTGGGCCATTGTTCCAGGCTCCAACCCAGGCGAACTCCCTCTCCGGGCAGTCGCAGACCGTGTGCTTACACAGGCCCAGTCAGGTGTACCCAGCATCGCAGAATGCGTCCGGTATTCCACCTCTCTCCAAGTGTTGTGCTCCATGTCATTCCCCAACAGACAATCAACTGGCACGGCAGGGCTTACGGCAACTCGAAGTGAACCTGCAACCCCTTCCCACTCAAAGGGAACCTCAGCCACTGGATAGTGGCCCATTCTGCCGTCAGCCATCGCGGCGGGGTGGAGTACATTAGGAACAACCTGCTCTGGAGACACCAGTTGACTTCTCACCATAGTCATACTGGCTCCTGTATCTCTCAGAGCCTCCCCTCTTTGGCCATTGATGGTAACCCATTGCCCATACTTTGTAGTATTTGGGGGCACCTGGATCTTTGGTACCATCTCCCGCTCTCCCAGGGACACTAAGGTGACACCCGCCCACTCACCCCCCTTATCTAAGGGCAACTCCTCCCCGAGCGCTACACTAGCTACTCCTGGTGACTTTCCTCCGGTGGGAGGGGGTGGTCTCTTTGGGCATCTGACATCTCCCTTATAATGTCCAACACCACCACATTCAAAACAGTGGGGAACCCTTGGCTGCTGGCTTTGGCCAGGATTAGGGTTTCTGGGCGGGTTTGCCCTAGGGGTGAAACCTGCTCCCTTACCTTGGAAATTATTTTGGGGACCTTTGGAGAACTCCTTCTTTTTATCTCCTCCCTCTTCCTTCTGGGGGGCGCCCTGTCCGGCTTTTTGAGAATCCCCTCCAGTCCCCTTGGAGGACACCCGGGTACTTGCCCAAGTGTCCGCCTCCTCTGCAAGCTTCCGGGGATCGGTCAGCTTGCTGTCCACCAGGTGTTGGCGCAACTCGGGAAAACATTTCTCGAGGAGGTGTTCTTTCAAAAATAGATTGTACAGCCCCTCATAGTCCTTTACCTCGCTGCCCTTGACCCAACCCTCTAAAGCTTTCTTGGCGTAGTCTAAAAAGTCTACCCAATTCTGGGTACTCATTTTGTGACTTCCCCTGAATTTTTGTCTGTACCTTTCAGGGGTAAGTCCAAACTTTTTCACCAGTGCCACCTTCATGACAGGGTAGTGGGTTTGCTCATCCTGCTCCAGAGCCAACAAGGTGTCTCTGCCAGCAGGTGGCATGTATTTATACAGCCCACCTCCCCAATGAGTTTCCAGGATCCCGTGAGCCCTTAAAGAAACCTCATAAGCGGCCAACCATTTGGCAATGTCATCACCTGGGGTGTAACTAGCAATGACATCTTTGGGTAGGTAGGGTCTAGATTCCCTGGTGTCTACTTTCTTTTCGCTGCCACCATTGTCTGGAGTGGGAGGCCTTTGTATTAGGACCTGTAGGTCCATCTCCTTGAGGGTTCGCTCATGAGCTAACCTCCTTTCCTCCCTTTGCATATCCATCCTAGCTAACTCCAGCCTCATTCTCCTCTCCTCCCTCCTATCTTCTAGCTCGGCTTCGGTTAAACCCCTGTCTGAGACGCTGCTGCTTGCCCTTGAAGGTATCCTGGGACCTGTCAGAAGATTCCCTCTCCCCACTTGGTTCAGCGATGCAGCCTCAGTAACAGTGTCCCCTTCACCCACTTCAGTTTCTGGTTCCTCCCTCAAACGAGCTTCCACCCATGCCCTTATGCTTGTCAGCAACTCTCCTTTCTTGGCACCTTTGTTAAAAAATACCCCTTTCTGCTGACACCAATCCCTGAGTTGGGCCACAGTATTGGCTTCCAGCTCCTGAAGATTCACCTCCATCTTTGCCATGGAATGTAATTACTCGCAGGAGAAAACCACGAAGTGATCTGAGGTTAACCTCCACCCACCACCAGAAATAAATTTAGAAAAAACAAAAATGTAAATTAGGAGGGCCGCAAGGAGAAAACTCCTGGTGTAGGTTTAGTGTATTGCGTTGAATTACTAGTGAGTAGCTGCAACCAAGTCAGTCATCCCACCGCTAGGCACCAAATGTTGGAACTGGGTAGCCTGGCCTAGGGCAAGACAAACATTTCAGAGGCACAGTGTTAAGGTTGCAGACCACCCAAAAGTAAATCCACGCAATATCACACAAAAATAACGCTACACCAATAATGTGGAAAAATAAGTACTGTTTTATAAAAATAATATACTCTTTGTTTTCAAAATATACCACTTCTTACATTTCAGGTTGTCTCAGTAATAGCAAACACTTTTAACCGGCTAAGCAATTTACCAAGTAGTTTTAACAAAACAGTACATTTGTCATTAAATCAATTTTGACACTCTCAGACCTGTTAATGTAACTTAAACTTCAACAGTGCATTTGGTAAATAACTCTTACTCTCTTATAATTCAGTTAAGCATTCACTATACTCAGTTTACTTTGTATAATTTCTCCTTACAATATTACTCTCCAGTTTGATAAGATCAGCTCCTTTAAATAGAACCGGATAATACTTCTCTTTACATAAATTGCATTTCAGGTCACTGTATTATCTGGCAAAAGAAAAATGGGTTAAGACCCATGTATGTCAGCTTTCAACAGAACCAGTCAGGGATTTCCCATAGACGCTGAACTCCCAGAGTCAGAGTCTCAAGTTATTCAGTTACTTCTGTGCAGAACTCCCCCAGATAACCACCTCCTTACTTGTGTCTCGCGTTGTTGGGGTCAATCAGCATCAGGGGAGGGCTTTACCAGCGCGAGGGGCTGAGGGAAGGAAGGCTGACGAGGCTCCCTCGCCTCACAGGACTTCTCAGAGCCAGCCGGCTCCTCCGCGCTGCCCCCGCTCAAGAAACCACGGGGGGGGAAGCCTAAATGCCCCCAGACCTCTTTCTGACTCTCCCTCCCTGCCCGGGCCGGCTCCCCAGCGCGGCGCTCAAACAGGAAGGACCAAGCCGATCACTCGGCCAGCTGACAAACCCTCCGGCGTCTCTCCTCACACTGTTCTCCGCTCACACTTCTCCCGCGGGCATGCGCAGAAGCGTTCTTGCCGAAGTCGCGTCTCACAGATCCCGCTCCAGGGAGAGACGCTACACACGCGGGCCTGCTCACTTCCTTTGCCCCTCCTTCCGGGGATAACCACCTCAGGGGGGCATGCGCGATGGCGCTCCTATCTCCTTCAAGTATGAGACACTTCCAGAAACGCGACTCTAGCGCGATTGGTGCCCCCGGGGTCCCGCTCACGAAGGGAAGCCCCGACAGGCTTTTCAGGCTCAGTGGATCCCGGGGAGGTGATGACACAAAGCGAAATGGGTGTTTCCAAGCTCCTGCTCCCAGTTCACCTCACACCTTTCACCCCACAGGCAGAAGGGATTGCCCTACGCCACAGGACCAGTCCAGGGTAAGGCAATATTACAGTTCAGTGATGTTACTTCTTTTCCTCACTAAAACGAAGTGGAAGGGGGAAGCTTCTTCAGGATAAGCCAATATGTACTTCCTTAACACTAATCCCCCTATTACTCCTTACTGGACAGACTAGGGATCAAGGGAACTCTTAGTTCAGCTCCCAGGGCAGGGCTCTTCTTAGCTTCCAAAACTACCAGAATTAACCCCTTCACCTATCTGCCCAGGATCAGCAGGATGGGCTAACTTGGCTAGGACAACAGGAAATGGGGGGGAGGAAACCTAGATAGAGGGCTACTCTTGCAGAGGAAACCACCCTTCAGGATCCTACCCCTGCCAGACCTCAACCTTCACTCTAGCTGCTCCTCACTGACAGACAAAATGGCTGTCCAGCATTCCGCCTTTTATAGGCTGCCCTTCAGTGGTCCAGAATGGACCAGAAGGTTCTGGAATGCCCTATGTTAAGCTATGGCCAAGTTCTAGGTGTGTCAGTTGGGGCAGTTGGTGGCCACCATTTTAGGTGGTGCCAACTTTCCTGTCAGAACAGGCCTCTGGGCCTGAGGTAAAAGATTATGGAGGGGAGAAAGAACACCTATCCCCTTGACCAACACCTATAAAAATAGTAGACAGAAAAATAGTAAGGGTATGAGGGGCAAAAAGGGGACAAAATAAATAATAATGAGGAGGGACTGCGCAAAAAATCCAGACAGGTCTAACAGTCTTCATATACCTGAAGGGCATTAATACCTTGCTGAATATCAAGCTTCTGTTGGATACCCACACCTCCCGGAACTGGTAGACCTGCGGGCTTATTTGATAAATCCTTCTGTAGGCTTTCGCTGAACAGCCTGATCTCAACATCTTTGAGAGGTGGGAGGGATGGACTCTTGCTCTTACGACGTGATCTCACGCCCCTTGCAGAGTATGCCTACAAACGAGGTTTCACAGTAGGTTCTTGAGAAATTCTTTTCATATTAATTATCCCTTTGATCTTATTCCTGGTTCCTTATGAGCCAGATTTAGAACAATTTGGGAGGAAGGGGCAAGCCGCATCCGATCCACTTAGGCCACCTCCACGCCCTTTCCCCTATCCCATATCCCCTGTCTGGCTATCTCAAACAGGAAGTCTCAATGCCTCTTCTTGGCTTAGTCCATATAGCCCCCAGATATGTGATATTTGAAGTTTTAATGAGTGATATTAGAGTTTTTAAAAGGAAAAGACACAGTCTTTTAATAACAGAAACCACAACCTTGAATTACATAGAGTCCCAGCCCCTATTCTGTATTCCTGTATTTCCGAATCAATCTCACTCAAGTCCTTTACAGTCAGGCACAAATTGTTCCTTGTCTCACCTTAAACAGCTGCAGCATCGATCAGACAGGGCCCTGGAGCTGCATCATGTTGTCCCTCTAATGTCATTCAAGCAAAGAACATTCCCACCCACCACAGTCCTACTGTCTGCATTGTACATGTGGCCACCCTGTGTGTCTCCTCCCAGGGTGTCCAAACCACTGCCTCAGCCACAGTGTCAGCCTCCCATTGACAGCGCTGCCTTCCTATCGTAAGAAGGAAGTGATGCCGGGAGATGCACTTACCGAGTCCTTATGGAAGTTGCACTGCGGGTATCCTGGTTGCACAAAGCCCAAAAACACTGCTCAGCTCACACAAGCTGAACAATTGTGGTCCACTATGGGGTGGAGTATAGCGAAACGGAACATTGCTCAGAAGTGGGGCGTAGACACCATACCACAACTGAGAGACTGGCGAAAGATATGGACCATGCCATGATTGCTGAAAAAACTGTATACAAAGGGAGAGGATGTCCACGAAAATGGGATCATAAATGGTGGCGATGGAATAAATATAGGGGGGAGATATGTGTATCGCCTACGGTGGAACTGAGGAGGGAGAGACTGTTGGCAGTTGAGGGAGAGGATGACGCGACTACAGTGCGACTAGAGTGAATAACAGGGCAGCTATGATTAGGGTAGACCGGTATTGTTTCCTGACCTGGGGACACAGAAGCAACCCTTACAATGAATATATAGATGTTTCCAGAGAATATTCACTGGGCGCCTCTGGGGTTGATGGTTGAAAATGCAATGCTGTAATCTTATGTACATTTGCCAGAGATGTCAATGTAATGTCAATGTTGCTGCAGTTTAATTCTAATATAAATTATTTTAAAAAACAAAAAAACACTGCTCAGAATTTTGATAGCTACCGCTGCTGCTGCCTCCTCTCCCAAACTGAGCTAGCCCGCCAGCCGCTTCGCCATGTCCACCTTCAGTCACAGAGCATGACGGAAACACCCGTGGCCGTCCGTCCTCACACCTCATTACAAGGAAGTCACATCAAGAGATAAAACCCCTGCCTTCGTTCAACATGAATTTTATGCCTAAGCAAGCACATTTTTTTAGGGCAGTAGCCACATTAAAGGTACAGGGGGATATTATAATGGTCCAAATGGATAATAGTGCAAGATGGCTCTGGTTGCAGATGCAGATCTGTAACCAAATATTCAATTTTATTAGCTTTCATGGCCAAACAGAAGACTCATCAGAGACGCCACAGTCTCCATATGATTTTGCCACTGCTCAAGCAGGATATTTGATAATTGGGGGGACTTCAACCTGTTCATCAATCCAACTATTGATTCTTCACGACCCCAGAAAACCCAGGCAAAACCAAAATGCATCAGGGTTTGTCAGGAGCTGATACAGGATTTTAGGCTGGTTGATCGCTGGCGTGTTGAATTCCCCCGATAAAAGTTCACTTGCCATTCGAGGAGTTGCTATCATCTTCACAAATTGACTTTTTTCCGATCTCACATGCTCTTTTAAGTACTAAAACTGAGATTATTGAAAACCCTTTTTCTGACCATGTGCTAATTTTGGTCTAAATTCAAATGCAAGCTCAAGCTCGAAATGATTTCAGATGGTCTTTGGACAAGTTCCTCCTAGTGGATGAGCAATGGGTTGCTGGCATGCGTTTGTTGTTGGAAAATGTTTGGGAACGCAATTAGGATACAGCTCCGATTTTTGCAGTCTGGGTAGCTCTTAAGGCATTTTTTCAAGGGGAAGTAATTAATTATAAATCAAGGAGAAAACAGAATTAAGAAAGGTCTCAACTAGAAAAACAGTTTTTGATTCTTACTGTTAAACATCTAGCAGTACCCTCTAGGGAAAATAAAATTAAGCTACATCAAATAATATATAATTTACAAGATTTCTTTGTTTTCAAGGAAATCCTAGCATACAACGCGGTCCTGCAGAAAAGATATGAGGAGAATGAACATATAGGAAAATATCTTGCGTGGTCAGCAAAATGGAGGGCTAATAAGAGTACAATCAAAAAGATCAAAGACCCAGTTAATGGAAGATCTACATTTAACCACCAGGGAATTTCTGTTATATTTCTAGAACATTATAGGGAGCTTCACTCTAAATCTCATAACACCTCAACAGAGGAAGCAGCTGCCTGGCTTAATGGAATTAATAGTCCTTCATTACCCCAGGAGAAAAAAGATAGCTTAATCCGGGAGATAACAGCTGAAGAAATTAATCAATGTGTGATGTCGTCACCCTCAGCCAAAGGATGTGGGTGTGATGGGATCCCCATAGAATTTTACAAGCCTTTTCTACCGCAGCTCAGCTCTTCTCTGAAAACATTATTTAATGAAATCTAGAAAAGGCGAACCGGTCCCAGCCTCGTTTACGCAAGCTGTGGTAGTCAGCTTTGTCAAAAAAGGTAAATCAGAGAGGATGTCAATTCTTATCACCCTATAAGCCTACTTAATAATTACTACAAGATCCTTTCAAAGATTCTGGCGAATCGCTTATCTCAAATGTCCAACTCTCTGGTACATGGGGACCAGAGTGGTAGAATGGGTTTGTCCCAGTCAGACTTCTAGCTACTAATACACATTATCGAGTATTTTAACACCAATAAATCAAAAGCAGTCATTATAATGTTGGATGCAGAGAAAGCGTTCAGTGTTCAGTGGAATGTACTATTTGCTAGTTTAAGAAAATGTGCCGTTCCATCTGAATTCTGTCGAGCAGTGGAAAATCTGTATTTAGGCACTCAGGCGTCCATAGTTATAAATGGCAATAAGGCGGTAATATTTCTGTTAGTCGGGCACGGCAAGGCTGCCCCCTCTCTCCAATACTTTTTCCCCTATTTTTAAGAACCTTTAGCTTGCGCAATAAGGCAGGATCGCTCTATCTTACCCCAGGTCCCTGGGTCCGCCAAATTGAAGCTGTTCGCCGATGATATGGCTTTATATCTGCCAGCCGAAGAATATAATAGCACTCTGGACAAGATAAGTGAATTTACATCTATTGGGTGGTAGAAAATATATCGTGCAAAGTCAGAGGCTCTTCTTTTTAATTTCTCCCCAGCTATTTTACCTCTCTTAATGCAAAGTTCATTCTATATAAAACTCTGTAAAATAAAAAAATAAAATAAAAATAAGGACAACACCCAAGGCCCCTTTCCATAAGATATTTGGGTATATTTGTTACGTCCCACTTAGAAGATCGGTTTTCTCTCAATTTTATCCCTACTTTTAATAAGATGTGAAATCTGTTAACACAATGGAAGGACCTTCCTCTGACAATTATGGTTCAAATAGCTCTTATTAAAATGAATATACTACCCCTGTTTTTACTTCTATTCTCCAATTTGATGGTCATGGTCCCTCAGTCCTTTTTTGAGCGAATCAACTCTGAAATAAGATGCTTTATATGGCAAGGCAAAAAACCAAGACTGAAACTAGAAACTCTACAACTAGATGTTGCAGATGGGGGTCTTAAACTAACCAACTTACATTCATATTACCACACCTCACTAATTAATTGTCTAAATTATACCAGTTCAGAAGAGACGTCTTCCGCTAAATCCTTTCTGGATTTAATGCTAGGGGAAATAGAGATTGCTCTTGCTCCTTTCCTGTGAATCCCTAAGCTTCTGAAGAGATCACACTACAAAATTCACAGGATTGCAGCCTCTCAGTTTCAAAAGATATGGGAGACATCCGTTATCCCTTAGGTGCACACGCAGCTGAGATTAGCGGAATGCCTCACCCTGGGACTTCATATGTCTATCAGGACCTGTGATCTCTGGGCAAAATCCGAGTTTCTTAAACTTCAGGATTTTTTTTAAACAACAGATTGAGAACCTGGCAGGAAATCAAGGAGCACAATAGTAATATTAAGACGTCTCATTTTTTTTAGCTACTTCCATATAAATACGTTTTGTTCAGGATTAAGGAATTTGGACAGTTGCAAAGGTCTACTATTAAGCAGAGCTCATTATACTTAAAGTTAGGGGAATTGGGATTTGGTATAAACTGTTTAAATCTACTCAGAATGACCAAATAGTATTAAACCACCTAGAAAAAATCTCTGAATCAATTGGCTGCCACCTCAATTTTCAGCAATGGCAAAGCTTCAACAAAATGAGCTATATAAAGTATTAAGATCAGCTAGCCTAAGGAGGATGGCATTTTTCATTAAATGGTTGATTTATTTTACTCCGGCCTAACTCCATAAAATGTACCCAGCACTCGATTCTCGATACTTTAGATGTCATCAGGCTTTAGGAGATTGGCTACATGTGGGATTTACTTGCACCCAGATTACAAGCTTTTGGGAAAATGTATTTTCTGATGTAGGAAGAATAATGGCAGTTGATTTTCCTCCCTAAGGCTTCCACAGCTCTTTTATGTCGAGTAGAAGCTCGAAATCTATTAACTCTACCTCACGCCAATTTATTTTTATCACTACTTTGGTTGCAAGATCATTAATTTTGGCTAATTGGAACTCAGTAGTAATTCCAACAATTTCCCATTGGTTAAATAAAATGAATAGAATTTTTCATGGGGAAACTATTTATGCAAAAAAGTTGGGCTCTGTAATTATATTGAATAGAATTTGGAAAGAATTGAATTCATCCTTTTGCTTAGAGGAATTCTAGGACGTCGAGAAAGGTCTATGCAAATACTAGCTATACTACTAAAGTATTATTTATGAGTATTTTTAAGGTTCCCTCATTTCTAATGTATGGATTCATGATATGTAATTTGATATCTGTATGCACTTTATGTAAATCTTGGGAGAAGTAATATAAAAAAACACCTTTTTTGTTATGCTACATTAAAAATAAAAAAAATATGAAAAAAACATTGCACATTTGAGTTAGTTCCTAACCCGTTCTGCCCTGTTTTGTAAAATTGCTATCTGCTTCTATGTCCTAACTGTGTAAGAAATAACCTGGCCACAGAAGAAGGGCTTAAAGGCTTCCCACACTATACACTTAGTAGTTATATTATCCTTACAAAACAGTATAAAATTATGCATTTCTTCAATCCATATTTGGTCCGTAAGCAGAGATTGATCAAACTGACATCTGGCATTCCTTTTTCGAGGTATTCCTAATAATATTACTGAGGAGACTATAGAGTGATCTGTTAAAGAGTTAGCAATAGTACCGGAATAGGGGTTGGCGAGAGGGTACAGTAAGGGCTTTCACTGGCATGTAAAACATAATGAACAATCTATCCTTCTCACCTCCAAGGTACCTGGGAGTCCCAGTAGGCTGAGTTTTTTATCTTTGTTTCTAAAGCTCTGAGGTCTTTGTATCTCATAGTCATGCAGTTCGGTTTCTATAAAGCACTAGGTGACTGTGGAGGTTTCAAAAGTCCTATGATGCAATAGGTGATTTACCTGAGTTATTCTCTTTGTTTCAAGAATACCAGTGGGAAGACTCCTGGTTCCAGACTCAAAGAAGGAAAAGAAGAGAGGACTAATATTCCCCAAGGGAACTTTTATCTATAAACAATGTACTTGATAATAAATCAAATGACGTGCAAGTACTACTTGTCATGGTTTGAGTCTATGTCATATACCCAGTCACCAGACCGAAGTGTGAAAAGGAATTTGCCCCTTTTGGAAGTTGCAAGACCCTTCATACCTTTACAGATAATGACTTAACAGCCTTTTCCCTTCAAACCATTAAATATAAAGGTAGCCAGATGACCTGATGACAACAATGTTTGAATGTTTCAATGTTTCTGCCTTTTTGTAGTGCTGTGTTGTGTTTACCTTTTCAAAGCGCCAGGACGCCCCTTTGCTGGGGCAGCTGTGCGCGGTATACATAAAAATAACATAACATAACATAACAAAAATAGAACCTTATTCCGTCAATATGTATAAGCAATTTTCAAATGTGTATTAATGAATAATTTATGTATGTAACAGTACATACTTGTCATTAAATGTCATAACTAATAAACAGATACTGAAAAAGGACATTGTACTGCACGGTAAGATTTCTATGATAACTAAATTCTGAAAATCTCTGAGACATTTGAGTCTTTCCCTTGAGCTTAATAATAATAAGAACATGGTTCTCCCGCAATTGATTTGAGGTCTAGAGGAGGGAGTAATAAGATTATAGCAAACTATGAAAAACCTCTGTACTGACCTATATACTTTGAAGATGACTCAATCTTTAATCCGTTTAAATATTGAGTCATCTTGAAAGTATATAGGTCAGTACAGAGGTTTTTCATAGTTTCCCTTGAGCTTAGTCAGTCATTTGCTTGATTAATTCAAACCAACCAAACCATTCAAAACTTCTTTCACTCCTCGATCTGTGAAAGATGTTACTTTCCTTGATCTCTCCCTAAAACCAGCTCACCATATGGAATATAATTGTAAAATGTATTGATTCCATGCATCCTCCTGTCTCCTCCTTCTGAAACATCTCTCTCCATAACTACTGTTCATTGAGCTGGATGGAGCCTCTGATTGTGCCTCTTCTTAAAGGCATACTGCTGATCTTCAGACATTGAATAACATCCCTTCAATTTCATTGCTATATTTTCCATTGAAATTTTTTAACAGAAGGGTAAGCAACAGATCTTTAACTATGCTTACTCTAACCAGCTATTGAACTCTTTAGAGGTTTGTTTTACCCGATTATGGCACCATGGTTGCTACGGCTTGTATGAACTTAAATAGATGTTGGGTCACAAAGGATGAGCTGCCAATGTGCTTCTTGACCTCAGTGTCACATTAGATACAGTATCACATTTTCTTCACTCATTTGGACATCCATCATGTTTCTCTGCCCTGAATTACCTCTATTATTTCAGATAGTTTTCAAGTGATTCACTTTCCTCCTTTCTGCTCTCTAGCCAAATCTCTCAGGTGCAGAGTACCTCATGGCTTGTCATACAGCCTCAGCCCGCGGTTATAACAAGTGGGGTGAAAACCAGGGGGCATACTATCAAGACAGGCGATAAAATTATCGCCCCTTTAGCAGCAGGAAACTGCCGCTAAAACGGCGATAATGGGCTTGATAATATGCTGTATGGAATTCCAATTGAAGCCCGTGTTAGATGTGCTTCACATTTAACATGGGCTTCAATTGGAATTCCTTAGAGCATATTATCATGCCCATTATCGCCGTTTCAGCGGCAGTTTTCTGCCGCTAAAGCGGCGATAATTTTATTGCCTGTCTTGATAATATGCCCCCAGGTTAAATGCCAGGTGCTCAAACTAGACAGGTGGCCTTACTTCTGTTGACAGGTTATCATATTATTAATGGCTCAAAGCAAAAAGAAGGTAACAAATTCCAACCATGACCAGCAGGAAACTGGCCCTTTTTTGTAAGACGATGAAGCCACAAGCAGAGTAATAACTCGTCCCTCAAAAGTGAAATGTACCACATGAGTTCACTGTCCTATCGTTGATAATGCTGTGTATGCTTTCCTCCTCAAATTCATTAAATATTAGCAAAGCAAATCGTTTTGTCTTGCGGAAAACAGTTCAGTGTTCACAAGCACAGGCTTAGGTTTAAAGGAAGATAGTGGATGATTGACAGAGACAGGATAGAGAAAGGACTGCGAGGAATGAGAGCTTGTTTTGGGAGAATAGAGGCAATTACACTGCATTAGCATTTGCTAAGTTGCTAATGCACTGGTGACAGTTGCCTCAAGGCCACTTTCAAGGTGTCAATGATTAAATTAGAATTTGCTTTTAAAATGTTTCCAAATACACTCTTTTATTGTGTGTGCAGTTGGAATAAGTTAAAGCACCAGGTGTAGTTAGTTGTGTGAAACTCGTAAATCTCAGATGTCAGTCCTGACAGATTCACTTTGCTTTTCGTTGTTCCATCACCCCTAACTGCCCTAATGAATTCTTTCATCTTTTCTATCAAATGTTATACTGGCAATAGCCAGATAAGCATTTTTGATGATTATCAAGGAATTCTGCATGAGGCTGCATGAGAATCTCACTCTTTAATATCTTGTATATCTTCTGTACCTGCCTGGATAAATTCTATATGTCTGAAGTGTAAACTGTACTCAGGTTCCTGTACTTCGTGACCAATCATCTTTGTGGTCTTTCAGATGGTTTTCCTCTGACTTTCGCCTCCCCCCACTCCGGTTCAATTTACTAGAAAACTTTGCATTTTGTTAGGTGACAATGTCTCATTTTATGAACGAGTAAGTCAAGTGTCATCGAGTTCATGTTTATATATCCCCCTGCCTCTCTAGACATATGCAAAACCGTAAAAAGTCCATTCTTTTTCTCATGTTAATTGCAGCATTTTACTAAGCATCAGTATTCCTAATTTTTTAATGCATATATTGCACTTTATTCAAAAGATGGCTACCAGAATCCTTTGTGTTCTCCCAGCTCTCACATCTGTATCTTTAATCTTTATAGTCTATAATAGCTTCAAACCAAGGATCAGCCCCACGCTTTTCAACATCTACATGGCTCCCCTCGCCACCATCATCATACAGCATGGGCTCAGTTTACTATCCTATGCCGATGACACCCAGCTCATCCTCTCCCTTACGAAGAGTCCCAAAGACACCTGACTCAGCTTCCGGGAAGGAATGAAGGACGTTGCAGCCTGGATGAACAACAGCTGCCTGAAGCTCAACTCGGAGAAGACAGAGTACCTTGTCCTCGGACCCTCCTCCACCGCCTGGACAACACCTGGTGGCATTCCGCCCTGGGAAACCCACTCATTCCATAAGACCACACCCAAAACCTCGGCATCATCCTAGACTCCTCCCTCACCATGACCCGCTAGATCAATGCCGTTGCCTTCCACCTGCTTCAACTCCCTCCACATACTCAGCAAGTGGATCCCCCCGAATGCAGAAAGACCGTCACCCACACACTGATAACCAGCAGACTGGACTACGGCAACGGCCTCTACACCGGAATCAACAGAACCCTGCTATACAATCTCCAAACCATCCAGAACACCACAGCCAGACTCTACTTCGGAACCCCACGACACGAGCACATGACCCACCACCTATGAGACCTCCACTCTGGCTCCTCGTCGAGAAGAGAGTAGCCTTCAAGCTAGTCACCCACGCCTACAAATCCCTCCACAACATCGGACTCAAATACCTCAACGAGAGAGTCTCCTTACACATACCCAAAAGGAACCTCCACTTCGCCGATCTCGCCCTGGCAGACACCTCACGCACCTGCAGAACCAGAGCCGGTGGAAGAACCTTCTCCTACATCGCAACAAAGACCTGGAACGAGCTGCCAGTCAACATCAACCTCTCCCCCACTCTGCACACCTTCAGGAAGAGCCTCAACGTCTGGTTCTTTGACTGATTCTGAGCTGCAGCCCCCAGCGCCTTGAGACCCTGACTGGTGAGGCGACCGCGTTATAAAACCCTGATTGATTGAGAAGAAAAATAAATGGTTACCTGAGAGTTAAACTGCAGGGAAGACTCCAGTGAAGTGTTATTAGTGTTAGCAAAAAGATCACTACAAAGGGGATACCAAGTGTCCAAATCGAGCCCAGTCCCCCAATGGAGGACAGTAACTGGTGCTGGCTAGTGCAGCGCTTTGGGAGGACATTGCCCCATATAGTTTTGGGGGAAGTATAGAATTGACACTAGTGCCCCTCAGTTATTGAGAGATGGTACAGAGAACCCACATGCCTGACAATACCAATAAGTACAGTCAGTGCGTGTCCATCAATGGGCAGAGGTTGGAGGCTCTGAGAAACACAGGAGACAGAAGGACCACTGTTAGGTGCCATATGGTGTCTCCTAAATATGTTCCACCAAGTTGTTGCTGCTGACAACCGTGAGAGCCACTGCCTAGTGGCCCTTGTTCCCTTTGAGTGGGGGGGTGTCTGTCAGGTCTGCTTAAAGTAACTATGGGTCCATCCATGCCTGTGAATTGTCAGCTGGGTAACGACCTGGAGCATACCATCTGGAAGGAGGTAGAGCTCATTTCACACTTGGAGATGATGGGGTTGCCCGAGTGGGTGTCCATGTCCACACTGTCCACAGCACCCCAACAGGGTAGTTGAGAGGACCTGTATCCTGGAAGAATGGCCCAGGTACCTGCCTAAAAGAGAATGGCCACACTCTGGGAGGTGGCTGATCCTGAGGGGGACGCTACGGTAACTAACTACAGGGGAAGGTGTAGCTGAACTGGAGAACCTGCCTAAGCTGACCAACTGGCAGTAGGAAGGGAAGGAGGTCCCTCCAGGGAAGAGTTCTGAAAAAGCCTAGAAGGATTGCCTAGCTCATGTGGGTCTTCAGCAGCAGGCTGAGGCCCAGGCAGCTGGTAATGCCTCGGGCAAGCATTTGATTTATTGGGAGAATGATCTCCAGTGTAGTGAGTCTAAGGCTCCTGAGCCTTGTGCAACACATGTCTTGGAGGTACCCTAGCGCTTTAGGACCTTCCTACTGGGTCTGATTCATGATGTGCCACTGGCAGGTCACTCGTGGGAAGACAAGACCTGCGACAGGATTGTCACCCACTTTTATTTGCCTCAAATGAGGAAGGCCTCAGATTCATTTTGTAGGTTCTTTTCTACCTGCCAGGTGAGTGGCAAATCAGGGGGGAAGTGCAAAGCCTCCCTGCTACATTTTCCTGTCATTAGTACCCCTTTAGTGCGGGTCGGCATCAACATTGTTGGGCCCCTGGCTCCAAAGACAGCCGTGGGCAACTGATTTGTTTTGGTCTTGGTGGACAATTCCATCCGGTACTCGGAAACTATCCATTTGAAGTCAGTGCACTTTGACGCAGACACAGTGCCGATATGATGACATCCCTGCATGACTCAATGACAATGTGGGACCCAACTACTCGGTCCAATAAAGATTGTGCATCAATCTGAGGTCCCGACTGCGAGGCTCGATGATGACACAGTGCCTGCATCGTGAAGGGTAAGACTCAACTGCATGAATCGGCGCCGACATAACTAGTCTTCAACACTGACACTCTATCCAAGGTACTTTATCAGCAGGCCCCGTGTGAGTCCTGTAGCTGGCCTGCCCTCCATCATTGTCGGCATGAAACTTTGAAATTACCCCAGGCTAGTGTGACCTCAAGTAACCCCTATGTGCTTTTGACTTTTAAGCACTATATTGCGGTTTATTCTTTAAAAAATCATATCTCAATTTCTACTTATTGGATTTCTGTTGTTGCTGGTCTTGTTTTCTCAGATAAATATGCTCTATCTTTGTTGTGGTGTTTTTACTGTGTTACTGTTACTAAAGAGCACAAATACTTTACACGTTGCCTTTTAAAAGAAGCCTGACTGCTCTGTACCAAGCTATCAGAGGATGAGAACAATTTAGGTTGTGTATCTGACTTGCCCTGACTAGGATTGTGGTCCCTACTTTAACAGGATGCAAAGCTCAGCCAACTAGAGACCCAATTTTCAACAGTAAATTTAAACATTTCTGATTTACTCATGTTGATTTTAAAGCCAGAGGTTTGTTGGAACCACTTTAGGTTTGTGTGGAGCTTCAGGAGAGACATGCTCGGGTTCATCAGGACCAAATAAATGTCCTCTAAGAACAGCAATGATCTATGTTCTCCAGTCCTGAAAAAAGTAAGGTCTGAGGCCTCTCAGAGGCAAGTCGCCAAAGCCTCTATGAATAGTGAAAAAATGAGACGTGATGGGGGCAATTCATTTTACTTTTAAAACAGTGTCTGTACAGTGATTACTTATTATTTTGGGTAAAATTGATATAAAATATATGACCATATGTCTACACAATACAATAATGGCAAAAAGTCCAGTCGCAGTACAGCGATATGAAAAATAATTTAATAAATCAATCAAACAATCAATCAATCAATCAATTAATCAATCAATCAGGGATTTGCATAGCATGGCTACTCACCTATGAGGGTCTCGAGGCGCTGAGGGAAGGACTGCTTTTTTATCTAGGTTTGAAGGTTCAATCAAAGATCCAGGTCTTGAGGTCTTTACTGAATTGAGTTGATGGAACAAGAACTCAGAGAAAAGAGACTTGCTTGGATGCCATCCGCTCGTTAAACTAATTAACAAGTTATTAACAGAGTTTCGTGGATATTAATACGCATTTTACATGAACACTTTTGGGTTAGTGAATCTTGCTTATGGGTCTATTAACAAAGATAACATTGAAGAAGGACTAATACCGCTTTAAATAGGAAATCTGTTTTGCGCATGCGCCAACTACATCTACCTAAGTATGACAAGTAACGCTTGGAGGGAAATTGTAGTGCATGAGCAGAAGCTACTAACATGGCTGCTTTAAGACTCACATGCATGGCACCTGCTTAGATGAAATTAGGGCACGCTATTTTACTAATGCTATTGCGGAGATAAGTGTAATAAATTAAATGGGATAGAGTAGAGGTGGGTGGTATACAGCGCAAACACTTACTTTGAGAAATTAACATCTATCTTTTGACTTTTATCACTAGTGTGTATTTGGGCCTTTCTCGCATAACTGAATGAGCTGAATCAAGCAAGGTCTGCACATGACCACTGGATGAAGCCATGAAGGTCAATGACAGAACAGTTGAACGGAAGCCAAAATCGAGTGCCACAGCCTGGGAACGGTTTGTGAAGAGTTCAGCACTGAAATGTTCTATTGATTGTAATGTTTTAAATGTTACCATATGGATACATGGAGTGGATGGGAATAAAATGTATGAATATAAAAGTAAGGGGTTTGGTTTGCGAACAATAGTCTGACTGAATTTTGGGACATGTAAGCATGGTGTGATGAAGACCTCCCTTTGCCGAACCAATCAAATTTCGTATTTTCAGATATTGAAACATTAATGGGTGGAACATGCAGAACAAAACGTATAATTAAGATAGCTTTAGTTAGTTAGTCAGAACAAGAGATGGGGTCTTGCCGAGCGGAGAACTGAATGCTGTCAGATGACATTTTGCTGAGATTACATGCCGAATGCTGGGGAGAGAAGCTGATGCTGTGTAGCTGATGAAGAATTGATTGCAGTAGAAGATCTTTCTATCCTAATTAATTGGGTTAGATACGAAGATTGCAGAAGAATCTCGTGGAGGAAGAGAGTGTCAGAGAGGGGCGTGGCTCAACTGTTGGTATCCTAGAGAGGGTAACTATCCCGTCCTGAATCCTGTCCTGAAGTCTTTGTCTCCTGAACCTATTGCAGGGGACACCCACCAGTCCTTTGGCCAGGGGGCTGGCCTTCCACCCCATCCTTGGTAACTATAAATTTCAGTTACTCATAAATGTTTTTGATCTTTTTTCTCTGTCCTCTCCCTTTCCGGCCATTATTATTGTTTGAGTCAGAGGTAAATGCATTGTGTTTATTTGAATGAATTTTCTCTCCTACAAATGATGGTGACTGCACTGTATTGAGATGGTTCACATGCACCTAGAATTTTAGATAAAGTTTTCAAAAACTTCTTGAGTCTGTGGTGATTTACTTAAAGTATAGAAAAGTTAGTTAATGTTAATTATCGCCATCAACTCGTTTCAGCTAATGGTCCATCGACCAGAGGAAAGAACTTGTTGATCTGCAAAGCATTTGTTGGAAATTGAATTAAGGTATTGAATGAACTAATTCTAGGAAGGTTGTAAAAATATTAAACAAAACTTGTAAAAACCTCATCCAGTGGTTTATCCACATTTGTGAAGTTTATGGGCCCAGGTGAGTATGTGGTAGTGGAGTATCATGATGAGGGTCAATGACGCAGATTACCTAAGGTGGAGGGGCAGGGTGTTCCAGGTATTGGCAGTTTGGTAGGAGAAGGATCTTCCTCCATTTCTAGTCTTGTGGATCTGTGGGAAGGAGGCCAGGGTGAGATGGGTAGAGCGGATTTGTCTGGCAGGTGTGTGGGACATGAGGCAGTGGTTCAGATATTCTGGTCCTGCATCATGGAGAGCCGTGAAGGTATGAGTGAGGAGCTCCAAGGTGGTTCTCTTGTTGATCGGGAGCCAGTGGAGTCAGAGGAGGAATTGTGTCATGTGGCTGCAGAGGGGGTGTCGAGGATAAGTCTGACTGCAGTGTTTTGGACGTTCTGTAGTTCCTGAGCTGTTTCTGGGTGATGCCGGCATACAGTGTGTTGCCGTAGACAAGTCTGCTTGTGATGAATGCATGGGTGACTGTCTTTCTGGATTCTGTGTGGAGCTTGTGGAAGCAGAATGAGGATACTGCATTGATTCGCCTGTTCATTGTGAGCTTGGAGTCAAGTATGATGCTGAGGTTATGTGTGTGGTCTGTCAGAATGGGAGGGGTGGACTGGCGCAGACAGGCTTTTCTTTGGGGCACATTAAGTAGTACTGCTGGGAGCTGGACAGCTGGGATGTGGGAAAACGCAGGAGCGGGTGGGTCACTGGGCGAGATGCAGGGGATCGCAGCGGCAGGGGTAATGGTGCGAAAAATTGAGAAAAAAGGCAAGGGAAAAGACAGAATAAGGGCAGAGGCAGAAACAAAAAAGAGCGGAAATAAAGGCAAAATGCAGAAAACAGAGACAAAATGGCAGCCCTAGCAGCAGAGCAGAAAAACTCTCCCACTAGACCACCAGGGATTATCCTCAGGCAGGAGCCTGCAGATAGAGGACGGCCTCAAACTCCTGACCAGCAGGTCAGCAGCAGCAAAAGGGGCAGCAGCAGCTACCAGGAGGTGCTGCGTTGTGAAGGGAGCAAGTCCACTAAGGGTTAGTGGAATGCACTTTCACCACGCAGTGGCCACCATTAAGTAGTGCTACGGGGGACTCAACAGCTGGGAAGTTGGAAAACGCATAAGCAGGAAGGGTCACGGAAGGGGGCGGGCCGCGGGGTATTAAAGCAGCAGGGGGAAGGGCAGCGAAAGATGGATGAAAGAGGCAAAGGAAAAGACAGAATAAAGGCACAGGCAGAATAAGAAAAGAGCACAAATAAAGGCAAAAAATGTGAAAAAGCAAGATAACAGAGACAGAGGGACAGCTCTAGCAGTAGAGCAGATATTCTCTGCCACTAGACCACCAGGGATGAGGTGCATGCAAGAGTTTGTGGGTAGAGGAGGGTCTCGAACTCCTGACCAGAGGGTCAGCAGCAGCAATGGGGGAAGCAGCAGCTACCAGGCGAAGTTGCGCATTTCCGGAAGTATGTCCACTAACGGTTAGTGAGCAGCCCAAATAATAAGGGAAGAAGCAATACCATTCATTGTGTTTTGCTATATCATACAGAATACTGGTCGTCAGGAGTATACGCTCAAGAATTTACTTTCATCGTTGAATAATGTAGAGGTCTGCATTTGTAATCAATAAATGCCACTACCTGAGAATAACATATATATGTATACACAGCACACCTCTATACCACTCTTCAGTAATAAGAGATTAATAAAATCACGCGAAGAGTAAAGACTCTTGTAAGCCTTAACATGTAAGTAAACATTTTGATGTACACTAAAAAAAAGGAAATCGTAGAAATCTTGGTGTGTTGTAACATAACCTTTTAGCGCAGTGTCATTCTAGTAAATTCTGATCAGATTTCTTGTCTATACATATTTTATCCATCCAGTGGTTAAAAAAAGAGAAGCGAAGGGGTTCTAAATTCCATAGGTGAATTGCCTCATCAGAAAACTAGCAAAGTCTTGGAGTGCCTCTTTGCATAGTCAAATGGAAGTTTAAACATTTTTTGAAGCTATGGGGTTTAGAAAGTGTGACAATCCAGTTTCTTTAGATGTGGATAAGACAAGAGGAAATCAACAACACCTTCCAGGGAAACATTTTCACAGGTGCACAAGCTCAAGAAAACCTGGATAGGGGCCAATTCCCCTAAATCAAAAAGACAAGCATGAAGTTAGACAAGAAGTCTCAGCATCATTATAAGGGATTTTCTGGATCTGAATCGCACAAATAAGTGTCAAAACAAGTAGGCAATTATTTGGTGTGGAGTTACCTAGTTTGGAATCTCTTATTCTAGGCAATAAACTCATGCCAAATAATAGGCATTGAAAAATAATTGACTACGGAATTGGGAATAACATAAAATCCCAGGAATGCAGGTTTTTTTTGCCTGCATATGAGTCCCAATTCTGGGGCTAATAACCGGCCCTTATCTCTGCCATTTACCACTTGATTGTAGTGGGCGGGAAACGGTATCCCAAGGAGTACAGTGGACTGGGTGGAAGCATTACAAGTTGTGGGGAGGACACTACAGGATAGGGTTATGCTGATAGTATTATCAGCTTCTCCTGTGGTGCAAGAGTGTGGAATACTGGTACCTCTGCCGTTAGCCCGTTTCCACAGTTTCAGTAATGCAGATTTTTAAGTCACTAAAAGCAGCTCCTGTATTTCTGGATCTGGGATTACCAGGTCTGGAATCACGAACTGCTTGTAGTTTCCTGAATCGTATTCTCTCATCCCCCAATCCGCTTTAGCGGGTACCACTCTGACAAACTCATAATGAAAAAAGACAAAATATTGTCTCTGCTTTTCATATGCATTAATGTCTTGATTTTAGCCCAATAGTTGGATAGGGAAACATCGTTTACAAAGCGGGGATTACATTGTGATGCTATTACATTGCGGTTTTCACAACGCAAGTCGTTACAACGACTTGCGCTGGATGGCACTCTAGGACAAGGAATAGTATAATTTACTATCCAACACCTTCCCTACTGTATGTAGACTGGAGTTGGAATAGTAAATTGTACTACTCCTAAGTCCAGCGCCCTCCAACGCAAGTCGTTGTAATGACTTACGTTGTAAAAACTGCAATGTAATGTACCGTGATGTAAATGTATGCGTTGTAACGTCATACATCCGTGGGATGTTATAGAAAACAGAAAGGACCTCTGAGCATAGAGATAAAGTGTGGCAATATTAGTTGAATATACTTTATTAATGGCAGAACTGCAAGATAATTCCTCCAGTATGGTGTTGTAATGCTCACCTTGGAATTTCACTATGTCTATGTCCGAAATTGTACAGGTTTAAGAGGGACAATTTGTTCATTTCAAAAGAAACTTAACTCTCCTTGTGGATGAGCTCAGCAACCTGAATTTCTCCGTCTCCCTGATATAAACTTTGCAAGTAAAGTCCAGCAGGAGTATCAGCTTTACCAGTTTCAAATGCCAAGAGTCAAAACATAGATCTAGCAATGATTAGATTAGATTTGGATTTAATTCATTCAATAGCCGCTTTACATTTAAGTGAAGCAGAACAAAACACACTTTTATGATATTCATGTATTTACAGTTTGTGCCAGGTTAGGGGTAGCATTGGTGCATGTTAACCACCTGCGTAAAGCCACTAAAACAACACCAAAACACAAAGAACATTTTCTAACTCAAGCCAGTTTTGAGATACGTGCTGTGCAGTGATCATATTCCATGACCATCCTATCTATGGTGTCTAAAAGCAAAATTAATATGTAGAGGAAGGAACAGATCAATTGTACTTCTTGCAAATCATTGTGTTTTAATCCTTCTTGTGACTTAGAATAATTCAAGCTTTTTTCTGGCGAAAGAGTTGAGAGACAGGGACAAGACATGACATGAGGTTTGTCCTGCGTGAAGGAGGCCCTGGTAAGGCACAGGGTAGAGTTGAACAACAGGCACCTTTGAATATATTTGCCTGTCTATATTTTTGAACAGTTTGGTGGTTTTGTTACTTCCTGGCCAGATTTCTGAAATGTGGCCGTTGGTTCTTGATATATGGTCACTGTTCGAAATTGGATCTCTGTGTGGCAGAGGCATGCACCCTGTTCAAGCAGGAACCACAAAACTCAGCAGGGTAAGCCACTACACCACCTAAATTATCCGGTGCTCAACCTCTTGTAACTTGGCACTATGGAGCGTGGGCTGGATACAAGACTCAAGCAGAGCCCGCTAAGCAAAAGTACCTTGATCCTAGTCGCAACAGTGAGATGCTTTTGTGATTCATCAAGCAGTTGGGGTAATGATCCGTATTTCTCTATGGAACAGTGGCGATGCAACGGTTCCATGAGCAAAGCGAGGAGCCTGAGGTGCAGCCGTTCCAAAGGTTATTTGCTGGGTTTTTCTCCATGCTCTAGAGGTGATGCATTGATCTTGTCCATGCAGTGGTGGTGATCCTTTAATTCTGAAGCAGCAGTTCTGAGTGCGGTGTGCCGTATGATCCCCACAACAGCGGTGGTGTGTTGATTCTTCTCATGCAGCACAGGATGTGTCAGTTCCACTGGAGCAAAGTCCTAGGTCCACTTCCAGAACCCAGACCGGGGTTTGCACCACCTGTCAAGACAGATTCACAAGCAGATGAGCAAATGGGTTGGAACAGGATAGTTTTATGTCCTGTGTGTCTCTAAGACTTAGGCAACAGGAGGCACGCAAGCAATCCCTTGAAACTCTGGGTTCAACGGATGCAGGTCCAGTCATTCTCACTAATGCAGAGAGAGAGCAACAGACAGCAGGGCAACAAAGCAAGTAAGAATTCAGCAAATAGCAGTTCAAACAGGCTGGCGTTCCTTGAACAGTACCACAGACCCTCTTCTTCCTAGCAGAGTTGTGAAAGGTCCAGAAGTGTACTCAAATGTTGTTTCATGGGTCCAGTAATTATACCCAGTTGTGCCTTTGAAGTGGCGGAGACTTCAAAGAAAGCTTTAAAGTGCACAAAGTTCCACTCTTCCTGTTGCCCTGGCTCCAGACTCACTATGGGGGGTATGCAGCTCTTTTTGTGGGACAGGACACTGTCAGGAAGTGACAGACTTAAGCATCTTCAGGGTGCTTATAAATAGATCAGAGGATGGGTTCCTCTGAATACAAAAAGAAAAGATCCCAAACTTAATACAAGTAAATTTGTTTCAGGACTGTTGCTTTGTTACTTAGTATTCGTAGGCAAACTACGATTCCCATGAGGCAGTTGGGCTAGATGTTTTCAGCTGTGAGAGCTATAAATGGGCTATAAATGGAGGCCTAGCACAGCAGCCATCGTACTAAATTAAAAAAGGACACCTGCTGGTTGCTGGATTTTGTTTTCAGAAAGTTCTGAAAGAAGTATAGTTCAGCAGCTGCTGCTGAGGTTCGAGAAGAGCTGCCTTTTTAGGCTCTGTGCTTTGCTGCTTGCAAGACAGAAATTTCAGGAAAGTCTCTGGGGATTGCGGCATCTGGGTTTCTGTATAGGAAACGTCTGGTTTCATTTGAAAGACAATAAGAAACTTACCACTGTTCATCCTGAGGAGCACAAATTGGATTTGGAGTTTGTTTCTCGTGTGTTTTTGGAACTGCAAGGAGCTGTTCAAAAACATTACCAGGAGCAGGTTTTTTTCAAAGAAGCATCCAAGAATTACTTTCAGATAAGTGTTCTATTCATTAATATTTTTTTTTACCACAAATAACACATTTTGAAAGTCAGTTCCTTGTCAATCAGAGGTTTTCAGTTTTGCAATGCATTGTACATTTTCTGTATTTTTTACATTACTCTAGCTACATTTCAATAAAATGAATTTATTGTTTCGAATATTTCAAGGAACAAAAAGGAAGAGGCATTCTCTTCTCACTTATCAGTGAGATACGTTTATTGGCCTGATCTTAAGGGAGAGATATATATCTGGAGAACTTCATTTTGACACTAAAATCATACTTATAATAAGACATTGCTTTCTTTGACTTTTTCTTTGATCAATATCTGGACATTGATTCCATGGAGGATTAATGGAGGATTAATGGTGATTCATTGAGTGGTTGTGTTTTTTTTGGTTATTTCTATATCCTTAATTCTATGATAGTTATGTCTTGGGAATTAAGGAAAAAGTAAATTCTTGTTGTTTTGTGCAGGTCTCCCTCTTTGCTGTTATCGTCCCTATACCCTTTCCCCCTCTCAATCTCTCCAAAATTCTGTCCCTTCACTTTATTGTGGAATTGCTGATATCGAGGGGTGGACCATTTATGAGAAACACACTGATCCTGAGTAGCTTAGTCTCAGAGAAACACACATGTGACAGACATAGCCAATTCAGGTATAAGTGTCAGCTCCTCCCTCCCATCCCGCCCAAGATGGGAGCAGATGGCTACTCAGTCACACCTCCCCCTCCTTTGTGTGTGGCTGTCTAGAGGGAACACAAATGCCCATCTCTATCCCAAACTGAACAGAGACAGGTAGCAGACACTAAAAGGACACAGTAAATAAATGCCAATTTTCTAAAAGTGAAACCAAAGGACAATACAAACACTCACCCCAGTCAACTGATCTGGGTTTAATCCATCACCATTCTTTAGCTCACTCCGCCACCCCAGTTCAGACATGGCCATATGCAAATCAGTCTGACCCTGTGCCTCATGGGAACAGTCCAGCCCGATGTTATCCTACGGGGAGATAAGTCTTACAGTAGGGAAAAAACGAAATTGGAAGTTTTTCACTACCAAGAAATGTAAAACTTAAAAGTACATGTTCTGCCTTTTAAATGCACTGCAATACACTGCCCTGTGGGTGCAGGGTGAGGATATTTACCAGGCTACCCAGTGATGCAGAGAGAAGGATGGAAGTGGATCATTGCTTTTGTAATTATGACTGTATTCCTTAATGTATTTGAGTTTCATTGAGCATGTACTATTGCCAAGAATAGGGAACAAAAAGCTATTAATGGTAATGGTTGTTTTTCATTTCTACAGAAATGTCATAGAAACCACTACTCATCTTTCACCAAAGAATTTATTGTGGAGGAGCGTGAAGTTGTTATCTAAAACACAGGGAAAAGTATTAACTCATTCACATTTGCATTTATGCTTCATTATGTGAACGAGAAGACACCAAGACATTTTTTGCCTTGTAGGGTGTGGGAAAGTAGGATCTGCTTTCATGGTCACCCCCACTTATTGCTGGTGTTGCTATGTCTTACTGAGTAGTCTGACTGGGATACTGCTAATTAGGACCCTAGTGTCTGTGCTTCTTCCTTAAATTGGACATGGTGAGTACTTAGGTAAATTCTGTATTGGCTACTGGTGTACCCTTTGTAAGTCCCTAGTATATGGTACTAAAGTACCCAGGGCATAGGTACACCCGGGGTCTCCCATGAGCTGAAGCATATATTATGCCACCCATGAGAGATCGTTCAAATTGTGACTACAGGACTGCCATCACAGCCTGTGTATGCTGGTGCTATCACCACTTACGATGCAACAGATATAAGTTTCCTTATATCTGAGGTCACTGCACTTAAAACCTATTGTGTTACCCCTAAGGCAGGCCTTTCAATCCTGAAGGACGGGTGCTCGTTTATAGGTGTGAGGGTGCCCCTGCATGAGCAGGACACCCCTACAGCCCTCGGAGCCCATTCTCTGAGGTTGTAAGTCCATCAGCCATTACGATTCATAGAGCGGCCATGTGTCGTTAAGCGATGGCTAGCTCTAAACTTCCTGTAATGAACCCTGTCATGTTTGGTATCAGACATGTTGGAATCATACCCCAACACTGTAAACGGTGTTGGGGTATGATTCCATACACTGTAAAGCTCATCTGGGAGGCCCTTAGTGTTCCCAGTACCAGTGTTCTAGAACTGGACAGCAAATTATGGCTGCTGCCTACCAGAGACACGATTCTGCCCTCATGCTGCTGAGCCAAACTCGAGCAGGGGAAGGCAAGACAATAGGTTTCCTGTCACAGGGAGGTGTGACCACCTCCCAGACAGGATTTATTGTATTGGGACAGGGTGGGGGTGCTTGCCGGTGCCAGTAGACTGCTTTGTAGGGCACATTTGGTGCCCTTCTTGCATACTCCGGTTGAAACCAGTTCAGGGAGCCATTGGCTTCTGCTCTGGTGCGAAACTGGACAAAGGACATCCTCCCCACTGTTCAGCCCCTCCTCTGGGAGGGACCCCTGAATTGCCCCAACCCTTTCCATATGGTACTTAAGGGCTTACCTGTGGGTGGGTCCCTAGATTCATCATGGGACACAAATCAGATCCAAAACCACTTCAACTTCAACCGTCTGGGCACTTTGCACTACGCTGGACTTTGCTCTAGGAACCGAGACCACAACTGCGAAGACTCCTGATGTTCTTGGTCTCGTGGTCCTGCCAGTCTTTTGCAGCACCTGTGTCTGCACTTCATTCAGATTCTTCACAAGGCCTGCGGACTTCCAAGACACCCACAGGAATCTCCCTTGAAGTGAGGGAGTCACTCCCCTGCATTTGCATGCACCACAATGAAGCTGTCACTCTGCTGTTCCTGAGCTCCTATTGACTCCAAAAGGTTCAGCAACACAGATGGTGGTTCTACAACTCTCTAGATGTCTGCTGTGTCTCCACAGGAAGTTTGAAGTCAATAAACCGTGTAGGAACCGCTCGAGCAGTAACCCTGTGCTCTGCGTCGATTTGATGTTGCCAAGGTTTGTTGACTTTCTCTTCCAGAGATCTTCGGACTCCAAGAAGCTCCAGCCTGAAGCATCTCCTGCAGCAAAGATCTTTAACTGCATCGCATGCGCTGGACCGTGGGCCTTCATCCTTTGGTGAGATGCTAAAGGTCATTTTGTGACTCCTGTTCCTCTGTCCTTTAGGGCCTCCTGAGGGCCTTCTTTGATTCGAGTGGGCTCTCCTGCTTGCTAGGGGCCTGGTCTGACTTACATGATCATGGTGAGTTCCTTGGACCTTGCTGATCCCTACACTGCACCTTTTTCCAAGACTGCGTTGGTTGCTGTTGCCAAGGCTTGTTGGTGCCCCTGCCAGAAACTGACCCCTTGGCTCTTGACATCCAATGTGGGCAGTTTGTGAACAGCTCCAGGTCTTCCAAATTAAGGCCTGGTCTGAACAGCTACAACTTCAAGGGCACCATCAACTCTTGTGCATCCTAGGACATGGAGGGCATTCGTCTTCTGTGCATCCTGGTCACTCCTGAGCGCCATAGACTCTGTCCCCCCTCCTTGCAGGCACCTCTCATCTAGAATCCACCTTTGGGTTCCACTGTACTCTTTCATCTTTCTCACCAGCTGCATCTTTTCTGAAGACCTCCATTGTGGTATATGACGGGTTCTGACGTCACTTCGCACCTCTACATCTGGCTTCCTTGGTGTAGGTATCCTGGTTACCTGGGTATCCACAGGTGAGGTGACTCTTCAACCTGCCACCTCCCACAGGATTTCCTCAGGGTCCACTGGGAAGGGTTTGTCTTCTTTAAAACTGCAACCGCAACTTACCCATTGGCTTGCATTGAGTACGCCGTCGTGTTGCCACAATGCACACAGCCGCATGGGGGTTCCTAGATACTCACCTTGGGTGGTTTCTTAGGTCCCCGACTGTTCTACATCTTCTGGATCCAGTCTAGACTCATGTCGTGGTTTGCATTCCACTTTTTTAGTATATGGTTTGGCCTCCCCCTGGAGACCACTGTGTATTTTTGCTACCTGAGTGTACTATTTCCACATTTTTTTGTGTGTATTGTGTTATATCTCTGGGTAGGAGATATTGCAATGTATTAGTGTTTATAATACGTATATATTTAAATAACTACACTCTGTGGTTCTTTTTTACTTAACCTACACCATAAGATTAAGCACGGGTAAAACAAGCTGCTGTTCTCTCCTTCTGGACTAAGCCTGAAGGCTGCTCTCCACAGGTATCACTTAGAGAGCTTTCTAATGCTGTCTAGACCACTAAAATCAACATAAGGGTTGGTGCAGGGTGCTACACTTACATAAGTGAGCACCATACACTAAGGCAGTCCCCTACACAGGGTTTCACCAAATTCAACAGACATGATTGACCAGCCAAGTGAAGTGGCAGCAGTGGTGGAGATCTGTGCTATGTTGTTTCTCTCAATCGCATCTCCTTTCCCATATGACTGCTCACTAGTGGGGCTTGGGAGGGACAGAAAAAAAGCACATCATCTGTTGAATGCTGAAAGATAGTTAGGAGTCTTTTCGGTATTTGACAAGGACTATCACATTTAAATACAAATTTGGCTTTCCTACATGTTATCCCTTGATTTTCGCCTCTTAGGGACACTATGACTCTGTACTGAGATACTGCCATTCAGTAACAAAGTGCACATTTCCTAAAACTGCACTTTTAACCCCTTGCATGCGTCGGATGGACCCCGGCCATCCGCGTCATGGTGGACATGTGCGGAGTACAGGCGAGGGCCATCCAAAGTCCGCCCAAGCAATAAACCGGCCGCACTGCGCGAAACTTCGCGCAGCGCGGAAAGGGTTAAACAGCTTGTATGTAATTGATTTCTTTAACCATGCCATGGTAAGTTAGCACATTAAATGGACCAGTGGTGTGAATGTTAAATATCATGTGCTCCACTGTACATTTACACCACCATATATATGTTGAAAGTAGACAACTTCATAGAGGACTATTGGACTGCAGTTTAAAAGCAATACAGTGTCTCATTACAAAGAAAAATGCTTTGCTATGGAGGAAAATCTACTTTAATATATTAGTTTAGTTAAGTGAGTCCTAAAGTGTGGTGTTCCTAGTAAGTGTAAAAAGGTGGGTGCTATAAGTATGAAAGTTCTACATGTAAGTAGGTCCCCACAGTGAGTAGTTGCAAGAGGCTGTTTGGCACTGTGTAGGTATAGGTAGAGTTTGCAGATGCAGACCTAGCTATGAATAGAAACCACTTTTACGCAATTTCACCTGGGCCTGGGAAAATACTCCAGATTTCAAAGTTATTTTCTTTAAAGCATTAACTTCTCATCACATTGATTGAAGACTGTACTCTTTCATCTGGAAAAAACTTGCATGCATTGCTATTAGGAGCCATTCTGTGGCTTATTTTGTCAGAGTAGAGTCAGAGACCAATTTCTGTCCTCCTTCTGACGGAAAAAAGTCATAGAAAACTGCTTGCTATGTAGGTATTAAAATGTTCAACACAGACTGGCAGTGAAGGAGCAAAGAGGTTGAAACACTGTTCTTTCAGTGATTAGCTTTGAAGTAGCAAGATGCATGTCTCCTGAGTTCCTCAACGAAGGTATAACTGACAACAAAATAATGATAAAGGGCATGTGAAAGAGAGATATTAAAATTGAATGAAATGGTAAATAAATGATGATGTACAAAGAGGTATGAACAGTTTGCCATGTGAGTGAATTGCAAAATGAATCTAAGCATGTGTCTGACTTACGACATTCTTAAGATTATCTGGTTAGATTTGAAATATATACTTTGGCAAGCGCAAGTCCCCTTTAAAGGTGCACCACATTTTGTTATTTTTGCCAGCAATTCAATGCAAGTTTGGCAGCTTTTATAGGGCCCAAATAATAAACATAATTTTGTTGTTCGTAAAGTAGTATGACAGTAGGAACACTCACACACTGCAAAATGCTAATAAAAAATCTACAGCTGGAGATCTGACCCACTGCTTCTGCTGTCTTTTCTCTGTCAGAGATATCTACATTCTGGGCCTGATTTTGACATCAAAGGTTTCAGTTTTGACTGCCTAATTTCAATCTAGGTGGTCAGAAGTGAAACCAGCTGGTCATTCCGGATGGCTTCCGACAGGCTCAAGGAGCCCATGGGCCAGTCAGAAGTGGCACATAAACCCTATTCAACGACATTTCCACTGTCAAGATTACAATGTAGGTTTCCGACAAACTTTCCATGTCGAGCTTTCCAACATGGAAAGCCTTTTGGAAAGTGACTTTGGGAGCTGGGGCCCCCCTTCTCCCTGAGGCCTCCGGTTGGGGCAGAGGGGCCACCTGTAGTACCTCCTGTTAATTCCTGCACCATGTGGCAAGCACCTCGAGGTGCCTGCCATGCTGTGCAGTGATTAACAGAATATCCCAATTCTCTATGCGATCTTGTGCTACGGAATGTTTACGGCAACAGCAGAAGCTCCCATAGAGAAATTGGAGTTGCAATTACATTGTAATACTGCGGTCAGGTCCACCGACTGGAGGTCGGTCGGTCCCAAATCCGCAATGATGTTGGTCGGAGGCAACTCCGGCCAACATCATAATCAGGGCTTGAAGGTTTCAATTCCGACCACCTAATTTCAATCTAGGTGGTTGGAAGTGAAACCAGCCAGACAATCCAGCTGGCTTCCAACCGGCACATAATACCTATACGACAGCATTTCCGCCATTGCGATTATGCTCAGGTTTTTGACGGGATTTCCAAGTCGGGCTTTCTCACATGAAAAGCCAGTTGGAAAGCTACTTTGAGGTGCCTGCCACGCAGTGCTGGGATTAACAGAATCTCCAATTTCTCTATGGGAGCTTGTGCTACGCCCGGTTTATGGCCTTTCGTACAGACTCCCATAGAGAAATGGAAGTATGCAACCGCACCAAGTGCGGCCTCATTGTAATACTGGGGTCAGGACTGCTTAACCGGAGTTCGTCCGGTCCCGAATCTGCGATGTCAGTCGGAGGCAATTCCAACCGATGTCATATTCAGGGCCTCTGTATATATATATTGTTAGTAAATGTGGGATGGACAAGAGGCAGTGGAAGGAAAATGGGAAATATTTTCCATTAATCTATTTCATGTAAAGAATGAATAACAGGACTTATAGCTTGGCGTTCTACTCCCAGATGCCTGGTTACCCAACCTTTGTATTCATACAAGTCCATATACAAGTCCAAGGACCTGAGAAAGCCAAGTATAGCCTTTTTCCATGCAGGGTTTGTTGGTGGCCTGTGGCCAGGCCCTGTGCCCAGGCCCTGCGCCCAACCTTATTGAGCAGCCAATCCTAGGCATGAAAGCCCCTGTTGGTGGTCACATCATTTGCAAGCCAACCCCCCATTGTCGCACAATAGCCCACCAACAACCCATTCAACTTTTTTTCCCCCCACAGTAATCTCATGGTAATCTTGCAGTAATCTAGCAGTAATTTTGAAGAAATGTTGTGGCACTCCCACAAATTTCTGTGCTGAGTACCATAAGGGTACAGCAAGTCGCAGTGACACAAATTATTTTTTTTACTTTGACCCCAAAGGAGGGTGCCTCAGAATCTACCTTCACATGGGCTGTATTTCAGGGCTCTCCTCCTCTCCCACTTATATGTTGTTGTTTTTTTTTATAGGACATGCTTACCGAGTGCTTGAGTCCTAAAGTTGCAGCTCCTTCATTTCCCTACATATTGCTACCAACCACTCACAGCCCTAAGACCCATGGGACTGGTCTCTGTTCCGACAGATCAATGCAATAAGCATGCTTCATTTGCCATTTAGTACCTTGGTACTCACTTGATAATCCCTGTGTAGTACCACGTCGCTGGATATTTGTAAATGTTGAAGCTTAATTTATCTAAATTGGCTGAATGAGTTTACAGCAAATCACAAAAAGTGTGTATTCTGGGTAAAGATCTAGCTTTCTACCGAATTTATTTTAATTTAATTCAGCTATTTTGGCAGTAGCGTTGTCTTAAGTTTCTATGGGAAACTACATGGAAAAAAGGTGTTTTGAGACCCCCCTTTTTCTTGCCCCCCCCCTCACTTGATGGATCACCATAGCTTTGCAGGAAGAGGCGGAGCTAGATTAAATATTTTTGTGAGAAGATTTGTAAAGATTTATCAAACAACATCAAAATTATTAGCAACCAAAAACCGTTTCCTATGTAAATGTGGTCCTGATTACCTCTGCACAGCAGTAAACACCGCTATGTATTAAAATGTATACTGAAAAAAGTAGGCACACCCAGAGGACTTAGAGAACAGATCCCGCTACAACAACATTCATCTGTGAGAACTTACAGTGGACACTAAAGATTGGACTAAGGGAGTATTTGCACCCTTTTTCCTAGGCCGAGCTGAAGACACCACTTTGCAGCTTGACAGGGTCCACACAGTAGGCCTACCTAGAAATAGCAATGCAAGACCTCAGAGGAACTAATTAACACTTTTTTGACCCATCTTTGTTCCATATTTGGATTCCTTTTTAATCTAGAATTAACTTGGAAGACTTTCCTTTCTTCTCATGTGGTGGGTGGATATCTCCATACCTTGCCTATAGTTTTGAGCGGAGATTTCTTATCATGTAAGTTTCAGTTTTTCCTACTCTCTCTAATGTGGCCACCACTGGTGCTCAATCTCTAGATCGAAGGTCTCCCACTTGTTAGATGAGCCACCTGATTCCCTGCGGCCTTATGGGAAAAACTGAACTTATATTCTGTGAAGTCAGGATTCAAACGGGTGATTTGAACATGGAGGTCACTACAATCCCCTGATAGAATATTGTAAAATACTACCTTTGAAACCTGAGAGGTAGGTGTCTCAAAACAAATTTTCCTGTTAGTGGTGGGTGCCCATATATTTTTATCACTGGATTTTACGAGCTTGCTCTTTTCTGAACGATGACTCTGCGTCTCAGCTCAGACGGTTATAGACCATCTATGTGTCGGAGTCTTGCTTGTTGACAAGGCTGTTTTGACATTGTGCTTGTTTGGTTTAGTGCTGTTCTGGCCACTTAACTGGCAGTGTTTGGCAATTATGTGAGAAGGTCCATCTGTTTATTGATTCAAGGCTACGGATTATTTCATCTTTATCATCATATTGTTTTTCAGATGATCGGTTAATAAGGTTTATATCAACAAACCATGCAAATTGATGCTCTGATGATTGATGATCCTTGGGTATCCTTTCCGACAGATCCACGAATGACCTATTCCTCCTTTAAGTTTCTCAACAACGGCATTGCCAGGCGGGGTCATCTTTGTGTATGAAGATATTCAAATTCTCTCTGAATACTCGGTACTTATGTATCAATCTTTGGCTGACACCAGCTGAGTTCTTCTTCTTCTATTCAATCTATTTTTCTGTATATGTTTTTAATACATTAGTTGGAGGGTGCTATCGAGCGTATTACTTAGATCATTCACATATAAGAATCCAGAGAGGAACCCTGCTCCTATATATAGCGACCAGCCAGCAGCTAGGTATATAGGGCAAGATGTAGGTAACTCCCATTTACAGACTCTTAAATACCGAATTTTACTGATTCGGTATTTAAGAGTCTGTAAATGGGAAGGGGGCAGATGTAGGTAATTTTAAAATCTGAATTACCGAATCTGTAAAATTCGGTATTTACCGATTCTGTAAATACAAAATCGGTATTTCCCATTGATTCCCATGGGCTATGAAGCCCATAGGAATCAATGGGAAATACAGATTCTGTATTTACAGAATCGGTAAATACCGAATCCTGCAAGGGTGCAGGTAGTGTCACTTTGACACCCTCTAGCACCCCAAGTACAGGCTTGTGTGCCATGTGGCACACATACATGCCCTAAGGGCATGTCTGTGTGTCACATTGCACAGGTGTGCATGCACAGATGTGCATGCACACCTGAATTCGGTATTTTACCACACAATAGGATTGTGTGGTAAAATACCGACTCTTAAGGGCCTGTGGCACTGTAAAGTGTGCCATCTACATTTGTAATTACAGAATTCGGTAATTTACCGAATCGGTAAATATACCGATTCTGTAATTTTAAGCCCCCTACATCTGAAAACCCTAATACCGGTCGGAAACGGCCGAAATCGGCTGTTTCCGACTGGTATTAGGGCTCCTACATCTGGCCCCTAGTCTTTAAAAGAGACACCTCTGCATCTGTTGGAGAGGAGACCCTCTCTTTTGGGGATATAAGGCACCCAGTAGTCAGTATATATCATTTTGAGTAGGCATGACTCTATATGACGATCATGTATACCTGCATGGAGATTATCTTTCTGCCACAATCTTTTTTTCTGGAACTTTGGAGCACTGCAGAATTGGGCTATAAGGTTCTTTCTATTTTATTTCTTCTGTACTCCACATTGTTTATTTTTTTTTCATTTGTATCTTTATTAATTTTGGACATAGTGTCCGATAGAGTCAGGTTATATACATAGTTAGTTATAGTTTGATGATATTGTTTTGTATTTGTAGATTTCCCTCATGATACTCCACTGGCTACTCCATCAGTGGTGGTGTTTAGCGCCCTAAACAAGGATTGTGGGTCTATACTGAAACACACGTCATTATACCACAAGATACGAGTATTAATAAACCCAATGGATAATATGCTGAAAGGCCTTGGTGTTTGAAAGAAACTGATCATATGTATGTATAAAATAGCTGTGGATTTGTTAAATCTTTCACTTGTACAGCATTTATGAATTGCTATTATCAATAGGCGATTAATGTCGTGTGGGTTTATGTTTTCTATGATATGTGATAAGGCTTGCCCATTGAATAAATGTGGTATGAATGGTATGGTTGATGAGCTGGAGTACAAGTGGGGGTGATGTTACTGTTGTTTATGTGGGTTCAGTTATCTTTTTTCTTTAAATCAATGGGCTTATGCTATGCCCTGTAATGTGAGATCTATGAATATAAGATTATTTATAACTCGCCCGTGACCATTCCAAAACCTCCGGCTCCTTTAAGACATTGCGCGCGTAACTAATGCTTTAAACACACCCCTTAGACGTCAGACGCGAACTTTCCCCGAACTGAAGGAGAATCACATTTCAGCGCCATAAGACGGCAGAGACATAACATTAGGTAAGCAACCTAAGCGGAGCGTAGCAACCATTTGAAACCCGCGCATAAAATTGTTGCAGAGTCTAGATAACACCCATAGCTTTAAGACCATAGCTATACATGTTTGTGTAGGATGGAGGCATGACACGTTATGACGAATGTTAATCATGATAGTAGGAGTTACAAAAACTACGTTGGTGATAACGCTCTTGTTTTTATTTAATTTGCTAATGTGAATTTGACACGTAGATAACTGTAACATGTAATTCATGGAATGTTTCACAACATAGTGATGGGTACATTATTTGTTTCACAGACTTCCCCGATGAAGGCCAGTCGACCAAAATGCATTGGAAGATATAATTGTTTTGGATATATGTAAAGAGAATCAGCTTAACACTTAATGGACCATGAATATAATACAACTAAGAAAGTGCATTGAATCGATGCTACAAATATGAATAAAATACTTACAAAATTGAGAAGCGCATTGAAAACTTGTGTTTGAAAAACTGTATTTCATAAACATTAGCTGGTGGTTCCAGCAACTATTTACCAGTGCCATAGGAGACACTAGCACATGCTGTGCTAGTGCAGTCTATAGTTCATTTTTACACTCCCGAGCGGGGAGTGTTCCTCATGAGCACGGTGTACGCCTGAAAATTATCAAAAAAACTACGCAGTGCACGGACAGCATCTTCAGTTATTATTCAGTTTCCTGCTCATTGCCTGAAGCACGCGAGTATAACATAATGCAATACGACGAAATCACTAAACTCACGGAAATAAAAGCAGACACATTTGCATACGCGAATGAAGAAACGTCAAAGATTTATTCACTCATCCAGGAAGTAACTACAGAATACACTACTTCTAAATCCAAAGATCAATAAGTGAAACAATTACTGTACTTATCACGCGAAATCATCAACCAACGATTACATGCTAGCAAAATGGTTAGACACCACAAAGCGTCAAGAATACCGCGTGGACTGAGAATATCACTAAAACCATCATTATGTAAAAACTCCAAGAAATTTACTGACAAATGGTACGCGATCCTAAATAAATGTTCGCTAGATTTAATTTTATTAATCATTGAAGAATTGTCCCAAATATTGGAAGAGCTAGAGAAAGAAATTGACACCATAAAGGAAGATCTCAGCAAAACAATGACCTCTGATGAGTTGAACAAAATATTAGAAGATATCAAAACACAACTAATAAAACACACCGAAGAAGTCAATGAAAGAAAACTTCGCCAATACCGTCGAGACACAATCGACTACAAACTTGGCGAAGTTTATAATTGGGCAGAAGTATACGCGAGAAGAAGACAAAATCGCCAATACACACAACAAACAGACACATCATCATCGGATACAGATGCCACATCAGAAACCAGAAAGACACCCATGGTACAAAAACCGCCCACAAGCACAAATAAAGTATCTGAGCCTTTTTTAGAGGTAGGCCCAGACGTAGGGGTCGACCCAGGCGGTCAAGAAGGAAACCACGCACAAGAGAAGACGAAGGACCCCCCACAAACCCGGGATGTAGTCACGAGAAAGGACAGAAAGAAGAACCGTTAGAGAATTTGGTCATCAATATCTCTAATTTTAAACTCACTAAGCTACAAACTAAAATTCTTCAAAAAGGGACATCGTTCGTGCCCACAGCACACACTAACAATTTGGAATTAGATATCAGCCTCTTTAAACTCATGAGGAAATTGAGATTACGCCACTTCTTTACCAACATTGTAGAGGAACACCAAGATCGAAAAGAAGATCCTTTTAAAGGCCTCACTACCGCGAGTACATACATGGCTCCTATCAGCCACAAGACATTAGATCTATTTGAACAAATGGTTAAACAGGATTTGAACAAAATCAACTATCGGAGAAGAACGAGAATTACAAATCTCACACGAAAAGAATATTCTATTCTTCAAGCGATAGCCAATGATTCGAGTATTATTTGCCAAAAAGCGGATAAAGGTGGAGCTCTTGTTGTTATGAATAAAGATTACTATAACTCACAGGCCTCATTGCACCTTGAGGACGACAATATCTACATGGAACTCAATTCAAATCCCACTAAAGAAATTCAAATCACACTCCAAACTATCATACAAGCTGCAATGTCAAGAGGATGCATAGATGATAAAATAAAGAAATACATGACAACAGATCATCCCAAGGTACCAATATTTTACCTTACCCCTAAAATTCACAAAGACCCGATTAAACCTCCATGTCGTCCAATCGTTTCCACTTGTGGGAGCATCCATGAACCATTGGGAAAACTCATTGACAAATACCTCCAACCATATGTTGTCACAATGAATTCCTATGTAAAAGACACCACAGATTGTTTGACTAAATTACACAAAGTAAATTTTGTATACAGATGAAGAAATTATCATGTGTACCATAGATGTCCAAGCACTGTATACTTCAATACCGCATGACATGGGAATAGAAGCTACAGAAGAAGCATTGCTGCACATGGACTATGAAGAACCTATGAAAGTGTTTTTATTGGAGCTACTAACTTTCACTTTAATGCACAGCTATTTCAGATGGCAAAATCAATGGTATCTCCAAAAATCTGGAACAGCGATGGGAAATCCAGCAGCGCCTTCATATGCAAATATTTTCATGCATAAATATGAGAATACCCACATTTTACAGAAGGAGCAATGGAAACAAAACCTACGTCTATACTTGGGATTTATTGACGACATTTTTATATTCTGGAACGGCACAAAGGAAAATTTAATCTTCAACATCCAACAACTTAATGAAGTGGACAGACGAATACAATTCACCTATGAGATTCATGACAACAGAATTAACTATTTGGATGTGACAGTGATCAAAAGAACAGGTAACACAATAGAAACCACCCTCCACACAAAATCCACTGATCGGAACAATTTGTTAATGTACCAGAGCTTCCATCCATCCCCGCTTAAACAACACTTACCATATTCACAGCTCTTGCGTGTAAAGCGAATTGTCTCAGACCCAGAGGAAGCATTGACGCAATCACAAATCATGTTAAACAAATTTAAAAAAAGAGGATATCCAGACACAGTGTTAAACTCAGCTCTGGAGAGGGCTCAACTGAAAGACAGAGAGTCTTTACTATCAACATCCACAACTAAAAAAGCAACCAAAATAACATGTGTCAGCAAATTCTCCACAGTGAGTCCGATATTCAAAAAAACCATCAAAAAACATTGGCGAATATTGAAGACTGAACCAGATTTCAATAACATTTTTGCTGATGAACCACTTTTTGCATATACCAGAGCAAAAAACCTGGGAGAAATCATCAAATATCCTCCAGTTTCAAAAGCGAATGTCAAATATAAAGGTACTATTCCATGCAGAAATTGCAGTAACTGTCATAATATAATGGAAGGCAACACCATAACGCATCCTATGAGAGGCAACAAAATCAAATTACAAGTTACTGCAACCTGTGACACTAAAAACATTATATATATGATGAAGTGCCCATGCGGAAAAGCATATATCGGACAGACGGAACGGAAATTCAAGATAAGGCTCACGGAGCATAAAAGTAACATTCGCACGAAAGCATTGAAATCAGCAGTAGCAAGTCACTTTATTGAACACAATCATCAAATCAATCAGATTAAGGCTTGCATTTTAGAAGTTGTGGAAAAAAGTGAAGAAAGAGACAATAAAAAAACCCTTTTGAAAAGGGAGAACTACTGGATATACCACTTACAAACACTGAGCCCTAATGGGATCAATGAACGAACTGAATTTAGTTGCTACCTATAAATTCTTGCTAACCATTGGATAGTGCGCTGCGAAAATATTATGAATGTATTTGTGTATTTGCATATGTATATAATTATTTCCGGGTTGCTTTATAATTTACACGTGTTGTATTCACCAACATCAGCCTCCCATTGTTCGTACTCGCCATGTCGATAAAGTTTTATTTACAACTCGCCCGTGACCATTCTAAAACTTCCGGCTCCTTTAAGACATTGCGCGCGTAACTAATGCTTTAAACACACCCCTTAGACGTCAGACGCGAACCTTCCCCAAACTGAAGGAGAATCACATTTCAGCGCCATACGACGGCACAGACATAACATTAGGTAAGCAACCTAAGCGGAGCGGAGCAACCATTTGAAACTCACGCGTAAAATTGTTGCAGAGTCTAGATAACACCCATAGCTTTAAGACCATAGCTATAAATGTTTGTGTAGGATGAAGGCATGACACGTTATGGCGAATGTTAATCATGGTGGTAGGAGTTACAAAAACTACGTTGGTGATAACGTTCTTGTTTTTATTTAATTTGCTAATGTGAATTTGACACGCAGATAACTGTAACATGTAATTCATGGAATGTTTCACAACATAGTGATGGGTACATTATTTGTTTCACAGACTTCCCCGATGAAGGCCAGTCGGCCGAAATGCATTGGAAGATATAATTGTTTTGGATATATGTAAAGAGAATCAGCTTAACACTTAATGGACCATGAATATAATACAACTAAGAAAGTGCATTGAATCGATGCTACAAGTATGAATAAAATACTTACAAAATTGAGAAGCGCATTGAAAACTTGTGTTTGAAAAACTTTATTTCATAAACATTAGCTGGTGGTTCCAGCAACTATTTACCAGTGCCATAGGAGACACTAGCACATGCTGTGCTAGTGCGGTCTATAGTGCACTGTAAAGTGTGCCATCTACATTTGTAATTACAGAATCGGTATATTTAACGATTCGGTAATTTACCGAATCGGTAATTTTACCGAATCGGTAAATATACCGATTCTGTAATTTTAAGCCCCCTACATCTGAAAACCCTAATACCGGTCGGAAACGGCCGAAATCGGGCGTTTCCGACCGGTATTAGGGCTCCTACATCTGGCCCCTAGTCTTTAAAAGAGACACCTCTGCATCCGTTGGAGAGGAGACCCTCTCTTTTGGGGATATAAGGCACCCAGTAGTCAGTATATATCATTTTGAGTAGGCATGACTCTATATGACGATCATGTATACCTGCATGGAGATTATCTTTCTGCCACAATCTTTTTTTCTGGAACTTTGGAGCACTGCAGAATTGGGCTATAAGGTTCTTTCTATTTTGTTTCTTCTGTACTCCACATTGTTTATTTTTTTTTCATTTGTATCTTTATTAATTGTGGACATAGTGTCCGATAGAGTCAGGTTATATACATAGTTAGTTATAGTTTGATGATAGTGTTTTGTAATTGTAGATTTCCCTCATGATACTCCACTGGCTACTCCATCAGTGGTGGTGTTTAGCGCCCTAAAGAAGGATTGTGGGTCTATACTGAAACACACGTCATTATACCACAAGATACGAGTATTAATAAACCCAATGGATAATATGCTGAAAGGCCTTGGTGTTTGAAAGAAACTGATCATATGTATGTATAAAATAGCTGTGGATTTGTTAAATCTTTCACTTGTACAGCATTTATGAATTGCTATTATCAATTGGCGATTAATGTCTTGTGGGTTTATGTTTTCTATGATATGTGATAAGGCTTGCCCATTGAATAAATGTGGTATGAATGGTATGGTTGATGAGCTGGAGTACAAGTGGGGGTGATTTTACTGCTGTTTATGTGGGTCCAGTTATCTTTTTTCTTTAAATCAATGGGCTTATGCTATGCCCTGTAATGTGAGATCTATGAATATAAGATTATTTATATGACTATAATAAATGATATGTATTTTTGATAGAATTGTCAATGAATGGGAAAATCATTTTTTTCTCATTCTGTTTCTTATTTTTGTCTTAAGTACTGTTGAAAGCATTTATATATACACCATGACTCCTTGATGACTTAATCAGCATCTATCAAAATACAGCGAGACACTCCATCAACTGATTCGATCAGGCAGTCTGTTTAGTTCCTGTGTGCAAAATTTAATTAGACACATCAAAGTAATACACAATGAGGGGAGTGAGGAGGTCCGTGGGGACATGCAAACAGCGGGGGTCTTTCATGGCTATTACAAAACACTATACACAGCCCATGATCACCATCATGACAGTACCCAACCCTACCTGGAGAAAGCCCTGGTGACCCCTCTTACCTCAACTCAGACTGACAACTTGGGGAAACCAATTAGAACTGAGGAGGTGATCTCTGCCATCTCGAGACCGAAGCCACTTAAGTCCCAGGGCCCTGATGGTTTCTCTCCCCAGTTCTATAAAACACTTTGCTACACCCTGGTCCCACTCCTCACTGGAACTTTTAACACTTCTGCTGATACCGGGGGAAATATTTGACAGCATGCTCAAGGCCTCCATCACTATCATTCTCAAGCCTGGCAAAGATAAAACAAAGCCACTGAGAAGCATTGATGCGCTACCCCACAGACATAGGACAAGGGGAATTACTCCTCACCGGTGACTAGATCCAGTTTCAAGGTATGGATGATATAGTGCTCCAGGCTAAGCAGACTTCCTTTCGTTCCCCAATGACCTCCATAGTGTCCCGACTATTTGCCGGGCATGCAGGAGGAGGGCTTTCACAGATAGCAGGAAAGGGGCTGCAAGTGCATAGATTCCCTGTTTGAAACCCATGGGATTATCCCATGTGACCGTATGAAGACTGATTATGGGCTGGAGGAGGTGGATCACATCCAATATTTGCAAATTCAGCACTGGTTGTAACACCATGGGTTAAATCACAGGCTGAGCTGCCCCTTATGCATTTTGAGAGATGGGTAGTCCTCAAGAGAGATGATAGACGTCTCATTGTGAAGATTTAAGCGCTATTGGGCCAAGTGCCCATATAAGACTAAATGGCAGGATAGAAAAGATGGGAGATCGCGCTCGCCAGGCACTAACACCCAAAGAACGCGTAGATAACTGTTATTGAGCAAGGCAAACGGCTTACAGAAATGCCAGTATGGAAGTGGCATACAAAATAACCTCATATTGGTTCCTAGCTCCTGCCCGTGTCCAGAAATGGTGTCCAGAGCAAACAGGAGAATGCTGGAGGGGCTGTGGAAGGATGTGCAACTTATCGCACCTACTCTGGAACTGTCCAAAGCTGGGATAGCATACTTGACAATATAGACAGGGCTTTTAATACAGATCCTCTGAGGTTCCCCGCATACCCCAAACTAAGGCTTTCTATACCCTTGACATATCCTTTGAGATCAATGAGGGGACGTCCGTTACCCTAGCTCTAGGCGCAGCTCATCAGGTAATACTTTTATTATGGGACTCTGATAGACTCCCCAATTATATGACTTGATTGCATAAATTATGGCACATTTTGGGAATGGAAAAACGTCCACTTGCAGGAGAGTCGAAACATACAGATACCAAGAGCTGTGGAGGCCCTTAATTAGCATTATGTCTTTTGAATTCATTGAGTTGACGGTTCTGACATACCTTAAGCTGCTACATTTGATCCCATCATCACTTCCATCCTCTGAGACGGCCTCTAATGCCAAGGACCGAGTTGATGTTACTAGGTCACCCCCCCCAATCCCAACATCGACTCCCTCTGGCCTACCTGCCTCAGACCCCCCCCCCCCTCCATGCCCAAGGACACAATCAAGAGCCTGGGCGTCTGGCTGGACAAGTCCCTCAATTTCAACCACCAAGCAGCCAAACTCTCAGCCACCTGTGTCGGCTTACTCAGGCTTATCCAAAAAATCATACCCTTATTACCCTTTAAAGCCAGACAGATCATGATCCAGGGTCTAATTTTGTCACGTTTGGATTTTGGGAATGCTTGGACGCCTAAGGGTAGCTACCGCGCTATACAAATGATCTTTTCATTTCATTTCATTCACTTGGGTGGCAAGCTCAGGTCAGACTTCGCCAGTAGCCCTGGGTGGATTATTAGGTGGCAAGCGACTAATTGTGCATTTTTGCTTTCTATGAGTGATAAGTGGCAAGGGGAGTTTCATGGGGTAATATTGGGTTCAATTCTTTTCATATATTTACATGACACTGCTGACACGTGGTCTGTAGGTGGCCAGCTGTGTATGTGCCTTAACCTCTGTTTAACCCTAATAAATAGAATTGATCCATAAAGTTTAACTCTCCAAAAATGATAGGATTCATTCAGGAGGTTGTTAGTTGACTGTGACCTTTCCTTGTTGTGCTAAATTGCAACACAAAAATGCCTCTCAGACCATAGATATTTCAACAGCGAAAATCCTCTGATGTCATCTCTGAGTCTGTTCAATTGATGAACTCTACTTACTTGTATGATTCTTGTAACAATTTACTAGTGTTTCCCGATTTCATGTTGTCTGTCCATGTTAATTGGTGTACATTGGATAACTACACAAGTGATCAAAAATAGAATTACCCAACATAGATCTCAAATAAAATGCAAAGTACCAAATGCACTTATGGTCCAACACTGCGTGGATAAAGGACATGGTCAACAGGACATTAAATGGACAGTCCTCAAACACGTTTCTGGCAGGAGTTCAGACACCCTCCTCTCCAGATTCAAAGCAAAAATTATTCTTCGCATGGGTACTATTGAAAACGGATTCCATGAAATGCACTGTTTCTAAAGGCATTTTCATGTATATGTCAATATCAACAGGATTAAATGTGCTTACACTTGCCCATCTGTGACCCGCATGTAAGAACAGCAACACAAGTCAAGCGTCTCCCACTATAGAAATATGGTATGCCAACTTCAAAACTTCAGTTACACCACCCAGGGCTGGCGCAAGGTATGGGCAGTATGGGCAGCTGCCCAGGGCCCTGCACCCTTCTAACTGTGACGGGGCCCCCCACGAGTCCATCATCCTTTTAAAATTGTGCCATTGTACGAATTCCAGATGGACAGCCCACTCCCTTGGCGTTTGCAGCCATCGTACAGCGTGCAAGTCCCAAGGCGGGGCCCCCCTCTCTTTGTGCCCTGCTGCCCTGAGCTGAAAGTGTAATGTGACTCCTGCATCCCTTTCTGCTGCCGCAGACTGGGCAGGGCACTGTTTCTGGTCGTCCTTTGCAGGCACCTCTTTCTCTTATCCTAATTGCTGCATCTACATGATAACGGTGGATGCTTGGCTTGAGGTGTGAAGTGAGCCCTGCCCCTGCATGAATGTAAAGCAGAGCATCCTGCAGGGCTCACAACACAAAAACAAGTGGCCTCAGGTCATGATGGGCGCCGCTCACTTCCAATGACGGGAAAGGGAGAAGAGCTGAGCACGGAGAAAAGGGTTATTATTTTTCTTTTTTTTAACAGTCCCGTTTTATTGTTTTTTTTTCTCCAACCAAAGCATGTACATTCAAAAGTAACATAAAACAGTTAAACATAAGTAGTAACTCCAGTTGAGTATAAGCACTTGTTGATTTTTACTTTCATGTACTTTACATGAAGCGAAGGAAGAATGAACAATTGGGTGTGTAAAAGAATAGAGATGATAACATTCAGATGGGGATGGACAGAGGGGTGACCCCAAATCCATCCTTACCACCTGGAGTGAATGAGCCCTCCAAGATACACCTAAGTTATGTAACCCCTCAAGCCACCCACACACCATGCCTTGTTTTATACATCTGAAAAGGTTGCATTACTCCCTGGCATCATGTTTGTTCACATCTGAAATCCTTAATTCCCATGTTCCTGGGTGCATCTGTAGGTATGGTGCTCTCTTTTACTTTTAATAGCAGTATCGAAGGTAAGGCACATCTAAAAGAAGTAAGATAAATAAAAGAATGGAAGAGGTGGAGGAGATGATAGAATACAGCAGAGAGGGGAGTGCTGAACATAAGGGGCAAAACTGCTATAAAGAACAAGACGCTTAAGGAAAGGGAGAAGGGAAAGAAGTGGCGTATGTATAAAATATATAAAATAAATAAATAATTGCAGAATCAATGGGAGAAGTGAAGAGTCTTGGTTAGGTACAAGGAATAGCATGCAACAATGAAAGGTAAGATGCTTTGGGAGAGTGGGAGAGTGGGAGGATGGGAGGTAAGAGAATGATGTAAAGTAACACGAGCAGAGGTGTAACACAAAACGATGGGGTCCTGCTCTGCAGAATGTGATAATGGGACCCTGAGACTCCTACATCTCACAGATATTCATTGGCCCTCGGCTGAATGTGAGACCACTGATGGGTTGGGGGGCCCCTGAAGTGTTGTGGGCTCATCTGTGCTGCAGGGGCCAGTACTGTGTCCCAGCACAAGAGGTGAAGCAAGGTAAGCAGCGGGTGAATAGCAGCGCATGTACGGGGATGCGGAATCTACAGCGGCAAAAACAGCGAATGGAGGGTAGAGGTGCGAGAGAGCTAAAACATGAAGAGTAGCACATGGAGGGGAGAGATGGACATAAATGGGACAGAACCAGTGAACACAGTTGAGGATGGAGAGAAAGATGAAAGGTGAAAAGGCAGTGCTTGGATAGGAGAGGTAGATATAAGAGAAGCAGACCATCAGGAGAACTTAAGGAGAGGAAATGATGAGTGATGGATGGAAGAGGGTAGGACAACAAAGAGCAAGTAAGAGGCTGTGGGAGAGAGGCAGGGGAGAGGTATATTATAGAGACATAGAACCAGTGAGAGAAGGTTAGAGGCTGTGAATAGATGAAGTGTTCCGCAGTTAGATAAGAGGTGGGTGTAATAGACGCAGAATTAGTGAGAAAGTTAAGAGACCGTACCAGAGATAAAGTGAAGCGTAGAGTGTGGAAGGGAGATGCGGATGTAAGAGAGGAAGAAACAGTAAGACAATGTAAAAGGCAGGGGGTTGAAAGCGGAGAGGTGGGTGTTAATGGGACAGACCAGCAAAAAAGCATTAGGAGGGTGGTGGAAGAAATGAGAGGTGAAGGGCAGTACATGGATGGGGCAGGTAGATGTAAGAAAGACGGAACAATCAAGACATCTTACACAGAGAAGAGAGACGGAATGGTGAGAGGTGTGTTTAGAATGCCAGAATCAATGAGAAAAGAAAGAGGCATGGGCAGAGATGAGGCATACAGCATGGAGGAAAAAGGTGGATATAAGAGGGACATAACGAGAAAGAGAAGCGACAAAGCTGGGGATTGCAGAGAGATTGATTTAAGAGGGGCAAAATCCACAAAATATGGTTTGAAGAAGCGACGAGAATTAGAGTAGAGTATGAATGGAAATAGGTGGTGTAAGAGGTGCACAATCAGTGCGAAAAGATTAGTGTTTAGAATGATGAAAATGGAGAGAAGATGTAAATGGGGCAGAACCAGTAAAAAATGTTGAGGCTGGGGAGAGATGAGCAGTGAAGGTAGCATGTAAAGCTTTTTGTTGATGGCCATGCCTGTTAAAACCAAATGCCTTAACCTTGAATTTCACACGTGTAACTGGAGTACAGGGGAGTCACCTGAAGACCCACTGAATATCTATGAGGCAATCTGTTTTACACTTTTATTCATGCACTAATCTGGAAACATCAGTTTTAGAAAGATATAGGCCTAGCTTTTTAACCCAGTTTTACATGTTGTATTTCCACATATAAGAGCTTTAAAATATTCTCACTTATTGTATTATGGCTAATATTTGTATTTGTAGCCATTTCAGTGATATCCACATTAGAGAAGTAGATTCTTGCAAAGCTGCTTTAACAGTGCCAGAAAATGGATGGTCAGTTGACACTTGCTATGACGTCACTTCCTGTGACATTACATCTTATGCAAATTAGAGGGGCCTTGCGTGTTCCTACCCTGCCCGGGGCCCCACAAATCCTAGGACCAAACCTGACACCACCACACGACGTTGGAAAGAGGCGAATTCTGACAGAACGCCATGCTGGAAACAAACCTGTTTCCCCTTAACAAGGACATTTATTCACAGTTGCCTTGACTACCATGAAACAAACCTGGTATCAGGAAGTCAGGCACAAGCCAGGCGATATTCGAAGACATAAGGATTACGTCACAACGTAAGCCCTATCCAAAGAAAAGATCCCCGCGAAGACGCCGGACCGAAAGGAAGCCACCGAGCATCAGAGACGCCGAATAAATCCTGGAGAATTCCGGAGCAATTTTGAAACTCAGAAAGGTAAATGCGCAGTGGCTGCACCGCTTCCCCTGTTATCATGGCAGAGGAAACACAGGCGTTCCTTCAAAATAATTCCCACAAGGGCACAGCATGCTTGGTGTCACGGAATGAACTTGATCATAGCACTACAATGCATGATGATGACTTCCGACACTTTAACATCATCCCACCACAAAACAAATCCGATATATAAACAATAACTTTCTTTCACCTGAGTTGCTCTCTTGCCACTAAGTGCACCTTGTTTTAAGTACAATCAATAGTGCATACATAACCTTTGCATGGTAAATATAGAGACGTTTTTTCGGTTCTCTCAGTTAGATTGATTTTGCTTTTCTTCCGCATATCTAAGTTCAAAGGAATACTGAAAATAAAGGCGACATAAAAAGAAAAAAAGAACGTGAAGACACCTAACCCACTTCATGGACAGAGTGCCATCCTAACTGATTCCCTGTCACACGCCCATGAACAATTGGGGCAAATTAGTATCGTTTCATAGGAACAATAACATAAATTAGTACAGCCCACCTGTAGCAGCTTTAATAGAATAACACTGCCTTGTTCTATATTATGGAATTACAGTGTCCTACAAAAGTTTACCCCGCCCTGAGGAAGACCTTCCTTCAAAAACAGTTCCTGGTCCCAACATGAAGGTCGAAACGTGTCGGCACAATCTTTCCTTAGGCCAAGAGTGAGTACCTTTAAACACCGCATTAAAGTACTGAATGTCTAACCTTAATCAAGATAGCATAGACGAGAAGTACCATATCTGCACCCTGACCTCCTTAGGACCATACATTATAGCAATATTGACTAGACAAAGCCGATATAAAAATACAGTAGGGCATAAAAGATTTATTATGTAGAATAATTGGTTCAGTTAATAGGATAATTTGTATATCCAGGTTGATGTGTTGTTGACATGTATGTAATGTCTCGTAAGTTTATTGTTTTGAATGTATTAATTAATTTTTTTCATGTGCTGCTCTGAAATGTATCAGATTAAGTTGTTGAATTGCAGTCATGTTGTGTCTTTAACAATGTATCAATTTATTTTTCTGTTCTGTATGTAAATATGACATTGTGCTAATTCGAGTGTTCCTTTTATAGACAAAATGTTTGATACAGACAATCTCTATGGCATATGAGTAAAGATTTGGCATAACCCATTCTAGTTGTATACTTTGATTGTCTTTTCAAAAATAGGAAAACGCTACTAGATTTTGACAAGAATCATACAAGTAAGTAGAGTTCATTAATTGAACAGACTCGGATATAACGTCAGGGGATTTCCGCTGTCGAAATAATTATTGATCCATGGTCTGAGAGGCATTGTGCAGCATCTGCACTTGTAAGCCCCTTCAAGAGTCTCCCCATTGGTATTTCTACCTGCCAGCCTGTATTCAGTTATCATTTCCACTTACCATTTAGTTTTGCTTGTAAAAAAATTGTTTTACTTTTTCAAAGAAAAAGCACTGCCTGGAGAAGTTTGTTGTTTTTCTAACTTATGAGGTTCTGGTCCATAGCAACCGCCATGGGTAATTCTTTTACTGCTCTGCCTCTCTATCCTGAGAATTAAGTGGAAAACAGGATATTTAATTCTCAGTTTGTGGGTCTGAAATATGGTGGCAGAACACCAGAAGTGAAAGACCCCAGTTGAAACAACTTGGTCACAGTGCCTTACGACTGCCCAAGAATACTCTACCTGAAATTCTCAGAGACACAATTTACTTCTGTCAAAAGGAGCAGGCAAGAAACCACACCCCCTTTAAGCCAAATGCCAAGAGGTTAAGTCAAAGCATTTGGAAAAGCATTCTTCTGAATTTGAGACAATTTTGCTGCTGTCTGAGGGCAGGCGTCGAATTGCTTTAAGCTTCAGGGATACAGGTGCTCAGAGATGTTCCTGGCTATCACTTTTTGTCGAAGGGAACTGGGTGATCCTGTTATCACATGATGATCTCAGGAGGTGAAAAGGAAATCAGTAAAGCATTATCAGACACTAAGAAATATTTGCTAGACAGCAATTTGAATTGACCAATAATATAACTTGATGTCTGGCCAAGAGAGACAGTTTTTTTCTCTTTGGAGGAATCTTTATGCACTCCAATCAGGGAGACTGTGAGAAAACGAAGGCAGTAAGGAAGGCACAAAACTATACTTGAAGATCTCCTCTCCAGGTGACATAAAAACCTTAAATGATCCTCTCTCACAAACTCAATAATGGTTAGCCCAGAACCATCTTTTGTTAAATACTGTCAAAACTGAATTCCTTGTGATTGCCCCCACACCACTACCACTCTACACCTACCCTGGACTGGCTTAAACAACTAACAGCTCTTAACTACACCCCTCATGTGGTTGACTCTGCTAAATTGTTAGGCATTACCTTGGACAAATACCTAAATAAGGAGGTTCACATCAGTGCTACTATTAGGGGAGTCAAATTTCAACTTAACACCCTTAAGAAAATCAAGCCTTTACTTCCACCTGAAGACATCCGGCCTGCAGTAAAATCCTTGGTTATTTCGCGACTGGAATATGGTTTGGTGACCCTTGCTGCGCTTCCCAAAATTAGCTTGGCCCCGCTCAGATCCTCTCTCATCGCACTTGGCAGGCTCATCACAAGCTCCAAAAAACACAATCGCATTACCCCTGAACTTAAACAACTTAATTGGCTGTCTATTGAAGCTAGGATACGTTTTAAGATAGCTTGCCTAATGCATAAATCCTTACATTACAACACTCTGGCTTATTAGGCGAACAAGTTTGTACTTTCTGTCTCTTATCGGAACTTAAGTAGTACGTCTACCCTACTTTTGAACCCTCCCAAATTCAAAAAGAAAAGAACTTACAATCGTGCCTTCTCCGGTCTTGCTCCTAGAACTTGGAGCGCTCTTCCCCCCGAGATCAGAGCCAATCCTTCCACTGCATCTTTCAAGAAACATATCCCGAATGGCAATTCCTGAGTGATCATTAACATCATCAACCTATACTCCTTCTCAAGCTCCCCTGTCTACAGATTTGATACTTATTTTCTATGTTGTTTCGATTTATGTTACGCTTGTCTGTTAAATTGTTATTTTGCTCTAGGGCCCAACAGAAACTGTACTAGCTGGGCCGATTACCCGGTCCCGGACCAAGAATGTTTACCCCCTTTTCTTTGACAATATGTTGACTTATCTATTTCGTGTGTTCCTTTGTGCTGGCTTTATTCGTGCTGTTGCCACTTTGTACATCGCTCTGATACACGCAACAGTCATGTTCGTGCCTTATAAAACTTTTCAAAAAAATAAATAGGATGAAATTAGACTTGTTACTGGCCTTCTTTCTTTATGAAAGTAGCCATCTTCCTTTTGTACCGACTGATTTCTTCTAAAATGGCATTTGTAATCAAGCCAGTTTAACACTAACAGCAGGTACACTGAAGGTCATATCGAACAACCTGTCCTAAAATGTTCCAATGTTTATGACTATTATTGCAAAAATCATGAACCTAATGTTAATGAACATCAACATTCATATTCAAAAACATGAATTGTTACAATTTAATATAGGTCACTGCAATTACTTTCTATGGAGAGACCAGTCAAGAGCCCTGGATACAGCTACTATGCCCAACAACCAATAAAATGTTTACACCAGTTGCAATGTGGGCACAGGAGTGAAGGGGCTACTTCTCAGGGCTATAGGTTGCGGGACTAATTGAGGATCTCTAAAGTCTTAGGAAACACCATGGGCATCGCTAAGAAACATCAGCTACACAATGTTAGAGGGCACTGGGGACTTGAATCACCTCAAACTGAACACAAATGCAAAGAACTAACGAGGAACATACGGACATAGCAGGCCATTTTAGAGATGGAAGGCAGCAAATGTGGTTGGGTTCATTAGACCTCACATTCAATATCTAGACTCTGGAGAATGGGACAAATCATGTTTTCTGCTTAGTTATATACTAGTCATTAAGAAATGGTCAATGCTTTAAATGGGAAAAAATAAGGGCAGGTACTCACCAAATTGCTCTATGGAATAAAGGTGGAGTTTGAAGTGCAGCTGGGGGCGAGTGTAGGAGTAAAGCATGTTCTCAGTGCACAATCGTTGTATGATAATACAGAATTTTTTTTTGCTATCTGTAGTATTATTATTACTTTTGCATGTGCCAAAGGATACATTTAGAAATGTTTTTCAAATTTCAAATGTGTGCAGATTGCGGTGGCACTTGGCACATGAACATTTGAATTTTCACTCATCCATCATAATGGATATTGTGCAGTTTGAAACATTTTGCCTCCCCTTCATATTTTTCCTGTTTTATCATTCATATTTTTCCTGTTTTTATAGCTATGGTAGTTCCTTTAAAGTTGCAAATTAATGAAATACATTGATGTAAAGTATTTGAAGAACAAAAACAAAGGCTGTTGAACTCCATGTGGTGAGTAAGAAAAAAAGTTTTGATTAATTATTTAATCACCCTGTATTGTTGCAAGCCACCTGAGTTCATGGCAAAGTTGAAAATGAATGAATTGTTCCTCCTGTGTTTTGATTTTGTTTTTAAAGTGCCCAAGAGCCTATTTTAAATATTAGGATGAATATGCATTGTTATTGTTTAATTTTACTTTCATTACACCATGCAACAGTATATGAGGTAAAATAGTATTTGAATGAATTTGGGTGCCAAGCCATTGCTTCATGAAACTGGAATCCCCTCCTTTCCCTCAAAGTAATGCATTTGTTACTCATTTTTTTATCTAAAACTGCACTTTTCCCAACTTTTTTACCCTCAGGGGTATATTCACAAGAACATATGATAACTACCGCAAGAGTAGCGTAATGCAACTTTCAACATCGCAGCCCATTGCGGGAAAATAACCCTTTGACAACGTGAAATTCACAACACGGCGGCAGCATGCGATAGACTGCCGAAACCGCGTCCGCGATACAACCACCTCGGAGGTGACAGAAACAGAAACCACAACACCAAAAAACCTGCGATGGGCCAAAGCGCGATGAGAAAACTAGCGATAAGCAGTGCCAGGCCTGCAACACACACCTGGCAGGCGGGAAAAATCAACATAAAAGTAAGAAAAAAAACACAAAGACAAACTGACCAACACCCTAGCACCACAGAGGCTGCCGGAGCAGGCGCAGAGGACAAGCGCAACCCCACACGCACCCCGGACTTCGGGGACAGGGAAGGGCAAGGACAATTTTTAAAAAAAAATTATTTATTATGTTTTGGCTCTCAAAAGAGGGCCACATAAAATACATAATACAAATACACAAATGGAAATATATTTGAATACATAGAAAACCCAAAGACAGTTTACAACAATTAACAACAGACAAGATAATCAGCAGCAAACACCTCCATATTTCATTAATAAATAGCTAAAAAACCTTTAAAAAAGTTAAAAATTTGGAAGCAAAACATTTCATTAGGGGGGAAATACAAAGCCTGCAAAAAGATATTCACATTAAAAATACCTAGTTGAAGACAAATCGACTTTAACCATTTCAATCGCAAAGAGCACAATGCAGGGCATAAAAACAATACATGAGTTTGATCCTGTACGGCCATATTGCATAGGTCACATGACGAAGAAGATCCATACCATTTTGATAAAAGGAGATTTAAAGGTAATAAATCATGTCTTAAGAGAAACCATAGTCTTCGAACTCCATGTGGAATATTCCATGTCACATACGGTTGAGCAAGCTTTATTGAAAAAGAATTGAGAAGGAGATCACATCCCCTCTTTTCTTGAAGGGCATTCTTATCCAATTTAAAACAGAGTTCCCATGAAGCCTGTTTCAGCACGGATTTTAGCTGAGACGGGGAATTTGAGAAAAGGGTACTTTCATCCAACTCTAAGAGTGTCACAGCTTTTCTAAAATTCCTAACTATTTGAGAAAACTCTTTAAAGTTGCCCAACAATTCTCCTTTAAGGAGAGCTCTCAATGATCCCGGTTCTCCTTTGGCCAAACTGGCCACCCATCTAACTAAAGCACATAATCCCTGAACCCAGCTACTCCTAAGACCGAATTCAAGCCTACATGCGGCCAGCGAACAAGCTGTGTTAAGAGAAGATAAAGATCTCAATACTTTTCCTTCAACTGTGTGACAGAAACCCCAATGCTTCAGCTCTACAAGTTCTATTCCATATAGAAGCGTTGCAGGAATTTTTGCCCTAAACACCTCCAGTAAACAAGCAAAATGTCTTTTCCCTGTAGCAAAATAAAGGGAACACAAACCTTTGCCATGTGCAAGGGCTTTACGAGAGTTATAATCAATATAGGGCTTCTCGCTCAAATTGGCCGAAATTATTTTACCTAAAAAAGTATAAGATTTAACTACCTCTAATTTCTGACCACCAATGGACCATCCAAAATTTTCTGACCTAGATTTCTTCTTTCCTGAAATGCACATAATTTTACTTTTAGACGCATTTATCCTCATAAAATGGGACTCAGCGAATAGATGTAAAGCCTGCAGACGATTAGCCAAACCCTTAGGTGTTCGATCAAGTATGAGGATATCGTCTGCATACATCAAACAGGAGATAGTAGAGCCCCCCACAACCGGGGCAATGCCCGCACAAGCAGACAGAGAAGCTGGGAGGTCAGCAATGTACAGGGAGAACAATAGTGGGGCCAAAAGGCAACCCTGTTTAAGTCCATTTAAAGATGGAATTGGTTGTGAGAGACCCCTTTCTCCACCTTGCAGCACACGACACCAGGTATCCATATGAAGAGACCGTACAAGATCCAATAAATGAGACGGCATACCCAGTGCTGCTACTTTTCTCCACAGCGTAAGACGATCTACTTTGTCGAACGCTGTGGAGAAATCAATAAAAGCCGCAAACACCCCCCCCTCGAACATGTATGTATTTGTCCGAGATCACCTGAAGGGCGGTGAGATTATCTAGTGTGCCGTGCCCTTTGCGGAAGCCAGTCTGTTCCAATGGCAAAATGTTATTTATTTCAACCCAATCATTAATTAATATTAAAAGACACTTTGCAAAAACTTTTCCGATTGAATCAAGAAGGGCTATCAAACGGTAATTCATAGGTTTGTCCCTATCTCCCTTCTTAAATAATGGGACCAGTATGCTTCCCCTCCATGAAGCAGGCACCACTTTAGAGATGAAGCAAGATCTAAACAATGGAAAAAGTATCTTACTCCATAGAGTCGGATCCTGCTTCAGAACCGATATGGGTAACTCATCAGGTCCCATAGCTCCCGAGGAGCGCATGTTTTTATTAGCCATTGCAATAGTTTTCTCCGAAGGGGAGTCAATAGGAAGCTCAACTTCTCGACCAAACCTACTATCCTCTGACATTGTGCCATTCACAGCATATAGCTTTGAAATAAAAGAGGTCCATACCTCTTCAGAAATGGGGATAGGAAGGGGGCTAGCTCTCACTCCACATCCCTTACCAATTATAGACCAAAATTCTCTAGCCTTACCATGCACAACGGCCTCCCTTAGACTTATCCACAGTGAGTCCTCTTTTTCTTTTTTAAGTTTCATTCTCAGTCTACTTCTCCTTCTTTTCAGCAGAGATATTTTATTTGCTAATTCACTAGATCTACATAAAAATTGCTCCCGCACTAATTTATTTATTTCCTTATTTAGGGGGAGCATTGCACTGGGATAAAAAACTTTTTCCTTGGTAGACTAGACTTTTTTGCAACCAAGGTAATCACCCTCATAAATTTTTCAAAGTAAATAATTTCAAAACCCAGCCAATCACTTAATTCTAGTATGGTTTTATGGAGAATAACCTGCACACCCTTCTTGGCACTTGGATTCCAAAAACATCTACCCGAGATTTTATGGAAATTAACTCCTTTATTGTAAAATGACCAGTTATCAGAGGGAGGCGGGTGTAAAGAGATGCTTATACTAATTACATTGTGGTCACTCAATGCTGTTGGTAATACCATCAGATCCTGGACTAGCGAGAAAATACCATAATCAGAAATCACATAATCTAGAATTGACTCGCTATGAGCGGACCTATGGGTAAATTTAGCAGGGAAATCAGAGGGGAGCCTACCGTTTAAGATAAGCCCCTCCACCGCAAACAGTTCTTCCAACAATATCTTCCCTCTTTTGTTAGTTTTTATTTTATCTGGGAAGAGTGATTGTGGAATGAGGTAGGCCTCTTCTTTAGGTCTATTTCTAAATAAATCTATACTTGAATTAGAAACTTTACAATTCAAATCCCCAACTAATATGACTTCAGGGGGTGGATAAACCTCTTTAATCTGTTTAATATAAAGAAACACTTGCTTCAATATAATATTAAAACATTCTTCGGGGGGAATGTACGCATTAATAATTACAACAGAATGCTTATTGCCAATACTATCGAGATTACCTATTGTAATTGCTTGAAAAAGATTACTTGAATCTACATAATGGGAAAATTTCCACTGCAATCTATTAGACAAAAAACAAGCAATTCCCCCTTTTGCGTGCCCTTTCTTTGAAGGGGAGGCCGCAGCCTCAAGCACAAAGTAGTCTTTCCCTGCACATAGATTATTAACACACCATGTTTCTTGGATGCAAATCACGTTAGCCTCCAGAGAAAACAAAAACTCTAGTTTCTCTGGGCTATTATCTATCCCTGCTGCATTCCAAGATATAATTTTCAATTTATTGTTAAAGATGTTGAAACAATTTGGGGTTGTCTGTGATTTTATTTGACAAGGCACCAGGGAGCCAATTCCACCGTTGATTGTCCTCTACAAGGAGCGCATTCTGATTTAGCGGAGGTGGCAAAACCTGGGAAACCAAACGTTTGCCTTTTGAAACCCAGATCTTTAGGTCATTGAAAGAAGGAAGGGTTCCATCTTGCCCATTGCCCTGTTGAACAAACCCATTTTGGGGTAAAGTAGCCTTTCCTAAGGAGAAGATAGGTAAAACATCAATTCCTCTACATTGGAAGTTCTCAACCTGTTGTAGTATAAGGTTTACAATAATTTTAGAATAGAATTTCACCCTTATACTAGACACATTGTCACCACCTAACAGGGTAACCAAATCAATATCACTCGATTGAATACGTTTTAAGCTCTCAAAATCTTTGAAACAATTGAGCAACCATGACCTATTTAAATGCAGGTCAGAATCAAACAATGGCAAAAAGTCCACAATCAAAGTATCAACATAGATTTTTGATTCCTTTGTCAGTGAATCTTGGGAACGTACAACAAAATCTTCTGGTAACAAGAAAGGAGAAGTTCGAGGGTTAAGAGACCCTGATACAACCGGAATAGGTCCTATCACCTCTGTTGTTGGAGGAAAAATCAACCTTCCTCCACCGTCAGGGGGATGGACTCCTACAGAAGCGGGAGATCCATTAGAAGGGACCTCTTCTCCAAAGGCAGAGGCGAGAATATCAACATCCGGACTCAGGGACCCAGTTATAGACTCAATAACAATATCATCGTTACCAGCTAAAGCAATAGGATCTTGAAAAATTATTTGCCTTTGTCTTTTCTTCCTGTATTTACGCACTGGTTTCCTTTGTTCTTTTTAGGACTATCACTTTTTTCATTTCCTTTTACTTTATCTTCGTCCTGAGGCCCTTTTTTTTCAGGCGCAAAAATTGGGAATAACTCATTTCCAGCTTTTAAGTTTGGAACTATCATACTTTCTTCCTCTATTTCGAGGTCAGAAACCTTTACACAATTAAATGCGGAAGAAGTAGGTATTCCAGTGGGATCATTTTCTTGAACTACCACTGGAATATTTATGCCTGCATTTCCCGCAGAAGCTTTACCACCCTCCATTGCCCCATGTGAATCCGCCTCAAAAGCAGGATCAGAAACCTTTTCCGGGGTTTTTAGCAACATAGCATGCAATATTTTTGTAACTGAATCCAGAATGCAATCAGAGCTTCCAACAAATTTGCCCAATAATGACAGTATAGAAGCCAATAAGTGTTCCAGCGCAATCAGGGATTCAGAAATAGGTTTTTCATCTTTATGATACCCAGAGGGAGTAAGAGGACAAATGCCTGACAAATTAAGCATATGGCTCCTAGAGACATTAAGTAGGGAAGACATATCTTGAGAGTTTATGGAGGGAGTACTACTGTACAACAATAGACCAGAGGGAGTAGCGCCTGCTGGGGACTTAATAGCCTCTGGTAGTTTCAGGCTACCACCATCCAAATAGCGCCCACAAACCTCTAGGTCAATACTTGACGTAGAAGAATCACCCTTAGTACCCACCACGGGACGCAGACTTCCAATAGGAATATTAGGCACAGTAACTTTAAGAGCTGATGTCATATTATTATATTGCTCTCCCTCAGAATTTGGTACAGAGTGCCTACTGTCACTATTTATTTCAGAGTACACAAGGCAATTCTTCACCACAGACCCTGCATGGGTGGAGTCCATCACAACCAGAGAGGAATCTATTTTATCTACCACCATTGCAGGATCCACAGATAGAACAATATCAGAGTCTACAGTTGCATCAACTGGCAAAACCTTATCAATGGGTTTTTCCCACAATTTCAAAAGCTGGCATTATCCCTTCAATAGAAAGTTATTAGTAGACTTATTTCTCAGGGGTTGGATCTTGTCTTTACGCAAGACCTTCCCCCCAATAATCTTCCAGAGCGAAGTTTCTTTGCCGTCATCCTTAACAAACACAGAAATGAGCAGTTAAGACTTAAAAACCACAAAAAATGTAAAAATAAGATTATTCCGTAGGAAAACTAAAACAATGAAGGTGTATCTGGAGCAGTAATCCTGCCAGAGACAATGTCAAGACCGTCAATTTATACGATATAGAGTGCAGCTACAAAGCATATAGCTTTGAATGTTCGATTTTAAAATGTCAATAACTTGGCCCAGCCCAGCCTACCTCAGTCACCGAGGGCCACAGAGGGCCCGCCCTTTACCCGGGCTTAGCCCGGCGCGTCCCGCGCGCATCCTCGCGGGACGAGGGACCTGCTGGCGCTTTATGATGCGCCGCCTGGCGCGCTGGACGTTTGCGTCGTCGCAGCCCCCCTAGGGATGCTGGGGGCTGTAGTCCGGCCGGCGGAGCCAAGCCCGGCCGGTCAGTATCCTGGCGAGTTCTGGCGGAGCCAAGCCCGGCCGCTGCATGTCAAGATAGGAGCCTTCAGGTAGGGCAGCAGGAGTAGAGGAAAAGAGAAACGGGGAACTCGGCCCCTGCTGGCGCTTTATGATGCGCCGCCTGGCGCGCTGGTCGTTTGCGTCGTCGCAGCCCCCCTAGGGATGCTGGGGGCTGTAGTCCGGCCGGCGGAGCCAAGCCCGGCCGGTCGGTATCCTGGCGAGTTCTGGCGGAGCCAAGCCCGGCCGCTGCACGTCGAGATAGGACAAGAAGAAGAGGAAGTCGAAGTTCAGTCTGCAGGCGAACAGGATCATAGTCCTGGAGGTGATGGAACACCATCAACAACTGATTGTCACCTCCAACGTGGGCACCAAAAATGGAATATGGCGGGACATCATTGACAATGTGAATGCCGTCGGAGAGCACTAGAGGACAATGCATGAGGTCAAGAGGCGATGGAATGACATCAAGTGGCAGACCAAGGAGAAACTCTCCGCCAACCGGAAGGCAGCAATGCAGACTGGAGGTGGGGGCCCAGCGCCACAGCTCGAGCTGGATGATATGGAGGAGCTGGTGTCGACAGTCATACGTGTGGCGACTGTGGCCGGATTTGGGGGATCAGACACTGCTCAACAGGACATAACACAACCGCAACAGAGTGAGTGACCACTAGGTACTGGTGGGACAGGTGGAGATGGGCACAATGGCACACATGCACAACAAAGTACATCACAGTGCACACCCACAATGACTCTGGGTCCTCGCCCAGATCTACAGACTGTCACAATGCACAATGCCATGCTGTATGAATGTCAACATGTACCATGCAGCTACATACATGTGGACACATTGTAATACACCATCGCCCCTTCACATCCCAGGGACACTATCAATACCTCCTGCAGAGCAGTCCCACCCACTCTTCAATGATGATGAGGAGGACAACACCAGCATCGACACACAAGCCATCCAAGACATCATTGACCTCATCCGCAACTCACTTCCAGCATCAGGGCAGGCCAGCTGCATTGGGGAGACCCCATCCACCACCCAAAGCAACCAGCAGAAGGCACCCACAGACCTGGCAACTCCCCAAGACCCAGAGGAACAACACATGGCCTTCCAACTCCATGTGCTGGAGGGCCAGAGGGAGACCACAGAGCAGGTGCGGTGGGGTTCGACCTCATGGCTACCAAACTTGACGCCATCCTTGGGTGTGTAGCCCCGCTCCATGGTCTCCAACGAGGCCTGACTGACATCGCTGGAGTCATGACACGGAGAGAAGAACACATGTCGGCTCAGAGTGGCTCTAGCAATACCAGCAGTGAGCTGGCACAGATGCGGAGGCTCATGGAGGACAGGGTGCGGATGGAGGCGGAAAGGATGGCAGCCACCACTGAACATCAGCAGAATATAGAAGGGATCTACAATACCCTGCAGATCCTCATCATGGCATTGCTGCCACAAGGTGTGGTGATGTTGAATACTGCTGCCCCCACGCCATCCACATCTCCGCCCCTGGTGTGGCTATGCCTCCCTGTGCGGCAGACCAACCACTCCGCCATCTGAGGTTTCAGTGGCACACAGTGTGGCAGATAGACCACCTCCAGCACCTGAAGTGACAGTGCCACACAGTGTGGCAGATAGACCACCTCCGGCACCTGAGGTGGCAGTGCCACACAGTGTGGCAGATAGACAACCTCCGGAATCTGAAGTGACAGTGCCACACAGTGCCGCAGCCAGTACAGAAATACCCACAGGTGGGCCAGGGTACATATCCGGGGACGAGGATGTGGATGGGCCTGTGATTAGAAGGGCTCAGTAGCATTCATTCACGCCACCTGGCCTGTTCCTGCCTGGTCCCGCACATGGCCTCATGACCTTCCACTGACCCCCATTAACTCAGATGCACTCACCTTGGACAACGACATGGACCGCCACATCCTGTTCGATGACCAATGACACGGCTACCAGACTGCGGACTGCACCCTTCCTCTTGCGCAGTACTTGACTTTCATGGATGAACACTGGCTGGCCCACCACGGGCCCATATAGTGTGGTGTATTCAGCAGTGCCCTGTACTGCTCCAGCTGAGGAAAAGCACTGGATGTGCACTAAACATCCAGTGACGCACTGCTGTGTCATGTCTCATTCATGTATGTATGTGTGGATGAATTTTGGGACAGTAATTTCCCTTGCGTCAATGATGCTCATCCTGAGGGATGCCAGTTAGAGGGCGCTACATGTCAAATTGGGTCATGGGTCCCGTGGACACCACAACAGGGACACACGCACAAGCCACTTTCTTGTCCGGACATGGACTGATCGATCGCCATTGCCCACGAGTAATTTTTGCAAGCCCTGCCCTGTTTTGGCATATGGCAGGCCAGACCACTCTGCTCACGCTGCTGGGGAAGGCCTCATTGCTACCTGTCTCAGGCGTACTCACCGGTGGTGTGCAGGTCACTGGTCTACTTGTCAGCATGTCATAGCCACTCCCTGAGGGCAGGTTTGCACGCACACCACACCCACCCGGCACAGGCATCACAGGCCATGTGACCCTGTAAATATAAGGGGCCAACAATGTCACATACACCTCTGCCGCTGGGGACTGGACGACTGACCAGAGGCCTTGAGGCCTGCATGGGCCTACAGCCACGTGGCGCTGACTGGGGTTGAACAGGGTTTGTGGCATCCAAAGCCTTGAGGCCTGCACGGGCCTGCCACGGGACGCAGACTGGGGTTGGAAAGGGTTTGTGCCAGACGCTGCATTGTGGCTGGCACAGGCAGCCCGCCATGGGACGCTGACTGAGGTTGGACAGGGTTTGTGACAGATGCTGCATTGCGGACGGCACTTGCACCCCGCCACGGGACACTGACTGGGGTTGGACAGGGTTTATGGCAGACGCTGCATTGTGGGCAGCACAGGCACCCCGCCATGGGATGGTGACTTAGGGTGCACTGAGTCATTGGCACCTTGAGCTCCTGAGTGGGTGTACAGCCTGCGATGATCGCTCGTCCTGGCGATACGGACTGCTCAGGATTTGTGTGCCTAGCTGGACCGCAGTGTAGGCCGCTCCAGTGGACTGCGTGGTCCTACCGCCACGTGGCCTTGCTTCCGGGATCACAGAGTTAGTGGCACCCATTGGGCTGAGCAGCTGTGCAAGGTGCAATGTTGCCGGGTGCCCTGGTATGTCCTATGCCATCGTGTGATCAAGTCCCAGCGTCAGACGTGTGACCTGGTGGCCGGCGCAATGTGGATGCATGGTGTGGAGTGTGCCATGTCTGCGGGCCCTGGGCGTGTGGCTTGCAGTGGCACGTGATGGGACCTGCAGTCTACGCGCAGGTGGCGGAAGGTGAGCAGTGTTGCATGGGTGTGCATGGACGGGCATGCTCCAATGGGTGGCGGGGGGGCCTGGGATGCCTATGGCTGTGTGGGCATGTGTGTATATGGTGCCAATCATGTCCCTGTACTCTGTTTCAGATGATGGTTCTGTCTCAGATGTGTGACCTGGTGTGCTGCTATACTTACCGGCAAGTGGTTAAAGACACACCAGTGGCAGCAGGAGAGCAGTGTGTCCTGGGTGCGCTGGGTCGGCTCTCTCTCTCTCTCTCCACCTCTCTTCTTCTCTCTCTCTCCCTCCCCATCTCTTTTTCTCTCTCTCTCTCTCTCTCTCTCTCTCTATTCTTCTCTCCCTCTCTCTCCCTCTCCCCTCTATTCTTCTCTCTCTCACCCTCTCTTCTTCTCTCTCTCTCTTCTTCCCTCTCTCTCTCCCCCCTCTCTTCTTCTCCCTCTCTCTCTCTTCCTCTCTCTTCTCCCTCTCTCTCTCTCTCTCTCACTCTCTGTCTCTCTCTCTCTCCCTCTCTCTTCTCTCTCTCTCTCTCTCTCTCTCTCTCTCTGTCCTTTGATGTGCACAGGACACACCTTCTCATCACTTTTTTGTCGTGCAGGCTGTGACCTACAGATTGTGTTAAAGGGAGCCGCCATGTGTCTTCATTTGGTTTCTGTGTTGTTTCAATAGAGTTTCAATTTTTTGCTTCGAGAGTGAATGTGTGATGCTCATTTCTGTGATGACATGCATGTCACCAGTTGTGATTGTGCGACATCAGGCGATTTATTTCATACATGTTTGGATGTAGTTGATGTGGCATGTCTGTGCCAGGAGGGGTGGTCCTGGGGGTGATGGCGGAGGGTGTTGTGGTCCTCTCGGGTGTCCGTGCTGCTTAATCAGTTGCTCCATGGCATCTGTTGCTCTTCCGATGACACCCTGGGCTGTGCTCCCTATTTTGGTGCAGTCTGCCGTCCGACTTTACACCAGGTCAGAGCAGGTGTAAAATTCCTGCTGTTAACGCGCCTTATCACGTGTTTTGTTTTCTTATCGTTGATCTGTCTGATCGTTGTGAATGTTGAAGTGTGGTGTTGTTGTGGCTTTTTGCATAGGAACGCCTACACTTCATCTCATTAGCGATTGTTGCTTGGGTCCTCTGTGGTGATGTTTTTTGCAGCTGCTATCGCGGGAAAAGTGTTGCTGTGGGCTGTTAGCACCTGCTTGTGAATGGTGGGGTAAATTTATCACAACTTTGGCTGCGATAAAGTGTAGTTAATTCAGCGATACCTCCTTGTGAATATGCCCCTCAGTTTTTCTTCTGCTCGCTCATCCTTTCCACCACCGTCCCTCCACTTTTCTCTAATTATATCTATGTGACTCTCTGTCTACACCCTCCTGTCTTCTACTTAGTATTGATCTTGTCTTCACCCGTCAGTGGAATGGCTCAAAGCAACGCAGTGCGAGTCACCCTATTTACTTTGCTTTCGGCATTGCACCAGGGATTTCCTGTCGGGTTCTGCACATTTTATCTCGGATAGAAATCACCAAAAATACTTTTTCTCTAATGAGCAATCCCTCTGAACCAATTGGAATGAGCGTTTTTTTCAGTACGGAAAAAAACAGCATGGTGAAGACTTTTTCAGAGACAAATAGTTGTCAAATTATTTCTCTCTGAAAAAGTCTTAACCATGCTGTTTTTTTCCGTACTGATAAAACGCTCATTCTAATCACAACCTCAAAACGCAGACATGGGTGGACCGTGATTAACTCGTACACAACAATAAAGCCCCAACCATATTTACTAACACACTTCAGCATCGAGCTAAAAAAGAGCTTCACAAAATACCGCTTGGGTATGCATGATTCGAAAGACCTGCAACCGCCATGGCAAAGTAATCATCGAGACACATATTGTCGACTATGTGGCTTCCGCAACGAAACATTAACACGCCTGCTATGTGCTTGCCCAGCAGTTAAAGATATAAGGAGGGGCCTTTTAAAATCAACTTTTATTGATTTGAATATACGCACTTGCAGGCAAGCAGTAACACGCTGGCCTGAAGGATCCTCAATTATTTTGGCCTGCCGAGGTGTCAAATTCCTAGTAAAAGTAAGGAACCTTTTAAAGCAAGCCGACCTACAGGCTACGAAAATAGCATAAGGTAGTACGGCAGGCACACAGAATATCTGACAAGGATACATTCAACGGCATCACGGGAATAGACTGAAAAATGGCCCAGTTGGGAATTGAAAACGGACATCTTTTTTAAAGAGCAGGATTGAGATGAAAGTTGGCTTTTTTTTTTAGATCATATTTCATGTGTATTATAATGTTTGGCAGATTTTTAAATGTTGGTAAACATGAAACTGAGGGGCATATTATCAAGGGATTTATCTCAGCTTTTTTGGCTTTAAAAGCCAAGAAAGCGGAGATAACATTTTCTCCCTATTACCTAGCTGTCGCTAACACCAGTTAGCGACAGCTAGTAGGAGATAGAGACCATCTTGGGCCCCGCTTTGCATATCAGAGAAATTTATCACTAATGACATGCAAAGTGGGCGTGCCAAGATGTTAGCGACTGGAAACAGTCTCTAACATCGCTATCTCCTATTACCAACTTTTGGAGATATTCGCGCTAAGCACGAATATCTCCAAAAGCTAACACCTGCCCTGAGCAGTTCTTAGCCATGTTATCCAATGGGAGGTGGATAACGTGGCTAAGAGCATTTGCTCGGTAATGCATGAATATCGCTGACTTTTCATATCGCTTAGGAGATAAACCTTGATAATATCAAGGCTCCTAAGCGATAAAAATCGTCGCTACACGGCGAAAAATGTATTGCCACTAAGCCAACCTAGCGATAATTATCGGTAGTTGTTGGTAATATGCCCTTGAGTATTTAATGAACATAACACTTTTCTTTTATCAAAAACCATGTATATTGTAACGATTTTAAGAAATCATACACAATAAACCCCCCCCCCCAAAAAAAAAAATTGCAGAGTGGAGATAGCAGAGAGAAAGGACAACCTAAACACAAAAGAACGTGGTGTCATTGAATGTGTGGAAAATACATAAGAAGAGAACTAGAAAGGTTTCGAATTGCCATTTTACATAGCTCATACTCTTGGGAGTCTAACCATTTCCATTACAGAAAGTTAGAGTACACTTGATTTTGCATTTCAGTTCTTAAACGACAGCTTTGTTTCCCTACTGGAGGATATATTCCAATACATCATGAAAGGCAGATCAGGACATCATTTAATAATGTATCTAACTAAATGGACAAGACAAATATTTGCCAATGAATTATTTGTGATGCGGAAGAGAAACACATTTCCAGTAATACATTTAAAACTGTTTGTCGGAAAATAGTCATCTTTGCTTTGAACTTGTATTGCATATTGTATGTAATTTCTCTGAAAACGACAGTGTCAAGCCTAAAGAAGCCGCTACAGTGATGTATAGCGTTTTTAAATTTGCCCAGCGTGGTTCTCTTTTGCTCTGTTAGGGCCATATGTACGACCCTAAATTGCATGCGCAAACAGGTTTACAACCTGTTTGCGCATGCAAAATGTTACAGGGCCATGTACAATTCCTAATTAGTGAGTCCCAATTTATTTGCAACTCGCTAATTAGGAATTGTGAGTCGCTACCAGGAAGGTGCGTGCCAAGGGCGTCCCTTTCTAGTAGCGAGTCTCTAGCCAATGTAAAATGGTTTGCAACCGCAATTGCGTTGCAAAAACTAGCAAATTACCGCCCTTCTCAAGAGGGTGGTAAATGGAGTCGTAAAGGTGAAGGGGTCCCCAGTGGACCCCTTCCCCTTTGTGACTGGCTCCAAATATATTTTTTAAGGGCAGGCAGTGGTCCCAGGGACCACTGCCTGACCTTGAAAAATGAAACAAAAAGGTTTTTTGAATGCATCCCATTTTCTTTTAAGGAAAACGTGCTGCATTTTAAAAAAAACTGCTTAATTGAAAATTAGTCTCAGACATGGAGTTCTGCTGAGCTCAGGAGGCCACCATCCCTGGGAGAACCAGCCACTCCCAATAGGGTCGCAAATTGCGAGTGGCTCATTAATATTCATGAGCCTCGCATTTTGCGACCCCATTGGGAAGCATAATCAGTGTCTCTGACACTGTTGTACATTCCAAATTGCGACTCACATTTTGTGACTCGTAATTGAGCGCAAATTGCGAGATGCAATTTGGAATGGTCATACATCTGGCCCTTAGACTGGAAACAAAATACAGTAAGGGCCAGATTTGCAGCCGGATGGTAAAGAAAAATCCACAGGAGGATGCGTTAAATGTCCTGTAATGTGGTGGAGGAAATGCCACTGGTGGATTATTTTATTGGTTTGGCACTTCCTCTAGAATTGTAAGGATTTAAGTTACTGTCAAATTCTTAATCAGGAACTCAAGGGCATATTTACAAGTGAAGTGGTGGAGCGCAGCGTTAGCCTTGTTGGCTCAATGCTGTGCTCTGCCACTTCAGAAACGCAGGGCTGCACCATATTTAGAAGAATATGGTGCAGCCCTGCACTGGTGCTACACTTAGCAGCCTTGCGCCAATGCAGGCACCCTTGAACCATAGTGCAAGGGAGTCTGTGTGCAGGGGAAGATTGTCAATACGCAGGAAGGCCCCCCTTCTTGCACATAAATGCCATTTTGTAACTTCTAGGTGTGCTGCTTAATGCAGCACACATAGAAGTTGCAAACGGCATTTAAAAAAAAGTATTATTTATGTGCAGAAAGGGGGCCCTTCCTGTACATAAACAATCATTGGCCTTTTGCTGTTTTTATGTGTTCTGCACAACACAGCACACACGAAAAAAGCAAAAAAGAGGAGATATGAAGCATTTCTCCTCGTGCGCCAGGGTAAGACCATGTTTTTCCACATCTTAATTCTGGAGCTGCCTCCTATTAAAGCCTCCCTTGGAAATAGAGTGCCGTGTCAGAATCACTGGGTGTTGCGGCGGAACGACCACTGCAACATCCGTGCCCTCCCCTTTCACACTAAGCATAGCATGAAAGAGGGCCTTATTTACAAGGCAGCGTTAAGCCACATTAAATGGCTTAAAACGCTGCTTGTAAATAAGGCGAAGCCCCTATGGCCACAGGAACATCATAAAAAGTGACATTCTCGTGGCGATAGGGGCTTGTAAATATTCCCCTCAGTTGTTTCTCAGATAGTGCTATTTAGAACGTGTTTAAGATTGGCATGAAAATGGCCCTGAGAATACTTGTCTTTGCTGTAGATTTCACAACAAAAATACATTTGCCATGAATAGTATCCGATCACATAAAGCTTTACATTAATTAGTATGTACTGAATGACACAGTCACAAATTAATGTAAAATATGTGTGTAGGCATATGTGTAACACTGCCTTTTCATCTTACACACAAAACTTTTATAATATGAGTGCATAGGGCCCCTCAGGCGCCTTGACATTGGTGCCATTGCACCTTCTGCACCATGGATATTTATGCCCCTGACTCCCAGGGGCATGTTCATGAGAATGACATGCAGCGCACCAATTTGCATTGCTTCACTACGTGAGAGGGAAAGGGCAGGAATGCACCATATTAAAAAATATATGGCCCATTCATGCACTTTGCTCTGCGCTGGTGCCATTTTTGCTGCCTAGCACCAATGCAGGCACCCATGCACAATGGTGCAAGGGTGCCTGTGTTGCATGCAGGATGGTTTTTGTGCAGGAAGTGGAATAAAGATTTTTCTCCTTGTTACACCTTCCCTGAGAAGGCATGGCTTTTTGGCGTATTTCCAGGTCTACCACTATTGGTAAATCTAGGAATGTGTCAAATATCATAGGAGGTGCGTAGGATCACACATGCAACGCCCATGGAACACCTTCCCAGGGCAGAGTAACGCAATGCACCAATTTGCGCTGCATTGTTTTACTCCAGGTTTATGAAACCACGCTGGCCATGCAAGGGTGCCTTGCATGGCAGCATGATTAACATTTTGGACGTGCATTACTCTTGCATCACATTGCATGGTGTAGGAGCGACACAACTCCTCTCTGAAATATGCCACCCCAGTGTATAACACACATAGGCCCTCATTACGACTATGGTAAAGGGTATCCACTGGATACAACTCTTCCACATTACAAGTGGTCTGGTGTTTCTGCACCCATGTACAGATCTGCATTGGAAGGGGGCAAGGACTACAGGCACAGGTACATTTTGGCTCCTGCCCACCCGCTCTCGCCCCCACACAGGGTACAGACAGTGCTTTCCCAGCTAAGCCACATCCTTTTATTCCTCCATGTGGCATCTCTGTCCCCTATGCTCACCTCTTGACCCTCTACTGATATTTACTAAATGCTCAAATAGCTGTGGCCCGTGCTGGTGAAAGCGTTGGGGCCGGGTGGGTTGACAGGCATCTAGAAGGAAAAATGAATTATTTATTTATTTTTTCCTCGTGGTCGTCTGTCGAATTTTCCCCAACCCAGCCCCACCGTTCTTTCCTGCACGGGCTGTGGCTGTGCTCAAAGCATGACCGTCTGACCCTGCCACAGAGGCAGCCGTATCTGTTGCCTCTTATATTTGCTCGTCATCATCCTACCTTCTTGTCTCTACTATATTCAATAATGGTAGTAGGAGGACAGCCAGCCCCAAAGACTACCCTTGACAAAGCCAGTAGGTATGGTTTCTGACTTGAAAATGAAAGGCATACCTACTGGTTTCCTCAATGATTGTTGTAGATGTTGTTAGACCAAGCTTCCACTGCTGACTGAGCACAAATGAACATCTAGTTGTCATTCATAGGAAAGGAGCATGCATCAATAATAGTATTCCAAGTAGTCTAGAGTGAATTGTTCTAAATCTGATAAATGTTTTATTGACAAATTAACCTCAGATTAAACTATCATGATGTAACCAAAATGAGTAACAGGTGTCATAAACTGTTTTGCTTCTCCTTTTCTTTATAATGGAGCCCCTTCCCTTCCTATTGTTTGTCCCCGGCACCTTTAAGTTGTACATTCTTTAATTTGTTCCTATCTGTTTACCAGCTGGCTTACTGGTGCTGGACTGTTTGTCCTTGAGCACAGCCTGTTTTTAATGGCATGTTTGCAAAAACTAATGTGGCTTTGACGGCACTACTCTATGATGACTGTGACTAATCTAACTGGATTAAATTTATCTCACATCTCCACTTCTATTATAAGTTCTGGAGACAGAAAATAGATTTACCTAGCTTTGCCATGCTTTGTGCATTTAATTGGGGTCCCTGGCATTGGGCACCAGATGCTACCTAGGACGTAAGCACATTGGGCTCTGCTTACTGTGCCTCTAACCAAAGGTAGCCAAAAAGGGATTTATGTCAATGTCAGGACACTTTTCCGGTAACAGTGCGCTTAACAAATGTGCAAAATAAATAAATAAATAAAAAATAAGGTTTCTTCGTAGAGGCATTCTTCATGATGTTTTGTTGTTTGGTTATGTGTTTATCATGCTTGGTACCACATTCCCTTACTTCCTGCCTTATTTATGGTCTCCGGGTAAGTCAAGAGTTCTGCAGTTTTTTTTACTGACTTCAAAATGTCTGTTCCTTGGTTGAGGCTGTGTTTCTTTTTCTCAACATTACCTTCAGTACCTCAGTTATATTCCCTGTTCTCTTGCATTGGTCAAACCACTTTGCCTTATCTCAAACCACCTTCTCTCAAAGTCTCTCCAGCCTCAACCTGACTCAACAGTGAGCTCCATAGTCTCATGCAGCATCCTACAGCCTGACACCCCAACATGTCCCCTATATACCATATGACTGGACATATTTGGATCAGTTATCTGGATTGTACTGGTAGCAGTCATATTACCACTGTGATATCGGTCACTCGTATTATGCGGTCATGTGATCATCCAGACACCCCATAACGCTGATTTATACTTATTTGTAAATGTTTATCTCTTTGTTTAGGAATTCAGTCAGGAGGGAAGCGTTGCTTGGACTCTGACGGGAAATGGCCGCACCTCTGTGAAGATCAGAGGCAGATAAGGAGGTTTTTATCTCCTTTTATGGCACGACCGCCATTTTGTATGCAATGTACAGCATTGAAGGATGAAGTTGCCAGCACTTGCTTTTTTCTATCAAGGACTCCTTTACGGTAAGCGGGAAACCACATTTAACATTTTTTTGAGCAGACGCGATTTCCCTCAGGGCTTGTGCCCACCATTTTGTTTTACCGCAAGGATGTTTTTTCCTCATCACTAAATAGCAGCATGTTTTTAAACCATAGGATCCTAATATTTAGTGGTTTTACAAGGTGCAGTAACAGGTGTCCCTTCATCAAGTATACCACTTTCTACTTCCAAAACTGTGTCCAAAGTATCTGGCACATCAGTTCTTTCCCCTGGGAAATAAGTTAAAAAAAAACGCCTTAGCCAACTATGGGCCAGATGTAGGTAGGGTTTTACCGGTCGGTAACGGCCGAATTCGGCCGTTACCGACCGGTATTTGGCATTTGATATGTAGGGGCAGGTAAACAGGGAAAATCGGTAATTTTACAGATTCGGTAAATATACCGGTCAGTAAATTTACCGACCGGTATATTTACCGAATCGGTAAAATTGATATGTAGGTGGGACTCTTCTGAGTCCCACAAGGCCTACAAAATCGGTATTTTACCATCAAATTGTATTTGATGTTAAAATACCGATTCAGGTGTGCATGCACATGTGTGCATGCACACCTGTGCCATATGACAGGCAGACCTGCCCTTAGGGCAGGTATGCCTGCCATATGCCCCCGAACCTTTTGTGGGGGTGCTAGAGGGTGTCAAAGTGACACCCCCTGCACCCTTGTCAAAATCGGTATTTACCGAATCGGTAAATACCGACCGGTAATGCCCCATTCATTCCTATGGGCTTCAAAGCCCATAGGAATGAATGGAGCATTACCGGTCGGTATTTACCGAATCGGTAAATACCGATTCTTAACGATTCGGTAACTGGAACATCTGGATGTTCCTACATACCCCCACTTCTTATTTACCGATTCTTAATTACCGAATCGGTAAAATTCGGTAATTAAGAATCGGTAAATAAGTTTTACCTACATCTGGCCCTTTATCTCCTCCTTCAATTTCTATGGAAGTAATCCGTGAGGAAATTTGCGTGCTTAAGCCTTACATGGAAGACACTAATATTTGTCTCGAACAGCTGAATGACAAATGGTCACACATGGAGAGCAGGTTTGTTCAATTAGAAAATAAAGTGGAATCTTTTCTTTCTGACACTAATCAAGTCTCCTATATGCAGACTCAGATCTTGTATCTTCAAATACAGGTTGAAAACCTTGATATTGATAACAGATGCAAACATCTGCATATTTATAATTTAGTAGAGGGATGTGAGGGCCCTAATCCTCTCTCCTTCTGCCAGTTCTTTCTTACAAAATTTCTGGATCTTCCTGAATCTCCACCACTGAACACTCAGAGAGCTCGCCATTTAGGTCATGTTTCACAGGCTGGGTCTTCTTAGAATAAACTAAGAGAAGGTATTTTGTATTTTGTAGAATACACAGATCTGTTGAAGGTCTTGAAAGCAGTCAGGGTCAAGGGTAGCATCTCCTAGCACGGCTCTACCCTTTTCTTTTTCCAGGACTATGCCAAAGCAACACATTTTCCCACAAACTCATTGGAGCTCCTTATGCTTGTTTCATTTGAAAGAGACCAATAGCATTGTCAATATTGTCTTTGGAATGACGTGGTGGCTGTCGCATCATTATGCCTATGTCGGGACCGCCAACAGCATTTTGGACGGACCCGATCCCAATAGGGTGTCCGCCTGTCATTATAATCGGGTTCTTAATTCTCAAAGTTTTTCTGGAATTTATACCAATTCTAACTTGTTATACATTGCTAAGGTTAGCATTTTGTTATTCTCTAACCTACATTAGCAATACTTACATATAATTTGTTGTTTTGACTAAAAAATAAATTATTCTACAAATAATTGTACAGCAAATCTCGGCTACTTATCTCTGTTCACTTGTACAGTTTTTAAGAACAAAGCAACATTGCGAATTTGGCTTTTGCAGTGAATATGTCAACAACAAATACAAACACAGTTTTGGTTATCTGAAGAAACTTTTTTAACAGTATTCAGACAAAATATTGAGAAAAATATTGAGGAGCAGAAATATAAATTTTAAATATAATTTTTTTAAATTGACTGTCATTTTCACTTTTTTTTTAAAAAAAGTAAAATTTATTTTATAAAGAATACAATCACAACCACTGTTACATGGTTAGCCAAGAGTGGATAATAGTCATTTACTCATTGGTGTATCACAAATATATTGTGCAAAAATATTGTTGACAAAAATATTGATTTTATGTGATATCAATTTAAAAAATATTTATGGTGCTAATATTGATGTTAAAATATCTATGATGTAAATATAATTTACAAAAATACTGTTGTTGATAATATTATTATTTTTATGTATTTTATTAAATATTGTAATCATATTTGTTATAAATTGTTCATAAAATTATTGTTTGTGTGTTTCTAATAGAGTTTGTATAGTTGATGCTGAATTTAAATTTAACGTAATAGTTTATTTGTATAGTTAGTGCCGTAGTGGGTTGTGAAAGTAAAGGAAAGTATATTAATTATCATTAATAATAATTATTGATTAATATCAATTATTTAATTGATTAGTAATGATGTTAATTTTGTAATTAATGTGTTTAATTATGTTAATTTTTAGGTGCAGATTGTGGAGTTTGTTGGGGTATAGGGTGGGAAGTAATGTAGTTATAATTATTACATTATAATTGTTTATTATTATTATAAATTATTAATTTCCAATTGCTCTTGTAAATTGTTTAATCAATTTAATTTTTTTAATTAAGATTTTTGGTCTGGTTTGTGGTTTTTGTAGGGGTGAAGGATGTGAAGGAAATTAATAATTAATGTTTATTATTAACACATATTTATTTGACAATTTATTATAAAAATTGTGAAATTAAGATATTTGTTAAGTTATATATGAGTGCGAGTTGTGTTTGTAGTGGCGTATGATGGAAAAATAATGAAATATTATTTATTATTACTTAATTGTTATTAATTGTTTAATTGATAATTATGTACATTATAGAATTACGATTTTTTGAAATATATATATATTAGGTGCGCGTTGTTGGGTTTGTAGGGATACAGGGTGGGAAATTAATTAAATATAATTATTACTAGTTAATTACAATTATTTGCTTAATTGAAAATTAATAATGTGAAATTTGTAATTATTTGAATTTTAAGATATATTTTAGATGAATTTTGGGTCGTTGTAGAGGTATAGGTTAGGAAGGTATTTATGTAATATCAAACATAAAAATAGTTATTTATTGTTTAAAAATGTGTTATTTATTATCGTATGTATTAATTGTTTCATGCTTTTTAATTGTTGATAACAGTATATTTTTGGGTTGGTACATTTGTGACAATATAGTGCTGTATTTTAGTTATATTATTATTAATTGTTTAATTTTCTATATTAAACATTGTAATAAATATGCAATGTTTTAATTTTTTTTATAAAATATATATTTTACATGTAAACATTTATATTTGTTGTCATTTAATGTAGTTGTTAAAATATTACTTTTTTTGGAGTAAACTACTCTCTCTCTACCGTTGCACAGACTATGATGGGAATAGCACATTTTACTCCTCTGCAATCTAACACTTTCCCTACTGTTGCACAGACTAGAGTGGGAATAGTAAATTGTTTCCCCTCCTGAGTCCAACCCTTTCCCTACTTTTGCACAGACTGGAGTGGGAATAGTAAAGTTTACCCCTTCACAATTCAACACTTCCCTATTGTTGCACCGACTGGAGTGGGAATAGTAAATTGTTACCCCTCCTGAGTCCAACCCTTTCCATACTGTTGCACCAACTGGAGTGGTAACAGTGATTTTACCCCTCCACAATCCAACACTTTCACTGCTGTTGCAGCGACTGGAGTGGGAATAGAAATTTGTCCCCGTTCTGAGTCCAACCATTTCCTTACTGTTGCACCAGCTGGAGTGGGAATAATACATTTTACCCCTCCTGAGTCCAATGCTTTCCCTAATGTTGCACTGACTGGAGTGGGAATAGTAAACTTTACCCTTCTGCAATCCAACACTTTGCTTTCTGTTGCAGTGACTGGAGTGGGAATAGTAATTTGTACCCTCCTGAGTGCAACACTTTCCCTACTCTTGCATAGATTGTAGTGGGAAAAATAAATGTTACCCCTCCTGAGTCCAATGATTTCCTTACTGATGCAAAGATGGGAGTGGAAATAGGATGTCTATTATTCCTACAATTTCATAGTTTTTACTATATTGTTATGATGTTTCTGTGTATTTAACATTATATTATTTTTAATTTATTGATGTTCGTGAAATGTAATATATTTTTAGTAAATGTATTTTATTTATTTTGTTTAATTTTTATGTAATTAAATTGATATGTTTTTTAGATTTTTTTCCAGTCTATTTGTTGCAGTTTGTAAATTATTACATATATATAAATATATATATATTACCTACTGGCAGTCGCCAGTAGGTAGTTATAGTTAGGACCTAGTTTCAATAGGAAATCCACAACATTCTATTTGGAATAACTTTGGCGCCGGTGGATGAATCTTCGCAAATTTCTCCAAGAAAATGGCCTGATCCCCTCCGCTCCTTCCGTGAAAGTATGGGGGTGATTCGTCAAGTGGGGGCCGAGGAAAAAAGGGGAGTTCCAAAATGTGTTTTCCCCATGCAATTTTCCATAGGGACCTTTAGCCAGGGCTACAGCCCGAACGGCTGAACGGAATTACGCCAAATTTGGCAAAAAGGTAGAGTTCGGTTCGCAGATTGTGCTTTTTGTTAAATGGTGTAAATCCGTTCAGGAGTTCCTGAGAAAATCAAAAGTAAAATCATAGTGATATGTAGAGACGAAGTACTGTACGCGTACCGAAATCCGCACAATTACGAGCACAAGCTGCATGCTGATTGGCTGTCAGCTGTCTGTCAACACTGTAAACCAGGAAGTGTTGGCAGCCATCTTGTGCCTCAGTAGAACCGAGTCACAAGAAAGCAGTGAAAGAATTGTAAAAAACACACGAAGGGGGCAGGATAGAAACATCCTGACCCCCTAGGGCTGCTCAGGGGATCCCACATGGATCGTTAGGCCCCCCCAATTTTTTTGAATCACGTGGTACGTGAATGGTACGCGTTTTGGGGGAAAAAACAATGCCTGCTTTATTGTTTTAAAGGAGGGACCAAATATCGGGGCCATTTTTTTTTCATAATGGGGGGCCCAGAGGGGTCTCCCTGCCCTGGGGATCGCCATCCCCCAGGGCTTTACCTATATGTATGCGGGGGGCTCATAGCCCCCCGGAGCCCCAGGGACCGCCAGTCCCTGGGGCCTCTTTTTATTTAAAAAAACTGTGTGGGGTGTTTCAAGCCCTCTCACATGCCCCGGGGACTGCCACCTCCCTGGGGCTCTAATATAGAAAATAGGGGGGACGGACCACCCAGCCCCGGGGACTACCACCCCTCGGGGATTTTGAATGTTCGGAGGGGGGCCACGCGGCCCCCTTCCTTGAGCCTTTGATGGCCCTGGGGACCACCACCTTTCAGGGCCGGCTTCTGTTGTGTCCCGGGGTTCCTACAGTGCCGTCTTCTGCAATACCCGGGGTGATGAAAAGCAATGCCGGCTCTCGAAGGACGCGAGGAGCCGGCTGGGACCGTGGGGGCTTTGGGGCTCATAAAAAACAGTTATTTTCAGAACTCACTTTACTGGTCAAAAAAAGTGCTATATTTCTATGATATTATGTAAAACTTTCAGGTTTTTTTCTGCACTAGTTGTACTCTCTACGCATGCGCAGCCTCGTTTCCAAGCCCATGCTTCTTTGTTTTTCTTCAAGTTCGCCAAGCAACCCTCTCCTCATTTCATGTATTAAATTTGCCGCTTTCTTCTGCTGGGTCGTGTGCCTCATTCGCTGCTAAACTTTTGTAATATATTAATAATCATATTCTATCTATATTTATGTGAAACGTATTGCCGAGGCACCAAACGTTAATTACATACTCTGCCCTCTGCCATTTTAGTAGTTTTCCTCCGTTATTTTTATTATACCTGCTACTTTCATTTTATCCCCCGCCTATCTTCTCTGTGATCCATGAGATTTCCTGCCACAGACACCACAGTGTTTGTCCTTGGCCTCCGATCTTATCAGACTTGGTCACACGCATACCTAAAAACTAATTTGAAGCGCGTAAGGCACAGGCATTACAACGCTTGACCGTCATCACAAAGCCATTACCGTGCTTATGCCTTTATCATGTGTGGTAAATGTATAGTAGTTGTAAAAGCATGCGTGGTAAAGGCATGCGTGGTAAAGCCATATGCGTGCTAATGAATTCGTGGTGACGGTCATGCGTGGTTATGACGGCGTTGTTATGGCTGTTCCCCCCACGACACTGCAGGAACCGGGTCTGAGCGTGGCGGACTCCAGGGCATCAAGCGGTGGGCCACGCAGCCTCCCTCACACAATATAGAAATCTCCGGGGGGTGGTCGTTTTCGTGGTTTGAGGGGCGTCATTGAGGCCCACACAGTTAATTTTGTAGGGGGGTAGGTTTGCACATGAAAATGTCGCAAGAGGTTTGTAAATGTGGTACACATTGTTTTGTTTTACTTTGATTTCCTTTCTATGTTGTAGTCCATCCAGAGAAAATATAACTTATGGAACAGCCAGTACTTTTCAACCCTACTGTCAAACATCTTACTATAGTACTTCACATTATAAATATTATTTTTGTTGTGGACCGTCACCCCCCCACCAAAAAAAACAAGTATATAGTTTTTCTTATTAACTTTTATTAATACAACAATAACTGTAAACGTAACTGAAAGATAATATAATAAACAACTAGAAAAATAACTTTAATAAAACAGTATTATAAACAAATTGTGATGTGGACTCCAAAAGACGTAGGATAGGTAATCTGCAAAACAAAAAAGAAAATTAGAGTTTAAAGTTATGTAGCTGTGACTAAATAAGGTGAAGCATCACAAGTGAAGGTAACACTACGATTTTACGTGTGCAGTGTGCCTAGTACATTTCACTTCTGTTATAGTCCCACGTTCAAGTGGTGTCTATATGGAAGTGCCTACTGCGTTACTGACACAAAAGTGGCACAACGGGATTGTAAATGCGCGATTTATTTCTAATGCATTGCAGTGGAGGCATTGTATATCTAGGCTGCTGTGCTTACCTTGTATAAACACTGCAGCCACCAGAATTCACAACTTGAATTCAACTCTGCTTCTACACGTCAAAGTATATTCATTACGTTGCAGACATTTACATTGCTGTGGCTCGATATGTCGTGATTGCTTCTAAAGAATGTTTGGTGAAGGTAGAGAAAAGAACATTTGATTAATCACCGTAAACTGAGCTGCGAAACTTCTGACAAAAGTGAATTTTACCTACACTATTGCACCCCATTAACTCGCAGAGTCTGGAGTTGAGAGTTTTTCTTGAAAAGTCAGACGCAGATTTACAAGCTTCTTGCGTCACTTTTCACATGTTAAAACTGTTGCAAAAGTGGCGCAATAAGCTTATAGATATGTTCCTCAGACTGTTGTAATCTATCTGTTGTCACTGTTCGGAGGTACGCACTATCTCCTTTCACAGATAACTTGTTGTTCTTTCGGAAACAAGCTTCTTTGCTCACCTTGTGCCGTTGTCGTCATTCAAAGAGGGTGCACCACATGTGGAAGCAGACTTCTCAGTCGTTGTTGCAATGGCCACGCATCATCGCAGAATACACAAACGTAGAGCTTTGTAGGTTTCTTTTTGTGGGGGTTTCATCAATTTGTAAAACACAACCTGTAAGATAAAAAGGTAGTTAACATTGTGTATAATTTTTTTATGAAACGAGAGAAGAAATAAGAGAGTGACTGAAAACAATACTTGCAGCTCACCTTTCTGTCACCGGTGTTTTTTACCATGTGCCGGACATAATGCACCCTGAATCCCTACATCTGAAAGATAATAAAAGAAAGATGTTATGATTGGTAATTGTTACCATATTAATTTGGAGTTAGATAACATTGCGCTTTTATACACATTCCTTCTCACATTTCTACGTACTATTTGTATTGGTAATATTCCGGACATTTCAGCGATTATAAAAACGTTCCTGCTATTGGGAAAAAATTTATACATGTAAGTTAATACATTATATAGGAGTGCGTTCGTCTAAAACGCTAAGCCGCGTTTTTGTATCTAGTCTGCTACAACCCTGACTCCTTCCGATGCGTACTCAAGCCTCACTGCTCACCTTTTCGTGGAAAAGACACCTTCCGCATGATGTAGTCCCGATCTACAAAAAAGAAGTCTCATATATGGTGCCGAGTGTTGATATCTCTATGGCTAACAACATACTCTTGCTCCCATCATCATTGCAGATTCTTCACCCGCTCAGTGCTTCGGGCACCACTAACTCAGTGACCAAAGAGGCCACGAATGTAGTAGTGGGCCCCTTGTTCGGTACTTCGAGAACAACTCTAAAATGGCGTACAACAAGTGCGCTCCGTCTTTTTTATACATAGGGTCAAGTGTGTAGTGACAAATGTGCTGGATGGGTGTGGTGTGGGTGTATACTAGCCATGAGGGAGTTTGTGTGTCGATCTGACAACTAGATCTGCAACTAAGAAATCACTACAATGGAAATCTGGGCCTTATACTGTAGTTGTGTTTTCCTGGTAGCGTAAGAGTGGCGTGTACTAACGTATTCAGTCTTGATTAATTTACCATCTCCCTCCGGGACTTTAAAATGTTGGGAGAGGGGCCGCGCGGCTCGGGGACACTGCAGGAGCTGGCCATGGCAGTCTCCAGAACCTTCGAGGACTCTGGGCATAGGGTCATGCACTCTACCTCATACAATACACTAAAAAAGAAGACAAAGTGATGAGAGATGATTTGTGACATGTTTAGGTTGAGAGCCTGCATAATCATTAAATGGGGTCTAGCAGTGAAGTGCGTACTTATTCTGGAACAAGCCTTTCGGGGTCTTGCGAAAGCAAGTCATCTTTATTAATTCCCTCTCACTTCGTGTAAATGCCAAAATATCTGATTTACTCATATGTTAAAAACAAAAACTTTTTACACCTGTTTTTGATTGGTTGTGAAGGATTATAAGAAAACGTATTAGCGACCAATCCCTTTCCTTCCGCAGATTTTGCCTGTTGTCTACTTACGTTTAGCTTCTTCATGCTAATTTTGATTGGCTTTTTTTTCTATGTGACGTTACGATACAGTCACCATGTATGTAGCCTATTTTGTGACGCATTTTATTGTACAATGCGTTTCAAAAACTAGTTGTGGGAGGGCGCTTTTAACTTAAATTGTGTACTCTGCTTATGAGTTTGTTGAGTGTAAAAGTATTTACATTTTCTTTCTATTTTCTATTCTATCATAATTGTGCTGACTTTTCGCCTGTAGCGTGCAGTATTTCATAAAATGTATAACTCTTATCGTACGTGTACCATGCACGTATGGACGGTGCGAAGATTGGAAGTCGACCCATAAGCGTACTTAAGGAAGAAAAAGAAAAATATTTTTCAGATACTTATGAAGTGTATGTGTTTAGATGTTGGGTGGCTCTAAAAAGAGCCCTTGTGTTTATTGGAAGATTTTAGTACCTACAAGTAAGTACCAATGCAGAGTCTAAAGTTCAAGAGGAAGACTCTGTTTCCCTCATCTGTAAAATGTACACCGTCTCTCGTATAGATGTCATGCGTATTGAAACGACGATTGTTGCGGTAGATGGACGCATTCTATAGTCTCGGAGAAAGGCAGAAACAGATTTGTTCACATGTTTCCTTGCTTTTTCAATCTGTGGACAATAGTGGTTGGACCAGTTCCATTTCTGCCTTTGGCATACATTAGAATAGACAAAGACAGTTTTGGGGAAAAGTGTCATCAATTGTCCAAAGGTGTCCTTCCTAAGCATTTCCAGACCTACCCCTGTCAAAGTGCCTCGGTCATTGCCACCACAGTGCACAATTATGAGGTCAGGGTGTTGGAGATGTAAAAAAGATTTCACCAATGGCATCAATTGGTGCCACTTCAATCCTCTCTGTTCAATCCATTTAATGTCTACATTTGGTAAACCTAGGTCTTTGTGAATTCCTTTCTGTTCTGCGTACCTTTGGCTCAAGAAAATATAGATGTGTCCCACAATCCACACTGTACACATCTTGAAGAGAGGTCTGGATGCACTCAGATGGTCTCTGTAAATGAAATGGCAGTTTGAAAAGTAAGATTTTCTAAAATGGTGGACAACATGCAGTTTTGAAAAAAGAAAAGAAATGATTGGTTGTTTGACAACATTCTACACAAAACTGGGATGCATGCTTCTGTTTTTTAAAAGCCTGATGATTTTTATTGGTTAAGAAAAACTGATACAAAAGAACGTTACATAAGATAAGCTGAATATATTCTCAAGTCAAGCACACTTGCTGTTTTAATTTGCAACAATGTATGATGAACTTTTCACCTGTGTGGTCAGTTAGGTGTTCACTGAAGTGTTTCTATGGTAACTGGCAGAATGTGGAATGGGGGAAGGGTTGAAAGTTTTGGCAGTTGGAAAGGGTTCAAAAGTTCAAGCAATAGAAAAGTGTGTTTAGTTTTGATTTAATGTGGGAATAAATGTGATTTTTTTATTTATTTGTCTATGCGTTTAGATTGAGTGTGTAGATTGACAGGAAAAGTTTGCTATTTGCTATAGGACTTCCTGACCCCCTAGGGCGGCTTAGGGGGTTTTACAGTGATCCCCAAGGTCAAAATCTTTGATGGCCTTCGTTGAGCCTTTCATGGCCCTGGGGACCACCACCTCCCAGGGCCGGCTCCTGTAGTGTCACGGGGTGCCTATCCCCGGGACACTGCTGTTTGCTATTGTAGGGTGAGAGCCTCGCAGCTCCCACCCTACCACAGCAAACCGCTTTCCTATTTGAAAGAGAGAGTAGGTTAACCTGCTCTCTCTTTCAAGTAGGAAAGCAGATTGCTTTTCGTCAGAGAGAGCAGCATGTAAGCTGCTCTCTCTGATGAAAAGCAATGCCGGCTCTTGAAGGACGCAGGGAGCTGGCTGGGATCTTGGGGGTTTTGGGGCTCCCCCCACGGTCCTGAACATTATATTTGAGCTCCGGGGGATGGGGTCCCTGGGGATTGTAGTGATAGCGGCTATTTTTTTTACGGTAGATTTACCGTACGCGTATCATGCACGTAAGGACGACGTATAGTGCGAGTTCTGTAAGTCATTTCATAAGCGTATGTAAGCAAGAAAAAATCAATAAAAAATATATATTTTACAGATATATATCAAGTTTATGTATTTATATGTTGGTTGCTTCTAATGAGACCTTTTCTCTTTTATTGGTACTTATAAGTAAGTGCTTATGTATAGTCTAAATTTGTTGAGGAGCAGTGTTTTATAGAGTGCTGAACTTTTGACCTTTGTTGACAGTTGACTTTTGCATGATCTGTTGGGGGTAGGGTGGAAAGTTCTGTCAGTTGGAAACGTTTGAAATGTTCAACCAATAGAAATGTGTGTTTCGTTTTGAATTAATGTGTGAAGGATTTTAATTTGTTATGTACATGTATATATGTGTAAATTGAGAGGGAAAATGTGCCATTTCTTGGCTCTGCTGCAAACACTGAACTAGAGAGATTCTGAATGAGAATATCTTCTGTGTGAGTGGCATTCATCCTAATCTAGAAATCAATTTCAAAGGTGAGTTGATAAGTTGTATGGGAATGTAAGTGGTTCATTTTGTTTTTAGTAAGAGTAATATATTCTCTGCATTTAGATAACTATTGTGATAAAATCATTTGGTAAGTTAATTTGTTTAGTGAGTCACCTTTGTGCAATAAAGTGCAGTACTAAAAAATGTAGAATGTGTGCAGTCACTTTTTCAGTTGTAGAGTAGTTAATAGTGTTGCTTCTTTAGAATTATGCTTGTGTTCTAAATCTACAATTTTGCAGTCAGTATACATACACTGCTGCTTACACTTTTGGCAGATTTATAAGCCCCTTTTAACTTTTTGTTGTTATATTCTTCTGTGTCTCCTCATATTTCTTCTGTTTCCTCATTTTCCCGCCTCTCTGTTCATTCTTCATCTTTCTTTTCATACTCCCTGATCTGTCCTCTTACTCTTCCCTCTCTCCCTTCATATGCTTTGGGGCAGATTTACAAGCCCCCTGTGTGTCTTTGTTGTTCTATTGTGTCACTTTTTTCGATGTAATGTTGGCAAAAGTAATGTTGTAAATTGCATATGTATTTGCAAAATGAGTCAGGGTTGTTCACTGAAATGTAGTAGTTATATACATAGAATGTGTATAGTTAATTAAACGTTTTACATTCGTAAATGTGTTTTGGTATAATGCATGGTCTCATATTTTTTTCGTCTAATATCACACTGTGTGTCTGTGTACATTAAGGAATTATATTTGCCCCTTTTTCCATATTTTCTAACCTCTCTTGTCAGTTTCAGTTTCATACGTCTTTATTTCGATTATTGCATCTTAAAAGACAATTTACAAAAGAAGAATAGAACCAGATCATATATACATATTTAAGAACATCATGTTTCGTACAAATTTCATCATATTAAGACAAGAATTAAACAGTAGTTTTTAAAGACTTAGGGGTCGATTAGGATGGCGGACGGAAATGGGTACTGTCCGCCATGGTGGGGGAAATTTTACTCCCGACTGCGCCGCGGAGATTCCGCGGTTGGGATTAGGATAATCATGTCACGAAACTCCGACCGCGGCGGACGGATCATAACCAACACCGTCCGCGGTGGACGGAACACATCCAACTCCGTCCGCGGCGGACGGAGTCCAATGAACAACCACTGCCGCGGACGGAAATGACCGCGGAAAATGACACATGTACCGCCATACCTGTGAATACTCCGTGGCCGCAATTAGGATAAATCCGCCCGTACCACGGAACTCACAGCCATCCACGTCCGCGGCGGAAAGAATGCTACGATAACCACAGCATCACTGCGGAAGGGCAACACGAACAACATCCCTAGCGGCAAACAAATGTTAGAAAGTGTACCGCAAGTCCAAAGCAAACATACGAACATTGTCAACGCCCCCCCCCCAACACCAAGCACAAGCCACCATGACACGTCCCAATTATCCAATAATGCACACTAGTCAACACGCCCACTACCACCTGACTGCCAACAACCATTGAGACACGACTATAAAATGACACCCACACGCTACCACAATCCTTTGCATCACAGCATTGCTGCCAGCAAGAGGCGCAATTCGAGATACTGCAAACTCACATAGAAGACACCCACCCACCACCCTACCACACCCACCACACAAACACCCACCACACAAATCCTACACATCACACACCACACACCTGCACCCCCCAACTCACTCAACTCACACACTGAGCACCACACACCATGGCACCCAAAAAAAAAACAAATTCACGGAGACAGAGTTGAGGGTAATGGTAGATGAAATAATCCGTGTTGAGCCCCACATCTTCGGGGCCCAAGTCCAGCAGACGTCCGTGGCGCAAAAGAACCACATGTGGGACAGGATCGTCACTCGGGTGAATGCGTCGGGGACTGTGCCGAGGACGAAGCATGACATTCAGAGGCGGTGGCATGAACTGAAGACCAGGGTCAAGGGCATCCGAGCTAAAAACTTTGCTAGAGCCAATCATACTGGCGGTGGCACACCCCCGGAGCCCATACCCTACACCGATTGGGAGGAGAAGGTGCTGGTGATACTACACCCAGAGAGCCTAGACGGACTTGACGAAGGAGAAGAGACTGGTGAGTACAAACCAAGCACCACGATCAGCACGACATGGTCAGGCTCACACAACTGAGAAGAAACATCTCCTACGCCCCAACCCATGCACGTTGGACACCAACTCACTAACATGTCCATGGCTCCCAACAGGCCCCCATGTTCACGGGGAGGGTGGTGGTGGTGGTGGTGGAGGGTGTGTGGGGTGTGTGAGAGGCCCAAACTACAACTCCCAACAGGCCCCCATGTCCAAGGGGAGGGTGGTGGTGGTGGTGGTGGAGGGTGTGTGGGGTGTGTGAGAGGCCCAAACTACAACTCCCAACAGGCCCCCATGTCCACGGGGAGGGTGGTGGTGGTGGTGGTGGAGGGTGTGTGGGGTGTGTGAGAGGCCCAAACTACAACTCCCAACAGGCCCCCATGTCCACGGGGAGGGTGGTGGTGGTGGTGGTGGAGGGTGTGTGGGGTGTGTGAGTGCCCAAACTACAACTCCCAACAGGCCCCCATGTCCACGGGGAGGGTGGTGGTGGTGGTGGTGGAGGGTGTGTGGGGTGTGTGAGAGGCCCAAACTACAACTCCCAACAGGCCCCCATGTCCACGGGGAGGGTGGTGGTGGTGGAGGGTGTGTGGGATGTGTGAGAGGCCCAAACTACAACTCCCAACAGGCCCCCATGTCCACGGGGAGGGTGGTGGTGGTGGTGGAGGGTGTGTGGGGTGTGTGAGAGGCCCAAACTACAACTCCCAACAGGCCCCCATGTCCACGGGGAGGGTGGTGGTGGTGGTGGAGGGTGTGTGGGGTGTGTGAGAGGCCCAAACTACAACTCCCAACAGGCCCCCATGTCCACGGGGAGGGTGGTGGTGGTGGTGGTGGAGGGTGTGTGGGGTGTGTGAGAGGCCCAAACTACAACTCCCAACAGGCCCCCATGTCCACGGGGAGGGTGGTGGTGGAGGGTGTGTGGGGTGTGTGAGAGGCCCAAACTACAACTCCCAACAGGCCCCCATGTCCACGGGGAGGGTGGTGGTGGTGGTGGTGGAGGGTGTGTGGGGTGTGTGAGAGGCCCAAACTACAACTCCCAACAGGCCCCCATGTGCACGGGGAGGGTGGTGGTGGTGGTGGTGGAGGGTGTGTGGGGTGTGTGAGAGGCCCAAACTACAACTCCCAACAGGCCCCCATGTCCACGGGGAGGGTGGTGGTGGTGGTGGTGGAGGGTGTGTGGGGTGTGTGAGAGGCCCAAACTACAACTCCCAACAGGCCCCCATGTCCACGGGGAGGGTGGTGGTGGTGGTGGTGGAGGGTGTGTGGGGTGTGTGAGAGGCCCAAACTACAACTCCCAACAGGCCCCCATGTCCACGGGGAGGGTGGTGGTGGTGGTGGAGGGTGTGTGGGGTGTGTGAGAGGCCCAAACTACAACTCCCAACAGGCCCCCATGTCCACGGGGAGGGTGGTGGTGGTGGTGGAGGGTGTGTGGGGTGTGTGAGAGGCCCAAACTACAACTCCCAACAGGCCCCCATGTCCACGGGGAGGGTGGTGGTGGTGGTGGTGGAGGGTGTGTGGGGTGTGTGAGAGGCCCAAACTACAACTCCCAACAGGCCCCCATGTCCAAGGGGAGGGTGGTGGTGGTGGTGGTGGAGGGTGTGTGGGGTGTGTGAGAGGCCCAAACTACAACTCCCAACAGGCCCCCATGTCCACGGGGAGGGTGGTGGTGGTGGAGGGTGGGGTGTGTGCGACAGGAAACAGAAATGTCTACAAATCTATATAACCATGTAATGTACACATTACTGACCAGCACTATCTTGTCCATCAGGTGATCGTCAACTGACTGGGGAAACCAGTACCCGGCCGCCAGCCTCGCCTCCCACACCTACAGGACTCTCTGGTGACGAGGACACAGGCAGCTCCGGTGCGGAGGATGGAGCGGGACCAAGCACGCAGTCAGGGCCATCTGGCTCACAGGGACTCCCGGGACCGACCAACGTCGCATGTGTGACTCCAGCGACACCTGTCTCTGTGATCTGCACAGTCCCCACCACCACCAGTACCACCAGTACCACCACTACCACCACTACCACCACTACCACCAGCACCACGACTCCTGCCGGTGCCACCCAGCATAACCCAGCGCACGACGCTGGTCCATCGGCCTCACACACAGGCAGGGTGAGTGGGCCACAAACACAGGCAACGGGACATCAGCCAATCAGGCGAGCCACACACCGCCGTGCAGAGGAAGGACAGCTACCCCATCCAGTGGCACAGTCCCTACAAGCCCTTGCCAGGTGCCAGGTGTCATACGACCTGTCCCAGGCAAACGCAGATCGTGCACACCAGGACTCAGTGGACAACACCAACGTCCAGCGCGAAATCTGTGGCATCCTTGGCCAGATGTTGCAGATCATGGGCCAGCAGGCAACGATGTGGAGGGAATGGGTTGGCCGGAACAACCCCCCCCCCCTCCACCAAGTGTCGTAGCGCCACCGCCACCGTCACCTCCGCCTCCCCCGCCACCGTCACCTCCGCCTCCACGGCCACCACCACCACCTGTGCCCCTGGCGACGGATGTGGCCCATCAACAACCTGGCCTCCCAGCTGACTCTGTTCCACCTCAGAGACGGAGGGGCCGGCCGAGGCAGGAAGTGGCTGAGAGCAGTGTTGGAGCGCCATCCACACGCTCCAAGAGGGGACGACCATGACAATGTCACTGCCTGTGCCAGACATTCACCCAGCTAAGTATCCTGTCCCACAGACAATCATTCCCACTGGTCTGCTGGACTACCCTGACACCCCCCAATGTGGTGTCAGCACGGACATTTCATCTGCCATTACCTTCAACTCCAACTCCCTCCACCCCACTTACTTGTAAATATTCACCAGCACAGAAGCACAACCTGTAAATAAATTGCACTTACTCACACAATGATGTTTTGCCTCCATGTTTATTCACATGATTGCCTTCAGAAACAGACGTAAACAGGTTCAGGGATCATAGTCGTACATGATCATGGCGCTGCGGGAGTGACCTAGAGAAAATCAGAGACAGCAAACACACGTCAGGAAACAGATTCACACACATCACAACACAAGGCACTGCAACATTACACAAACGACAACCATCACAAAAGCATGGGATGAGAGCACACACATCATGGAGACTTGTATGTCCAAAGACATGAAGACACACATATGCAACCATCACAAACAACACCCAGCTGATGAACCCCACATCCACACAACACCAGCAAACATACATGAGGCCTTGTCAACCGCCACTAGAGGAAGTTACTCACATTCAAGGGAAGTAGCGATCTATGAGCTGGCGCCTCTGGTCCACACCTTCCTCCTCACCACTATCCTCATCAGTCGACATGGGTGGGATGGGAGGCCGAGGAACTTCTTCGTCTTCAGGGTCCAACAGCAGTTCAATGTCATTGCGTACTGCCAGGTTGTGGAGCATGCAGCAGGCAATCACGATCCTGCATACTTTTCCTGGTGAGTAAGGCAGGGCCCCTCCGGTCTTATCGAGGCACCGAAACCTAGACTTTAGCAGTCCAAAGGTACGTTCGATGACTCTCCGTGTCCTTCCATGTGCTTCATTGTACCGCATTTCACCCGCTGTTCTCGGATTACGTAGGGGACTGAGGAGCCAGGGCCGGTTTGGTTAAGCCGAGTCGCCTATGTAGGGGGATGACAGACACAAACATCACAACAAGATATGGTGGGTACCCCATGCAACACAGAGATCACAAGAGTCCCCACTGCACACTCACCAACAAGCCACGCTTGACCGGGTCGCAGATTTGCCATGAGTCGTGGGACATTGCTGCTCCGCATGATGTGGGCATCATGTGCGGAGCCAGGAAATCTTGCACACACATGGGAGATGATGTTGTTTGCCAGGCACACCACCTGCACGTTCAGCGAATGGAAGTGTTTTCGATTCCTGAACACTTGTTCCCGTGCCCGTGGTGGAATGATAGCGATGTGTGTGCCATCAATTGAGCCCACAACGTGAGGTATGTGGCCCAGTGCATAGAAATCAGCTTTGACAGCTGCCAACTCTTCCGGCCGTGGGAAATGTATGTAGTCATTCTTGTACAGCATCATAGCTGTTAAGACATCCCGAAGAACCGTGCTGAACATGGCCTGTGACATCCCCCCGGCATGTCCAACTGTGTACTGAAATGTGCCAGTAGCGAAGAAATGTAGTACCGCCATGACCTTTGCAGTGGGTGTAATCGACCCAGGATACGTCCTACGTGGCTGCAGATGAGGAGACAATTGAGCCACAAGCTCCAGCAACCGACGTCGATCCAGCCGGAATTTCCGAATCACCTCCTCGTCAACCATATCCTCCAGCACAGTGTATGGCCGATGCACATTTGGAGCCCTCCTGTGTGGGAGAGAGATGTAACTTAGGTCAACTTACAAACGACACATACGTGTACAACTCCATCACATTAATTTAAAGGAGTTTGTAAAGCGCATGGTGACGCCTCCCGGCGTGTCCCCGCGCTGTGGAGCGAGCATATTAGAAGGACAGAGAGAGCACAATCACAAAGTAAAGAGGCAAGTTTTCAACTTCTTTCTAAAAGAGGACTCATTAATCTCTAGCCTGATATCCAGAGGCAGGAGGTTCCAGTGCCTAGCCGCTAAAGTGCGGAATGATCTACCTCCCATTCTAGCTTTTTTAGGGCAGGCAGTTCTGAGCAGACCCATTCCTTTGGATCTGAGTGGTCTATTGGGTTCATACAAGGATGCCAGATCCAACATATAGGCCGGTGCTCTGTGATGGATTATCCTATGGCACCATAGCATAGCTTTAAAAACAATCCTCTTACTAATAGGTAGCCAATGGAGGGCTGCCAGAGAGGGTCGTGAGGGGGCTCTGCGGGGAAGCCTTAACACCAGGCGTGCTGCCGAATTTTGTAGAACCTGTAGTTTCTTGATGTTTTTCTTCGATGTACCCAGGAGCAGTACATTCCCGTAATCAATGCGGGAAGTTATTAATGCCTGCACCATGGTACGTCTGGAGTTAAGAGGTAACAGGTCAAGGGTGCGATTGAGCGTTTTCATCACCCCAAAGCATTTGCCTACAGTTCTCTTTATATGGCTGTCAAAGGACAGCTTGTTGTCAACCCAGACGCCTAGATTCTTAGCCTCTCGGTTAGGAGGAGGCAGAGGACCCAAGCAACTGGGCCACCATTCAGCTGTCCATTTGGCCTCATTGCCTCCAATGATGAGGACCTCCGTTTTTGTACCGTTCAGTTTTAAGCAATGCTCTGTCATCCAAGTGGCCAGCTTAGTCATGCAGGCATTAAAGTTATCAGCTTCCATGGACGGGGCTTGGGTCAGAGATATAAAAAGTTGCGTATCGTCGGCGTAAGAGACAAGCTCCACGCCGAACGATTGCACCACCTCTGCCAGGGGGGCCATGTACAGATTGAACAGGGTGGGACTCAGGGCCGAGCCCTGAGGTACCCCCTGTTCAAGCAGCACCCTGTCTGAGAGGGAAGTCCCTCTTTGGACTTGAAAGCTCCTATTGATCAAAAATGCTTTCAGCCATCCCAGTGCCTTATTAGTGACTCCAGCTTTGTTTAGACACTGTAGCAAGATGGAGTGTGCTACAGTGTCAAACGCGGCACTGAGATCGAGCATGATGAGGGCCATAGTCTTTCCCCCGTCTGCCCCCTCTCGTAAGGTTTCCGTGGCCCTCAGGAGAGCTGTCTCCGTAGAGAAACCAGATCTGAAACCCGACTGGGACTTATGGAAGACATTGTGGGCCTCAAGATGTTCCATGAGTTGATTGTTGGCAATTTTCTCAGCTAACTTAGCCACATAAGGTAGCAAGGATATTGGCCGGAGGTTATCCATTGTGTCTTGGCTGATATTCGGCTTTTTTTTAATTGGTAACACTACTGCTTGTTTCCATTCCGTCGGCAAACAGGCAGTGAAGAAGGAGATCTGCAGTAGGTGTCTGAAGTGAGGTTCTAATGCAGGGAAAGCTTCAGCTAAGATTTTAGGAGGCGCCGGGTCTCGGGGAGACCCCGATTTGATTTTATTGCACAATTTAGACAGGACTTCATAAGGGGGAACTTCAAAAGATTTTAGGCACTCAGGTGTATTTACACGGTTGTCATTTTCAGTAAAGTCCGTGGCCGGCTCTGGCTGATTGGAGAAACTAGTATAGATTTTATTAATTTTGCCCGAAAAGTATTGTGCAATTTTATTACAAGATTCCACAGAATCATTTTGGGCGGAGGAAGTCACATCCACTATAGATATTTCTTTATATATCTGAAACAGTTCCCTAGAGGAGTTGCCTGCTTCCATGATACGAGTATGATAGTGTTCTGCCTTGGCCATACGTACTGATTTATAGTATTCTCTCTGTGCTGCTTTATACTGCATTTTAGTATCTGCACAGAAGTTCTGGCGCCAAGCTCTCTCAAGTTTTTTGCATGCCGTCTTCAAAGTTTGCAGTGCTTGGCCAAACCAGGGAGCATCTTTTTTTGATCTCCTAGCATTGGTCAGGGTGCGACTGGGGGCAGTAATGTCAAGAGCCTTAGTGATGATATTATTTAAGTTCTTGTTAGCTGCCTCACAGTCGTCCCCTTTAGGAGGGCCTTCGTCCTGGGCAATTTGAATGAAAGAATCTAATGAAAAGTTCTTCCATTTTCTGCGTTTATATCGCAGGGATTGATGTCGGAAATGCTCGGTTTTGTCAAGTTGAACCGTGATGGGAATGATATAATGATCCGACCAGGGTATGGGTATAGGATCTGAGGTGAAAACTCCCTGCCAGTTCCCAAAGATGGGATCTAATAAGTGCCCTAATTGATGTGACGGTTCTTTGTTTTTTATTTCGAGCTGAACCGAAAGAAGTTCCCTTCGGATATCAGTAGCGTCCTTGTCTAAGGGATCTTCAAAATGAGCATTGAGATCTCCTAGCACTAATACTCTGGATTTCCTAAGTGCTAAATGAGTAATAGCTTCCATTAGGGTGGACGTGAAGTCATGCAGTCTACCAGGTGGTCGATATATCAAGATGCCTGATATAGAATGGTTGGGACCGGTGTTGATTGTAAAAGATGCGGCTTCACTGTGATCAACCTGTATGTACGATAGGGAGCAGACAAGAGGGGCTTTCGTAGCTATGGCAATGCCGCCTCCTCTACCGTCTTTCCTATCCAATCTCGAAAGGGAGTAGCCGTGGGGCATGGCCTGGATAATGTCCGGGTCTGAATAATCATCCAGCCATGTTTCCGTCAGGAAAAGGATGTTAAGGTTTTGGTCCTCAAGTAGATGGAAAATTTCTAGGGCGTGCTTGCGTAGAGATCTACAATTAAGTAAAGCTGCTTTGATGGTAAGACCCGTACTAGTGGCTGGGACTTGCAAGATGGGTTCAAAGCTGCACCTCATACATTTTGTTAGCGACTGGGCAGGCATGGAGTGTTTACAAGCGGCAAGCGTGACCGGTTGTAGTGCAAGCAAAGCATGTCTGCCATACCTTATGGTAGTTTGAGTCGATATGCAAGGGTCCATGGCCCCGCGCCCCGTCCGGCCGCGGACGGGCGCAGACGGGCTGGACTTTGGCTCGACTTCGTCGCGCTTCCGGCGCGCCCGCTGCGCCAGCCCGCTGCGCCGTCTGGTCGGATGACACATGATATAGGGCGGAGGAGGGTGGGAGGCCGGCCCGACTTGAGCGCTGACCTCGCCTTCCTCACCCAAGATGGCGCCCACCGCCGAGTGAAGGATCCTACAAAGCGGATTGAGGCGGATTGAGGCTCAAATATGAGAAGTAAGGGTGTAAAGAGTGTCAGTGTGCCTTCCAATTCAATTCCCCTTTCTAAAACAGCCCCCAGAATACAAATGCGGTAAAATTCTAAAAACGCTGAAAATTGCTCCAAATAATATTGAACCTTACTGACAAAACTTCAGTCTTCACCCTAATGTTTAGTAGCCACATCACAGACACACATGCAACTGCATGCACACAAACGATAATTATACACACGCCATGTCATCAAGCACAAATGCCAACACCAATAATGATGTGCATACGGTAATTACGTGCATGGTGACACAATGTACAAAACACATACACGGAATGCATGTGTACCACCACCACTGTAGTCACCTCGCCAGAACAAGACACTGACAACAGATGCATAATTTGGCCACACAGCCGTGATGTACTGTGTAGTTGTGAAGATGTAAGAACGTCTGTAGGGTCACACCCGACGTCAACACGTACAAATGCACATCTGTTGCCCATTGTGTGCCGACCGATGGGCATTGTATGGACACACATGCTTTATTGTATGACATATGACCTTTCCCTATCACGCTCACATCCCTCATGACGCAACTGCACACAACACATCACGGTGCTGCGTCTGACAAGATAACATAATTGGCGCCGCCATGGCGGTGCTCAACTTCCGCTACTTCCCAAGGGCCATACGCGGCCAGCGTCCCTCTTCCCATTGGCTGCATGTGCAGGGACCGTCACGGGCACACATCGGCAACCGCACGTGCAAGACTCAGGCACGGATGCTTCAGTTGCAACAATGTTCTATCACTGGCGCCTCCATGGCGGTGCACGTACTCAGCGGGGGAGGTGCAGGCCTATACACCCTGTAGATGTACTCAATGGACATGCCAGTTCATGACCCCCCTTACAGTCACCTTGCATCATCCACCGTACACCGGCCGGAGCGGCCGGGCCTAGGACGGCCGTGCCCGGCCATGTACACAACCGCCGTGCCCGGCCATGTACACAACCGCCGTGCCCGGCCATGAACACAACCGCCGTGCCCGGCCATGTACACAACCGCCGTGCCCGGCCATGCGGTTGTGTTCATGGCCGGGCACGGCGGTTGTGTTCATGGCCGGGCATGGCGGTTGTGTACATGGCCGGGCACGGCGGTTGTGTTCATGGCCGGGCACGGCGGTTGTGTACATGGCCGGGCACGGCGGTTGTGTACATGGCCGGGCACGGCCGTCCTAGGCCCGGCCGCTCCGGCCGGTGTACGGTGGATGATGCAAGGTGACTGTAAGGGGGGTCATGAACTGGCATGTCCATTGAGTACATCTACAGGGTGTATAGGCCTGCACCTCCCCCGCTGAGTACGTGCACCGCCATGGAGGCGCCAGTGATAGAACATTGTTGCAACTGAAGCATCCGTGCCTGAGGCTTGCACGTGCGGTTGCCGATGTGTGCCCGTGACGGTCCCTGCACATGCAGCCAATGGGAAGAGGGACGCTGGCCGCATATGGCCAATCGCAAGTAGCGGAAGCAGTGCACCGCAACAACAGGGCCAGTCATTGGCCCATTTCACGATCACGCTTCCAGGGCTGACCAATTGCTGGCGACGTATGCCACTGACACGTGCTGAGGGCCCTATATATGTGTGTTGGCCAAAATGACACTTCCTACCCTGGGGACCAGTGCTGCCTGTTCACCTCGACCTGCTGCTGCTGCTGAGCTGACCACCGACTGCTGCCTGTGACCATCACCTCGACCTGCTGCTGCTGAGCTGACCACCGACTGCTGCCTGTGACCGTCACCTCGACCTGCTGCTGCTGCTGAGCTGACCACCGACTGCTGCCTGTGACCATCACCTCGACCTGCTGCTGCTGAGCTGACCACCGACTGCTGCCTGTGACCGTCACCTCGACCTGCTGCTGCTGCTGAGCTGACCACCGACTGCTGCTCTAGTGCCATACTCCGTGATCTTGCCATGTCGAGAGGCAAAGAGATCCGGTCTCGACCCTTCACCGCCGCGGAGCTTGATGTCCTCGTGGACGGTGTACTCCGCAACTATGGACGCCTCTACGGCGCACCAGGACGGGTGGTAAGTGCAGTGTGGGACATGTTGGTGTGCATGAGGGGGCCAAATAATCACGCCTATTTCTATCTTAGCTGTGTAGTGTGGGCTAGACATATGTTCCTGATTGTGCATGGCTGCTGACAGTTACGTCTTGCCCCTATGTGTGTGACAGGCCACCTGTCCACTGACTTTAACCCTTTTGTCTCCCATCATGGTAGGTCAAGCTGCACCTTCGCAAGGACCTGTGGAGGAGCATAGCACGGGAAGTACGGGCATTGGGGGTGTGCAACAGATGACATACACACTGCCACAAACGCTGGGACGACATTTCCAGGCTGAGCAAGAATGTAGCGGAAGTAACACTGGGCCTGATTCCAAGGACGCCCCGTCTGGCCCGACGCTCCATGACCCCTCTCATGCACCGTATCATTGCAGTGACGCATCCTGAACTGGCCGAACGTCTGAGTGCCGATCAACAGCAAACTAGCAGTGAGCATACTGTCTGTGTAGGAAACCTGTGAGTGCTATGCATGTATTGGTGCACAGACACACTATTGAGTTCCGTGTTGCGTATGTATGTCTGTGATGCCATTTTGGTCCCATTGGGTGGTTCTCATTTGACATCCAGGTCCGCCATGTTGACACGCCACTTGCTTAGTAGTTGAGTGTTGAAGCACATCCCCTAGTGGTCCATGGCCCCATGGCAGGAAATGTGAGGATGACTGGTAGAGGTGGGCCATGTGCAGGATGAGGGCTACAAAATCTATGTCAGCTATGTAATTTGGCAATCCTGTTCCTTCTGTACGTCAGTCTGCCCATGACTCACACATCTTTTATGTGCATTTCAGCTATGACAGAGGACACTCAGCCACAGACGGTGGAGAGTAGTCGAGGAAATGAGTCCGGCTCAGACTTCGCACACACGCAGACTGACACGGAGGAGGCCAGCGCCGGAGAGGGGGACAGGACCGTCCCTGAGGACTCGCATGTAGAGACACCATCGTCCTCCTCGTCGGACACTCTTGGTGAGCCTGCACTGTTGTCACAGACTGGGAGTGGGCACTCATCACCTTCTGTCGGAAGACAGCACACAGGGCCCACACTTCCGCCAACTGCACCATGTACTGTTCGTGGCCGGAGGAGTAGGGGGAGCAGAGTGGCGTTCGGTGCAGGCACCGCTGCCCCTGCCACGGTGAGCCAAAATGCACTGTGTGCTGAGGCCGTTGATCTGCTGCGACAGCTGTGTGTGGGGCAGACCAATATGACAAATGCTTTCCAGGACCATGATAGGAAGTTGGGGCAGGTGGTGGCATTCATGGAAGGGATACATGGCGATCTTGCAGGTCTACACAGGACAGTGCAGTCATTGGCAAGCAGTGTGTCGTCTGCAATAGTACAGTCGCATGAACAGGGTGCTACTTCTGTTTCCCCATCTACACCACTGGATGTCTCAGGGGGTAGTGATTATTCTGAGCAGGACTCAAATACAGGTTATTGCACTAGAAGCAGCGTCAGACAGCACGTCAGGGCACGCAGGGCACAGACCCCATCCCCTAGATCAGCTAAATCTGTTCACGTAGACAACGTCAGATACACTGGAGTACACACACAGGATCCACAAGTGTTGTTGGGGGACATGCCTTCAGGAGCTACACAGGCATTCAACACAAAAGGTACTCCCAAGGCAAGGGATACTCACATGTCCATGGACTGTACCTTGGACAAGGCCAGTGAGAAGACAAAGGCACCTACTAAGAGCAGGGAGACTCCCAAGGGCAGGCCCACAGCAGAGGAAAGGGACACTCCCAAGGACAGTGAAAGGACAAAGGCACCTCCTAAGAGCAGGGAGACTCCCAAGGGCAGGCCCACAGCAGAGGAAAGGGACCCTCCCAAGGACAGTGAAAGGACAAAGGCACCTCCTAAGAGCAGGGAGACTCCCAAGGGCAGGCCCACAGCAGAGGAAAGGGACCCTCCCAAGGACAGTGAAAGGACAAAGGCACCTCCTAAGAGCAGGGAGACTCCCAAGGGCAGGCCCACAGCAGAGGAAAGGGACCCTCCCAAGGACAGTGAAAGGACAAAGGCACCTCCTAAGAGCAGGGAGACTCCCAAGGGCAGGCCCACAGCAGAGGAAAGGGACCCTCCCAAGGACAGTGAAAGGACAAAGGCACCTCCTAAGAGCAGGGAGACTCCCAAGGGCAGGCCCACAGCAGAGCAAGGTCCATCTCCCAAGGGCAGGGACACACACAGAGAGCAGGTGTCTACTGGAGACAGGTGCACCACAGACGACAAGTCTGCTGGCAGGATTAGGGCGGCGACCAGGGCACAGGCTACATCCAGAGACAACACTCCACCTAAGGATAAGGCACATCCTACGGACAAGGCATCTAGCATGGACAATGGCGCAATCAAGGACAGGCATACTTCACCCCTGGCTGCACTGAGGCTGATGTTTTCTACTGAACGCCAAACAGATGTCTCCGCGGCGGAGTCCCCCCATACCTCCACTCCCATCCAGGCCAGTCAGAAGCAGAGGAGGGTGTCCCCTGTTGTTGCATCCCCCATTACACATGATTCCGAGTCCAGGCGGCAGGCACAGAGCAAACGACAAGCAGGCTCCAGCACGTCCCCAGAAACAAGATCCCCGGCTGCAGATGCTCCACCTATGGTGGGTGGTGATTCTTTAGAGTCCCCACCACTTGGCAGTCCTGTCCTGTCCAGGGTGCACTCACACATCCCTAAGAAACGCAGACACACACCATTGACACCTGCCAACCCCGATTTGGCTCAAGGTCAGCTATCCCCAGCTCCCAGGCCCACCCTGCCTCCTGGCCCATACAGCCCTGTGGCTCATCATTTCAGTTGTCCCAGTGGCGCTGGTGCAGTTGACTCTCATGTATCAGATGGTGGCACAGTGTCAGTTGTGCCCTCTCCTGTTGCAGGTCCTGGCAGTGTATCTGGGTCTATGGCTCACGTGTCAGTTAGAAGATCTGTGGCTGTGTTGCACACTCCTGTTTCTGGTGCTGGCAGTCTGTCTGGGTCAGTGGCTCACGTGTCAGTGACTACATCTGTGGCTGTGTCTCACACTCCTGTTGCTGGTGCTGCCAGTGTGTCTGGGTCCGTGGCCCATGTGTGTGTCACTCGGGCTGTGGCTGTGTCTCACACTCCTGATGCTGGTGCTGCCAGTGTGTCTGGGTCCGTGGCCCATGTGTGTGTCACTCGGGCTGTGGCTGTGTCTCACACTCCTGTTGCTGGTGCTGCCAGTGTGTCTGGGTCCGTGGGCCATGTGTGTGTCACTCGGGCTGTGGCTGTGTCTCACACTCCTGTAGCTGGTGCTGCCAGTGTGTCTGGGTCCGTGGCCCATGTGTGTGTCACTCGGGCTGTGGCTGTGTCTCACACTCCTGTTGCTGGTGCTGCCAGTGTGTCCGAGGCAGGTAGTTCACGCAGTCCCCCTGATTCTGTGATGTGAGGTGCTGAACACTTCACTCAAATGTTATTTCACATGGTGTGTCCATTGAGAACTGCGTGGCACTCTTGTGGTTCCTGTGACGGGTTGGTAGGGACACGTACTTGTGCAGCCTATGATGTACCTGCTCTGTACTCTACAATGCCCTGTTGATGCTCTGATACTGCATTCTGCCCTCTCGTTTACTGCCAATGATGTACCTGCTCTGTACTACACAATGCCCTGTTGATGCTCTGATACTGCATACTGCCCTCTCGTTACCTGCCTATGATGTACCTGCTCTGTACTCTACAATGCCCTGTTGATGCTCTGATACTGCATACTGCCCTCTCGTTACCTGCCTATGATGTACCTGCTCTGTACTGCACAATGCCCTGTTGATGCTCTGATACTGCACTCTGCCCTCTCGTTTACTGCCAATGATGTACCTGATCTGTACTGCACAATGCCCTGTTGATGCTCTGATACTGCATTCTGCCCTCTCGTTTACTGCCAATGATGTACCTGCTCTGTACTGCACAATGCCCTGTTGATGCTCTGATACTGCATTCTGCCCTCTCGTTTACTGCCAATGATGTACCTGCTCTGTACTGCACAATGCCCTGTTGATGCTCTGATACTGCATTCTGCACTCTCATGTGCTGCCTCTGATCAACCTGTTCTGTGCAATGGACTGTTGATGCACTTAGCCCCTCTCATGTGCTGCCTCTGATGGACCTGTTCTGTGCAATGGACTGTTGATGCACTTTGCCCCTCTCACGTGCTGCCTCTGATGGACCTGTTCTGTGCAATGGACTGTTGATGCACTTAGCCCCTCTCACGTGCTGCCTCTGATGGACCTGTTCTGTGCAATGGACTGTTGATGCACTTTGCCCCTCTCACGTGCTGCCTCTGATGGACCTGTTCTGTGCAATGGACTGTTGATGCACTTTGCCCCTCTCACGTGCTGCCTCTGATGGACCTGTTCTGTGCAATGGACTGTTGATGCACTTAGCCCCTCTCACGTGCTGCCTCTGATGGACCTGTTCTGTGCAATGGACTGTTGATGCACTTTGCCCCTCTCACGTGCTGCCTCTGATGGACCTGTTCTGTGCAATGGACTGTTGATGCACTTAGCCCCTCTCACGTGCTGCCTCTGATGTACCTGCTCTGTACTCTACAATGCCCTGTTGATGCTCTGATACTGCATTCTGCCCTCTCGTTTACTGCCAATGATGTACCTGCTCTGTACTGCACAATGCCCTGTTGATGCTCTGATTCTGCATACTGCCCTCTCGTTACCTGCCTATGATGTACCTGCTCTGTACTCTACAATGCCCTGTTGATGCTCTGATACTGCATACTGCCCTCTCGTTACCTGCCTATGATGTACCTGCTCTGTACTGCACAATGCCCTGTTGATGCTCTGATACTGCATTCTGCCCTCTCGTTTACTGCCAATGATGTACCTGCTCTGTACTGCACAATGCCCTGTTGATGCTCTGATACTGCATTCTGCACTCTCATGTGCTGCCTCTGATGAACCTGTTCTGTGCAATGGACTGTTGATGCACGTAGCCCCTCTCACGTGCTGCCTCTGATGGACCTGTTCTGTGCAATGGACTGTTGATGCACTTAGCCCCTCTCACGTGCTGCCTCTGATGTGCCTGCTCTGTACTCTACAATGCCCTGTTGATGCTCTGATACTGCATTCTGCCCTCTCGTTTACTGCCAATGATGTACCTGCTCTGTACTGCACAATGCCCTGTTGATGCTCTGATACTGCATACTGCCCTCTCGTTACCTGCCTATGATGTACCTGCTCTGTACTGCACAATGCCCTGTTGATGCTCTGATACTGCATTCTGCCCTCTTGTTTACTGCCAATGATGTACCTGCTCTGTACTGCACAATGCCCTGTTGATGCTCTGATACTGCATTCTGCACTCTCATGTGCTGCCTCTGATGAACCTGTTCTGTGCAATGGACTGTTGATGCACGTAGCCCCTCTCACGTGCTGCCTCTGATGGACCTGTTCTGTGCAATGGACTGTTGATGCACTTAGCCCCTCTCACGTGCTGCCTCTGATGTGCCTGCTCTGTACTCTACAATGCCCTGTTGATGCTCTGATACTGCATTCTGCCCTCTCGTTTACTGCCAATGATGTACCTGCTCTGTACTGCACAATGCCCTGTTGATGCTCTGATACTGCATACTGCCCTCTCGTTTACTGCCAATGATGTACCTGCTCTGTACTGCACAATGCCCTGTTGATGCTCTGATACTGCATTCCTCCCTCTGATGTGCTGCCTATGATGTTCATCCTCTGGTGCCCACTTTGCCCATGCTCACGCATACACTGTGATTATACCCCTATTTTGTACAATAAAGGTAGTCTATCAAGTCTCGTGGACTGTCGTTGTCATTCATGCTTGCGTACTACAAATGTGTATTCGTATATGCTTCTCATCAGTGGTTTCGGTAACATGACACTCCCCCTCCCTACGTCACGTCCCTTGCTGGTATTCCCCTCCAGACAGCCAATGGTTTGTGCCTTACCTGCGTCGTCGTCCATAGTGGGCCATGACTAGGACGTGGTGGATCGCGAAGAGCATCGGGAAAGCGTGTAGCGCTGGGTCCATGGTGGTGGTCAGCTTGCGGTGGGTATCTCTGCTATGTCACCTATGTTCGCTGTGGGGATTCCGGCGTGTTCAGACAGGTTGTTTTTCCGCTGCGGTTTTATGTGTGTTTTCCGCCATCTTGATTTGGGGGACGGTCTTAGACGTCAGTACGTACGGCGGGGCCTCCGGATGTGTTCCGTCCGCCACGTGGTCGTGTGTAGTTCGGCGGCGGTGCGTGCTTTTACGTCGCGGACGGAAATTTGACACGTTTTCCTATCCTGATATGGCGGACGGAGTATCCGCGGCAGGCGGACACGGAAAAGGCTTTTTCCGCCTACTCCAGGGCCGCGGTGGCTCTTCCGTCCGCCATCCTAATGAGCCCCTGAGTATGAATAAAAAAATACAAATTTTAAGTAAAATGTATTTATAGTCTATGTGCTTGAAGGTGTCTAGCCCTAATGACCCAGGCCCACCCTAGATACGTAGCAACACATATGACCACAGTCTCTGAGGTGTTTGATCTTAGAGCCCACAATGCCTCCACACTCCCACCACTATTCAGCTTGCGGCAGATGGGCCTAATCCATTTATTCCTAGGAGCTGAGTAGGCCGGGCAGGCAAAGAGAAAATGACCCACACTCTCCTTTTGGTCGTTACACCAAGGGCAGTACTCCGTAGAAGAACCATTCCAATTCTTGGTAAAAGACCTCACTGGTAAAGACCCCACTCTAAACTGATGGCATAATTTTTTGTCCAGACTCCTGGTGATGGCATCCCAATAGTTCTCAAGTAGGGGATCCAATTTGTGCACCAAAAATCGACCTCATAATTTCTACCCTCTCTTGTCATACTCCCCTCTCTCTCCTCTTACTCCTTCCTCTCTCCTGGTACTACCCTCTTTTTCTTATATTTTCCTCTGTCTTCATACTGCCGTTCTTTGTCTTTATATTGTGGAATTTTACCTTCCAGCCAATGGGAAGAGGAGAGAAAGAAAAACACGCCCCCAGTCCGAAAATGTCATGGCTTTTCAGAGAGCCATTTCTGCTGTACCATCGCTGGAAGAAGTAGAGAAGCTGCCGAGTCCTCCGCCCCAGCCGGTGAGTGCTCGCTTTTCTTGCCTCTGTTCCCTGATTTTGCCCTTTTTTTGCCTCTTCTTGCCTCTGTTCCCTCGTTATCATTGTTTTTCTGTCCCCTCTGTTCCCTCGTTGTACTTGCTTTTCTGCCCCCCGATCACTCGTTGTGCGTGCTTTTCTGCCCCCCTGTTCCCTCGTTGTGCTTGCATTTCTGCCCCCCGTTCCCTCGTTGTGCGTGCTTTTCTGCCCCCACCCCGTTCCCTCGAGGCCATTTTGCTCACTGGTCACCATTTCATCTTAGGTGACACCGTTCCTGGTGTAGGGTTTGTGAGAATTTTGTGTTTTGTAGTAATTGTGGTTGTGCGGTGTTTGCTATTTGTCAGAATGGCAGAGGATAAGGTGGCGTTTGCATTGCGGTTGCCGGAGAGGGAGGAGCACACTGATTTGTTATGTGCGGGAGCAGTGTCGAGAGGCCACCCGATACGACGTGCCTCCAATGGTGTGGAAGTAGCTAGGCTGGCGTGTGCAGCACCACACCGCAATGTAGGGCGAGAGATGCAGTAACCAGGCGGGGCTGCTCCTAGTGCAGTGAGCGGCCCCGGGAGTGCATGGGGTGGGCTGTTGTACACCTGCATGGCTCACGCTAACAGCATGCAGCGAAGCTGCGTGTCCAGGGGAGGCCCCATTGCTTTCAGAGGCAGCGTGGCATGTGCAGAGCATGCATCTGGCCTCCGCAGGTAGAGTGGGTGCAAGGAAGTCCAGGGTGCGGAGGCCAAAGTTATTTAAAGAGAAGCACATAGGAATTTAGTGGTAGGAGGGGCCATACGCATCAACAAGCTGGGAGGAGGGTGGGAAAGGGGAACACAGCAGCATAACGGTGGCTGTGCCATCATAGAGCCCACCATGGGACAGGGTATACATGAGACCCAGGTGCCCAATATGCTTTTCTGCCCCCCTGTTCCCTCATTGTGTGTGCTTTTCTGCCCCCCTGTTCCCTTGTTGTACGTGCTTTTCTGCCCCTCCTGTTCCCTCGTTGTGCGTGCTTTTCTGCCCCCTGTTCCCTCGTTGTGCATGCTTTTCTGCCCCCGCTGTTCCCTTGTTATGGGTGCTTTTCTGCCCCCCCTGTTCCCTTGTTGTGCATGCTTGTCTGCCCCTCCTGTTCCCTTGTTGTGCGTGCTTTTCTGCCCCCGTTCCCTCATTGTGTGTGCTTTTCTGCCCCCCCTGTTCCCTCGTTGTGCGTGCTTGTCTGCCCCCTGTTCCCTCGTTGTGCGTGCTTTTCTGCCCCCCCTGTTCCCTTGTTGTGCGTCCTTTTCTGCCCCCATTCCTTCGTTGTGTGTGCTTTCCTGCCCCCCCTGTTCCCTCGTTGTGCTTGCTTTTCTGCCCCTGTTCCCTCGTTGTGCTTGCTTTTCTGTCCCCCTGTTCCCTCGTTGAGCGTGCTTTTCTGCCCCCCCTGTTCCCTCATTGTGCGTTCTTTTCTGCCTCCGTTCCCTCGTTGTGCTTGCTTTTCTGCCCCCCCCCCTGTTCCCTCGTTGTGATAATTTTTTCTGGCCTCTGTTCCCTGTGTGTGGCTCTCTGTATGTGTGGGGGCTCTCTGTGTATGTGCGGGGGTCTCTGTGTGTGGGGGGGTCTCTGTGTGTGTGGGGGGCTCTCTGTGTGTTGGGGGGCTCTCTGTGTGTGGGGGCTCTCTGTGTGTGTGTGCGGGGCTCTGTGTGTGTGTGGGGGGCTCTCTGTGTGTGTGGGGGGCTCTCTCTGTGTGTGTGTGGCTGTGTGTGTGTGTGGGGCTCTCTGTGTGAGTGTGTGGGGCTCTCTGTGTGTGTGTGGGGGTTCTGTGTATGTGGGGGGGCTCTGTTTGTAGGGCGTCTCTGTGTGTGGGGGGCTCTCTCTGTGTGTGTGGGGGGCTCTGTGTGTGTGGCTCTGTGCGGATGAGTCTGTGTGTGTGTGGGTGCAAATGCAATAGGACTCGCATTTGCAAGAGATTAAGCTATTGACATAGTAAATGACAATGTCATTTATTTATCTGTTTTCAAAACCAAGACATAAATAACATTTTTGTCATTTACAATGCCAATAGCTCTAACTTTGGCAAAGACGAGACCGTTGCATTGTAAATGCTTGTTTGTTCTTATACTTGCGCCTCTTTCCACATATTCCTTCTTTTCTCTTTATAGTCTTTCTCTCTCTTCTTATAGTGCCCCCATCCCTCCTCTCACTCTCTTTCTTCTTATACTCTTCCTTCTCTCCTCATATTTCCACCTTTCTCTTCATACTCTCCCTTACCTATTCATACTTTCCAGTTTGTTCATACTCCCTTTATCCCCTTATATTGCAGTGTCTGCTTATACTCCCCGTTTTCCTCATATTTTCCCTTGCTTCATACTCCTTTTTCTCTTGTTGTAAGTCCTTCTATTTTCATAGTCCCACCTTTGTCCTCATATCCTCCCTCTCTTTTTATAAGTAATATAATAGAATATTTCATATATTTATTTTTGTAATGTTATATATATTTTTTATAATAGATTCTGTTTATCAAAACTGAAAAAAATTCATCATGCCTACAAAAGCTCAAAAGAGGAAACAACGAAAGAAAGGTGTTTATTTAAAGGGAAGTCATCCACAAGATTTACATAAAGAAAAATGTGTTAACACGAAGAAAACAAGTCCTGGTAACGAGAACGAAGACTTTTCTGAGGAAAATATTAAACACTAAGAGTAGTGTGCACAAAGAGAAAAATACTATTAGTGTATCTGCAACGAAAAAGAAAAAGAAGAATAAAGAGAACAATCGTGGAAAATCAACTTCTGAAAGCACATTGTATAGTAAAAGGAGGAAAAACATATTTATGGAAATTAGGAAAAAAATGTTTTATAATAGAGTTGTGTCAAATTTGATTAAGGAAGTTAAGAAATGTAAAAAAAACAGCATTTTATAAGAAGAAGAAACGTATAGAAAATGTAGTTGAGAAAGGTTTGGAATTGAAAAAGAAATTATTTGTTTTATTAATCAATAGGATTCGATCACTAGATAAGCCAATCCATTTAATGAAGCCGAAAAGTAAGTGGAGAACAGTAATTAACAGAAGTAATTTTTCTGAGTTTTTTGGGGGGGAATGGAAACATAGTTCAAGTTCTGAGCCTTTTTTTAATGAAGAGAGGTATCTTCAGAGTAATGACTTGTTGCATGCAGTTGACACTAGTGGTCGTGCTTATGAGGTTAAAAAAGGTTGTCCTATTGAGAAAGAGAAAATTGTTCCTAGAAATGCAGAAGAGGTGTTAGCTGATGAAGTTTTAGGTAGACGTCCTAAAGCTCCAGTGTGCACTGGGAATTGTAGTACTATTTGTAGTGTACGGCTAGAATCTATTGATTTTTTACTCAATTTCTTATGTAACTATAATAAGAAAAGTGTTAAACAAAAGATTGTTGCAAGGACTAGACCCTTGCAGAGTGAGAGAAAATACTGGTTTGCAAGGTCATTCTCAGGCTTGTCTTTCTAAAAAAGTATGTCGAAGTGTTTTCACCATTTCAGGATGTTAGCAGTTCATCATACTCAAATGAGGAAATTAGTCAGAACGTTGTATTATGCAAAAAGTCCAGTACTAATGTTAAAAAAGTTGAACAGTGCTCTTTTGCATGGATCTGTATTAGATGTAATGAATGTTTGTGATGAAATTCAGGTTAGTTACTTTGGTCCTTAGGAAGACAGTGCAGAAACTGAGACATTAATAGAAGTAAATGTGGAAGAGAATGTACAATGTTGTAGTGTAGAACATTTTGAGCAAGAAATTACAAAGTTTAAGGTGATTTCAGGTGAAAGGCCAAATTATTCTTGTATCTGTTCTCGATGAACTCATTATAAAAATCAGACCAGGACTGTTGATTTGTATTTAAAATGTGAAAAGGAAAATATTAATGAGTGGAAGGATTTTGCAACTTATTTATTGGTAGAGATCTGTTTTGAACTGGGTTCTGATCAGCGTATTTGTAAATATTGTTATAACAAATTAGACGAGAACAAAATGCCTTCTAGGGCTGTGCATAATAATTTTGAGTTGGTAAATATTCCTTCTGAACTGATGGATTAAAATACGTATGAGTCTATTCTTATTCAATGTGTCCATCCATTTCAGGCTATTGTTCATATGGAGCCTAAGACAGGGAAATTGCCTCCTTCAGATTTACAGAGAGGATTAAAGGGAAGAGTTGGGTATTTGCGTTTAGATTTAAAGAAAAATATGGAAACAATTTGGTGTACAAAATGTTGAAGATGAACCTCTCGTTGTTTTAGTTAATGGCGTTCCTACTAAGAGTAAGAAAATCTGGCAAGAATTAGTGGATGTTAGGAAAGTGAAAAAGGCAACGTTGTATCTGGTAAAAAATAATCAATACCATAAAAATGTGTATTTTGGAGAAGAATAAATAACTGTAGAAGAAGATAGTGATTCCACATCGGGACAAATTGAAAAAGTAGATGAGTCCAGAACTGAAGAGATCTACGAACATTATATTATTCACCCACTTCATTCCAAAAAAGTGATGGGGAATACTATAGAGTTATTCCAAAAAGAAAGAAGCAAAGGGAAGTCCCATGGTTGTATGGGAAAAAAGCTTGGAAGCTCGTTGTTTCCCTCAGTTTTTCCAACAGGGAAAGGAGGACGATATGATGACCGACCTGTGCAGATTCCTGCATCTGAATACCGGACATCAAGGTTGTATGCAGAAGATCCAAGATTTCGACAATGTATTCCGTATTTGTTTCATCTTTTGTTTGAGAGTGATTTGTCTGGACTTTCTTATGCAGTAAACGATATATTAAAAACAGGTGTACATCTGCAAATTGCTTCGGCAAAGGAATTTATGGAAAAAGTACTGTTGGAAAGATAATGTTTTGGAATCTCAGCTGATTAATCTGATGGCATGTCAGCGTGGTACTAATGAGTACTGATACCGTCGTCATGGAGAACTGAAATGTATGCTAAGGAACTTAGGAACTCCCTCATGGTTCCTAACTCTAAGCTGTGCTGAATATGCTTGGGCTGATTTACTTCAATTTCTTCAAGAGGCTAATCCGAATATACTAAATATTGAATACAAACACCTGGAGAATTGTGGTCTTTGAATCCAGTTAATGTTTGCAGGTATTTCAATCATAATTTCGAAGCTATGATGTCTTTTATCACCAATAAAAAAAATCCTCCTCTTGGAGAGGTTCTGGATTTCTTTTGGAGAAAGGAGTATCAAGCGAGAGGTGCTCCTCACATACATATGCTAATATGGATCAAAGATGCTCCCAAATTTGGAACAGACTCAGATGATACTGTGCTGTCATTTATTGAAGAATATGCTACATGTGATATACCCAAAAGTACACACGATTTAGACTTAAGACAACAAGTCTTACGATTCCAAAGCCATCGTTGTGAGAAATACTGTTGTCGAAAGTACAAATCTAAGGACAAATTCTACACCAAATGTCGTTTTGGATTTCCACGTTCTGTAATATCGAAAGGAAGAATGAACAGTTTTATGTCATCGTTTCGACACACTATCACAAGAAAGTCTCAAAAAAATACCTACAACTTAAAAAGAAATGAAGAGTCAAAATATGTGAATGACTACAATCCAGTCATTTTGTCCATGTGGAATGCTAACATGGATATTCAATATGTTGCAGACAATTCCATTGCTGTTGTTCGATAAGTAACATCCTACATAACAAAATTCGAAAAAACAGAATTGAAGGAGATGCGGGAAGAGATTTCCCATGAGAAGAGTCTAAGTAAGAAATTATATAGTTACAGTTTGAAGATGTTATCTCACGAGAAATTGGAGCGTATGAATGTTCAGATCGCTTATTATCTGCAAGTCTTCACTCCAAATCTAGAAGAATCATTTGGGTGAGTCTAGGTCTTGCTGCAACATGAAATCGAGTACTTAAATCTGTACAAGAAATTGAAAATTTAGCTGAAAAAGAGCCAGAAAGTACAGATATTGTGAAAACAAATATGTTGGATACATATTATCCAAATGGAAGTCATCATCTTGAGAACATGTGGTCTCTATAAAGTGCTTCAAAACTATATTTTTAAACAGCATATTACAGAAAACATCAATAATGGAATATCTGCCGTGGTTGGTTCTGAAGGATGTTTGATGATACAAAGAAAAGGACACTTGATTAATCACCGTAAACTGAGTTGCGAAAATCCTGACAATAGGGAATTTTACTATTTAGCTCTTTTGCAACTTTTCAATCCGTGGCGGTCAGAATTGGAATGACTTGGAGATTTTGAGAGCTATGAAGATTCGTTCAACGCAAGCAAAGATACTATATAATGTCCTGTTTTTGCTAACTATGTGAAAATGTTCAGCAACAAAATTGAGCAAGAAGCTACAATTGCAGCTGAGATTGCTAGAGACAGTTCTTAAGACAGTCAAACTTCTGCTCCGTTGAGTCAGGACCCACTAGGAGAACCAATCGTTCAAAATGAAGCAACAACTGCTATGGAAGAGGTGGAATCCGCAATGTATCAAGCTCAATGAGCAAGTGAGAGAACAGATTTACCATGGATTACTTCATGAGAAGAAAGAGAGCTCTTGCTCCTCATTTGAACCTATCCAAATGTATGTGAGTGGACAAGCTGGAACAGGCAAAAGTTTTTAATTAAAGTAATCACAACTTTTCTACAGAAAACAGCTGAGTCGCATTTGTCTTGTGTTGTCACTGCTCCAACTGGATTAGCAGCCCACAATATTAAAATAATTACTTTGCATCAATTATTAATGCTACCAGTAGAGCATGAAAACAAATTAGAATACTACAATCTATCTGGAGAAGCTTGTTGTGAAGTTTCAAGAGTCTTGAGGAAAATGAATCTTCTCATTATTGATGAGGTAAGCATGGTATCAAACTTAATGCTTGCCCTTGTGCATTTAAGAATGCAGCAAATTCTTAAAACAGAGTTTGACGTATTACTTGGAGGAAAACACGTCATAGTTTTTGGAGATCTACTACAACTTACTCCTGTAAAAGGACAACCAGTGTTTAAAATACTGGCGCATGAAGATACCAGAAAATCTTTGGGGAGCATTGGAAATGTAAACATTTGGTCATATTTTGAGTATAAGGAACTTATTACAAATATGCGACAGGCAAATGATGCTGATTATGAAACTATTCTTCAAGATATAAGAATTTGAAAAGTGAATATACATGACAAAGAAGCTTTACAGAGAAGATTACTTTCTAATTTGTTTCCAAATGAAAATATTGTCCCAGAGAAAATATATATGAGAATTGCAGAAAACAAATCTGTAATCTGCTTAATGCCAACACTGCATGAATGTTCTACATTCAATGAAGAAATGTTAAAGTTGGAAAATGAAGAAATTATAAAATTGGAAGCTATTGATAAAATAGAACATGAAGGAATCACTATTATTTTGATTGAAAAGTTGAAGAGGAAATTGGATTCTTTAGAGAAATCGATAAGTAAAACTGCTGGTTTAGAAAAGAATGTATATGCATGTGTAAACTTTAGGGTAATTTTACAATGTAATGTGCATGTGGAAAAAGGTTTAGTGAATGCAGCAATGGGTAAAATAGTTGATTTTGTTAATTACGTAAATAGAGATGGTATAGAATTTTTGAAAATCAAATTTGGTGAAAATGAAGAAGTACAACAATTTAGTCATTGCTCAGCTCGGTTTTTGCTTTTAAAAGATTTGTATGTTCGCGGAAAACAGTTTCATATTTCTTTGGCGTATGCGGTGACCATTCATAAATCTCAAGGTTTAAGTGTAGATAGTGCTTTAGTGAATATTGCAAGTACTGTGTTTAAAGAGGGTATGGCATATGTTGCTTTGTCTCAAGTGAGAGCTTTAACTGGATTGTACTTGATTGATTGAAAAAAACCAAGATGAAGTTGTGATTGGAGGCAAAAAGAAAAAGGACAGTGTTGAAGAGAATGTTGGTTATCAGTTTGAAAATAGTTCTGGTGTCAACTGCTATGATAATGTAGTTGTTAATGTTTTTTTTCTTGAAAATTTGCAACAACAAATTGTTGAAAATCGGAAAGAAAGATTCTGTTCGTTGTTGTATTCTGTTTATGAGAAATGTATTAGTGATAAAAGTAAAATACAAAGTGTTTCTGATATTTGAAATGTTTTGGACATATGTTCTGGTTCTACTCAATTTACGCAGAATATTCAGCAAGATAGTCAGGAATTTCTACTGCATATGCTTGTTATATTGGAAGATTAAGGTGTAGATATTGAATACCTTTTTGGCCTTTCTTATGAATGGCAACATGACTGTGAAAATTGTTTGTTTACATGTAGCAGTAACATTGACAGTGAAAGATTCATATATTTGAGTTTACCTGACTGTGAGTCAGTGTCTTTTAACAATCTAATTAGAGGAGCAAGTCAAAAATGGAGTGTAGCCAATGTAAATCAGAAATGTCATCAACATTATTTATACAAAGATATGGACAGTATGTAATTTTAATGCTGCAACGTTGTAGAGCTGATGAAAGAAAATTGGAAACTTTAATAAAATTTTTTGTAGCTGGTCAAGTATCAATATCATGAAGAATTTTTTTAGCTGTTGCAATTATCTTTCATGATGGACCTTCTACAACATCTGGACATTACACTGTTCATTTAAAATGTCTGAAAGGTTGGATACATTGTAATGATGGTCAATTGTTTTTTAAACAACGTTTGCCTAAAGAGTTACCAAATTCTTACCTAATATTTTTAAAGGCAAAATTTTAAGAACAACATTTGGCCTTTCAGGATTACTGCTGTTAAGGTTGGTTGGACTGGTGTTGTGGAGTACTTTGTAAGTGAGGGTGAGCAGCTTGAAGGTGATCCTCTTGTCGACGTGCAGCCAGTGTAGGCCTACCAGGTGGTGGGGGATGTGGTTGCTGCAGTGGAAATTGATGATCAGTTGGGCAGAGGTGTTTTGGACTCGTTGGACTCGTTGTAGGTGTTTGTCCGAGTTGAGATTTAGAGAGTTGATCCTTATGCATTTGGTTACATCTTTCAGTGGTGTGTGGCTCCTTGGTGAGGGAGAAGATGAGTTGGGTGTCGTTGCCTTAGCAGATAATATTGAGGTTGTGATGGTGGGCCACTTGTGTAAGGGTGCCATGTAGATGTTGAATAGCGTCAAGTTGAGGGATGATCCCTGGGGGACGTTGCAAATGATGTCAGAGGTTTTGGATCAGAAAGGTAGGAGACGGATGCTGGGGATTATTATTGAGGAACTTCTTTACTAAGAATTTGAGATATACTATTTGGCCATGAGGAAAAGTCTATACAACTATTAAGGACTATTTGTTGTCTATTTTCTCAGCATATATTTAAAAGTAAATTTCTTTGCAGTGTTTGAAAAATTATAGATAGTGTTTTGGTATTTTAAGATTCTTTGAGATATCTCATAGTTACGTAAGAAATTGCTATTTGAAAAAAATATTTAACATATGTTTTATTTCAATTTTTTCTTGTTGAATGTTTTTTTTAAAGATAATCTTATTGATTGTCTTTTTTTTGCCTGCTGGTATGTGATGAGTACTGTTGAACTCACTATTTCTAGTGAAATTCAATATATTCGGAGAACAGCAAAAAAGGCAAATGAAATGCTTTACAAATTATTTGGTGTTGTAAAGGATATTATTATTATTATTATTTCGCATACTTTTATAGCGCAGACCTGTCACCCAGAGGGCATCCTGGCGCTTTGATCAGAGAACCCATCGCACAAGACTAGAGCAGACGCGCAGCCATTACTTAGGAAAGAGATGAGTTTTTAAAGCTTTCCTGAATGGGAGATAGTCCTTGCAGCTCCTAAGAGTGAGTGGGAGAGAATTCCACAATTTAGCTGCCGCCACTCTAAATGAGCGGCCGCCCATCCTCACTCTTTGAAACCTGGGCACCACCAGAAGGTGAGCCGATGACGACCGCAGAAGCCGTGGGGCAGAGTACCATGAAAACATGTTTTGTAGTGGAAGGGGGCCTAAGAGGTGAACCGCTCTGAATACCAAACAGGCCGCTTTGAATTGGACCCGTAGTTCTACCGGGAGCCAGTGCAAGTCACGAAGCGCCAGAGTAGAGGAGCTGGATCTGGGACGTGAAAGGGCCAGTTTAGCAGCCATATTCTGCACCCTCTGCAGTTTCCCAATCAGATTTTTTGGGGCACCCAAAAGGAGGCCGTTACAGTAATCCAGCCGACTTAAAATAGTCCCACGGACTACCTCCGGCCTGGATCGAACAGGAAGCAGAGGCAAGACTCTGCGGAGCATACGGAGCAGCATCATACATGTTCCCGTGGTTTTGTTAACATGTAGGTCAAGTTGTAAATTAGGGCCGAACATGACCCCTAAATTACGGGCTGACTCCGATGCCGACACCGGTTCGGAAAAAGTGCTGGGCCAGAAGTCGGTAGGTAAAGCCCGCGGGATCCGATCAGTGGAACAGTGGAGCACCTCCGTCTTCGAGCTATTAAATTGCAAAGAATTTGCTTGAAGCCAGTCCGCTGTAGCTGCCATGCAGCGATGGAAGGTGTTCAGCGAGATAGCATTGCTTCCTTCCAAGGAAAACACCAGCTGAGTGTCGTCGGCATAATTAAATGCCGAGACCCCAAAAGATTTTATTAGCTGGACAAGTGGACGGAGGTACAGGTTAAACAATAGCGGGCTGATGGCCGAGCCCTGTGGCACCCCCTGTCCAATTTTCCTTGGCTCCGAGCTGAAAGGCGGAAGTGACACCAGCTGTTGCCTGCCCTCGAGGTAAGACATCAGCCAGTCTCTGGCCCCCTCGCAAATCCCGCACTCTTCCAGCCTCTGAACCAGGGTCCGATGGCAGACCGTGTCGAACGCGGCCGACATGTCGAGCAGCACCAAAAAGGCTGCCCGACCACTGTCGACACGCGAACGCAGGTTATCCAACACGGTCACAAGTGCGGTCTCCGTCCCGTGACCAGGTCGGAAGCCAAACTGGGCCTCATCGAACCACCCAATATGTTCCAGATAGCCGGAGAGAGAGCGAGTTACCCATTTCTCCAAGATCTTGATTGGAAAGGGAAGCAAGGAAATCGGCCTGTAGTTGGAAAGGACAGCTGGATCCAGGGTTGGCTTTTTTAGCAGAGGCGACACCACTGCTAGTTTCCAGCAGCCCGGGACAGAAGCCGATTCCAGAGATTGGCGACAAATTGAAAACAAAGGCGGGAACAGTTCTTCCTGAAAAGTTTTCCAAAATTTGGGGGGCAGTGGATCGAGCGGAGATCCAGATGACAACGAACAAGCCGTTTTACAAAATTCTTCAAAGGACGGGAGAGGGAAGGAATCCAACCGCGGTGGTGAGATGATCAGATCACCCGCTCCAGAGGCCACCGCGGCCGGCTGGGGTCGACTGGGGGAACAGCCCGGAGCTCCCACGCCGGCTGGCTGGGGTCGACTGGGCTGCCCCACCGGAGCTCCCACACCGACTGGCTGGGGTCGACTGGATAAGCTGCCCGGAGCTCCCAGATCGGCGACACTTGTGCTCCATTGGGGTCGACTGGACTGCTCCACCGGAGCTCCCTCGCCAACCGGCTGGGGTCGACTGGGAGAGCAGGCCGGAGCTCCCAAATCAGAGACACTAGTGCCTCTCTGGGGTCGACTGAGCTGCTCCACCGGAGCTTCCACGCCAACTGGCTGGGGTCGACTGGGTGAGTTACCCGGAGCTCCCAGATCAGACACAACAGTGCTTGTCAGGGGTCGACTGGGCTGCTCGCCCGGAGCTCCCGTATCCGTCGGTTGGGGTCAGCTGGGTGAGCTGGCCGGAGCTCCCAGAACAGAGACAGCAGTGCTTGTCTGGGGTCGACTGGACTGCTCACCCGGAGCTCCCATAGCCGTCGGTTGGGGTCGACTGGGTGAGCCGCTCAGAGCGCCCAGATCCAGAACCCCGATGACCCTCTGGGGTTGGCTGCCCGAGGCTCCCCGCCCCCTGTCAGAAGGGCTCGCAAGGCAGGCCTCCTCAGTTGCAGGAAGTGTTAGGCCGGCCAGAATCTTAGCGGTCTTCTCCTCGAAGGCCAGCGCCAGCGAGTCGCATAACGCCTGAGAGGCTCGCACGGAGTTAGCCGCGCAGACCGGGTGGGACAAGTCTTTAACAATCTTAAACAAGGCTTGAGATTTATTAGGCGCCTGTAATAAGGATGTTTGTATAAAAGACGTCTTGGCCTGCTTGATCTGCTCCTTGTAACCTCTCAGTGCGAGTCTAAACAGGACTTTAGCCGAGGGGGAGTAATCCCTTCTCCATGCTCTCTCTGCCCGTTTACAGCTCAGCTTCAGGTGTTGTAGCTCCACCATAAACCAAGGAAAGGCCCGATTCGCCCTCGCTCTTGCTTTCCGAAGAGGCACGATGTTATCGAGTGACTCGGTAATAGACCGGCAGAAGGAGGAGTAGCTGTCTTCCACTGAGTTCCCCAGGCCAAAGTTGGCAGAAGTCAAAGAGGGTAGAGGCGCTAGACTAAGCAGTCTAGACCACGGTCGACCCACTTGCGAGAGTCCCACCCCTGAAACCTCCGGGGGATTGTTCCCAAGGCATAGGGAGAAGACCACCAACGCGTGATCCGTCCAATATTGGACTAAGATGTCAATGATCACCGCCAAGTGGGCGCCCGCAAAGATGAGGTCGAGCATATGACCACCCCTGTGAGTCGGGGAGCCAACCAGTTGTTGCAGGTGGATATCGACCAAAGCCTGGCAGAGTGAGGTAAAAGCTCCATCTAAAGGGCCCCCCTGCCAGAGATTAAAATCTCCCAGGACCAGTAGATTAGAATGAGTGTTGGAAAGATCGTACACTAGGTCCAGGAACTCCGGCAGCGACGAGGCCGAACCCGGCGGTCTGTAGCATAACACGCCAGATAGCAGCGTTCTCTCTGGGTTACTGAATGAAAAACCCATAAGCTCGAAACCCGAAACTTCGCCGATTTTAAGCTGAGAGACATCCAGCTGTTCGCGGAAAATAATACCAATTCCGCCGCCACGATTTAGTGGGCGCGGAGTATGGATAATTTTGAAGCCCGGGGGACAGGCCAGGCCGAGTTCTACTAGGCAGTCTTCCCGAGTCCAGGTCTCCGTCATAAACAACACATCCAACCCGGAGGATTCAACCAGGAAGGCGATCTCCGTGTGGTGTTTGCAGAGTGACCGCACATTAAGCAACCCACAGAGGAGTGGCTGGGGCGGCGAACGAGTGCAAGGACCGTGTGTTACAGGGTCACGCGGTGGTCTCAAAGCCCACAAGTCTGAGTGGGAGTAAACCCGAGGGGAAGGGAGCAGGTTGCCAGAGGCAGCGGCCCTATGCGCGTCCGTTGCGCGAACGGGCGCAAACGGGCTTACCTCTGGCGCACCTCCGGCGCGTCTACGGCGCGTCCGCTGCGCGCCAGTCCCTCCACCATGTTAAGAAGCCTGACCAAAAGGTCACGTGGGTCCTGGCAGGGCGAGTGGCTCTCCCTCAGCAAGATGGCGCTCCCACAGAGAGAGCTTCCCCCAATCCAAAATGGCGCTCTCCGATCGGCGCGAGGAATAAACAGTGCCCCCGAGTCCCTTCTAACCCACAAGTGTGGGTATGCAGGATATATTGTAACTGTATTTGTTTTGTCTTCCACAGATGCTAATTTTATAATATATAATTTTATTATTATTTATTACGTTTACGATAAGTATAAATAACTGTTAAGAATGGCCAATGGAGTATGCTTCTACAGAGGTGAAATAACAAAACATGGATGGAGTACATAAGTGTTCAAAGATGGTTTGTATCTTTTATATACATTTGAAAAACTTAAAATATAAACATACTCAGTGTACCAGTATTCTTTGCATTTTACTACAACACATCTACTAGTTTGGACCAGGTAAGGTGAATAGACATATTGTACTTTTTTTAGTACTGTGTTTTATAATAACAGCCTGGGTTTTTTCCAATAGTGAAAACTGAACATTCATATAAATAATTATAAATATATAATGTTATAAAGTAGTTGAGAATGGTATTTATATAATAGTTTTTAAAGGGAAAATTAGTTGATAAAGCTAGTTTTGTGTTCTGTATTAGGAAAAATTATAAAATAAAGTGTTTATGTTTTTGTAGAAGGACCTTAGCATAACAATGGAAAATCAAGGAAACAATAAGGAACACGATTTTGAAAATACTAACACTGTCGTAGAAGAGATCAACATATCTTTTACGAGCAACGTTAATGAAGTGGAAGAAATGAATGCTGGAGATATCAGCTGTGATTTTCTTGATGAAACCTTGGATGATGCTTTTGCGGAAGCATTAGATGAGATTGAGATTCATCAGATTACTTTTGAAATTGATAACCAGGAAAATAAAATGCCTGATGAAATTATTTTAGAAGCTGTATTAAATTATGAAATGTTACAAGAATACATTTATTATTATATAATAATAATAGTTTGAGACACTCTGCTTCCAGAATTGTAATCATTCAGCTACTACCCAAGTTCTCATGGTGCAAAGTGGGCCTTAGGGTATGGACTGCTTCAAACCCTTATAGACTACATCTGTATTTTGTATGCACCGGCAAATGTGTCTTTTACAGCTTCTATTCCCCAGTCTGTATCATTAGACTTTAACCAAACACTCTCACACTACTGTTTCAATGTTGTAGTGAGCCATTCAGCAGTATTTGCTTATCTATATACTGTTCTAAAAGGGAGGCTGCTATACATTCAGCCAGACACTCTCACTTTCACTCTCACTTGGCACTTCACATTCACCATACACTATTAATGTATTCATTCATTCATTTGTGAACTACACATTCATTTTGACAAACTTTTACACACTAACATTGACATATAGTTCTTTTTTTGACCAGTGAAGGTAGTTCTAAAAAGAACTGTTTTATTTGTCTTTTTAGTCTTCTATTTTTTTGTATTTTTTCCAAATTTTTTTTTTTAAACCAAAAAAATGGAACTGGAAACAAAAAAACTGTGGAACAGGAACACAAAAGTAAAAAACAAATTTATGTTTTGGACAACGGTGCTCTTCTTTCCTCTTCACAATGAGGTCGATTGGCTGCTCACCGTAAGAAAAGTAATTAGTTGCAATATTTACAATGAAATTTCAGATCTGCAAACTGTGGCACAATAATAGGAAGCGGACTGCTCGGAGGAGGTGGGAGTGCAGTTGAGGTACTAGGAACTGCAGGTTGAGGATTCTCCTGCAACCTTTGTGTTGCCATCCTTGCATAGTTATTTGGATGCAAATTTTTGACATGGCGAACCATGCTGGCTGTACCGAAAGAGTACTTTTTAGTGGGGTCACCCCTGGAAAGAGTATCCTCACAGATCTTGCAAGTTACTTTCGGTACATTGCCCTTTTTCTGTAACTCAAGATATGTAAAAAACTTCCAAATGAAAGCTTATTTTTTCTTTTTCTGAGGTTGCTCAGCAACAAATTCTTCCTCAGAGGTATGTTCTGATGAAGTCTCAAAAAGAGCAGCCATTGTATAGTTTGTTTCTAAAGGACTACAGCTCCACAGAATAGATGCTTCTCCTGAGAAAGTCCAAGTAGAATGATCAAAATGGGAAGGGTCTTTCAACAGTTGAAATAGGAAATATTATGAACCAATCAAAACTTTCCTTCTATGGCCACATGGCTTTGCGTACGCTTACCGCGCGTTTACGGTGCGCTTACGCTGCGAGTACATACGACATACCGTTGCGATTTTCGTAATGCTTTCAAAAGTAATATATGCTTATTAAAAGTTAAAAAAGTATGTTCATGATTATCCCAGATAATGTCTTCCCTTAGTATGTACATTAAATACATAAATATATGTTTTTAAACAATTAGAAACTTTCGCGCCGTACGCCCACGGGGCGCTGTACATGACATCACACGGAAGCGTTGAGGCGACGCGTAACGTCAAAGCGCATTCGTAACGTATGCACGGGTACACGCAGAGTACGATTTGCAGTACAAAGTATGGTGCGATCACTGTACGCGTACAGTATGATTGTCCAAAAAAAAATTAGCAAGGAATTATAACTAAATTTAATTTTAAAATAATATTAAAAAATGTAATTAAGAAAATATATTTTTGAATTTAGTTTTGTTTTTATTTTACATTAAGAATGTGAAATATAATTAAAAAAATTAAATAAATTTAATTATTTATAATAAAAATGTAAGAAATTAGTAGAAAAAGAAAGAAATATGATATTAAATACATTTAAAAATTATCATTTACAAAACCTTTAAAATTCACTGAAAAAAAAATAGGATTGAGCCATGTTATAGTTACGAATCAGCATTTAAAAAACCTTTAAAATTTACTGAAAAAACCATTGGTTTCACACACGTTATAGTTAGGAATTAGCATTTAAAAAACCTTAGAAATTCACTGAAAAAACCATAGGTTTCACACATGTTATAGTTAGCTGGATATTTCACTCATACAAAACCATTGAAATTCCCATGTTATAGTTAGTTCAGCTAACTATAACTCGCGCGCCCGCAATGCACTGCTGATGACATCACATATTACATCACTCATGACATGGGCGCGCGAGATGTAGTTAGTACAACTAACTAAGGGGCCTATTAGGATGGCGGACGGACTTGCGTCCGTCCGCCACCCCCGAGGTAGAGGGACCGTCTGCAAGGGCAGCGGCGTTCCCTCCATGCCAATTAGGTTGTGACCGCCACCCTGGCGGTCACATCCTGTATCTTTAACATTGCGGCGGGTGCTGCTTCAAGCAGCATCCGCCGCAATGTTAAAAATGCATGCATTGCATTTGCATGCACAAAGCGGCAGGCACCGCAAGGGCCCCCCAGAAGCAAAGGTCCACATGATTTTCCACGGCAGAAAAACCGCCGCGGAAAAGCATGTTTACACATGCTTCCTAATTTGGCTGGCGGTGTCTTGCAGACACAGCCACCAAATAGCAGGCTACACCCCGAGGATCAGCGGCGGACGGACCTGCAGTCGGCTGCTGATCCTACCGCCATCCTGATCTGGCGGGTGGTGTTTACAGGGACCGCGGCGGTGAATACGCATCCTCCGGGCTGGTGGTGGCTTCCACCGGCCCGGAGGATGCGGATTCACCGCCATCCTAATCGACCCTTAAATCAGGGGAATTTCAATGGTTTTGTACGAGTGAAGTGTCCAGCTAACTATAACACCCCAAAAACCTATGGTTATTTCAGTGAATTTCTAAGGTTTTTTAAATTTTAATTCCTACCTATATCAGGCCTGAAACCTGTTTTTTTCTGTGAATTTTAAAGGTTTTTTAAATGCTAATTCCTAACTATATCAAGCCTGAAACCCATGTTTTTTTCAGTGGATGTCAAAGGTTTTTTAAATGCTAATTCCTAACTATAGGGCCCATTATGATCGCGGACAGACTTGAGTCCATAGAGTAGGAGGGAACCTCCGCATGGCCTGCGGAGTTCCCTCCTGTCCAATTAGGATGTGACCGCCACCCTGGCGGTCACATCCTCTATTTTTACCATTGCGGCGGGTGCGGCTTCAATCTGCACCTGCCGCAATGGTAAAAATGCATACATTGCATTTGTATGCAGAAAGCGTCAGGCACCGTGCGGTGCCTGCCGATTTCTGCATACAAATGCAGGGGGGTACCATAGGTACCCCCCATGTGCACCCCCCACACCCCCTTCACCCAGGGGGCCCGGCAGTGAAGTTCCACATGCTTTTCCACGGCGGAAAACCCGCCGCGGAAAAGCATTTTTTGAAGCCCATCCTAATATGGCTGGCGGTGTCTGAGAGACACCGCCACCATATTAGAGCTTTTCCGCTGCGGTTGTAAGCCAACCGCGGCGGAAAAGCTGCGGACGGAAACCAGGACCCACCAGCCATCCTAATGTGGTGGTGGGTCTTTGGTGGGTCCGACGCGGTTTTTCCGCATCCTCCGGGCCGGCGGTGGCTTCCGCCGGCCCGGAGGATGCGGAAAAACCGCAATCATAAAAGGCCCTTAAATCAGGCCTGAAACCTATGGTTTTTTCAGTGAATTTCAAAAGTTTTATAAATGAAAATGTTTAATGTATTAATTGTTATACAGATTTTTTTGATACTGATTTACTACAGTTTTTAAACTATTTATTTTTAGATTTTCTATTTTTTAATTACATTATAATTACACTTGCAGCCCGTCCCGACCTGGTCCAGGAGCAATCAGGCTTCCCCACCCCCCGCCCGCCCCGACATTGTCCAGCAGCCCGGGACCCCGCCCGTCCCGACATTGTCCAGCAGCCCGGGCCCCCGCCCGCCCCGACCCCCGCCTGCCCCGTCCCCTGCCTGTCCCGACCCCCGCCTGCCCCTACATTGTCCGTGGGTCCCCCGGAGCCTTACCTCAGCCGCCGCTCCTCCCCCACGCTCCTCAGTTCACCGCTCCGCCGCTCCTCGCCGCTCGTCACCGCTCCTCCCGCCTGTCTGCCAGTCCTCACCGCCTGTCCGCTGCTCATCACCACTCCTCCCCCGCGCCAAGTCTGCCGCTCCTGGACGCTGCTCCTCCCCGCGATCCTGACGTCAGCACGCAGGTCGCGGCCGGCGCTACTTCGAAGGGACTACTTTTTTTTTAAGGTACATTTTTTAAATAACGCATATTTTTATAGTTTATATAGCCTATGTCCATCTGCACACCCTGACGATTACAATGATGTATCGGGTGTGTGGATTGGCGCTGTGGTTCCCGAGTTTACCCGCCTCAAAGGTTCAAAGTTCTTGCTTTATAATATTAGTATAGATTATATATTACAATACAAAATATACTTTCTCAGAATGAATTACTTTAGTTTAAATACTTTGCAAGTAGGCAATAGAATGTTAAGTACAGTAGTTACAGTTGTTGCAATGGGCAACACAATTTCAAACACAATGTAACATTGAGCTCAAAGTAAATTTCTAGTCAAATGCAATTAGTTACTTTATGGATTATTTTTCTAACCACAGGACTGGACCCTAGATTCAGTCCTTGGACATCTCCTGTAAACTGTTGAGTAAAAGTGTTATGGTTACAGTAGTGATTTTTAAGGAATATTATTGTATTTTAAAAGTTGACAAATGTTTTCACATAGAATCACCAATGTTATCCTATGGCAGAAAATGCAATTAGCAGGAAAGTAGTGTTTTTTTTAGTTTTTCTTACACAGTGGATCCAGCACTGGTACATCTCCTGTAAACAGTTGAAAGAATGTGTTTAAGTCATACAGATGATTTTTTTGGAATATTTTTACTTTATGAAAATAGGCACTTTGAAACTTTTCTGCTGAAAACCACACAATGGGTTCCTATGGAAGGAAATACAAGTTACTGGTAAGTACGCCTAGAATTACTTTTCAGGGCCAGTGCTGGGCTAAAAGATGCAGCACTGGGTTCTCTCCTGATAACAGAGGAGTAAATCGAAATTCGTAGTTCGGCTGATTTTAGAGGAAAATTTGTACGTTTCAAAAATCGACACTTACAAACTTTTCTGGTGAAAACCACTCAATGGATTCCTATGAAGGAAATACAAGTTACCGGTAAGTACGCTTAGAATTACTTTTCAGGGCCAGTGCTGGGCTAAAAGATGCAGCACTGGGTTCTCTCCTGATAACAGAGGAGTAAATCGAAATTCGTAGTTCGGCTGATTTTAGAGGAAAATTTTTACGTTTCAAAAATCGACACATAGAAACTTTTTATAGTACAACTAACTGATATAGTTAGTTGTACTGACTACATCTCACGCGCCCATGTCATGAGTGATGTAATATGTGACGTTATCAGCAGTGCATTGCGAGCGGGTGAGTTATAGTTAGCTGAACTAACTATAACGGGGGAATTTCAATGGTTTTGTATGAGTGAAATGTCCAGCTAACTATAACATGTTTTTTCAGTGAATTTCTAAGGTTTTTTAAATGCTAATTCCTAACTATAACGTGGCTGAAACCTATGGTTTTTTCAGTGAATTTCTAAGGTTTTTTAATTGCTAATTCCTAACTATAAAGTGTGTGAAACCTATCTTTTTTTTCAGTGAATTTCATAGGTTTATGTAAATGTTAATTTGTGTGGATGTGGATAGAAGACTGTATGCATACAGCATACGGCTTTGAAGCAGTCCTTGTCCTAAGGCCTACTTCGCTGCGTAAGTACTGGCTACTGACTGAATCAGTAGAATACTGTAAAGAGAGTGTCTGAGTGAATCTATAAGGGCTTGAGTTTTAGTACAGTGAATGGTTAAGTACATAGTGCTTAATGCTTTATTAATATTAAACAATAAAATTATTCTTCAGACATCTCATATTTTAACACAGCTTCTAAAAGGAGTTCATCTGGTACTTCTTCAAGATCATACTGCTGGTTTGACATTTCAAACTTTATAGCTTCCAGTAACTCTACGTGATCCAGTGCTTCCAAAAAATCAGCATCATTGCTTTCATTTTCAAAATCACAGGTGATATCTGCAGTACTGATGTCCTCTAATTCAGTCTCGCTGCCTGTTATAGGTAGATTTTGTACTTCAATTAAACTGTTGCTCATTTTCAATGTGTCTTCGGTCATATTCTCCTCTTTATCCATAACAAATCTGTTATGTTCTAGGTCCTTGCACAAAAACATAAACACTTCACTTTAACAGTTTTCTTAGTACATGATACAAAAGTAGGTTTATCAACTATTTTGGCCCAAAAAAAATATTATGTAAATACTATTGTCTAATAACATTCCAACAGTAGTGTTTTAGTACTTCATAAGGTTATATAAATATAATTGCTTATAAACATATCCTGTAATTAAGTTTTCATAAAATTCGAAACCAGTCACTGCTTATGACTATGGAAAATGACTCAGGCTCTTATACTAAAATGCAGTACTAAAAAATGTAGAATATGTCTATTCACCTTACCCCTTCCAAACTAGTAAATGTGTTTTAGTAAAATGCAAAGGATACTGTTGCTTGTCTAGAATAACACTGAATCTGTGTGTAGTTAGGTACCATTTTCACACTAGTTTTTGAATACTTCATGTGTTTTCACACACATCAATCCTTAAAGACCTATCCAGTACTCACCTTTTAACATAATTAGAAATTAGTCATTGCTTATATAAGTCAAAAATACGCACAGCAACAAAGTATTGTGTATAATGAGGACATATTTATATTGAGAAGAAAAGCTACACACAGTAACTTATCCTGTCCTTCTAAATATGAAAGAGTATTTGAAAACACACTCTGTGACATATTTTATGTTGAGCAATTTGGTCTCTTTTAATCCTGAAAGTCCCTGATCTCTACTTGCCAAGCATGTCTTTCTATTCAATACCATACAGGTGCGTTGCAGAGACCTGTTCTCAAGCCATGTCCCATTTTATACACTATGACATCTTAGCGTACCACTATCTCACTGTAAGTAATACCTTGCTTAATCTTTCCAACGCCCCAAGCGCCAGCACACCTTTCCGAGGGTAGCTTTACGATTTACAAATGCTAGCATTTTTTTTAATTAAGAAGCATGGTAATAACAAATGTTAATCTATTTTTTTTCTTCTATTGTAAACGATATTTATTTATGTCTTCTATTTAAATGTTTTTAATCATGAGAATGCAAAAAACACAGTTTACCGAGTAACATTTTATAAAATCTCCAACATATGTAGATAATAATGACCTTATATGTGTTACTATGGAAATTGAAACCTTTACAGTTTCACAGTTTGTAACTTTTCCCAACACGTGCAGAAGTAAAACAGTTAAAAACTCAGCACGTGTAAACTGTAAAACATGGCATCTACATAGGCGGAGCAAATCTTCCTTCCATAGACTATTAAAGAACCAAAAGCTATATAAACCACACCTAATGTGCAATTAGTTTCGTTTTCGCGAGTTATTTCTGAATCGCCAATCTGTAATGCAGGTTCCCTTTTCTAGCATCGGATTCTTCTTTTGCGTCAACAAACATATTCCGGAGTTGTAAGTTGTTTCAATATGGCATAGGCATAGTACTTAGTTATAATTTGTGGATAATTGTCAATATTTAAACATTTATATCTAGAAAGAAAATGCTATTGCATTTTTTTCGCTTTTTCTCTGTAACGTCAGCAACTTGTTTTCAGAAACAGATAGGTTACAACAAACATTGCTCCTTTTCTGGCTCCTTTCAGCTTATATATTGTGACTTTCTATATTATAATGTTGACACTGTACTTCACTTGAGAGGTGTTGGTGACCCGTCGGCGCAAACCCTAAACATTTACAATCAACGTCACCATCTTCCAGTTGTTATTGTGTTTTCCCCTAGAGGTCATATACTGTTAATATGTATATTATAACATTAACAGTTATGCTGATGTCTGTGGAGTTCATGATACGTCGGCACAAAAAGTAAAGATATATAAGCAATCTCACCGGCTTTTGGTTTTTAGTCTGTTACCCGCTTGTGATCATATGCTGTGAAAATATATATATATATTATAATTCTCACAGTTATGAATTCAGAGGAGTTTATGACCCGTCGCCACGAAGATCAAACTTTTTCACCTCCTGGAGAAAAGAAGTTCAGTAAATAATTACCGCTTGAAAATATTTCATTATGGATGTTCTGATAAATAGATAACTTTATTTTCCTTTTCTTTTTACTGCAACAATGGTATCGATCGTTATATTGTAAAAGATTGTCCTATTGTTACGGAAGAGGAATAGGAGATTTTTCAGCGCCATCTGTAATATATATATCTATATATTTTTTTTCAAGAAATATATTTTACGAAAATGCACAATAAAATATATAGCTATCATGCATACTTTGTTACTTTAAATATTTGATAAACCCTACATTTTTAAATATTATTTTCTAATTTCTATTCTTATTTGCGGTTCCTATTCACCTTCTCCCTAAAGAATATATAGGGCCAGTACTTACTATTATATGAGTACCATCCTATATATTCTTAAGTGACTATGTGATTTGTTAGCGGAACAGTGTGCAACCTCTAAGCACTATGACAGAACGTTCCTGAATTCTACAGAATATAATTTGAAAAATAATAATGCATACATTTCTATGCAATATGAATTCACTTGTATTTAACTGTTTTTTACTTGTTTTCTTGACCTCAGATAATGTAGTGCAGGAGTGTTTGCTGTAGCAGAAAAAAGAAGGATGTGGCCACGCTTAACTGATATTTTATGAAATTCCATTTTTAATTCTCACCCCTTTCATATATACAGTGACAGTTTCTGAAGAAAGTTTATTTGTATTTGCTTAATAAAAACTGTTGCAAACCTAGATTGAATTTTTTGCTGCGCAACCACACCTCCCCATCAGAAAAGTAAACACCACATTATAAGTAAATAGTACTCCTAAGAAGTATGTCACCCGCAAACTTGATTTAAAAAAACAGCGCAAGACACTGTCATTTTTCCACCGTGATTTATACACCATACGGCAATTATATAAATGACCCTTGAAACATATAAAAACATTTTTTTTACCTCATAATCCCTCTCCACCACCTTATGAGCACTGTACAGAGTTATTATTGTTCCTAACCTGCCCTCTACCACTTTCTTTTCCCATACTCCTTTGGAAGTGCGTCACAAAATCACTCAAAAACAGTCAACTGTTCCCACCCAATAAGGAGCAAACTTGTGTTAGGAGCACTATAGCCAATAAAATGTCCATGTTATTCCGCATAGGAGGAAGGGATGACTGCCAAAACCTCTACTTTTAATACTTCACAGCCAATGAACATTAAGCTTTATAAGGTCCCGCTTGGAACAAGTTTCCCTAATACTCGTTGAACAGGAAGGAATCGCTAACAACACTTTCAATTTCAACAGTTTACAGCCAATAAACATTAAGCTTAGGAAAGTCCTCCTTAAAACACGTCAGCCAATCAGATGTCCCTCCTACTCCGCAGAGCAGAAATGAATGGCTGACAACACTTCTACTTTCAATAGTTCGCAACCAACCAACATAAAGCTCAGGAAAGTCCTCCATACAACATGAAAGCCAATTACATGGCCTTGCAACTCTCTGGAGCACAAGTGAATTACAGAAAATACTTCTACTTTCAATAGTTCACACCCAAATGAACATTAAAATTGTTGTTAGAACACTTTAGCCAATTAAATGTTAAATTTGTATCCCGCACAGATACAAAACACGTCATCCTACATATTAATACATTGCCTGTAACAAAGTGACTGTATCCAATAAATAAACATTATTCCACATTATATTAAAGAAAAGACGCAATAAGCAGCATTGTTGTTTTCCCGTTATAATTTCCACAGCCTACTGCACCCCCCTTCCAACATGAGTGAAGCCCCGGGACTGTGAGGGCCCCAGCGAACCCCTGCTATTATTTTTATTATATTTTCCACTGATTTCTACGACTAACGGGTCCTACGGAAAAAAAATGTAACTCCACCAAGTAAATATTTCTATTACCAACATAGGGGCCTATTAGGATGGCGGACGGACCTGCGTCCGTCCTCCACCCTAGAGGTGGAGGGACCGTCCGCAAGGGCAGCGGCGGTCCCTCTGTGCGAATTAGGATGTGACCGCCACCCTGACGGTCACATCCTGTATTTTTAACACTGCGGCGGGTGCTGCTGTAGTGTAGTTCCTATTATCCCAATAGGCTCTGCGCATTGGAATAATACCTTCAATAGTATAGGCCTAGACCAGACGTTAACTAGGTCTACTACTGTCGATATTAGACTTAAAGTTTTGGGTTTGCCAGCTAGCTCAGAGTTCACTAGAAACTTTCTCGAATAGGCAAGGAGGAGTTGAACCTCCCTGGATAGACAAGAAGGGATTTAGTTTCTGACAACCATAGAACATGACAACTTTGCTCTCCCCTAATCAAGAGTGTATCTCTAGAGTCGTGTGAAAACAAAAGACAACTTATTTTACTCAGTCAGTACGTGCATTCTTAGTCTCACCAGATTGTAGAGAAAAGGAAGAGACGGGCGTGTTCAATAAAAGATGTTATTTATTGATCAGTCTCTTTTCTCATACAAGAGAAATGGATCGATATTATTGCAATACTTATGGTTAAGTAAAGTGCATACAATAAAAGCAGAAGTATAAAATAATACTGTAAAAACATTGATATGGTTTCTAAGCCATATGAAGGTTTAAAATGAATAAAATGAATACATACACATTTACATTTGACTAATCATACTCAACTGGTGTTATCAACTACGCCTACCCCGTGTACCTGACCTAAGCCTAATACGTGGGCGGGAATAGAAAGTTACAGTTTAAGTTAAGTTTGTTTTGCCAAGTGACTGACTAAAGAATTCTCTGCAAGGGGTTATTCAGTTCCGTACCTGGAATCTAGGATGAATGAGGGATGGTATCTCTCGTCTCTGGTCTCGATATTCCAGGCTGCCTGCGAGGGCTACCCGGAAGCGCCGGAGCTGGATTTCTCGGCAGGAGAAAGCAGCGTCTCGTTCTCAGCGCGTCAGGAAAGGCGGGGCTGCGCCAGCGGGGTCTGCTCTGCTCTGGGCTTCGGCAAGTCTGGCTGCTCCGATCTCGTCACCACCGCGTGTGTTTGCATAGGGCAATATCGGTAATATTTATACCTTTAAGGTGCTGAGATTGACGTAAGGATGGACATAGATACGTCAATAAGGATGTCATACGACCTGGTCGTTAGCACATTCTTTTGCTGAAGTTCTCGGTGAAATCAAAACAATGGCCGCAGGGTTTTTCCCAGGTCTGTCATAGGTTTGATTTGTTTTGAGAACTCCGTATGCCTTATCAGGGGCTGGAGGAATATCGCTTGTCTAATTAGATGGCAAGCGTTATGACCTAATCAGATAACACGTTCCTGTGCCGTAGTGTGGCTTTATCAGATAACGGTTCCTGCATCATGGGGGTTTTCTGCCTCATGGGATGGCTGCTAGTTAACTTGTTAACCAGAATAGGGTCAGGAATAGGGGGATCGATACAGAACCTATAGGAATACATCACACCCACTCCACGCTAACTATGGACATATTTACCAATCTATGCATAGTAAAACATACTGTAGAGTATCGTGTATACCTTACCACCCCAAAATACATAAATGCATTTTGAATTTATCAAATATACGGAAAAAACATTCACATGTAATATATGCACTCAAGCTGTAGAATAATGCTAAAGTAATCACGCATATCTATACATTATCACTAATTTGTATATGAGAATTTACACATGAAATGGCTCTTAATACAGAAAAAAGTTTCGAGACCATTCCATCACAGAATAAAATAATTATGAACATACCAGCGGGCAGCTAATGTCTATAAAGTATCTAAAAATAGAAATCTTAGTTCTCTAAGAATAGTTCTTACTTTAAGCAGAAAATAAGTGTCCCGAAAAATTCGTAAAAATATTTTGGGGCTGCTGAAAAAAATTGCTGTCCGTGAACTGGAAGGAAAATTATTCATGGTATTTTGCTATTCTAGTTGAAGGCCAAATTCAGGGAACGCCGTGTGCGAGCTTGCTCAAAAGTCTCTATTTCTGCTCTGGTGAGAACATCATATCATTTAGACTCTCGAAAAAGTTGTCAACAGCTTCCTGGGAGAGTTCCACTAACTCGGAAAAAGATGTAACCATGCATTCGTGCGCATGATTGTCTTCATTGACGCTTTGATTAGTATTGCTGACAGAAGGTCGTACCTGATCAATGCTGCTTTCATCTTGAACTTCACTACCCCTTAATCGTAGTGGTGAAGCTTCCACGAATGCCGTCATCAGGATTGGTAGCCGTTGAGGGCAGCACAAAGTATGAGCCTTTATTGGACTCAACAATGTTTCTGCATCCATTGGCGCATCTGATTGTAGAGTCAGACAGGTGTCTAACACGCATTCTTCTCCGCATAGCAAGCACCTTAATACAGGTAAAACACATTGATGCCACATTGGTCGAAATGAAAGAAACCAAGTCATGTTCAGGTCTCTAAGCCGGGATAGTCCCAGGATTTTTGATATCCGGTCCCGGTATCCAATGGCTAGGATTGTTTCTTCCCTTGTCGCAGGTGTTTTGTCTGTGACATGGTTTGCCATAACGAAATATAAGGACTAAGAATAGGATTCCTGCAATTAGTCCCAAAATGAGGGGAAGTCCATCAAAAATCGAATGGACGAAATCTGGAAAAATACCCAGTATGGCTTTGAATGGTGTTAATGCCATCGAAAATACTGTCTTAAATGCTTTTGAGACTCCACTGGTATCAGAAATATTTAAGATTTCATTCAGGATTTCTGCGAAATGTATGGGGGAATTAGTTTATAATAAGGAGTGAATCTCTGCAGTCGTCCTTGCGACTAGGAGATCATACGTTTCTTTTGATTACGTGAGTCTGGTCGGCGTCTGAAGAAGCACTGTTTTCATTCTGCTTAAAGTATCTATTCGAATAGAAGTAATTTTCAAGTTGGGCCATGCCCTTGCCTCCCTGTCTGGAAGGGAGCTGGGGAACAATAAGCGTCCACAGCACTTGACCTTCGCAGTCGTAGTTACGAGATAAGGAGTCCCGGGCATAAGACTACAGCATCTGCGATCTACAATTAGAATGTAACTCCCATTATAGAGTCTTTGAAAGAATGGTTCTATCTCTGTTGCAGGTGCGCCTAGCTGGTGACATGAAAGGTTATTTGAGTTCCCTTCACAGGCTCCATGCAAACTAATTCCATTACACAGAAGTGTACCGCTCAGTGACATTGCACAATTATCGCCACTAAGAAACACTTTCTGGCCTTTATTACTGACACATGCATGTGAATAGGGCAAGTTCCATGTTGTTTTAATGTACCCCTTTCCCATTTTTTCGTACATGCCAGCCTGTATATATTTTTGGCAGTATTGAAACCTGAAGGTTGATATTGGAATATTAATTATCCCATGTATTATCCATGCACTGACAGGTCGTTCTGACATTGTCACTGGTAATCTCTCGAGTTTCTCAATGCTCAGGATTGTATAATCAGCACCCTTCTGGGCCATACTGATTTGTTTATCAGTAAGGTTAAAGATATTGAATAGTGACGTTGTGTTGATTAAACGCCAAGGCACATAGCCTAAACGCAGGTTTTGTAACGTCCAGCCAAGATGTACAATAGAACGCAATTGAGACTGACCGTGTTGTAACAACAGTAAGTCTTGCGATATTATGTCGATTGCTGAAGACACAATGCTGTCCAGAGAAAAAATTCTGGAGGACAGAGTCATTAACCCATTGTCCACTACAGAAAGTGATTTTTCCAAATTAATACGGTCAATTTCCCGTATTCTTTCTGCTGTCTCAATTTGAGTCACCTTCCAGGCCTCGTTGTATGCTGCATATACAGAGGCTGCTATGAAACGTTTCTGACGCTGTTTGCGCGGTCCCATAATGAAATCACGCAAGTCAGCACCATCAGTAAGTAAAGTTAGGTGTTGCTTAATTTCTGCCAGTGTGGAAGTCTGTAGCCATTGAAGGCATAATTTGCCCACACTGTAGGTGGTTATTATTCCTGGGTGTTGTCTTTGGGAATATCTAGGGTCTGGCCTGGTCATTTTGAACCCCTGTGTTTTGTTCAGGAATCTGTTTTGACAGTTATTAGTATCTGTGGGCCAGATCAACCACTGTTTCCAATCAGGATGTGTTCTGTTTTGGTTTAATACATAATTTACGTCTATCTCTTCATCTGTGGAGCTATTGCTGTTCATTGTTGGTTTTGGAATAGACGGTTTATTTAAGTCTTTGATTTTGGCTAGGCCAAGACAGGTGGTTTGTTGAACAGTGTCATTTAAAAATATAATTTGTTCTGGGATCATGCAGGCTCTAAACAAGGATTCCATACCCTGTACTTGCCATTCTTTTGTACCCCAAACACTTTTTACTTCAACATTTTTGTCCCAATAATCAAAACCAAAAGTATTCATTTGTTCAAAGAATGAGTCTGAATATATCAATTTCGTGTTTGTTATCATGGTCTTTGTCCCTGTCTTATTTGACAATTTGAAATAAAATGTTTCAGCATTACTTGTGTTGAAACCTGAAAAGTATGAATATTTGTCATAAACGGTTCTTGAGCTTCCTTTTGGAGGGGTTGCACAATGTTCCCATTGATTATAATTTAAAACATTTCTAGGTTGTGCAGATCTATGTAGAAAATGGTTACCATAGTGGTTATAACAGTACATACTATCATAATTTGTCGAACCCTGCAAATAATCATGTTTGGTAAATTTAGCAGACATTACTAAGTCAGACATCATATTATTTATACTTTCAAAGTCCCAATCATCAGCAAATGAGCTTGGTTTTACAAAGTCACTCAATGAGATCTTAATTTGGTGTGGATATTTCAGGATTTCAACCGGACCATAAATTTCGTAGTCAGTTTTGTCCCATGCTACCCCACCCGGTATAGGATTGGCTGTGAAGTTGACTGAAGAAAGTTCTCTTTTCTCGACGTGTGAAGATGTGTGTGGTTTGAGGATCAAGTTGATTTTCTGACTTGCTGTGTCCATTTTAGCATATTTTCCCTCAATGAAGCGTCCCAAAGTTAGTACCATGATGAGCCAAAGTATGAGGATAAATGCACCAAAACCCACCCAAAATTCAATCCATGGAGAAATTAGATATGTTTCTTTCAGTTGTTTCAAAAGTACTTTAACTTTATCTTTAAAGGTTTTTGTTGATGGCTGTGTATTTGATTCAGTGAAGCCTTCAGAGGAATCAGCAAAGTTTATGAAGTAGCCGGATGCAGTTCTGTCTATTGTTCCAATTGCTTCAGGATTACTGTTTCTTGCATAGTCGTTTGTTACTTCATTATAGATTGGTGTGTCTCTGCTAAATGTTTTTATTTGGGTTTTCAGAGGTCTAAGTTCCATTGCATTGTTGCATAGTCCTTGTTGTAGTTCTGTAGGCGTTTCGAATGTGATTAGCCTCTTAGATTGAACCTCTGTGTTAGTAGCAAATCTTGGTGTTCTACTACTTCTCGGGAGTCCACTTGGCCTACTATTTGTTATCGGCCACATGTTGTGGTTTTACCAGGTCGATGGATACAACTCGGTTCTCCTTTTTACCAGCAAGCGGCGGTAGTACAACTGATCTTGTCCCGTTGACAGACAAGACAGGAACTGCTTTTCTGTAAGAAGGCCCAAATTCCTTCTTTACCGCGATCTTTTCTCTGACTAGATCCCCGATTTTTGGAATCCAGACAGGTCTTGCTGGGACAGGTGGTGGTTCTTCAGTGGTTGTTGGCTGCTGTTTCAACTTTATGTTGCTCAGGTCTTTTCTTGTTTCGTTTAAGTCCTGCAAAACAGCCAAACGATCTTTGATATCAAAGCATTTTTCCTTCACCACTGAAGTCTGACTGTCGAGATCTAAGACTAACATCCTAGTCCCAAATAGTAATTCGTACGGACTGAATCCCCTCAGAGAATTTCTTGGCAAGTTATTTAGACTACGTTGGACACTTATTGGATGTTTGACCCACCCAGTTCCCGAACCTAACATCCTTTCTGTTATAGATAGCTTTATGCCTTGGTTTTTTCTTTACACCATCCCGTATCCCTCAGGAAGGAAGTGAGAAGAGTCCCGCTGTGCTATGCTCATTTGGCCATGTTTCCCCTCAGGCTGGAGGGCTAGAGTGAAAACAATGGTCAAACGTAGCATGCTTCTAGCGTATATGCCATTTAGACTCGCAAATCTTTGTATAACAGTCCAGACGTCAGCCGAGTGCTGGTGATCTACATTATAAATGGAAACTAGCCTGTATATGTTAATCGGACGCTTTGCTTTTTACTGTTGATCTTTTCTGGAGTGAAACGACACGGTATTACACCGTTTCTCTCACCACTGCGATTTCTGTTACAGTTTGGGCAGTTCTTTACAAAAATGGTATGATGCAGGCTCATGCCTGGCCACCAGTACCTTGATTGTAATTCTTCCAGAGAATCTTTTAGTTTGAGGTGTCTGAGACCCTCGCCCATATGTGCGTCTGCTATTAACAAGTTTCTCCTGTCCATGTTTGGAATCACTCTATCCCCCACTCCAGGGATTCGAGCAAAAGGGACGGAGTTTGCATCGATTATGTATGTATAATTGAGTGGATAGTTGATCGGTAGCGCTGAGCAGTCGCCTTTTAATGACGTTTTCACCGCCAGCACTGTTTCACCGTCAATATACTTCACTGTACGCTTTTTTCGAGCTACGGAAGCCGATTTAGTTGCTACCGCTGTGGCTGTCTCAGCCAATGAATTCCCTGCAACGTGAACGCCATCACGCTGATGACTCAGTGAGTGTGTCACGTGAGTCTTTGGTAGTTCTTTTTGTAAAAGAGCTATTTGTTCCCAAAGCAGTTTTTGCTTTATTGTTGCATCTGTGTCATCTTTGTAACCGTTTTGAATCCATGTCTGCAAATCGTTGTTATATGATTTGACGCAGTAATATGAATCGGACACTATAAGTGTCGGGAATTCGCGATCCGCATTATCTAGCGCCATTTTCAATGCTATTATTTCAGTCTGTTGTTCTGAATTAGTTTCTACTGAGTGTGTTTTTGTTAATAGAGGTCTTAGTTTACCTCCGCGCCACACTTCTTTTGTAATCTCACATGTGGGGTTGTATGCTTGTTCTCCCCAAACGGAGGGTTGAGCATGTCCGTCTGTATAGATTACACAAGCGTATTGTCGTAAGGGCAGAATGTCGATAGGCAGAGGGAATGTTCTTTCATATTCTAGATTTTTCAATTCCTTTAGTTCTGGATCAAAGTAGTAGTATACTTTGTCCGTTGTAATTGAATTCACCCATTGTATCCATTCCGGATTCAATGTTGTTGTTGGTAAATTACAAGGTGTTGTTAGTGCCTCAAAGGCTGATTCTGCTGTTCTGACTGTGATACGTCTACCGTCCGCTTGATCTTTTTCTCTAGCTATTGCGGTTTGAACTGCATGAACAATGTTTTCTTTAATGCTGAATTTCTTTTCAGCTTCTGTGTACAAGTGTGATTTGAATGCAATTGGTACCTTTTCTCCCTCATTAGAGGTCAGGTATGTGAATCCGCATCTTCCTGGGATGACTCGAATCACAAGATTGCGTGTGTTATCACGTGTTTCTAATTTTGTTTTAATTAACATGTCTGTTTGTAAGGATCTCAAAAGTTCTGTGTGTATTTGAGTCCAATTGGTTCTTTTAAAATCTGGTTTTATTAGATCATAAAGGTGTTTGACCCTTTCTGCGTAATTTGCGATGTATGTTCTTCCGAAATTTAGGAAGCCTAGAATTGACTGTAGGTTTTTTAGCGTTCTAGGTGCTTGGAGTACGGCACATTTCTCTAGGAAATTGTCAGCCAGGCTTTTGCCTTCACTTGATAATTCGTATCCTAAGAACAGGACTGTTAGATGGGCAATTCTGGATTTTTTAAAGTTGAATTTGTAACCCTCTGCTGCGAACCCAAGTATTATGGTGTTCACTCTCTTCAAGTGAGTATCCAAGTCATCATCTGTTAAGTATATGTCGTCGACATAAGATAACGCTTCGTCATCATATGTTTGTAGTAATTCTGTTACTCTCGCTGAGAATACCCCTGGGCTATTCTTGTACCCCTGGGCTAACCGACAGAATTGTTTTTGAGTGCCATTTATTGAGAATGCAGACAAATATCTGCTCTCTGGTGCTATGTTCTGACAAAAGAATCCATTAGAGATGTCTAATGTTGTTTTGTATTTTTTGCGCACTATGTTATTCATTAGTGCAGCACTATGCGAGTTTTGCACTGCAAAAGTTTTGCAACATGAGTTAAGGTGTCGGTAATCCAAAACTAGACGATATGAATTGTCTGGTTTGGAGACCGGAAACAAAGGGTTGTTCATTTGTGAGGTGCAATTTCAATCACCCCCTGGTATTCTAATTGATCTAGGATTTCTTTTACCTGTTTTTTAGCTTCTTGCTTAATTGGGTACTGTCTTTGTGCAGTAGGTTGTGATTTTAACTGGATTTTGTGAGGAGGAGAGTCCTCATCCCATCCTACATGATTTTTATATAAAGCAGGAGCTTGAGCTACTGCCCACTTTCTGGCAAGTGTGTATTTTTTATGAATTGGGATATGATTTGAGAAGGCAGGCATAATTATTTCTTCGCCATGAGGGCACTCCCTGACAAACTCTGGTGGCCAGTCTTTTTCAGCTAGAAGGATGTCATAGCCCTTGGAGAGATTATCCCAAAATAGTCCCCTTATTTTTCTAGTCTTATCCCCTTCTATACGTAAAGTTATTTCATATATTTTGTGAGGTTTGCTAACTCTGGTGTCTGCAGTTTGCACTTGAAGATATTCATTCGTGTCCACTGTCTCCAGATGATTCATAAGGACTTTGCGAGCTATGCTCACTTCTGCTGCACTGTCTAGCATTGTCTGAGCCCATTCTCCGTTTTTCAGTTGTGTCCTCAGTATTCTCGGCATTGTTAACTACCTTGATACTGGCTACCTTCTTTTTTGGAAATTGTAATTTCTTTTTTAGATGAGCAGGTTCCTTGTCTTTGGACTTGGCGTGCTCTTCTCTTTGTTCTGATCGGCCTCTTCTTTCCGATTTCTGCGAGGAAGTCTGAAAAGATTGAGAGGGACGTGTATCAATGTCTTGATATCTATCAGGCTTCTTTATATTATCCCTATTTCTAAGGTTATATCTTTTCCCAGAGGGGTCACTTTGGGGTGACCTGTGTCTTTGGTTCGGAGATTTTTCTCTCCGCTGAGGAGACCTTCCTCTGGACTGGAATTTCTTTTCTTTAGGATTGGATTGTTTGTTTCCATCCCAGCTCTTTTTTTGTGATGTTGAATTATTATTAAAAAATATTTTTTCAGGACTTTCAATCAATTGTGGTTTTACTGGTATTCCACCTAAACTATCTCTACCTAGTTCCTCATAGGATTTTTCTATAATTCTGGCAATTTCAGCTGGTTGGTCTGCTATATCTGTCTCCTTTAACCTCTGGCGGATCGCCACGTTTGCTGCTTCTCCCTTTATGTTGGCTAATAATATAGCCGAGACCTGCTTGAAGTCTTTTAGTAATTTCATACCAAGAGTTAAAGCGGGTTCTGGACCGTATTCGTCTTGAATTTGTTTTAGCACATCTGGTATTACCGAAATGGATGGAACACCGTGCGTTTTTGTGTAAATGGAAGCAAAGACTGTATCCCAAGTGTCACAGTCCTCCACGTGTGGTGCGATTCCCATTGGAAGACAGATAGTCAGAATCCTGTGTTTTTCTAACGGGGTGGTGTCTGGAAACACCGCCTCTATTTGGGTGATTTTTTGTGCTAACCAGAATGGTATTTGTTCCCGTTTAGCTGGTACTTTACCTAGGCAGGATTGTATGTTCTGTGGTGTAATTTTATTTGTGTTCCCCTGGTGAGGGGTCATCTGTGGAATTTTAATTGCTGGTTGAATTGTTGAAGTCCGCATCACATATTGGACTAATTGTCTATGTAATTTTATTAATTGTTTTAGCTGTGTTAAAAGCTCTGCTTGAGACATCCCATTGATGTCTGGATGTGGTGTGTATCCGGCTAGGACCGGCCACGTTGCTCCTGGTCTACCTAATGGACCGAGCCTGGTGATGTGATTATTATGTTTTAGGGCGCCATTAAATAAGAGCAGATGCTCTTGAAATTTAAGTGGTACTTCCACCTCCTCGAAAGGAGTGTACTCATTAGGAGGGTCCTCTGTTTTGTAATAGTGGAAGTACTTTGTTACAGCATTTGCTGCTGGAAAGTGTATCCATGAATAATATACCTCTGTCTGCCGATATTCGTGTGCCTCAATCACGAATATGACTGTGCCACCTCTAGGTGTCAGTCCATTTTCTATAAGTTTTAAAGTTATAGATTTCCTCTTGATGACCGGGATGAGTATTATATCCGGGTCTGTGTCTTGCAGTGCATTATCAGCAGCTGCGAGTTCAGTTGCTATCCTAACTGTCTCTCTTTCGTCATCACTGTCTCCCATTTTACCGACAGGAACGTTATTTAGTTTGTTTGCAGATCAGGTTTCTTATGGAAACAAAGAGTAGATGCGCAATATTTTGGAACAGTGTATCCTTAAACGTTGACTAAACCAAGAACCATACATAGGAGTTTCCTCCTGCGAGGTCTGGCGGATATTACCTTTTAAACATTCCAGACGTCTTTGGAGTAATATGGGAAAAGGGGTCTGAGTGAAAAAGCACGACTGAGTTACTCTAAATGTCTTACGTTAGTTTTATCGCCCTTCCAAACGCGTTGGGCGCCATGTAGTGTAGTTCCTATTATCCCAATAGGCTCTGCGCATTGGAATAATACCTTCAATAGTATAGGCCTAGACCAGACGTTAACTAGGTCTACTACTGTCGATATTAGACTTAAAGTTTTGGGTTTGCCAGCTAGCTCAGAGTTCACTAGAAACTTTCTCGAATAGGCAAGGAGGAGTTGAACCTCCCTGGATAGACAAGAAGGGATTTAGTTTCTGACAACCATAGAACATGACAACTTTGCTCTCCCCTAATCAAGAGTGTATCTCTAGAGTTGTGTGAAAACAAAAGACAACTTATTTTACTCAGTCAGTACGTGCATTCTTAGTCTCACCAGATTGTAGAGAAAAGGAAGAGACGGGCGTGTTCAATAAAAGATGTTATTTATTGATCATTCTCTTTTCTCATACAAGAGAAATGGATCGATATTATTGCAATACTTATGGTTAAGTAAAGTGCATACAATAAAAGCAGAAGTATAAAATAATACTGTAAAAACATTGATATGGTTTCTAAGCCATATGAAGGTTTAAAATGAATAAAATGAATACATACACATTTACATTTGACTAATCGTACTCAACTGGTGTTTCTAACTACGCCTACCCCGTGTACCTGACCTAAGCCTAATACGTGGGCGGGAATAGAAAGTTACAGTTTAAGTTAAGTTTGTTTTGCCAAGTGACTGACTAAAGAATTCTCTGCAAGGGGTTATTCAGTTCCGTACCTGGAATCTAGGATGAATGAGGGATGGTATCTCTCGTCTCTGGTCTCGATATTCCAGGCTGCCTGCGAGGGCTACCCGGAAGCGCCGGAGCTGGATTTCTCGGCAGGAGAAAGCAGCGTCTCGTTCTCAGCGCGTCAGAAAAGGCGGGGCTGCGCCAGCGGGGTCTGCTCTGCTCTGGGCTTCGGCAAGTCTGGCTGCTCCGATCTCGTCACCACCGCGTGTGTTTGCATAGGGCAATATCGGTAATATTTATACCTTTAAGGTGCTGAGATTGATGTAAGGATGGACATAGATACGTCAATAAGGATGTCATACGACCTGGTCGTTAGCACATTCTTTTGCTGAAGTTCTCGGTGAAATCAAAACAATGGCAGCAGGGTTTTTCCCAGGTCTGTCATAGGTTTGATTTGTTTTGAGAACTCCGTATGCCTTATCAGGGGCTGGAGGAATATCGCTTGTCTAATTAGATGGCAAGCGTTATGACCTAATCAGATAACACGTTCCTGTGCCGTAGTGTGGCTTTATCAGATAACGGTTCCTGCATCATGGGGGTTTTCTGCCTCATGGGATGGCTGCTAGTTAACTTGTTAACCAGAATAGGGTCAGGAATAGGGGGATCGATACAGAACCTATAGGAATACATCACACTGCTTCAAGCAGCACCCGCCACAATGTTAAAACTGCATGCAGCGCATTTGCATGCACAAAGCGGCTGGCACCGCGCGGTGCCTGCTCCTTTGTGCAGGCAAAAGCAGGGGGGTACCATAGGTACCCCCCATGTGCACCACCATCTCCCCCTTCACCTTGGGGGCCCGCAAAGAAAAGACCGTATGCCTTTTCGTGGCGGCATTGCCGCCGCGGAAAGGCATGTCAAAAGGCAAATCCTAATATGGCTGGCGGTGTCTGATAGACACCACCACCATATTAGAGCTTTTCCGCCGCGGTCTTCAGGTGACCGCGGCGGCAAAGCAGCGAACGGTCTCCCCGTCCGCCGATGACCCCCCAGCCATCCTAATCTGGCAGGGGGTCTTTCCAAACACCGTAGCGGTGAATCCGCATCACCGCCGGCCCGGAGGATGCGGATTCACCGCTATCATAATCGGCCCCATAGTGTAGTGAACTTCTAACCTCTGTGCTCACTAAACTGTTCGATGAACTGTTACTATGGAAACAGGCAGAAAGCCGTTTGGTGGTAGAGTTGAAAGGCACTAGCTGTACAAAAAACGTTATATTTACCTTGGATCCTCTACAACACAGAAAGGAAAGCAAAGTAAAACAAAACACTGTGTTCCAGATTTACAACCCCCTTGCGCCACTTTCGCGGCCAAGGCACCCCCACCCTACAAAATGCTTTAAAAATAAAAACGAGTTTAAATAAAGCATTTTAGAAATTATACAAAAGTTAAAAAGTATAGAAAGAGGCACGTTTACATAAACACATGACGCACTAAAACAGTGACACCTGTCAACTGAAAAACGTGACTTAAAAGTGGGAGGAGTGAGGGAGTGTTTGTCGTAGCACTTCTATTCTACTTTATCTGAAAGCAAAAAAAGCCCAAACATTTTAAAAAAATGATGGGGCAACACTTATAGAATGTAAACTTAAGAAATGACTGCTTATGATAAAATAAAAGAAACACGAGATACCAATGAATGAAAAATCAAAATGTGCATTTCACCCATATGATGAATATAAAAGACTCAATAAAAATATTTTGAAAACTTGTGCATATTTTTAAATACCTTTACAGTCAACAAACTCGTAAGCAGACTACACACTTTAAGTTAAAAACACCCTACCAAAACTAGTTTTTGAAACGTATTGTAAAATAAAGTGCGTCACAAAATGGGCTACATACATCGTGAGTGTATCGTAACGTCACATAGAAAAAAAAAGCCAATCAAAATTACCATGAGGAAGGTACACGTAACCACACAACAGCCAATAAAATGTTTTTCAAAATCTGCGGAAGGAAACGGATTGGCCGCTAATACATCTTCTCACAATGCTTCACAACCAATCAAAAGAGGTGTTGAAAGTATCTTTTTTTAACATACGAACAAATCAGATAACCTTGCAAGTACACACAGCGAGAGGCAATTATTAAAGATGACTTACTTTCGCAAGACCCCGAAAGACTTCTTCCAGAATAACTACACACTTCATTGCCAGACCCCATTTAATAATTATCCAGGCTCCCAAGCCTAAACACGTCACAAATCATCTCTCATCACTTTCTCTTCTTTTTTAGTGTATTGTGTGAGGCAGACTGCGTGTCCCTATGCCTAGAGCCCTCAAAGGCCCTGGAAATTGCCACGCCCCAGGGCCAGCTCCTGTAGTGTCCCATAGCCGCGCTGCCCCCCTCCCAACATTTAAAAGGCCCGGGGGTGGTGGTAAATTAATCGAGGCTGAATACGTTAGTACAGCCCACTAAGCTTACTCTACCAGGAAAACACAACAACACTACATGGCCCAGATTTCCATTGTAGTGATTTCTTAGTTCCAGGTCTAGTTGTCAGATCGGCACACACACTCCCTCATGGCTGGTATAGACCCACACCATACCCATCCAGCACATACGTCACTACACACATGAGCCTACCTGTAAAAAAGACGGGGCATACGTGCTGTATGCCATTTTAGAGGTGCCATCGCAAGCGCTGCGATGGCCCGTCTTGGTGGCTCGCACGCTTCATGTAGGCCCAACCTACTGAACAAAGGGGCCCACTACCACGTGCATGGCCTCTTTGGTCACTGAGTTAATGGTACCCGAAGCACTGAGCTAGTGAAGAACCTGCGATGATGATGATGGAAGCACGAGTATGTTGTTAGCCATAGAGATATCAAGACTCAGCACCATATGTGAGACTTGTTAGTGGCAGAGCAGGACTGCATGATGTACAAGGTGTCCTATCCACGAAAAGGTGAGCAGTGAGCCCTGGGTACGCATAAGAGGGAGTCGAAGGGCTGTAGCAGACTGGATACAAAAAAGTGACGAAGCGATTTGGAAAAGCACAGTCCTATATAGTGTATCAAATTACATGTATATATTTTGTTTCCAATAGCAGGAACGGTTTTATAATCGCTCAAATGTCCAGAATAACTATACAAATAGTTCTTATAAATGTGAGAAGGAACGTGTGTGAAAGGGCGATGTTATCCAACTCCACATTAAGATAGTAACAATTACCAATCATAACATCTTTCTTTTACTATTTTTTAGATGTAGAGCTTTAGGGTGCATTATGTCCCAGCACGTGGTGAAAAACACACTGGTGACAGAAAGTTGAGCTGCGAATATTCTTTGCAGTCACTCTGTCACTTCCTCTCTCCTTTGATAAAAAATTACACACAATGTTAACTTCCTTTTAATCTTACAGGATGTGTTTCACAAATTGGCTCCCCCCCAACACTTCTAAAACTCAATGTTCGAGGATTCTGCGATGATGCGTGGCCATCATAACAACTTCTGAGAAAGCTGCTTTGACATGTAGTGCACCCTCTTTCAATCACGCCAATGGCACTAGGTGAGCAAAGAACCTTGCTTCCGAAACAATAACAAGTTATCTGTGAAAGGAAAGAGTGGGTAGTGTCTAGCACATTCACTACGTAGAAATATACAATTACCTCCAAGCAGTGAGAATAGATAGGTTACAACAATCTGATGAACAGATCTACAAGATTCTTGCGCAACTTTTGTGTCTTTTTTAACATGGGCAAAGTAGCGCAAGGAGCTTGTAAATCCGCCTCTGACTTCTCAAGAAAAACACTCACCTCCAGACTCTGCGAGTCAATGAGATGCAACAGTCTAGGTACGCTGGGGCAGGTCTACAAGAAAGTACCACAGCATGGCACCGTAAGCCCTTTGGGTGCACCATGCTACGACACTTTCAGAGCGTACGAATGTGACATATTTACAAGAATATGTCGCATTCCTGTGCTCTCCCCATGGCGCACAAACAGTTGCCGTGTGCCGGCGCAGGCACCCTTGCACCATGGTGCAAGCATGCCTGCGCCAAGGGGAGATTGTTTTTGTGCAGGAAGAGGCACCTTTCTACACTTAAACAATCACTAAAGGCATTTTTCCTCTTTCAATGCATGCATAGAATGCAGCACGTATTGAAACAGGAAAAAAAATGTGGAGAAATGAAAACATTTGTCCTAGTTGCGCCTTGCTACGCCACCTCTAGTGTGATGTAGCATTCAGATGCATCTCCAGATTTACGATTTCTCATAAATCTGGACAATGTGTCTTGTTCCATGGGTGTTGCGTGGGGACGTCCACAGCAACACCCATGAAAGCCCCATCTGCGCAAAGTGCTGCATGTGAAGGGGCCATATTTACAAGGAGAGGAAAAGTCACGCAGGGTGGCTTTTCCTTTCATAAATATAAAGGAGTACCCTGCGCCACCAGTACGTCACACAAAGTGATGTCCTGGTGGTGCAGGGAGCTTGTAACTCTGCCCTGCAATATTGAGAACTCACCGCTATGCAGTGGGAGTGCGTGTAATATACTACTTTGGAAGAAAAACAGCGCACAAACACCTCCTTACAGTGGTAGTTAAAAAAATACATTATCCTGAGTATACATATAAAGAAAGCAAAAATATACGTGTGCAGTTGTATGTACTATGCTATTACAAAGTCTATATTCTATCTTTCAGATCACTAAACTGGAGGGTGCACTATGAACCAGCACGTGCTTAGATACACGACAGAGGCAAAAGATGAGCTAAGAATATTTTCTCCAGTATTAACATCTCCATTTATAACTTTCTCTCTCCCATGTTTTAATGTCATTTTTTTCTCTTTCTCTTTCTCACTCTCTCTCACATCATTTCTCTTCCTCTTTTAAAATTATGGACGCTGCTGTCTACTCTGACGTGTAGATTCAAATCTAAGTTGAAGTTGTGAATTCTGCTGGCCAAAGTGTTTACACAAGGCAAGCAGAGCGGCCTGGATATACAGGGCCTCATTTATGAAAAGTGACGCATTGCTGCGTGAAAACAGCGATGCGTCACTTTTCATTGCACTCTCCCTGCGACACTAACGATGCGTCATATTTACAGTATGACGCATCATGTCGCAAGGAGCTACAGATACGTCAGTATTTCTGATGTATCTGTAGGCGCAAAAGTGACGCATTGCTGGAGTGTGTCACAAAAGGGATGCAACTCCAGCAATGTGTACTTTCACATGGGCAAGTTCCATGTTGTTAGTGCCTGCGTCAGTCTTACGCCTGCCATGAGGCTGGCGAAAGATTTTGACAAATTAGCGTCCAAGAAATGGCGCAGTGAACTCTTATAAATTTCACTGCGTCACTTCTATGACACTTTCTTGCGTCAAAACACCACCCTTGCATACATTATACCTGGGGCAGGATTAATGTGGCGCAGGGGTTTAGAAAGTGACGCATCTACCTAGATGCGTCACTTTGTAAATATGGTGCAACAAGGCACATTTGTTACTCCGCTGGTGCATCACAAAAAGTGACACATCAGCGGCGTAAAAGTGACGCAAGGGCTCATAAATGAGCCCCCAATACCTCTGTTTAAATGCATTACAAATAAAAGAGCTTATTTACAAGCCCCTTGCGCCACTTTTGTGTCAATTTCAACATACAAAAAGTAACACAAAAGTGGCGCAAGACGCTTGTAAATAAGCCCTAAAGAATATTGTCCTGCATAATGACTTGATCTCTCACCCAATTCTGTCTCATCTCTGAATCATTTTAAAGACCTGTTGATCTGTAATTTAAATCTGATGCAGTAGGCACTTCCATACAGACACCGCTTCAACGCGGGCTTATAACACAAGTGAAATGTACCAGGTACACTGCACACATAAAATCCTAGTGTTACCTTGACTTGTAATGTTTGACCTTACTTAGTCACATCGATTTAATTTTAAACACTAATTTTCTTTTTTGTTTTGCAGATTACTTACCATACATCTATTGGGGTCCACATCACATTTTATTTATTATATTGTTTTATTAAAGTTATGATTCTAGTTCTTTATTGTATTGTTATCTTTAAGTTACGTTTCCAGTTATTTATTGATGTTTTAATAAAAGTTAATTAAAAAAAAGATGTACGTCTTTTTTTTGGGGGGGTAGCGATTCCCAATAGAAATGATATTTATAATTTGAAGTATAATTCTGAGACTAACTCTTTACCAGATCTGTACCAGAGCCTATAGCTACAACTAAAGGTTCCAATCCAAAACTTTAAAAGTACAACGCCATTAGCAACATAGTGTGGTGAACTTCTAACCTCTGTGCTCACGTAAGTGTTCCATTAACTATTACTATGGTAACAGGCAGAAAGCCGTTTGGGGTTAGGGTTAAAAGGTACTGGCTGTACAAAAAACATTATATTTACCCTGGATCCTCCACACGACAGAAAGGAAAGCAAAGTAAAACAAAACACCATACCAGATTTACAACCCCCTTGCGCCACTTTCGCGTCCAAGGCCCCCACCCCCTACAAAATTAAAAGTGTGTGGGCCTCAATGATGCCCCTCAAACCCCGGTAACAACCACCCCCCAGAGATTTCTGTATTGTGTGAGGGGGGCTGCGTAGCCCCCCGCCTGGTGCCCTTGAGAGCCCTGGAGACCGCCAATCCCAGAGCCGGTTCCTGCAGTGTCCCAGGATGGCAGTGGTGATCCCTGGGGCTTTGAAGAGAGTACCATTTTACCGTAAAAAAAAAATAGCCGCTATCACTAATTTTTATTATCTCCGGGGACCCCATCCCCCGGGACTTACATGAAACGTTCTGGACCATAGAGGGAGTCCCAATGCCCCCACGGTCCCAGCCGGCTCCCCGCGTCCTTCGGGAGCCGGCATTGCTTTTCCTCAAGGAGAACAACTAACATGCTGCTCCCCCTGAGAAAAAGCAAACTCATTTCCTATTTGGAAAAGAGAGCAGTTTAACCTGCTCTCTCTTCCTAATAGGAAAGCATTTTCCAATGACAAGGTGGGAGCCGCAAGGCTCCCACCCTAACATTGCAAACGGCAGTGTCCCGGGGGCTGTGCACCCCAGGACACTGCAGGAGCCGACCCTGGGGGGTGGCGATCCTCAGGTCCATCTTGGGCTCTAGGAGGGGGGCCCCGCGGCCCCCCTCCATCACTTTCAAGAAGCCCCGCGGGTGGCGGTCCCCAGAGCTGGGGGGGCTCAGACCCCCCTCAATTAATATTTTAAAGCCCCGGGGGGGTGTCGCTCCACGGGACAGGGGGCGCTTCAGACTCCCATTCAATTCATATTTTAAAGCCCCGGGGGTGGCGGTACCCAGGGCAGGGGGAACCTAAGAGCCTCCCCACACATATACATTTACATTTACTGCGAGGGCCATGAGCCCCCACCGCACATATATTTAAAAAAAGGCCCTGGACAGTGGCGGTCCCCGGGACTGGTGGATCCCTCTGGGCCCCCCATCATAATAAACTACAAATGGGGGTGGGGTCGCACACTACTCACACACCGGCGGTGTCGCCCCTAAAGACTCTGGTCAATGTAGTAAAGTGTTCGCGATGCGTCATCTTTCGATCTTCTGCTATCTTCGCTGTCTTCGCCATCCCTGGACACGTGTTTCGGGGTATCACCCCTCGTCAGCAGGGATAGGCCGTGTACTGGGGTTGCCGATGGCTGCCAATATCTGCCAGGTATAGTACCACTCAGGCGCGTAGGTGCGGGATCCCAGGCTCGTCAGCCCACTGCTCACGGGAGCTTTAAAGTTACAAATGGGGGTGGGGTCGCACACTACTCACACACCGGCGGTGTCGCCCCTAAGGACTCTGGCCAATGTAGTAAAGTGTTCGCGATGCATCATCTTTCGATCTTCTGCTATCTTCGCTGTCTTCGCCATCCCTGGACACGTGTTTCGGGGTATCACCCCTCGTCAGCAGGGATAGGCTGTGTACTGGGGTTGCCGATGGCTGCCAATATCTGCCAGGTATAGTACCACTCAGGCGCGTTGGTTCAGGATCCCAGGCTCGTCAGCCCACTGCTCACGGGAGCTTTAAAGTTACAAATGGGGGTGGGGTCGCACACTACTCACACACCGGCGGTGTCGCCCCTAAGGACTCTGGTCAATGTAGTAAAGTGTTCGCGATGCATCATCTTTCGATCTTCTGCTATCTTCGCTGTCTTCGCCATCCCTGGACACGTGTTTCGGGGTACCACCCCTCGTCAGCAGGGATAGGCCGTGTACTGGGGTTGCCGATGGCTGCCAATATCTGCCAGGTATAGTACCACTCAGGCGCGTAGGTGCGGGATCCCAGGCTCGTCAGCCCACTGCTCACGGGAGCTTTAAAGTTACAAATGGGGGGGGTCGCACACTACTCACACACCGGCGGTGTCGCCCCTAAGGACTCTGGCCAATGTAGTAAAGTGTTCGCGATGCATCATCTTTCGATCTTCTGCTATCTTCGCTGTCTTCGCCATCCCTGGACACGTGTTTCGGGGTACCACCCCTCGTCAGCAGGGATAGGCCGTGTACTGGGGTTGCCGATGGCTGCCAATATCTGCCAGGTATAGTACCACTCAGGCGCGTAGGTGCGGGATCCCAGGCTCGTCAGCCCACTGCTCACGGGAGCTTTAAAGTTACAAATGGGGGTGGGGTCGCACACTACTCACACACCGGCAGTGTCGCCCCTAAGGACTCTGGCCAATGTAGTAAAGTGTTTGCGATGCATCATCTTTCGATCTTCTGCTATCTTCGCTGTCTTCGCCATCCCTGGACACGTGTTTCGGGGTATCAACCCTCGTCAGCAGGGATAGGCCGTGTACTGGGGTTGCCGATGGCTGCCAATATCTGCCAGGTACAGTACCACTCAGGCGTGTAGGTTCAGGATCCCAGGCTCATCAGCCCACTGCTCACGGGAGCTTTAAAGTTACAAATGGGGGTGGGGTCGCACACTACTCACACACCGGCGGTGTCGCCCCTAAGGACTCTGGTCAATGTAGTAAAGTGTTCGCGATGCATCATCTTTCGATCTTCTGCTATCTTCGCTGTCTTCGCCATCCCTGGACACGTGTTTCGGGGTACCACCCCTCGTCAGCAGGGATAGGCCGTGTACTGGGGTTGCCGATGGCTGCCAATATCTGCCAGGTATAGTACCACTCAGGCGCGTAGGTGCGGGATCCCAGGCTCGTCAGCCCACTGCTCACGGGAGCTTTAAAGTTACAAATGGGGGGGGTCGCACACTACTCACACACCGGCAGTGTCGCCCCTAAGGACTCTGGTCAATGTAGTAAAGTGTTCGCGATGCATCATCTTTCGATCTTCTGCTATCTTCGCTGTCTTCGCCATCCCTGGACACGTGTTTCTGGGTATTATATATCAATATCGTATTGAAGGGGATGAGATTACACAGAAAATAAAGGATTTGGAGGACAAATTATCCAAAGAAACCAATCAGGATGAAGTAGTCAAATTACGTAAAGACATGGAAACAAGATTAGACGCCTACGAAAGTGAGGTCGAGGAGCGCAAAGAGCGCAAATTCCAACGGGATGAGCAGGACTACATTCATGGCAGAATTCTCACATTTGCCAGAAAATATGATACCCTGAAGAAGAACTACCCCACGCAAAAATTAATGTCGAGTGCAAGTGAATCCAGCATCAGTGATGATGGCTCAGCACGCAGTACATACCAGACAAAAAACTTGTCTGTTTTAGAAGAGGTCGAATTGGTCAATCTGGAGAAGAGCATTTCGAGAGGCGGAGGAAGAGGGAGGGGAAGGCGACCATACCCCTACCGAGGACGCAGAGGAAGAGGCAGGGGACTACAAAATCAAACAACCCCAGCATCAGCCACCGAAAAATCCGCAGGGCAAGACGCAGAAAAACGCCAATACCCCCTCCGCAATCGCAATCCGAAACAAACCTAATAGTGAATCTTGCAGACTATGAACTAACAGAAACTGAGAGAAGTGTGTTGAATAAGGGACTATCATTCTGTCCGGAAGCGCATTTTGACTACACGGAGACAAGAATAGATCTGTATAAATATGTTAGAAAGTTAAAACTGGCAAAAATACATGCAGGAAAATCCATTGAAACATCAAATATTCCGGAAGAAAACATGAATGATATCACTTTCAACACCATTGCAGACATACCGGATTTGAGGAACAGTTTTGAATCACTATTTGATCTAAATGGTAAATCACTATCAGACACGGAATTGCTGGAAGAGCTACAAATAACAACAGATGAGAGACCAGCTACTGGCTTGAAGAGGAAATCGAGATATTATCCAATTTTATCTCCCGGCAACAAAATCGATCTCTTTGCAGAAGCAGTAACAAAAGAAATCGACAACCTAACCAAAGTAAGGAACAAAACGCGTGAAAATCTCACAAAATCTGAGCGAGCTGCCATAAAAACACTGATGGAAAATGAGAAAATCACTATAAAGCCAGCAGACAAGGGGGGCAACATCGTGCTGATGAAAACATCCGACTATATATGTGAAGCACAGAGACAATTGAATCAAGAAAATAATTACCAGAAATTGGAAAACAATCCATATGTGAATATGCAGAGAGAATTACAAAAACATCTGGAAACTTGGCATGCTAAAGGTCTAATAGATGACGATGAAAAAAAGTATTTAACAATTGACCATCCAATAATACCCTGTATATATTTTCTCCCGAAGATTCACAAAACCTTGAACCATCCTCCTGGGAGACCAATTGTTTCAGCTTGTGGGTCATTATATGAGAACGTTTCCAACTATGTGGATAAATTTTTAGCCCCTATTGCACAAAGTCTTCCTTCATACATTAAGGATACTGGGGACTTTCTGAGAATACTGAGGAATGTAGATTGGAACCCAGAATATCTGTTAATCACTATCGATGTAGTCTCACTCTACACTTCAATCCGTCATGAGATCGGGATGCAAGCTGTAGAATACTACCTGAAACAACGCAGCATTAATTATTTGGAACATTCACAAATGCTGATCAAAATGATTGACTTATGCCTTAGAAATAATGTATTTTTCTTTGACAAACAGTTATTTAAACAAATCTGTGGCACGGCCATGGGCATTTCTCTATCTCCCAACTATGCGAACATTACAATGGGGTGGTGGGAGAAGACTGTGGCGTGGAATGAGGAGAATCAACATGATTTGGACCGAATAATATTGTGGGTGCGTTATATTGACGACCTATTTATTATTTGGCATGGCACAAATGATCAATTCCAAACTTATTTTAAGAAACTGAATCAAAATGAAATTGGTCTACAGTTTACATGTAATACCAGTACAACGGAAATAGACTTTTTTGACACCAAAATATATGTGTCGAATGACAAACTGGAATCGACTCTCTTTCGTAAAAAAACTGCCACTAACAGTGTGCTCCACGGCACAAGCTTCCATCCGACATCCTTGTTACGAAGCATACCCTATGGAGAGTTCACACGCCTGAAACGAAATTGCTCTGTGCCGGCAGACGCGGAAAAGGTGATAAAGGAGAGCAAAAGCAGATTCAGAGTAAGAGGTTACAAAGAGAGAGTGCTGACACAATGCAAGAGAAAGATCGATTTGAAAACAAGAACACAAACACTAATGGAACAGCCTAAAAAATCTGAAACCCACACACCTCCCAGATTCATCACAACTTTCAGTAAGGAAAGTGGTAAAATTGCACGCATATTGAAAAAATATTGGCACCTACTGTCTGGGGATCCAGACATTGGAACAGCTCTCGGTGAAACACCGCAAATAACGTACAAAAAGAATATATCCATTAAAGATTTGCTGGTACGAAGTTATTTTCAAGAGAAACAGAAGACGAATTGGCTACAAAATCAACGAAAAGGGTTCACACCATGCAACTCTTGCAAAGCTTGCAAAATTGGCAAAGGCATGAAAATGATTCAGGAACCAGATGGAAAACTAATGAGAATTGAACAACAGATCTCTTGCACTTCGAAAAATGTTGTATATATCATTGAGTGCAAATGTGGACTGAAGTACGTGGGTTGTACAACTTGCATGTTAAAAAAACGAATTTTGGAACACATCCGAGCAGTCAAAAATTCTAATATGCAGTATGCGACAGCAAAACACATGAGCATTTGCCAAAATGGAGACTGGAGACAAATGCATTTCTATGGTGTAAAGATGGTGGACAAAATGGAGAGAGGTGGTGATGTGGTTCGCAGACTGCGACAAATTGAATCTCGCATGATAGTCAGACTCAGAACAAAACACCCGAAAGGGATGAACTTTGGAGAAGATCTGCATGTCCATCTTGAATAGTAAATGTGTTCTCGTCAGGATAATGGTGTACTATACCAGAAACCATGAACACTGAGTCAGTAATGAAGAACATGTTACTTGGGTACTATACCAAGAATTTGAAATAAGAATACAGCCCCAGTGAACTATTTGTCACCAATGTGCAGTTATTTTAAAAAGCACAATATTGTCTTTCTTTTATTTTCATTATTTTTCACAAATGGACACTGTAACTACAAATCCCACAATGCCTCCTAAATGGCTCTAAGTGGGACAGTATATAAACAAACACTAAAGAGGGACTAACCAACCGTGAGCAAGGCCAGTGTTGGCTGAAACGCGTTGGTGGGGTGAAGTCTTGAATAAAAAGACTTAAATCAATTCCTGATGTGCCGCCTCCTTTGTTTGAAAAAATTTCCCTGGGTCAGGATCCGACCCCTGGGCTGAGCACACGCTGCTGAGCGCTCTCGCATGGTTTGGGATCACATTGTGACACATATATATATATATATAGACTATTACAAAAAAACAACAGCCAGCCAGGGCAAAACTCTAGATCTGAAAGAATTCAATGAGTCTCATAGAAATGTAATATCCAAGAAAGAAGTGACTCATAAGAATGGACTCACCAAAGATCAAAAATATATTTCCAATACAATGTTTCAGCTTCTGCCTTCCTCAGGTAGTCCAAGATGGTGTGTTCAATGGATGCACAGATGACCCTGCTGGATATTCAAAAGCATCATAAGTGAAGATTCCATTTGGAGGTTTTCACTGGAGTCCTGTCATTCTCCCTTTTTTTAAATCTGATAGTAAATGATCCACAAGATGAAATCGATTGGCTAACGGCTGGTCAAGTTTCTTGATTTGTGGTTCTTGAACCATGTACAGAAGTCATTCACTGTGTGGCCTACACATTGTTTTTTCCAGCGTTGGCGTTGCCACTGAATCAGATAAAAAAGCATGTTGAGCAACATGTAAGATGCTGTCCTATTCCATAGCTCCCTGTCATAATAAGACTAGTTACTGATGATGTTTGTAAAAGGTATTCATGTGTGATATACCTTTTAGAGTCACAGCAATAAACGCCTGCATTTGCTGCAGCTTGCTTGAGGTCAGCTCTCACAATAAGAGATCATAAATTGGGGACTCTGTGATTATCAATATCTGGCAGTTCGGAAAAATGTTTTGCATGTGGACAGTAGGCAATATTTTTTTTGCCTTATATTTCTGTAGTTGGGAGATGATGGATGATAGCCAACCACAAATGGAATTCTGTCACTTTTGTTTCTGATGCTGGTATTCAACATAAGTGCTTCTCTGAGTAACTGCAAATCCTTGTCAATTTGTTGGTGTATTATATGCAGAGGATAGCCTAGGCTTTTAAATAATCTTGCGTGCTCCTGTAGATGGTATTTACAGGTGTCCTCATTGCTGTATATGCATCTTATGCTCAGTGCTTGGCTGTAGATAATGCTGAGTTTAGTGTGGTGTGGGTGACATGAAGTCCCGTTTAGCTCCTAAACCCAGAATCATCTCCAGCGCAAGTAATCACAACTGAAGTAATATCTCTTCAGTTTGGTTGGGGACCAACGCCAGCCATGCAGGATTTTTAAAAAGTTGAATTTCAGTGTTGCTTTATGTGTGTTCTGATTGAGAATACAATTTGATAATTTCTTTCTCAGTATAGGTCAGGTTAAGTGTCTCTCACCAAGACATGAGTAGCAGTCGGTTTATGGGTTCATTGTAGAGATGTTCAATTATATATCTGTATAAGACAGATATTTCCCCTTTGTAACTTGACCAGATTTTGATGTTCTCAGGTACAAGGCAGTTTGTCAATGACCACTAATCGTGGTTCAAAGATCTCCTCAGAGAGAGAATCAAGTTAGTACATTTTCACTACCGAGTAGGTGGTAGCCTGCCTTCAACAACCAGTTCCATGAATCTCTTTAGTGTAGGTTGCATTTTAGGAGAGACCGAATTTCAGGCAAAAATCTCTGTTGTACTATGGCAAAGTAACTTGGCTGAAGATACCAGTTACAGAATGAATATTGATGTAGACACATAATAGGGCTGAAATTGACTTGATAGGTTTTATTTCTGCAAGCCAACAAGAAAATTCCTTGAATTTCAAGAAATGCACCGTTTAGTCTCACAACATGATCATAGTTTGAAATCCAAAAGTGTTTGGTCGTTTCACAGAACGTGCAGCAATACTTTAATTCAATATTATGCTCTACATTTTAAAGTAATATAAACTAATATCTACATTCTCAAAATCGTTTTTCCGATCTGCAATCTAGCACACGTTAACAAAATCAGATTTCAATAAACTGGTCATTGTAACCAGCTGCTTAATAACCCTTGTTACTTCACTTATTTTTCATTAGTACTCTTTATGAAAATTGCCAAAGACCAAAAGGAATGGTCATTGCGGAGAAGAAATGTTCATGAAAATGTGTAGACGTGCTCTCTGCCGATTTATATGTGTGATTTATTATTTTAATAAGCAACAATTCGCATATTAGACTAAAGAAAGTGATGCCAAGCTGCAGAATGATCAATGTGGCCTTTATGGATAATGAAAATGATTACATCTCAGATGATAAATCTTTGCAGTTACATGAACAAACTTCGAATATGAAAAAAACCATTAAAACAGAATATAAATGTCTTAGTGAGATATAGTGTTTGAGATTGGTATCAAGTACTTCCTGATTGCAGACTATTAGTATAACCATTTGCTAGCACATCTGCAAGGGAAAAACGTAATTATTCCAATGGAATCTACATTAAATCAATTCATTTATAAATACAGTGTGTCCCCCACCACCGACGCACACAAATCCAGGTGACTTATAAAGTGTAACTATCTACCGAGCCATATAGTCTCAAAGGGTCAATGAGAGGTTACAAACTAGATGACTATGCCAAATTTGAGGATCCAGTGCCTGGGCGAACTTTAAAACTGACATGCAAATAATATTTACTCTCTCTGCAGACATTTTAAACTTGAAAATAGTCAAGGGTCAAGTTAGGCTCCTGATTGCCTCGACCCATTTTTGCTGGCGGATACAAGAACTGCTTTACAATGTGCCCTATTTCGAACATTTTGCATCCGTGCAGATGTGTTTCAGAAACCCTCAGGGGAATATTACTTAATTTAAAATGTACATTAGTTGCCATTTAGATCGTAGTGGGCGGTCCGTCAGCCTACAAGGTCAGTGGAAGTCCTGGCCCCAGTCCCTTGGTGGGTAACCATCATCACATTTAGAGATTTTTGCCTGCTTGTATCTCTGTTCCTTTGGTGCATCCGCAAGAGTTAGTGCAATGGATGCACTCAAGGTGCAGGTTCATTTTTGGGGGTTTCCAAAAAAAAACTCTCAAAGAAGGTGTTTGGTTAGACAAATCAAATAAATATGGCTTTGTACCAGTAAAGAAGAACTTTTTCTGATAGGTATAATGCACAATGGCAATGTGGGTGGTTAAAGAAATGTCAGAAAAGGAAGCTGCATACACACTTTAAGAATCTGTTCAACAATTCGTAAAGTTTATGTAAATATGTATCAACAGTTTATACAAAGCATCCACAACATTATATACAAACAAATAATCACAAAGGTGATGGCGTGTCCCAAGTGAATTTTACAAAAAATGAACCTAAACTACTAAAGTGAAAAGTAATACTGTGTAGAAAACACAAGGTTTCAAGTTTACATTTGGTTTTAAAAAACAGACGACCGAGTAATGTATAAACAATTAAATTACAGCAGTTGGAAAGTGTAAGCAACTGTTGTGCACGGTCTGTCTCTTTTTATCTGTCGACGATGTTTTGACCTGAAAGGGATGTCAGGTCTCTTCAGGACTGGTCAATAAGGGGCACCTTCAAAGAGCCTGCGCTGCTCAGAAAGAGAACAATGAGTGACACCGTTAGGTAAAGGTGAAGGTCAGTAAAAACTCACAGGGATCCCAGCCGGGACCCCTGATAAGTGTGTAGTAAGCAGTCAAACGTGTGTTATCATCAGTCTGTGGATCCGTGATGTATTCGGTATGGAAATGCTTGAGGAGAGGCACGAGACAGGATACACACGAGGGCGCTCCTGGTATGAATATGGTTTGTATAACAGATAGAAGACTTCTTCTTGATATATGTTGCAAAAACCAGACGATGTTGGCGCTAGGATGTAGCGCGTTGTACGTGGAAGGTCTCGGCAGCGTGTCCTCTCCTCTTGGTGAGATGACAAGGGTCCAGCATCGTCTGGTTTTTTCAGAAAATACGTTTTTTTTTAACCTGGAACGTTAATGGGCTAAGGGAGGAGAAAAAACCACATAGGGAATTCTTAAAGAATAGTGAGGCACAAATCATCCTTTTACAAGAAACTCATTTAGGGAGGCAAGAATTTAGAAAGTGTTTTTGTAATTTAGGTTGGGTCCAAAAGGTGCTGAGTTCAGACCAAAGGGGGAGCACTAGAGGGGTGGCCATCATCATAAGGAGTAATTTAGGAATTAGGGTGGTAAAATATGAGACAGATGACACAGGAAGATGGTTAGTGGCCACTATATTGATACAAGATAGACCAGACCAATGGTATGTGCAGTTTACTATGGGCCAAACGAGGATAATCAGGGACCTCTAGTAAAGCTTGAAACTTGTCTATTCGAAACAGATGCTCCCATAATTTTAGGAGGAGATTTTAACTTGGTCCTAAACAAGGAATTAGATAGATATCACGTGCAAAATATGTCACCCCTCCAAAAGCATATGCAGGACTTAAGAACACGATTAGTGAATTCAATTTGGTGGATATTTGGCGCAGTAAGAATGGAGGGATAAGAGATTTCACGTATTATAGCAAAAAGTACGGATATCAGCCCGCATAGATTACTTTCTTATAGATCAGGCACTATATTTGGATGTTGAAGTAGTGTCGAATATTCCAGTGATTTTATCAGATCACTCGGCAGTGTTAATGTCTGTGAACCTTCACCAAAGGGAAGGGCAAAGGATATGGACGCTAGTAGGTCTATATTAATGGATGAGGAAGTGGTAGGAGATTTCAGGGAAAAAATTGAGGAGTATTTTCAGGTAAATATAGGTACTGCAAATATTTTAAACGGTTTTAATCCAATTGTATTTTATCAGAGTTCATATCAATTTGTACGCTGTTTTAAAGTATATATTTATGTTTTTAACATTTATATACAACAAACGTACTCGATTAAGACCCAGGGTAACAGCTGTTTCAAGAAAGTATTTTGTCTATCTCTATTTTTTGTAACGCAACACAATCATGGTGAACCAGGAAGTCACTATACATGTATTGCACTATTTCCGGGGGGTCATGCGATCAAGGCTGCTGCCATGCAGTCTAAACACTTCATGCTGGCATTGGAGATGAAAGAATAAAGCACTAAAATACTTGCAACAACGCACGTTTGTGGTCTGTACCTGATTGTCTACGAAGGAGCCAATGGTTCAGGACTGATGGTGATGTCCAATTTTGGTGGAATACAGCCGTTTCTGCAATTACAGACACTCCTTGTTTTTGGGCTAGCTTGTTCGGTGGTCGACTTCGCAGCTGCGAAAAGGAATCTAACCCGGAAGGAGTATACAAGCAGCCGGCCCCCCACACGAGCAAACTGAGGAGCACGTTTGGCAGCTGACATGAGGATGCCCTAGGGAAACCCAGCTGGAGTCGGAGGACACCCACGGGATATCCAGGAAGTCTTTCGGGTAAGCAGCCATTGCTGAAGAAGTTACCTTATTTGAGCGGGTGAGAGGATTGTGCTTAAATATTAGAGACATTCGCAGTGCAACAGCAGCGGAATATCGAGTGCTACAATTAGTCTTTTGCTCCACGCATTATGTCTATGTCAGCGAAGACGCTCCGGAATCGTGAGACAATAGCGGATGCTTTGTTTCAAAGCTTACCCGCAGTAAATATGAACAATCAACTTACGAACACTAATATTAGTTCGTTAAATGACATAAAGACTATGCAGAAACAATTGGAAAAACTTTCAAGTACGGAAGTAACTAAATGGTCGGAAAAACGTTCCCTGGAGATATACAAAGAAGTGGGGCACGTGCCACGGGGGTTGAGGGTTCTCATAGCACCATAATTTGAGAATCCCAACCCCCTGATGATAAAAGAATGGGCGTCTAACAACCTTAAGGCGTCAATGAATTTGCATTTAAATCAAGTATGCTGAAATAGATCGGAATGAAATCTTGAAGGAAATAGAGCAACTGATTTGTGATCTTGACCGGCATGAAAATAAAGAGTTTATCAAGAAATATAGATAGGAAATTGATGCGCGTTTGGCAAAACACGAGGAAACAATAAGAACAAGGAAACAGTTTAAATTTGCACGGGATAAATGTGACTTCGAAACAGGCAGAATTTTCACGTTTGCCCGTAAATATGACACTGTGAAAAGACAAGCCTTAGCACCAAAAGGTCTTGCAGTATCTGAACAAGGCGCTTCCAATTCAGTATTGTCTGATGTAGAAAAAGTTCGGCGGCGAGCAGCACTGATTCAGAGGATGGTGGATTAAACACAAGGAATCAGACCTCAATACCCACTAATTATTCACCCTCAGAGGAAATGGGTTTTTCAATAGAAGACAGACGACAAACGCTGCGATCACGAACGCAACAACAGCAAAGGAAAAACACAGCAGAAAAAACAAATGCGACAAAGAAAGGAGAAAATGCGGGAAGGTAAGGCTTTGCGAAGAGAGGCAGGGGAAAGAAATGGTGAAAGAGCCTATGGCAACTAATGTGTCAGACAATACCGTGGTACACCTTTCAGAGGCAACACTCACTAAAGCTGAATCCCAACTGTTGTCACTAGGCTTTTCTTTCTGCCCAAAAAACTCCTTCAACTATGTTCAAATGCGTATTGACGTCTTCAAATTTATCAGAAAACTCAAATTGAGGAAGCATTTCAAATTATCAAAGGCACAAGAGCAAGCATCTGTAATCAGCAATACCACGTGACCCACTAGTAATTTCAAGTCACTGATACAAAGGTTTTGAGATCAGTACATGCTCTGGCCACACTTGAAGATGACATTGGTGGGTCCACCCAAGAAATTCTATTAGCGATGGGCGTAATGAGCAATCTTCCATGCCAAGGCCACTTCAGACCACCCTCTACATTTATGCCTTTAATGCCGAAAGATGCTATTGGCAAGTTTAATGATGTTGTAGTGGAGGAGCTAAAAAACGTTACAATGCATTACATCTAGAAAGCAGAGGAGACATAGATATATGGAAAAACAATATGCTAACCTAATGAGCAACTCCAACCTTATTATCAACAAGGCGGATAAGGGGGGTAATACTGTGATCTGGCCTCGCACACTATACATGGAAGAGGCTATGCACACCTGAGTGACACTTCATGTTACCAAAGAGGCACATTTAATGATATCAAATGCCTAAGAGAGACTGTTTATAAGTAATTGAACCATTGGAAGAGGGAGGGGTTACTTAGCAAACATGAGTATGGTTTTCTAAAAATGATTTTCCAGTAATACCCACCCTCTATTTCATCCCAAAGATCCACAAACAGGTTATTCCTGTCCCAGGCCGACCAATTATTTCGGCCCAACGAAGTCTCATGGAGCCCCTATCTAAATATGTGGACTTCTTCCTGCATGAATCAGTGGAAAATATACCTTCGTACATCAAGGAGACTGACCATTTCCTGTCAAAACTCAAAAATTTTAAATGGGAAGATGACTATGTGTTGATAGCTATGGACATCTGTACCCTTTATACTGGTATCCACCATGAAGATGGCCTCTCAGCAGTGATGTATTACTTGGATCAACATAGCATAAATTATCGACAGCATAATGCTATGATACTTAGAATGATTCAACTGTGTCTAGAGAATAACTACTTTTTGTTTGATAAAGTGATTTATCAGCAAAAGAGGGGTGTCATGTTGGGTGGTGGGAGGAACATGTCCTCAGGGGCACCCACAAGCTGTTGTGTGACTCCAGTATTATTCAATTTTGGAGATTTCTTGATGACATTTGCATGATTTGGAGGGGCACGGTTGAGTCAGCTAGAGAGTTTGTTAATGTTCTTAACAATAATGAACTGAATCTACAATTTACAGCTGATATCAGTAAAATTAGTATCCAATTCCTTGATGTCGAGATTTACATCAATAATCAAGAAATTCAAACTAAAATGCACAGAAAGACAACAGCAGGCAATTCAATACCGCATGCCAGTAGTGCGCATACGGGTCACCTAATTAGAAGCATTCCGTACGGTGAATTATTGAGAATGCGTAGGATTTGTAATCTGACAGGGATCTGGAGACTTGTCAGATGAAGGCACATAAAAGATTTCTGGCACAAGGCTATTGTTCAAAAGAGCTAGATGAAGCCAGAACTAAAGCTAACTGCCATTCTAGAGAAGACAACCTTAAAACCACTAACAATCTTAAGAAGAAGGGAGTGATTAATGTCAGCTCTGATCCCTGTACTTTTCTAGATCTAATAAGATTGATCACTACCTTTAACACAGAAGAAAGAAAGGTTAGGGGGATCATTAAGAAGCATTGGCTGATATTAAAAACTGACATCACACTAGCACAGGTATCACCCTAACAACCATCTACCACCTTTAGAAGGGGACCCTCAATGAGGGATGCTTTAGTGAAATCAAGGCCAGAGGTGGTAACTACTAAGAATTGGCTCTCTAACACAACAAGATTTCACAGATGTATCTCGTGCAGAGCATGCAAGTTTGGTGTAAACACCACAGAATGTCAAAGTGTGTTTCAACCCAACCCCACTAAAATCCTAGGCCTATATATATGTCACACTGACTATGGTGTATATGTGCTAGAGTGCACTTGCAGAATGAAATATGTTGGGAGTACCAAACTGCAAGCATGCAATCACATTTTACAGGACTTAAGGGCAGTAGTCAATTCCGACGAAAGCTACCTTGTAGCTCACCATTTTAAACGTGTTCATAACAAGAACCTAAATGACTTGAGCTATTTTATCATCGATTCTGTTCCAAGAAATATGAGGTGTGGTAACAGAGAGAGGCAGTTGAGGCAGTTGGAATCAAAATATATATTATTGCTGGATATGAGAATCCCTAATGAGCTGAACACAGGGTAAGATCTTCATAACTTTCTGTAGATACATCTCTAATACCTGGATGACTCTATCTTAATGCTAGTGCCAGTAATAGTAAACTGAACAGAGAGGGTATGTCAAAGAATGCCATAAGGTCGACAATAAGTTTTGTTTACAAGTGCTTTAGTATTAATTCCTACACTAAATGATATATTTGAATAATGTATCTGATATTTAACAATAGTCCGATGGTCAATCTCATCTTAATATCAGTAACATATGAGATAGAAAGAATATAGACATTCTATGCATAATGTGTACTGTTATTTTAGGGGTGTCATGGTTATAGTAACATGTCTATAACTATGACTATTTGTTCTGAATGTTCTAATATTAATTGACTTTGCACTTTATTTAGTTGTGGGTAAATTGATTCAAGCTAATATGGCTATATCTTGCATTATTTCTAATTTTTTATTCTAATAACTTTTTTATCCTGGAATTGCTTGATATGAATTGTAATATCATGTATTCTGAGATATTTTACACGGTATTGCAAATCAGGGAGATTTTATGCACTAGCACTTTAGTTAGTTGATTACGTTTACACAGAGGATGAGTACTTATCTTGTGAACTTGGGATCTGTAATATGAAAGATCTATGATCAATGGCCACTTAGCATATATTATAACCTCAATCTCTATTAATTCTATATTTTAAACAGTTTTAAACAGATTGTATTTTATCAGAGTTCATATCAATTAGTACGAAGTTTTAAAGTATATATTTATGATTTTAACATTTAGATACAATGAACGTACTCGATTAGGACCCAGGGTAACAGCTGTTTCAAGAAAGTATTTTGTCTAGCTCTATTTTTTGTAACGTAACGTAATCATGGTGAACCAGGAAGTCACTATAAATGTATTGCACTATTTCCTGGGGGTCATTTGATCAAGGATCAAAAAATATATATATATATATCTGGGCGGAGCCTAACAACACATCTCATTGTGAGATCTGATTGGCTGTCAGCACTTCACCCAAGAAGTGTTGGCAACCATCTTGCGACCAATATACATGATAGTACCGCAATAAAAAGCATTGCAATTATTAGAAGGTTTTAAGACTTTAGTTACATTATAAATCATTTATTGATGGTACCTTACTCATTTTAGGAATTGTGGTGTGTTCTATGGTGATTTTACCATGCCAAAAAGCCTTCTGCTAGGATATCATGAATCATGCTTGAGAGAAAACTGTGTTCTCATGCTTTTCCCACAGAGGTTTGGAAGGTGATCTATAAGCTAAACTGGGAGTATATTTTCAGTAAATTCACATTATCTTTCTCAGTCATGTGAGAATGAAGTCTGACATTCTCAGTAAAACATGTACATCCAACAAGGGCAGAGACTGTCAGTTGATTCCTTTGTGTTCTACTGCAGCTTCCTAGAGTGTTCTAAAGAACAACTAGAGTGCTAACAGCCTTACTTATGCCAAACGTATAACACACCTTAAGCCATCTTGATTGGAATAAAGTGGTAACTCTTAAAACATTTAATTAAAAAAGGAGCAGGGGGCGTGGCTTGCGCGCCGCTGCAGCATGGCGAGTCGTACTTGAGCTCCAGGGCGATTGAGGTCCGTTGGAGGCTTTTGTCCGCATTCCGAGTGCCCCTTTTCAGCGGGACAGCTCTCCTGAACGGCGGAACATTCTGAGAGCAGTTTGACTTCATTTTCGGCGGTTTTCAGCTACAGCTGAGTCCATTCCTGTCAGGCTGAGGTGACGCTCATTTCCTTGACGGGCGGCTGCCATTTTACCCGCTTGTGACGGAGATCGGCATTTCTCCTCAGAATCGGCGCACTGGATACATTCTTGCCGGTTCAGCAGGATATCTGGGACAATTAACCTCCAGTGGCTACATTTGGTAACTTTTTGCTTTTTTCTTCTTCTTTTTTTCTTCTTTTGGTGCTGCTTGGCTGGTTATTTTGTTGCTGACGCTTTGGCTGCCTTAGTGCAGTACTCTGAAATTAGTGCTGCATTTTGCTTACGTTGAGTGACTCTGCTTTGGCCTTTTGATATTTACAAGGCTCTTTTATGTCATTCCTGCGAACACATTACATATAAGTCCGCCTCTTTCGATTATTTGGCTTTGTCTGTGTTCAAGACACCTTATTCCTTGATTTTTGGTGTGGAATACGCTCTTTTTGGCCTCTCGTCTTCCTCAAGTGGCTGTCTATTTCTCTTTGTGGTTGTTGCTTCATGGCTGCAAATATGGGTCGTTCCTCAACAACTAAAGACTCGAAAGATGCTGGTGCCTCTCTTAAAAGACTTAAGCCATTGTCTCCTACGCCTGAGTCTTCTCAGTCAGACACTAATTCCACTCTTGACACAATATTAACGCGCCTTAATGAGGTTTATGATATTGCGCAGTCAATTAAGACTAACACAGATTTATTGCAAGTGGAGGTGTCCGCTATTAGAAATGACTCTCTCTATTCGTGTTTCAGCCACGGAGACACGTATCAGTGGTGCAGAGGATAACATGCAGAAACAATCCAGGTCTCTCATCCACTTAGAGCGCTCAATGGCGGCATTGCGAAAGGATCTCACTGAGCAGGAGGACCGGAATCGTAGATCCAATCTGCGCATTTTTGGTTTGCCGGAAGATGCAGAGAAATCATCTTCTTCTATGATTGATTTCTTATATCAATGGATTCCTTCTACTCTACAAATCTCATTCCAAAGAGACTTTGAAATAGAAAGGGCCCATTGTGTCCCCACTTTTCGCTCTAAATCTGCAACACAGCCAGGAGCGATTATTTTTAACCCACTGCGTCATCAACATACGGAGCAAATTCTTGCTCACATGCGGAAGGTTAAATCTATCTCCTGGGAGGGACATCGAATTTCAATTTCTCAGGACTTCGCCAGGGACACAGTCATAAGAAGGAAGGGTTTCCTAAATCTTCGAAAACGTCTTTCTGAGATGAACATTCCCTTTTCCTTCTCTGGTCCTTCGAAATTTCGCATTACCTTCAAGGGTCGTTCCAGAATTTTCGACGAACCGGCAGATCTCGCTTCCTTCTTGGACAATCAGATGGAAATACAGATGGAGATTCAACGAGCGACTACGATGGATCCTGGTGCTTCGGGCACTAGAAGTGTAGACTTATGTCTCCTCTGTTCTCTCTTCTTTTTCAGATAGATTGACTTAATTTTTTGTGGTGGTTTTATCTTCCTTGGTTGTTGGTATATTGGTGTTGTTTGCTTTTGGCTCTACCAATGGAGTTTTTGTTCTCTCTTACCTATTACTTTCTCTGTCTGATGTTTTTTCCTTCTCCTTATATCGAATAGTTGTTTTTTGTTATGTGTGTTCCTACGTATTGTTTTCTTTCTCATCAGATGACTTTACTTGCTTTATCATGTCGTCCCTATTCCTGCTCTTTTTTTCCTGTGTTGTTTGTGGGTCTGCCTATCCGGTTCTACCATAGATTTTTTCTGTTCTTGTTTTCTTCGTCTTTTATTTCCCTCTTCTTTCTGCGGCTCTTCCCTTTCGCTTCATCTTTCTCTGCACGCGACCTGTCTCGTTTTTTCTCTCTGTCTCCGGCTTGTGATTTTTTATCTTCCCTTTAATGTTTGTACTCTCCTTCTCCGTGGGTTTCCTTTTTCTGTCTGTTTTTTCTTAAATTCCTTATACATTTCTGTTTTCTGTTTTCTTTTTCTTCTTTCTTTTGGTTACTAGTAGTTTGACTGGGGTTTATAATCCACTGGTACTATTTCATTGCTTGTTTACTTTTATACCATGTTAGAATATCTACGTTTCAATTCCAAGATTTTGCCTTATTTGTAGAGTGTTTCTTCTCTTTTACACTGACTGCATTTACATAGTTGTACCCCTACGCTGTAGTTAGGCTATATTTAGGATGCTTCTCTTTAGGTTTTATCTATTTTCTAGCGGATTCACTCCCTTTTCTAATTGTTTCATAGTTTTATGGATTACGCTGTTTTATGGTTCTTAACTGTTTCTGTTGATTCGGTCATGCTCTTTATCTATATAGTACTTTCTTTTCTCCTTCATGAATAACCCTACCCTTTGTTATTAGATGCTAGTCGTAAAGGTTGCCTCACTTTCATACAGTTATGTTTCCATTCATTCTCTGTTTTTATGTGTTTCCTGCTTATCTATTTCATGCTACCAGACTTATGTATTCTAGGGAATGCTGTTATATAGATTCTTATGCGTTTTTATTTGCCTATTTACTGTATTCCTGTTTAGAGTATCTATTATTACGGATGATTTCATGATTTTTATTTTTTAATTTTTTATTTAGAGTTCTTTTTGCATGCTTTTTCTAAACAGATGTCTACTTTATTTATAGTTACTCTCTTTTACACTTTCACAAGTTTATGCTTTTAGATGATGTTTATACTATTACTGCTTCTTGCAAGTATTTTTCTATTTAATATCTGTTTCAAGAAATGTCTTTTTATTGGGGCTGATTATACTGCATTTTCTTCTCCTCATAACGGTTTCCTTGATCCCCCTTTTCACGTTCCCCCGAGTATGAATTTGGTTTTTTCAGGCCTCCCTTCTTTGCTCTTCTCCCCCTTCTTCTCTCTTTTTCTCTCTATTTCCTTGCTTTTCTTGCTCCTTGGACTTCTTCATTAACCTTCCTCTTTTCAATGTTTTTGTGCGATGTTTGGAGGTTTGTCATTACTATGGTTGTATATATATATTACCATCTATGTCTCTTCCTTTTGTTCTCCTACATGGATCATGCCTGGTTTAAATGTATTATCCCTTAATGTTAAAGGTTTAAATCACCCAGTTAAGAGGTCAAAAATTTTGAACTACTGCAAATCTCTCGCTTCAGATCTTGTACTTTTACAGGAAACAAAGGTCTCGAGTAGGGAGGCCCTATTCCTGAAGAAGGAGTGGGTTTCGGATGTTGCCTGTTCAGATGCATGTGGTAAAAGGAATGGGGTTATTACGTTGATTTCTAAAAAATCTGGCTTGTCTATTATTTCTTGCGAACAGGACACAGAGGGTCGTTGGCTATTGTCTAAGCTGTCTGATGGTAATGTTGATTTCTTTGTCATGAATATTTATGCCCCTAATAAAGATGATCCGCTGTTTTGGAAATTAGTAACCAAAAAATTGCATGACACTCCTCATTCTGGTAATCTTATTGTTGGTGGAGATTTTAATTTACCAATGGATCCACTTCTTGATAAAAGTTCAGCCTTTCATTTCCGCCCTCCGAAAGCGCATAAACAACTGACTAATATGTGTTCTCTTCTTCATCTTCAAGATGTATGGCGTCTTTTTAATCCCTCTGGTAGTGATTTTTCCTTTTTCTCCTCCACTCATTCTACTTTCTCGCGTATTGACTATCTTTTGGTACACTCCTCCCTTCTTCAATCCTCCTCTTCTCCTCTTATTCATCCTATCTTGATTTCCGACCATGCCGCAATTTCTTTCACGCTGTTGTCCTTTGCTCCCATGGCGAGATCTCGTTCATGGAGACTGAATACAGAAATTCTGTATGATGATTCCCAGGTTTCTGAGTTTTCTGAGGAAATTCAGACTTTTTTTCTTGAAAATGAGGGCTCAGTAGATTCCCCGGCGGTGCTCTGGGATTCCTTTAAATGTACGTTTCGTGGTCACGTCATTAAACGTATGGCAAGGAGGAATGCTGTTATTAAGAAAGAACTAACGGCTTTAGCTAGTGAGATTAAAACACAAGAATCTCTTTTTCGTCATTCCAAAGATAAATCCGGTCTACAGTCCATTAAACAATTGAAATATAAATACAATTCTATTGTCACCAAAAGAGCTCATATTGGCCTTCAAGCTCAAAAATCTAAAGCGCTTTTATTAAAAAATCGAGCGGGTAAGGTTCTTGCGACCACATTAAAATTTCAAGAATCTTCTCGTATATCTTCCCGGATTTCTTCTATTAATGACCACTCGGGTTCTAAGAAGTTCCAGACTGAGGAGATTTTGGAAGTATTCCGTGACTTTTATAATAACTTATATACTCCCTCTAATCAGGCCTCTTTTGAGCACTGTCAAGAATTTCTACAAACAATTCCCATAAAATCAGTATCTGTGGAAGACAGTTCCTCTTTGAATGGTCCAATTACCCCTGATGAAATTACCGCTGCTATTAAAGATACTCGTTCTGGAAAAGCACCAGGTCCGGATGGTTACCCTATTCTATTTTACAAAACCTTTCTTCCGGTACTTGTCCCCAAATTAAAATCTGTTTTTGATGCTTTCATTAAGGATGGTTCTGTATCTGGTTCTTCCGCTGATGCTACCATTGTAGTGATTCCAAAAGAAGGGAAAGATCATTCTGACCCCAAAAATTTCCGACCTATTTCTCTGCTCAATATGGAAACTAAGATCTTTGCGAAGATCTTAGCTAAGCGTCTAGAATCCTTTATTCCTCATCTGATCCATCCCTTGCAAACAGGGTTTGTAAAGGGACGTCTGGCGCGTGACAATATTCAAACGTTCTGCCATATTCTTGGTTCAGCCAAACGCTCCCAGCTTCCGGCAGCAGCCTTGGCACTTGATGCTGAAAAGGCCTTTGATAAGGTTTCTTGGCCTTTCCTGCGTGCTGTTTTATGTGCTCATAATCTTGGAGACTCCTTCATTCAAATGGTTATGTCTCTTTACTCTTCACCTAGAGCTAATATACGAGTTAATGGTGCTACTTCATCCTTTTTTAATCTTCGACAAGGTACTAGGCAGGGTTGTCCTCTATCCCCCCTTTTATTCTTGCTATCCATTGATTCTCTTCTCAGGATGATTGACCTCCACCCTGATATTAAAGGTTTTTCTTTTGGTCCTCACTGTATCAAAACAGCTGCTTACGCGGATGATGTTCTTATTTTTTCAGACGATATTACATTGGCCATTCCTGCTATTTCTGACACGATTTCTCGCTTTTCCAAGGTTTCTTGATACACCCTAAATAGGGATAAAACTGAGATGTTCCCTCTAAATGCGTACTGTTTCTCTCATCAAATGGGTTCTGCGGGCTTCAAATGGCAATCTAAACAATTAAAGTATTTGGGTATTTATTTCTGTTCTTCCCTTTCTGCTACCACCTCTTACAATGAATCTCAAACCCTTCTTAAAGTGCGCCATCTTTTGGAAACCTGGTCTCCGAAGCACATTTCTTGGTGGGGTCGTCTGCAAACGCTTAAAATGATGATTACCCCTATCATTAATTTTGTCTCCTCTATGCTCCCGGTTAATCTTTCTGCATCCTTCTTTCATGAAATCGATGTTCTTACATCTAAATTCTTATGGAATGGCAAAAGGGCTCGGATTGCCTATAAATGTTTACGTCAACCCTGTGATATGGGGGGTTGTAACCTTCCTAACTGGGAAAAATACTAATTTGCCTTTTTGGCATCTCAGGGCGCCTTATGGTTCTCTTCTCCTTCTGTTCATGTTCCCTCTTGGCTGTTAATTGAACAATATCTGGCCTCTCCTTTGCCGACTGCTTCTTTTCTGACTACGAATACCCTTTCTATCCATTTCTCCCGATCCATTATTCTGGATACTATTGCGGCGGTCCGGAAGATTGATAAGAAGGTGGCGGTTCCACTTCATAAATCTCGATGGTCGTCTATTTGGAGGAATTCTAGAATCAAGGTCATTGTTGATCCTTCTATGATGGATTATTGGGCTGGTAAAGGTATATCGCTTGTTAAACAGCTTTATGATGTTCACGATCAACCTTTACCTTTTTCCTCCTTAGCGAGCCAATTTTCGTTATCTAACTTGGACTTTTATACCTTCCTTAAAATTAAGGTGGCTCTTGCTAAACTGCGCCTTCATCCTTCCTCCCCCACAGTTAACCTCTTCCAACTGTGGGTTCGGTCTGGTCATGTGGCCTCCAAAATTTATAAATTCTTGTCATCTCCTATACTGCCTGCCTCAACTGTTGCTCAACGTAAATGGCTGCATAATTTTGATCATACTCTCACTGATCATATCTCTTCCGACACTTGGCAGCTTATTGGTAAGCTTTCTCTACGTAATAAAATTGCCCCTTCACTAATGCAATCTAAATTCTTCTCTATCAATCTCCTTCATTGGACTCCTGTTCGATTGCACTCGCTGAATCTTAAAGCAGATGACTTGTGTTGGAGTTGTGGGTTACTATCTGGTGATTTCCAACATATGTTTTTTGGTTGTTCCCTCCTCCAACCCTTTTGGGACCTCATCCACAAACACCTTATGCTTATTTTTGGTATTCAGTTCCAACTTTCTTTTCCATTAATTATCTTAGGTCCGTTAGCTTCCCCGGTCCCTCTTCCATTGGATTCCATGGAGTTGCAGTTGATGGACCTATTGTTGACTATTGCTGTGAAGGTTATTCTTATGGAATGGAAGTCTTTTTCTTCGATTTCTTATCATATTGGTGGGCTTGGGTTTCCTTTCTACGAAGTGCACATACTTCTGTTGATCAGGCTCATCTCACTCCTTCCATATCTGCGGGTGTTTGGTATGCTTTAGACTCATATATGGATTCAGCCTCGCAAGGGTTGGTTGCGCAATACCCCTTTGATATGTCTGATTAATTTGTGTTTTTCCTTTGTAGGAAGGTTCTACGGAAGTCCATTTTCTTTCTCTCGTTCTTCTTTTCTTCTTCCTTTTTCTGTTCCTTCTTTCTCCTTTCTCCTTCCTATTCTTTTTCATCTTTTTCTCTTTTTCTCTTGTCTCTTTCTTCTCTATCTTCTCTTATCCTTCCCCTTTTTTCCTCACAACTATAATCTGATAGTGGTGCCATTGGTAAATATGTCTGCTGAATTTTAATTGCTATCCTTTAATTGATTTTTTTATCTGAATTTAGTAGACCTAATATATTGAACTATGGTTTGAGCTACTTGTTTTTTTTTGGTCCTCATATATTGATTGTAGTTCTCTGGTCTTACTGGTATCACTATTGTTTGTACCTTATTTCCTTATGTGCTCCTTAAATTAATAAATCTTTTGAAATGAATTTTTTTTTTTAAAAAGGAGCAAAATGAGGGGGTTAATTTTGCCATAGAAAGTATGATTAATGCTGCGGAAAGAAAAAGTATAACTCATTTTGAGTGACATCTCAAATTCTCTTCTATTTCATTAAAAAAAATTCTGACATGCAGACTGAAAAGTGTACTTTCAATACCAGCAGCAGACTTCCCTGGTGAGCAGTAGATTTACTACAGTGATCTAATGAGCAACTAGAGTGCTAACATTCAGAATTTATGGCAAATGTGTGACACATCTGAATGCCTACTTGATGGAACCAAAGTAAAAAACTGAAAGTATTTCCTACTGAGGAGACTAGTAAATGAGGAAATTAGGAAACTTCACAACAAATAAGTCTCCCAAGATGGCCACCAGACATAAAAGAGCCCAAATGTAGACCAGTATTTCATTTTACCCCCGAGATTGAGTCGGGCGGGACGCTTATTTTACCTGTGTGCTTTTTAAAACTGTATTTCCCTTGTGTCCGACCCTTTATTTTAAAATTTCCCCTCGCTGCTTGCACTACTGCACTTTTTGACCTGCGCTTTCCTGAAAGATCTAATTTTCTTGAAAGACTGTAAATTACCTGGGGAATTGGCACCATAGCCTGAGGACTGTATTTTCCTCTTTCCACGATCCCAAGGTGCTCGGCAGGGCTGGTGAAGCCCCGGGTCCCGGATTACGTGGCGGCCATCTTTGGTTGGGCTGTAGTTGCCAGTATAAAAGGGGAGGTGGGAGCCATAACTCGAGAGACCAGTATTTCATTTTACCCCCGAGATTGAGTCGGGCGGGACGCTTATTTTACCTGTGTGCTTTTTAAAACTGTATTTCCCTTGTGTCCGACCCTTTATTTTAAAATTTCCCCTCGCTGCTTGCACTACTGCACTTTTTGACCTGCGCTTTCCTGAAAGATCTAATTTTCTTGAAAGACTGTAAATTACCTGGGGAATTGGCACCATAGCCTGAGGACTGTATTTTCCTCTTTCCACGATCCCAAGGTGCTCGGCAGGGCTGGTGAAGCCCCGGGTCCCGGATTACGTGGCGGCCATCTTTGGTTGGGCTGTAGTTGCCAGTATAAAAACGGTCGGCTATGTCTCCGCGCAGCGGACGCGGTTAGCGGACGCGCCGGACCTGTGCCGGAGTCGTGCCAGAGTCCTGCCCGTCTGCGCCCATCCGCGCACGGAGGGGCGCAGGGGCAGGGCCTCCCACCACACGGCTTACATACTCTGGTGAGGAAATCCGCCATCTAAATGGGGCCATGACATCCTTAGATCTGGCTACACTCACTCGCATCGAGGAACTATCCATTCAGGCACCGCTGATAGGTATGTCCCGAGCCCCCCCACATATTTTAAAGCTTGTCAGCCTTAATACTAGGTCGCTATGCTGTCATAGCCTCGAGATTTGCACTCTACTACAGGACGAAAACATTGACATCCTGACCTTATCCGAGACCTGGATGGGGGATAACTCCCTACCCGACATTATAGCCGCTGTCCCTGAAAATTATGACATCCACTGGCAGAATCGAACAGGGAACACCCGAGGGGGAGGGGTGGCAATAATTTTTAAGAAACATCTAGCAGTGACTAAAATACTGGCGGAGTCAGCGGACTTAGCCGACCTGCTGGCGATAAAAATTATGTTCGATAACATGTGTGTTATAGTTCTCACAGTTTATCGCCCCCCCAACGCAACCCCAGGCTTTAATGATTCCTTCATGACCTACGCATCCGACATGTGCTCCAGATATAGAAACGTCATAGTCACAGGAGACTTCAATTTTCACTGGGACAAAGATAGGAAACAGCCAGCAGCCAACACCCTAGAGACAACCATGTCTTCTCTAGGATTTAGGCAGCTTGTGAATGCCCCCACCCATATAAAAGGCCATACCCTGGATTTGATATGGACCACATATCTCAGGGTGGTATTAGTCGGAATCCTTCCTTGTATGTGGTCAGACCACCATCTGATCTACTGTGACATCCCTTTGGACACCATACCCTCACGTCCAGTACCTAAAACCAGATTGACCCGTCAGTGGAAAAACGTAGACCAAGATACACTGACTACATCACTTAGAGGAATTGCCCAGCCAATAATGCTCAATCAAGATGTAGATCAGGATTATCAAGGCATGATGGACTATCTGGTAAAGGCCATTGATCAGATAGCCCCTGAGAAACTTCAGACAAAAAATAGTGGGAAAAAGGGAGCCCCTTGGTTCACATCTGCCTTGAGGGACCAAAGGAAGGCCTTGCGCAACATAGAGAGAAACTGGAGAAGGAATAAGGATATAGCCACTTGCGAACAATACAGAACGGCGTTCCGTAGTTACAAAAAATCTATCCAGACAACTAAAGCCGCATTCTACGAGGTCCGTATAAATCAGGCGAATAATGTTCAAAAGGAAACATTCAAAATTTTAAAAGAACTAACAAAAAGAGCCCAAGATGCAGAAAGCAGCATAGACTGTGACACCTTCCAGAAATATTTCCTGGATAAGGTTGACATTATCAGGCGTGAAATAAAAAGCACGGGGGGCAGTTTAACTGAGCAGCATATCGATCTAAAACCAACGGTTAGCTGCTTATTATCATTTCCCCCCATGGATCTGCTAACCCTTGAGTCACTGATGAGAAAGACGAAATCGGGCTCTCCAGCAGATCCATGCCCCCCAAGCATTTTTTGCTTGGCAGGCCCAATTTTAGAGAACCATATTCTAGCCACACTTAATAAATCCCTAAGTACTGGCAGGCTCCCAACTGGCTTCAAGGAAGCCCGTGTAAGACCGCTGTTAAAAAAAGTGGGGGTAGACCCCAATGTCTTAAAAAATTATCGACCCATATCCCAGCTGCCCTTCCTGTCTAAAGTACTCGAACAGCATGTACTAAAATCTCTGTCAAGCTATCTGGAGTCTAACCATCTACTCCATGAGAGGCAGGCAGGCTTTCGTGCACACCACAGCACCGAGTTGGTCATGCTCTCGGTGCTGGATGAGCTCAGAAGGATGGCTGACAGTAAAAGGCCGAGCGCCCTGATTCTGTTAGACCTATCAGCGGCGTTCGATACTGTCAGCCATCCCATCCTGCTGAACAGGCTGGCTGGGTTCGGGATCCAGGGCCTAGCCCTTCGGTGGCTGGAATCATTTCTATCTGGGAGAACGCAGAGAATCCAGATGGGAGATAGTGTATCAGGAGTGGGAAGCCTGACTTGTGGCGTCCCCCAGGGCTCAGCACTATCCCCACTCCTGTTTAACATATATCTACAGCCCCTGATTAACACACTAGCGGGAATGGGCTGCCAGGTATTTAATTATGCCGACGACACACAGCTGCTGCTGGGCATAGATGATACAACACATGCCCAGTTGCACGCGCAAGATATACTCAGATACACGGTCCACTGGATGTCCATCAACCAGCTCAAAATCAACCCGGAAAAGACAGAGGTGCTGATAATACCATCCAAGTGCTCCTCCTGGAGCGATATGTACTGGCCCCAGGAGCTGGGCCCAACCCCACAGCCAGCAGCCACGGTCAAAAGTCTGGGTATTAAATTGGACAGCGGCCTCTCAATGACCAACCAGGTTTCCACCGTGGTTGGCACTTGTACAGGTCTTCTAAGACAGTTGCGTAAACTAGTCCCTCTTCTCTCCCAGTCGATGCTACGCACAGTGGTCTCGGCCACCATAGTGTCAAGGCTCGATTATGGCAATGCGCTCTACCTAGGCCTGCCAAAAATATTAACAAACAGACTTCAGGTAGTCTTAAACGACGCCGCGAGACTTATCTTCAATCTCCCGCGGAGAACGCATGCCTCTCCACTATTAAAAAGTCTACATTGGCTACCAACCGGACAGAGGTCTGTTTTCAAAGGCCTCTGCATAGCCCACAAAGCCATTTACGGGAAGGCCCCGACCTACATCAAGGAACGGATCGAGATATATAGACCGGAAAGAAATCTCAGGTCCTCTGATGCCAAATTCCTTGTATGTCCTCGTTTTAAGCTGGCCACAATGGGAGGGAGATCTTTTTCGGTTCTATTACCGAAGCTTTGGAATGCCCTGCCTGAAACACTCCGGAAGGAGGAGAATCTACTCCGCTTCAGGAAAGCCTTGAAGACCAATTTGTTCCGAACAGCACTCAGTCCAGCTTAGGCACTCCACCCTTTCTTTTTCTCGGATGTTATGTTCTATGGTCAAAGCGCCCTGAGACCTGTAGGTGACCCGGCGCTATATAAACCCATATTAACAATAACAATAACAAATATCACCCAGATGTAGCCCAAGTATAGCCCAATGGCAGAATGTCCCAGAGTGTTCTAAAGAACAAATAGAGCGCTAACAGTCTTACTTATGACAAAAGTATGGAACACCTGAAGGCATCTTGATTGGAATAAAGTGGCAAGACATAAAACATTTAATTTGCAAAGGAACATAATGAGGGGGTTCATTTTGCCATAGAAATTATGATTAGTGCTGCAGAAAGAAAAATTAGGGCACATTTTGACTTCTCAAATTCTCTTCTATTTTATTAAAAAAATATAACATGCAGACAGAAACAAGCACTTTGAATAACAGCAGCAGACTTCCCTGGTGAGCAGTAGTTTTGCTGTACTAAAGTGATCTAATGAGCAACTAGTCTGCTAACATTCTGAATTTTTGGCAAATGTATAACACATCTGAATGCCTTCTTGATGGAATCAAACTAAAAAAACGAAAGTATTTCCTACTGAGGAGACTGTAGTAAATGAGGAAATTAGGAAACTTCATAGCAAATAAGTCTCCCAAGATGGCCACCAGAGATGAAAAAGCCCAAATGTAGCACAAATATCACCCAGATGTAGCCCAAGTATAGCCCAATGACAGATTGTCCTAGAGTGTTCTAAAGAACAACTAGAGCGCTAACAGTCTTACTTATGACAAAAGTATGGAACACCTGAAGCCATCTTGATTGGAATAAAGTGGTAAAACTTAAAACATTTCATTTGCAAAGGAACAAACTAAGGGGCTTCATTTTGCCATAGAAATTATGATTAGTGTTTCAGAGAGAAAGATGAGGGCACATTTTGACTCCTCAAATCCTCTTATATTTCATTAACAAATTCTAACATGCATACTGAAACATGCACTCTGAATACCAGCAGCAGACTTCCCTGGTGAGCAGTAGCTTTACTACAGTGATCTAATGAGCAACTAGAGTGCTAACATTCAGAATTTATGAGAAAATGTGTGACACATCTGAATGGCTCCTTGATGGAACCAAAGTAAAGAACTGAAAGTATTTCCTACTGAGGAGACTGCAGTAAATGAGGAAATTAGGAAACTTCATAACAAATAAGTCTCCCAAGATGGCCACCAGAGACAAAAGAGCCCAAATGTAGCACACATATCACCCAGATGTAGCCAAAGTATAGCCCAATGACAGCAAGTCACAGAGTATTCTACAGAAGAACTAGAGCGCTAACAGTCTTACTTATGACAAAAGTATGGAACACCAGAAGCCATCTTTATTGGAATAAAGTGGTAACATTTTAAACATTTAATTTGCAAACAAAGACAATGAGGGGGTTCATTTTGCCAAAGAAATTATGATTAGTGCTGCAGAAAGAAAAATTAAGGCACGTTTTGATTGACTTCTCAAATCCTATTCTATTTCATTAAAAAGAATTCTGACATGCAGACTGAAACATGCACTTTGAACAGTAGCAGCAGACTTCGCTGGTGAGCAGTAGCTTTACTACAGTTATCCAATGAGCAACTATAGTACTAAATTTCTGAATTCATTCCAAATGTGTGACACTTCTGAATGCCTTCTTGATGGAATCAAAGTTAAAAAACTGAAAGTATTTCCTACTGAAGAGACTGTAGTAAATGAGGAAATTAGAAAACTTCATAACAAATAAGTCTCCCAAGATGGCCACCGGAGGCAAAAGAGCCCAAATGTAGCACAAATATCACCCAGATGTAGCCCAAGCAGAGCCCAATGATAGAATGCCCCAGAGTGTTCTAAAGTACAACTAGAGCGCTAACAGTCTTAGTTATGACAAATGTCTGGAACAGCTGAAGCCATCTTGATTCGATTAAAGTGGTAACACTTAAAACATTTAATTTGTAAAGGAACACAATGAGGGGGTTCATTTTGCCATAGAAATTATGATTAGTGCTGCAGAAAGAAAAATTAGGGCACATTTTGACTTCTCAAATCCTGTCATATTTCATTAAAAAATTTAAACATGCACACTGAAACATGCACTTTGAATACCAGCAGCAGACTTCCCTGGTGAGCAGTAGCTTTACTACAGTGATCTAATGAGCATCTAGAGTGCTAACATTCTAAATTTATGGCAAATGTGTGAAACATCTGAATGCCTTCTTGATGGGATCAAAGTAAAAAAACTGAAAGTATTTCCTACTGAGGAGACTGTAGTAAATGGGGAAATTAGGAAACTTCATAACAAATAAGTCTCCCAAGATGGCCACCAGAGTCAAAAGAGCCAAAATGTAGCACAAATATCACCCAGATGTAGCCCAAGTAGAGCCCAATGATAGAATGTCCCAGAATGTTCTCAAGAACAACTAGAGCGCTAACAGTCTTAGCTATTACAAATGTATGGAACACCGGAAGCCAATTCAATTTGAATAAAGTGGTAATACTTAAAACATTTATTCTGCTATGGAACACAATAAGGGGTTTCATTTTGCCATAGAAATTATGATTAGTGCTCCAGAAAGAAAAATGTGGGCACATTTTGATTGGCTTTTCAAATCCTATTCTATTTCATTAGGACAAATTCTGACATGCAGACTGAAACATGCACTTTGAATACCAGCAGCAGACTTCCCTGGTGAGCAGTAGCTTAACTAAACTGATCTAATGAGCAACTAGAGTGCTAACATTCAGAATTGATGGCAAATGTGTGACACATCGGAATGCCTTCTTGATGGAACCAAAGTAAAAAACTGAAAGTATTTCCTACTGAGGAGACTGTAGTAAATGAGGAAATTAGGAAACTTCATAACAAATAAGTCTCCAAAGATGGCCACCAGAGACAAAAGAGCCCAAATGTAGCACAAATATCACCCAGATGTAACCCAAGTATAGACCAATGACAGAATGTCCCTGAGTGTTCTAAAATAACTAGAGCACTAAAAGACTTACTTATGACAAAAGTATGGAACACCTGAAGCCATCTTGATTGGAATAAAGTGGTAACACTTAAAACATTTAATTTGCAAAAGAAAAAAACGAGGCGATTCATTTTGCCACAGAAATTATGATTAGTGCTGCAGAAAGATAAATTAGGGCACATTTTGACTCCTCAAATCCTCTTCTATTTCATTAAAAAATTCGGACATGCAGACTGAAACATGCACTTTGAATACCAGCAGCAGACTTCCCTGGTGAGCAGTAGCTTTACTACAGTGGTCTAATGAGCAACTAGAGTGCTAACATTCAGAATTGATGGCAAATTTGTGACACATCAGAATGCCTTCTTGATGGAACCAAAGTAAAAAACTAAAAGTATTTCCTACTGAGGAGACTGCAGTAAATGAGGAAATTAGGAAACTTCATAAAAAATAAGTCTCCCAAGATGGCCACCAGAGACAAAAGAGCCCAAATATAGCACACATATCACCAAGATGTAGCCCAAGTATATCCCAATGACAGAAAGTCCCAGAGTGTTCTACAGAAGAACTAGAGTGCTAACAGTCTTACTTATGGCAAAAGTATGGAACACAAGAAGCCATCTTTATTGGAATAAAGTGGTAACACTTAAAACATTTATTTTGCAAACAAACACAATGAGGGGGTTCATTTTGCCAAAGAAATTATGATTAGTGCTGCAGAAAGATAAATTAGGGCACATTTTGATTGACTTCTCAAATCCTATTCTATTTCATTAAAAAAAATTAAGACATGCAGACTAAAACATGCACTTTGAATACCAGCAGCAGACTTCACTGGTGAGCAGTAGCTTTACTACAGTTATCTAATGAGCAACTATAGTGCTAACTTTCTGAATTAATTGCAAATGTGTGACACTTCTGAATGCCTTCTTAATGGAATCAAAGTAAAAAAACTGAAAGTATTTCCTACTGAAGAGACTGTAGTAAATGAGGAAATTAGGAAACTTCATAACAGATAAGTCTCCCAAGTTGGCCACCAGAGACAAAAGAGCCCAAATGTAGCACAAATATCACTAAGATGTAGCCCAAGCAGAGCCCAATGACAGAATGCCCCAGAGTGTTCTAAAGAACAACTAGAGCGCTAACAGTCTTAGTTATAAAAAAAGTATGGAACACCTAAAGCCATCTTGATTCGAATGAAGTGGTAACACCTAAAACATTTAATTTGCATAGGAACACAATGAGGGAGTTCATTTTGCCATAGAAATTATGATTAGTGCTGCAGAAAGAAAAAATAGGGCACATTTTGACTTGTCAAATCCTGTCATATTTCATTAAAAAATGTAAACATGCACACTGAAAAATGCACTTTGAATACCAGCAGAAGACTTCCCTGGTGAGCAGTAGCTTTACTACAGTGATCTAATGAGCATCTAGAGTGCTAACATTCTGAATTTATGGCAAATGTGTGAAACATCTGAATGCCTTCTTGATGGGATCAAAGTAAAAAAACTGAAAATATTTCCTACTGAGGAGACTGTAGTAAATGAGGAAATGAGGAAATTAGGAAACTTCATAACAAATAAGTCTCCCAAAATGGCCACCAGAGTCAAAAGAGCCCAAATGTAGCACAAATATCACCCAGATGTAGCCCAAGTAGAGCCCAATGACAGAATGTCCCAGACTGTTCTAAAGAACAACTAGAGCGCTAACAGTCTTAGTTATAACAAAAGTAGGGAACACCTAAAGCCATCTTGATTTGAATAAAGTGGTATTACTTAAAACATTTAATTTGCTAAGGAACACAATGAGGGGGTTAATTTTGCCATAGAAATTATGATTAGTGCTGCAGAAAGAAAAATGTGGGCACATTTTGATTGGCTTTTCAAATCCTATTCTATTTCATTAAAACAAATTCTGACATGCAGACTGAAACATGCACTTCCCTGGTGGGCAGTAGCTTTACTACAGTGATCTAATGAGCAACTAGAGTGCTAATATTCAGAATTGAAGGCAAATCTGTGACACATCTGAATGACTTCTTGATGGAACCAAAGTAAAAAACTGAAAGTATTTTCTACTGAGGAGACTGAAGTAAATGAGGAAATTAGGAAACTTCATAACAAATAAGCCTAGTACGAGGGAAGAAGTAAGTGAGGTGTAGCATAAATATAGTATTCTGTTGCCAAGAATCTGTCCAAGATTTCTCTTAGGGTCTAATCAGTTCCGTACCTTAGTTTGGAATGAAGAAGGTCAGTCTCGGGACTCGATTTCCCAACGACCTGCAAGGGTAGCTTGGAAACACTGGAGCTGGATTTCTCGGCAGAAGAAAAGACAGCGTCTCTCTCAGTGCGTCTGCTGGAGGGTCGGCTTCCTTCGGCACGTGCAGTAGCAGGGCGCGTCGGGCAAGTAGATAGTCGAACTGCTCTAAACCACTGTGTGTTTGCTAAGGCAAGTGTGGTCATATTTATACCTTGAAGTTTCTGAGTTTGACGTAAAGGTGGACATAATAATGTCATTAAAGACTCACGGTTCTTTGCATACTCCATGAGTTCTTGGACAAGGCAGTTCTGGAGCAAGGGAAAGTCCCCAGCTGCTGAAGCCAAGTTTTCCAAGAAATTGTTGTAGATTTTCAGAACTAGTGGAAGTAGCCCTGCCGTATTAGGACTGCATGAGCTATGTCTAAATATGGTTATGATTCTCATGACTATATAAGGACATAGTGATTTATACCTAAATAGGGGCATGAATCGGGAAATTTACAATAGTGTCCTAAAATGGTTTACAACACCCACTCCACGCTATTATGTTCATCTAAGAGTAAATACTAAAACATAGAAGCCAGAGTATGTGTTTTTACAATCCCACCCAAAAAATACATAACATTTTTTTTTTTTAAATGGTCGTACACAAAATGAGCATTTGTACAGTATGCATCTAAAAGTAATGATTTCATTGTAAGCATATGATATGATATTAGAAATGCTAACCAAATAAATCACAAAATTTACATTTATGAAATGGCTCTAGATACAGAAAAGAAAGTCGAGACCATCCCATAGCAAATTATACAAGCTAGTTTGATTTGTGCATTAGGTAAATATTGTTTCTAGGAAGTAGTGAAAGAATTCTTGTTCTCTGAGAATAGTTCTACTTTAAGCAAATTACATTGTGCCAGAGTTCAGTCTGTTTTGGAAAAAAATCAAATTAAATTGTAGTGAAATAGAGTTCCAAACTTGGAAGCTTTTATTTTGAAAAAAGTATAGGTTGAATTTCAAAGAACGCTGTGTGCTAATTTCAAAAATTATTCTCGGTGTCAGGAGAAAACATTATGTCATCAAGGATGGCAAAGAAATTGTCTACCACAGTAGATGAAAGTTCAACTACTTAATTAAGAAGGTCAATCGTACACAGCATCGCCGTCAGAGTCAGCAGCATTAGCAATGTTCATAGCAGATGGTACCTGTGTGCCTGTTGGTCCGCGTATCTCACCCCCAGTTGGATTTGCTGGTGAGATCTCAATGAATGCTGTCATCAGGATTGGTAGCCGTTGGGAGCAACACAACACATGAGCCGTTACCAGACCCAGTAATGCGTCAACATCCATTGGCATAGCCGATGGTAGTGTCAGACATATATCTAACACACATTCTTCTCTACAAAGCAGGCATCGTAGAACAGGTAAGGGTAAGATGCAATCTTGCCAGATTGGTCTGAATGACAGGAACCATGTGGTATTCAGATCTCTCAAACGACAAACGCCAAGGATCTGTGTTATTCTGTCACGATACCTCATGGCCTGGAGCGCATTCTCCATGCTGACTTGGGCATCGCTGGTGGCCGGATTTGTCATTACAGAGCAGGAGGAATAGAAATAAGATCCATGCTACGAGTCCCAAAATGAGAGGCAGGCCGCTGAACACAGAGTGTACGAAGTTCGGATAAATGCCCAGGACTGCTTCAAAGGGTGCTAACAGTCCAGAAAAAATCGTCTTAAAAACATGTGAAATGCCTCTGGTATCAGACATGTTAAAGATACGACCTAGCATTTCTGCGAAATGTATTGGGCAGTTTGTTAATAATAATCCATGTATCTCTGCAGAAGGCCTTGCAACTTGCATACAAGTGTCCCTGCCTGACACTCTAACGAGATAGCCTATTCCAAGCATCATTCCACAACAGCTGTGATCATTTAACATAATGTAGCTACCATTGGAAAGCTGCCTAAAAACTGGATCTATCACCGCTGTCGGTGAACCTTGCAGGTGGCAAGAAAGGTTATTGGAAGTACCCTCGCAGGCTCCGTGTAAATTAATACCTTGACATAACAATGTGTCTTCAAAGAAACCAAGAATTGCTTGGCACAAACTAAGGAGAAATAAAGAGCAGGGAGGTATAGCTAGTCCAGACCTCCTAGAATACTGCAGAGCCTTCCAATTTAAAAGTAGTAGAGTGTTGTTGGGCCCCTATGAAAACTATCCACTATTCCTACAAAATCTAACGAATAACACCAGCCACTTTTTGTATAAATTCGGCCACCCGAAGTTCTTCAAAAAAATCAAATTGAAGGTCCTGAAATCTGCCGCTAGATTGTGGTATTGCGTGAGATCTACAGTAGATATCCCCTTCTATAGCGATAAGGCCCCGATTTGGTATTCCCAGACGACACCAGACTGCCTTAAGGACAGTTTAGCGATCCCTCTAATATCTGCCGGAATAACAGAATGGGGACAGCTCCTGTTTCAAAACAAACTTCTCGAATGGGAAATATTATCTCAATGTACAAACTCTACTCTCTCGAAATTCAAATATTACCAGCTATTGAGTTTGAGCAAGACCCTCAAAGAAACTAGGAAAGGTACATCTCCCTGGAAATAAAGATGCAGACGAGAAATCCATTTTTGAAAGAAACATCCTTTTGGTACTGGGCCCTAATTTCGGCTGGGGAGGATGATTTCCGAATTCCAGAAAAGATCTGGGGAAAAGACCTGCCGACGCTGGATACAAGCAACTTATGGCAAGTATCTATGAACAAATGCTGGTCGATTGTAATGTCTGCTGCTCTCAAAAGAAATCATTTGCTCACTATACACAGAGCCTACTGGACTCCGAAAAGGTTATCCAAAATGAACGGAGCCACAGTGAAGAGCTGTCCAAAATGCGCCCTACAGATGGCTGACGACCTACATATGTTTTGGCGATGTCCCAGTCTGGATAATTTCTGGAAAGATGTGGGTAATACCTTAGAAGGGGTATTGGGAAGACAACTTTCTGTAAGTATGAACTTAGTTATTTTTGGGGTCACCAATATAAATGTAGTAAGCCCCTTGTCTAGAGCTCAGGAGAATTTAATTTTCATTCTGATTCTTTTGGCAAGGAGAGAGATCTGTGTAAAATGGATAAATCCAGCTCCACCGACCCATAACGAATGGCTGGCGTCAATCTTGAAAGTGTATAACCTTGATAAAAATAAGTTTAGCTCTAAAAAATATAAATTCTGGGACATTTGGGAAGAGTTTCATAAAGGGTGATTTAAAATTTTAAAAATTGTGATGCGTATATATAAGGTATATTATATTGTGGATGTAACATATCTGGATTCCTCATTATACTCCGCTGCAATGTCCAATGATTACGCTACCGCAACAACATCAAGGAAGGCTTGTAAGAGAAGCCATAATGGCTAGCACATCTCAAATCCGATACAAGGATCCTTCTCCTTACAAGTATATGGAGGTAAGGGGTTCCCTCTCTCGGAGTTGCCCGAAGTTGAGAAGGGTCCCTGAAACTTTTCTTACTTTAAACTGTTGCGTAATGAGGACACAAAAAAATAAAAAATAAATAAAAAAATAACAATGTACCGCTTAGTGAGTGTTTATAATTTTTACCACTAAGAAATACCTCGTTTCCACCACTCCAACATTTGTGTGTGTATGGTAAATCCCAGGTCGACTTAATGTATTCTTTACCCAACCTTTCATACAGGCCTGCTGGTATGTGTTTTAAGCAATACTGAAACTGGAAAGTCGTCACAAGTATCGTGATGGTACCATGTATTATCCATTCAACCAATGGTTTCTCAGAAACGGTCAATGGTAATCTCTCCAGTTTTTCTATGCTCAGCACCATATAATCTGTTCCCCTCTGTGCCAACGAGATTTGTTTATCTATAAGGTTAAACACAGTAAACAATGACGTAGTGTTGATTAAACGCCACGGCACATACCCAGAACAAAGGTTTTGCAACGTCCAGCCTAACAGCATTATAGAACGTAATTGAGACTGGCCATGTTGTAACATTAGCAAGTCCTGTTCCATTATGTCTATTGCAGAGGATACAATGCTGTCGAAAGAATATATTCCGGACGACAGGGTTGTTAACCCATTGTCAACTACAAAGAGTGATTTCTCTAAGTTTAAATGATCAATTTCTCGTATTCTTTCTGCGTGACTTTCCATGCTTCATTGTATGCACCGTATATGAAACGTTTATTATGTGGATCAAGAGGTCTCAGTAAGAATTCTCGCAAATCAGCGCAATCTTTAAGCAAAGATAAGTGTTGTTTTATTTCTGGAAGTGTGGATCTCTGCAGCCACTCAAGGCATAGTTTTCCTAAACCATAAGTGTTATTATCCCTGGATGTTGTCTTTGTATATATCTTGGATCTGGCCTAGTTACTGTGAACCCTTGTGTCTTGTTCAAGAATCTATCTTGGCAGTTATTCGTGTCCGTTGGCCAGATTAACCATTTTTTCCATTCAGCATGTGTTCTGTTTTGTAGAAAAATATAATTCACGTCTACCTCCTCACCTGAAGTTAAATTACTATCAGGTGTGGGCTTAGGTACGGACGGTTTGTTTAAATCTTTTGTCTTAGCCAGGCCAAGAAAAGATGTCTGTTGTTGCAGGCTCTTAATAGAGCTTCTAAACCTTGTACCTGCCAGTCTTTTGTGCCCCAAACAATTTTTGTCTCAATGTTGTCTTTCCAAAAGTCAAAGCCTAAGGTGGAAATTTGAGCATAAAAGGCAGCAAAACAAATTTGTTTAGTATTTGTCAACATACTTTTCATGCCTGTCTTATTAACATTTTTAAAGTAAAAACTTTCTGGGTTTGTAACATTAAAACCTGTAAAATATGGATATATTAAAATAAATGTTTTACAACTACCTTTTGGAGGTGTTGGGCAATGTTCCTATTGATTATAAGTTAAAACATTTCTAGGGTTTGCAGATTTATGCAAGTAATGATGGCCAAAATGATTAAAACAATACATTTCTTCATAATTTGATGAACCTTCTAAGTATTCATATTTTTTTGTAAAATTTAGCTGACATTTCTAAGTCTACCATCATATTGTTAACAGTTTCAGTGTCCCAATCATCAGAAAATGTGCTGGGTGAAACAAAATCACTCAAGGAAACTCTAAATTGGTGTGGAATTTTCAGCAGCTCGACAGGGCCATAAATGTCATAATCAGTTGTATCCCAAGCTATTCCACCAGGTAGAGGAACAGCTGTGATGTTCACTGATGACACGTCTCGTTGTTCACGATGAGATGATTTGTGTGGCTTCAGAAGCTAGTTGATGTTCTTACTTGCTGTGTCCATTTTAATGTGTTTTCCATCTATCAGCTTTCCCAAACTTAAAACAAGAATGAGCCATAGCAGGAGATAAAACACACATAATCCAAAATTCAACCCATGGTGAATCCAGATATGTTTTTGTAAGCTCTTGACCAAGTTCAGGTAATTTTTCCTTGAACATTTTATTTGCTGGAGTAGTTTCAGGTACAGTGGAATCCTCAGAAAAGTTATCAAAGTTGATAAAATAGCCAGAGGCAGTTCTGTCAGTAGTTGGTATTGCATCCGGATTCTTTGAAATCGCTGGAATTGCTTGTTCCCTTGACATGTTTGTATAGTCAGATGCTACATCATTGTAGACAGGAGTGTCTTGACAAACTGTTATTTGGGTTTCAAGAGGCACACGTTCCATTGCTTTGGTGCATAGTCCTTCTTTTCTCACTTTAGAATCTTCAAAGGTGATGAGTCTTTCAGTTTGAACCTCTTGGATAGTAGCAAGATTTGGTCGTCTGCTACATCTTTGGAGCCCACTGGGCCTACTACTTATTATTGGCCACATGGTGTGGTTTTACCAGGTCAATCGATACAGACCGGTTCTCCTTTCTTCCAGCAAGGGGCGACAGTAGCACTGTTCTTGATCCGTGGATTGCTAGTACATGTACTGGTTTTCTGTAAGAAGGCCCAAATTCCTTCTTGTCTGCTATTTTTTCCCTGACCAGATCCCCAATATTTGGAATCCAGACAGGTCTTGCTGGGACAGGTGGTTTTTCTTCAGTGGTCGTTGGCTTTTCACTGGTGTTGCTCAGACTTCTTCTTGTTTCATTTAAGTCCTGTAAAAGAGCCAAGCCATCTTTGATATCAAAGGGTTTTTGTTCCACCGCTGAAGTGTGATGATCAAGATCTTCAACCAACATTCTAGTACCAAAAAGGATTCCACCCAGAGAATTTCTTGGCAGGTTATTAAGACTACGTTGGACATGTATTAGATGTTTGACCCCCCCATTACCCGAACCTAATACCCTAGCGGTTATAGATTATTTTATGTCACAGTTTTTTCTCTCCACAACCGAATTTCCCTCAGGATGGAATGGACTCAAAAATCGCAATGCAACACCCAAGCTGGCCATGGCCTCCCTGTAAGCCCTAGAGCTAAACGTAGGACCCTGGTCAGAATGTAGCGTGCCGATTGCGTATGTGCCGAAAAAGACTCGCAAATCTTTTATAACAGTTCGGGCGTCAGGCGAGCGCTGAGGCCACATCCAAATGAATCTTGTCCTAGTATTTGTGGGACCGCTTTTGTCCATTGGGACGTTTGAGCGTGGATAGTCTAATGCTATCTAACACTGGTGTATGTACTGGGCTGGCTATACTATAGTAAGGAATCTGGTGGTGTTCAAAGCTGTGGTATTTGTAACAGTCATCGCAATTAATTCCAAATTCGTATACGTGAGCTTTCATCTCTGGCCACCAGTACATCTCTTCTAATTCTAATACAGATTTAGAGATCCCTTGATGTATCAGACCCTCTCCCATATGTGCTTCATGAATCAGAGCACCTTCCCGGTTCCTGTTTGGAATTACCCTATCCCCCACTCCAGGGATTTGAGCAAAAGGAACAGAGTTTGCATCAATTATGTATGTATATTTGACTGGATAATTTAGAGGTAACGCGGCTCCGCTGCCTATGCTCGTGGGATTGACAGCGAGCATGGTTTCACTGTCTATTGTTGTTTTTCAACCAGTGATTGCAGCTACGGAAGCCATTTGCAAAGCTGCCTTTGTGGCTTCATCAGCCAATTAATTCCCTTCAACGTGAACGCCGTCACGCTGATGACTCAGTGTATGGATCACGCGAGTCTTTTGTAGTTCTTTCTGCAAAATAACTACTTGTCCCCAAAGCATTTTATGCTTGATTGTGCCACCTTTTGCATCTTTAAAACCATTTTGAACCCAGTTCTGCAGATATTCATTGTAAGACTGGACGCAGTAATATGAATCGCACACTATAAGTGTGGGGAATTCACAAATGGTATTTTCAAGCGCCATCTTGAAAGCTTGGAGTTCAGCTCACTGAGCTGTACAGTCTCCTAGAGATTGAGTTTTTTCGACCATAGGTCTGAATTTACCATCGCGCCAGCGACCTTTAACAATCGTGCACGATGCACTATAAGCTTGTTTACTCCCAATTCGGGCTGTGCTGATCCGTCTGTATATATTATACAGCCGTAATGTTCTAGAGGTAGAATTTCAGTAGGCAGAGGACATTCTTGTTCGTATTGGAGAAATTCTTGTATCTTCAAGTAAGGGTCAAAAAAGTATTCAACGTCTGTTGCAGCAAGAGAATCAACCCATTGTATCCATCTTGGATGTAGAGCTTTTGCATTTGGAATGCTAGCCTTCATCGCTGCCTCTAAAGCAGGTACAGGTGTAATGACTTTTATGCGTTTACTCTGTGCGAGTGTTCTCTCCTTTGCTACAGCAGTCTGAACCGCTGTCAGAATTTTTTCTGTTGAAGTGAATTTCATTTCAGCTTGTGTGTACAAGTGTTATTTGTAAGCTATTGGTACCTTTTCACCTTCATTAAAGTTTAGGTATGTGAATCTGCATCTCCCTGGGATGATTCAGATTACAAGGTTGCGTACATTGTCGCGTGTTTGTAAGTGTGTTGTTGCCAACATGTCAGGTTGTACTGAACACAACATTTCTGTGTGGTTTTGAGTCCAATTAGTTAGTTTAAAATCAGGTTTGATTAGTTCTTAGAGAGGTTTAACCGTTTCTGCTTAATTCAGAATGTAAGTTCTTCCGAAGTTTAGGATTCTTAGAATTGACTGTAAGATTTTCAGCGTTTTTGGAGGTTGGAGCAGTGCATATTTTTCTAAAATGTTTGCTGCAAGGCTTTTGCCTTCGCTTGAAAGTTCGTATCCTAAGAATAGGACGTTGAGGTGGGCAATTCTTGATTTTTTAAAGTTGAATTTATACCCTTCAGAGGCGAATCCAAGTATTATGGTGTTTGCCCTGGCCAAGTGCATGTCCAAATCATCAACTGTAAGATAGATGTCATCGACATAGGATAATGCCTCATCATCGTACGTTTGTAGTAACTCTGTTACTCTGGCTGAAAATAATGCCGGACTGTGCTTGAATCCCTAGGGGAGACGACAAAATTGTTGTTGGGTCCCCATTATTGAGAAAGCGGTCAAGTGCCTGCTTTCAGGTGCAATGTTTTGACAGAAGAAACCATTTGAAATATCTAATGTAGTTGTATATTTCTTGCGAACAATGTTATTCATTAGTGCTGCACTGTGTGAATTTTGTACTGCAAAAGTTTTGCAACAAGAGTTTAAATGTCTTTAATCCAAAACTAGATGATATGATTTGTCTGGTTTGGAGACAGGACACAAAGGATTGTTCATGGACGAAGTGCATGTTTCAATCACCCATTGGTATTCAAGTTGATCTAATATCTCCCTGACTTGATTTTTAGCTTCCTGTTTTACTGGATACTGCCTCTGAGCTGTAGGTTGATTTTTTAACTGGATTTTATGGTGAGGAGAGTCCTCATCCCATCCCACATGATTTTTATATAATGCTGGAGCCTGGGCCACAGCCCATTTTTTTGCATAGCTGTATTTTTTATGAATATGAATATGGTTTGAGAAGGCTGGCATAATGATCTCTTCGCCATGTGAGCACTCCCTGACAAATTAAGATGGCCAGTCTTTTTCGGCCAGAAGGATGTCCTAATCCTTGGATAGTTTTTCCCAAAATAGTGCTTTTATTTTTCCAGTAATGTCCCCCTCTATCCGGAGTGTTACTTCATATATCTTATGGGGTACACTAACCTTCATGTCGGCACTTTCAATCTGAATGCATTCATTCAGATCCACTGTCTCCAGATGATCTTTCAGGATCCTGCGAGTTATGGTGACCTCTGCTGCGCTGTCCAGCATTGTCTGGGCCCACTCCCCATTCTTGAGTTGTGACCTCAAGATCCTCGGCATGTCTGATTTTAATACTTGCTACCTTCTTTTTGGAGAATTGAGTTTTCTTATTTTTTGGAACGTGTTGATCGTCTTTGGACTTCACACGTTCTTCTTTGTGTTCTGGTCGTCCTCTTCTTTTGGATTTCTGCATGGAAGTCTGAAAGGTACGGGAGGATCGTGTATCAGTATCTTGATATCTATCAGGTTTTCTTAAATTGTCCCTATTTCTAAGGTTATACCTCTTTTCAGAGTGCTCCTTTTGAGGAGATTTACCTCTGGACTTAGAGCGCTTCTCTTAAGGAAGTGACTCTCTACTATTTTCCCATTTCTTTTTAAAACTAGTTAGATTGTTTTTGATAAAAACTTTTTCAGGATTTTCTGTTAATTCCGGCTTTACAGGTTTCCCTCCCAAGCTATCTCTTCCTAGTTCTTCATAGGATTTTTCAATAATTCTGGCAAGTTCATACGGTTGCTCAGTAATATATAGTTATTTAATTTTTGGGCGGATTGCCACGGATGCTGCTTCACCTTTAATGTTAGCAAATAAGATAGCTGAGACCTGTTTGAAATCTTTCAGTAATTTCATACCATGATTCAAAGCTGGTCCTGGACTGTATTCATTTTGAATCTATCTCAGAACATCTGGTATTACCACCATAGATGGGACATCATGTGTTTTTGTGTAAATTGAAGCAAAGACTGTACCCCAAGTGTTACAGCCCTCCACATGTGGTGCAATCCCCATTGGTAAACAGATTGTTAGAATCCTGTGTTTCTCATGAGGTGTACTATTGGGAAATACTGCCTCTATTTGAGTCATTTTCTGGGCTAACCATAATGGAATTTGTTCTCTTTTTGCGGGCAACTTACAGATGACTGACTGTATAGTCTGTGGTGTGATTTGGTTTGTGTTCCCCTGATGAGGGGTGTGCTGTGGAATTTTTATAGCAGGTTGGACAGTTAAAGTCTGCATGACATATTGTACCAATTGTCTATGTATTTTAATCAATTGTTTTAGCTAAGCTAACAGTTCTACATCTTACATTCTCTCAATGTCAGGAATGGTGTATAGCTGGCTAGTAGCGGCCATGTTGCTCCTGGTCTACCTAATGGACCGAGCCTGGTAATGTGATTTTGATGTTGTAGGGCGCCTTTAAACCAGAGCTGATGCTCTTGGTAAGTTAGTGTAATTTCAATGTCCTCGAAAGGAGCGTATTCCACTAGATGTTCCTCTATCTTATAGAAGTGGAACACATGTGTAGTTGAATTTGCTTGTGGAAAGACAATCCATGAATAGAATGCCTCTGTTTGCCAATATTAATGTGCCTCTATGTCAAATATGACTCTACCAACTCTTGCTGATAGGCCATTTTCTATAAGCTTTATAGCTATGATTTTCCTTACGTTTTCCAGGATGATTATAGCATCCAAGTCATCGGAAGCCTGTAGTGTCAAAATCTGGTTGGTTTGCATTTACTGCAGTTCCACTGGCCCCAGGATTGTCTTTGTCTGACATTTTGTTTAAAAAGTTTGCAGAGCAAGTTTCAAGGAAATAAAGATAAGGTGCACAATATCTTGGAACACTGTATCCTCCAACGTTGAACAAACCAAAAGTTAATACATAGGATTATTCGTCCTACTTAGTTATGGCAGATATTTTATCCTTTTACCCACTCCAAATGTCTTTTGGAGTATTTTATGGGAAAAAGGTGTCTCTGTGAAAAGCACGACTGAGTTACTCTAGTATCTAGCGTTAAATTAGTGCCTTACCAAACGTTGGGCGCCATGTAGTGTAGTTCCTATATTCCCAAAAGGCTCTGTGCATTGGAATAACATATCCTATGGATGTGACGTAGGACTGAGGTTTCTGACAACCGCATAAACATGACATTTTTGTTTCCCCAAGATAAAACTGATCTTCAGAGTCGTGGCAACAATAGATAGATATTTCACTCAGTCAATTGTGCATTCATTTCACTGGAGGTGCTGAGAAATAGATAGACGGGCGTTTTCAATAAAAAGGTTTTATTGAACAGTCTTCTTTCTTAAGCATAAGAAATGAACTGCTACAATCGTAAGACTGGTTGCAAGATATAATGCATACAGTAAAAAGAGTAGAATAAAATAATACTGCAAGAGCATTGTATGGTTCCTAAACCTTAGATAAATACATACACAAATAACAGAGGCTAAAAGTACTCAACTGGATTTCCCAATGACCCACAAGGGTAGCTTGGAAAAACTGGACCCAGATCTCTCGGCAGGAGAAAAGGCAGCGTCTCCCTCAGTGCGTCTGCTAGAGGGTCGGCTTCATTCGGCACGTGCAGTAGCAGGGCGCGTTGGGCAAGTAGATAGTTGAACTGCTCCAAACCACCGTGTGTTTGCTAAAGCAAGTGTGAGCATATTTATACCTTGAAGTTGCTGAGTTTGACGTAAAGGTAGACCTAATAACGTCATTAAAGACTCTCTGTTCTTTGAAACCTCCATGAGTTCTTGGACAAGTCAGTTCTCAAGCAAGGGAAAGTCCATAGCTGCTTAAGCCGAGTTTTCCTAAAAATGGTTGTAGATTTTCGGAACTAGTGGAAGTAGCCCTGCCGTATTAGGACTGCATGAGCTATGTCTAAATATGGTTATGATTCTTATGCCTATATAAGGACTTTGGGCCATATGTATCAAGCTAATCAGCATTCGCAAAGGCCGAAATTCACAGAATTTCGGCCTTTGCGAATGCTAATTAGCTAAATGGTATGTATGTAACATGTTTGATGCAAAATAAGGAATCGTAAAATTTGCTATTCCTTATTTTGCAATTGCACTTAAGGAATCGCAAATTTTGCGATTCCCTAAATGCAATGTATCAAACAAAAATTATTCAAAAAATGCCCATAAGGATTCGCAAATTACCACCAACTTCTAGTTGGTGGTAAGTTGCGAATTCTTATAAAAAAGCTTTTTACAAAAAAAACAAAGGTGCCATATGACGCTCATACATGCCCTTAGGGCATGTATGTGCGCCATATGCCCCCACATGTCATTTTCAGGGGTGCAGCAGGGTGTTCTTGAGACACCCCTGCACCCTTGAAGAAAAAATTCCTAATTTGCGATTAGCAATTTGCTAATAGCAAATTCCCCCTTCATTCCTATGGGCCTCCTGGCCCATGGAAATGAATGGGTAATTTGCGATTAGCAATTTGCTAATCGCAAATTAGGAATGGTAAGGAATCGCTATAAAAAGTGATTTCCTACATACATACCGTTTTGCGAATTCTAAATAGCGATTCCTTAAAAATCGCTATTTAGCATTCGCAAAACGAAACTATGATACATATCGCCCATAGTGATTTATACCTATATAAGGGGAGGAATCGGGAAATTTACAATAGTGTCCTAAAATGGTTTACAACAACGAGGGGATTAATTTTGCCATAGAAATTATAATTAGAGCTGCAGAAAGAAAAAATAGGGCACATTTTGATTGACTTCTCAAATCGTATTCTATTTCATTAAAAACAAATTCTGACATGCAGACTGAAACATGCACTTTGAATACCAGCAGCAGACTTCACTGGCGAGCAGTAGCTTTACTACAGTTATCTAATGAGCAACTACAATGCTAACATTCAGTGTTTATGGCAAATGTGTGACACATCTGAATGCCTTCTTGATGGAATCACAGTTAAAAACTGAAAGTATTTCCTACTGAGGAGACTGTAGTAAATTAGGAAACTAGGAAACTTCATAACAAATAAGTCTCCCAAAATGGCCACCAGAGACAAAAGAGCCCAAATGTAGCACAAATATCACTCAGATGTAGCCCAAGTATAGCCAAATGACACAATGTACCAGATTGTTCTAAAGAACAACGAGAGCGCTAACAGTCTTACTTATGACAAAAGTATGGAACACCTGAAGCCATCTTGATTGGAATAAAGTGGTAACACTTGAAACATTTAATTTGTAAAGGAACACAATGAGGAGCTTCATGTTGCCATAGAAAGCATGATTAGTGCTGCAGAAAGAAAAATTAGGGAACGTGTTGACTTCTAAAATCCTCTTCTATTTCATTAAAAAATTCTAACATGCAGACTGTACTATGCAATTTGAATAGCAGCAGCAGACTTCCCTGGTGAGCAGTAGCTTTACTACAGTGATCTAATGAGTAACTAGAGTGCTAACATTCAGAATTCATGGCAAATATGTGACACATCTGAATGCCTTCTTGATGGAACCAAAGTAAAAACCTGGAAGTATTTCCTACTGAGGAGACTGTAGTAAATGAGGAAATTAGGAAACTTCATAACAAAAAAGTCTCCCAAGATGGCTACCAGAGACAAAAGAGCCCAAATGTAGAACAAATATCACCCAGATGTAGCCCAAGTATAGCCCAATGACAGCATGTCCCAGAGTGTTCTAAAGAACAACTAGAGCGCTAACAGTCTTACTTATGACAAAAGTATGGAACACCTGAAGCCATCTTGCTCGGAATGAAGTGGCAACACTTAAAAGATTTAATTTGCCAAGGAAAAAAATGAGGGGCTTCATTTTGCCATAAAATGTATGATCAGTGTTGCAGAAAAAAAATTAGGGCACATTTTGACTTCTCAAATCCTGTCATATTTTATTGAAAAATTGGAACATGCACACTGAAACATGCACTTTGAATACCAGAAGCAGACTTCCCTGGTGAGCAGTAGCTTTACTACAGTGATCTAATGAGCATCTAGAGTGCTAACATTCTGAATTCATGGCAAATCTGTGAAACATCTGAATGCCTTCTTGATGGGATCAAAGTAAAAAAACAAAGTATTTCCTACTGAGGAGACTGTAGTAAATTAGGATATTAGGACACTTAAGACCAAATAATTATCCCAAGATTGCCACCAGAGACAAAAGAGCCCAAATGTAGAACAAATATCACCCAGATGTAGCCCAAGTATAGCCCAATGACAGCATGTCCCAGAGTGTTCTAAAGAACAACTAGAGCGCTAACAGTCTTACTTATGACAAAAGTATGGAACACATGAAGCCATCTTGATTGGAATAAAGTGGTAACACTTAAAACATTTAATTTGAAAGGAACAAAATGAGGGGGTTCATTTTGCCATAGAAATTACGATTGGTGCTGCAGAAAGAAAAATTAGGACACATTTTGACTTCTCAAATCCTCTTCTATTTCATTAAAAAATTCTGACATGCGGACTGAAAAATGCACTTTGAATACCAGCAGCAGACTTCCCTGGTGAGCAGTAGCTTTACTACACTGATCTAATGAGCATATAGAGTGCTAAAATTCTGAATTTATGGCAACTGTGTGACACATCTGAATGCCTTCTGGATTGGATCAAAGTAAAAAACTGAAAGTATTTCCTACTGAGGAGACTGTAGTAAATGAGGAAATTATGAAAGTTCATAACAAATAAGTCTCCCAATATGGCAACCAGAGACAAAAGAGCCCAAATATAGCACAAATATCACTCAGATGTAGTCCAAATATAGCCCAATGACTGAGTGTCCCAGAGTGTTCTAAAGAGCAACCAGAGAGCTAACAGTCTTACTTATGACAAAAGTATGGAACACCTGAATCCATCTAGATTGGAATAAAGTGGGAACACTTAAAACATTTAATTTGCAAACAAAAAAAATGAGGGGCTTCATTTTGCCATAGAATTTATGATTAGTGCTGGAGAAACGCCCCGGTGCTCATGACGAGCTCAACACGGTGGCCGTGTGCTCCTAACGAGCTGAGCTCGTCACGACCACACCTGTTTCTGTGGAACGCTCAGCACAGCGAGGGATTTAGCCCTGCGTGCAAGCGTTGCGGCCTGTATGACGAGCTCAGCTCGTCATGAGCACACGGCCACAGTGCCTCATGATGAGCTGAGCTCGTCATGAGCACCCATGTGGTTAAAAAATCCGAACATGCACACTGAAACATGCACTTTGAAGAGACTTCCCTGGTGAACAGTAGCTTTACTACAGTGATCTAATGAGCATCAGAATGCCTTCTTGATGGAACCAAAGCAAACAACTGAAAGTATTTCCTACTGAGGAAATTAGGAAATTAGGAAACTTCATAACAAATAATTCTCCCAGACGTGGGTTCTGTGCTCTCCATGCCACTGGAGTCAAGCGTTGCATACCGTTATGCGCATGTGTCGCGAATGTGCGGGAGCAGGAGTCGCGGACTGGTCGCATACCAATCACTCATCACGTAATATTAAATGTATATGATGTAACTGAAAAACACGCAGCCGTCGCACACCGTACGCGGATCCTTCACGACTTTTCTAAAAAGACAGCTAGAATCCACGCACCCACCGTGATGTGTATGCTTTGGGTGCGCGACTCAGAAAAAAAATGTTTTAAGAGAAAATAATAGAAATAATAATATAATAATAATAAGGGAGTTTTATAGAGCGCGCGGTTACGCTCAACTAGCGTGTCCCTGCGCTAAGACAGAAAAACTCATGCAAGCAGGCCGCAGAGTCAGCTAGAGTTATCGTGTGTAGAGATGTGTTTTTAGCTTCTTCCTTAAGTCGGCTTCAGACAATTCTAGTCGAAGGTCCAGGGGTAAAGCGTTCCAGCCCTTCGCCACCAAGTAGCGAAAGGATCTGCCTCCCATGCGAGCCTTTCTTGTCCTAGGGACCTTTAGTAGGCCACCATGGGCGGAATGCAGCGCTCGCGTAGGTTCGTATCTGGAGACCAGACTCTGGAGTGGTGCTGGTGCCCTCCCATTAAGGATACGGTGGCAGGTACAGAGGGCCTTAAACTCGACCCTGCTCTTCACTGGAAGCCAGTGAAGAGTCTGAAGGGCTACTTTGGAGGCCGATCTTTTAGGAAGCTTCAGAATGAGGCGAGCTGCCGCATTCTGCAGTACCTGGAGACGATTTAATACCTTACTGGTTGCTCCTAGGTACAGTAGGTTGCCGTAGTTCAGGCGTGATGTGACGAGGGCATGTACCAGCAGACATGGGAAGTAGATCTAAGAACTTCCGCAGACTTTTTAGGACGCTGAAACAGACACCCACCACGCGGCCTATCTGAGGTCCAAAGGACAGATCAGCATCAAGCCAACCTCCAAGATTCTTGGCTTCCCGACAGGGGGTTGGAACCTCGCCTAGGCAAGAGGGCCACCACGCCGACGACCACACAGATGGGCTCCCCCCCCCCACGAGCACCTCGGTCTTATTGCCATTCAATTTGGGGCAATTGGTGGCCATCCAGGTTGCCAACTCCTGCATACAGGTTCTGAATTGGTCCACCGCAAGACCGGGTGCGCGCGATAGGGAGATAGCCAGCTGCGTATCGTCGGCGTATGATACTATGTGCAGGCCATGACCCTCCACAATAGAGGCCACTGGGGAGACATATAAATTAAACAGGGTGGGGCTCAGGGACGAGCCCTGGGGCACGCCCTGTCCCAAACAGATCTCCCCGGAATAGCATTCGCCCTGGCGGACCTGGAAGGTAGATAGGTCGGAGGTTCTCTAATTTTTCGAAACTGATGTTTGATTTCTTCCTCAGGGGTAGAACCACCGCCTGCTTCCAGTCTCTAGGCACTGTCCCAGTCTTAAATGACAGGTCTAGCAAGTGCCTGATGTAAGGTTCCAACACTGGCAAGCTATCGGCTAGCCGTTTAGGCGTGGTGGGGTCCCGAGGGGATCCGGACTTGATAGATTTACATATCTTTAGGAGGTCCTCCAGGGCCGGGGTAACGAAGTTGGTCAATCTGTGTCTATTCCCCCAATCCCTCTGGATTTCCACGAACTCAGTCCCTGCCATGGGGTGACTAGGAAAAGACGAGTAGAATTTAGTTACCTTCTCGGCGAAAAAGTTCGCGATCTTATCACAAGATTCCGCTGAACACTCATCTAGGGCAGTAGCTGGTTTCCCACACGAGAGAGATTTATAAAGCAGAAAAAGCTCCCTCATGGAGTGGCCAGCCTCACTGATTCTGGTGGCATAGTGTACAGCTTTGGACTGCCTAATTAGTCCATGATAGAGTCGCCTCTCAGTTAGATAGATAAATCTAAATATATTAAAGAAAAAAAAGAAAACAAAAATATTGAACAATATTTCAGTTTGATTATTTTTAAAAACATTTTTTGCGATTTTCAGAAACATATATATGTTATTTAATGAATGAAATATTTATAAATAAAAAGTTAATATACTGTAGAAAATCAGTATAAAAAATAGTTATAACTACTAATACACTTAAAAATTTGTATTTAAAACACCTTTGAAATTCACTGCAAAAACCATACGTTTCAGAGACGTTATATTTAGAGAATAGCATTTGAAAAGGTATGAAATTCACTGAAAAAACCATAGGTTTCAGAGACATTATAGTTAGAAATCAGCATTTAAAAAAGCTTAGATATTCACAGAAAAAAACATGGATTTCAGGGGTGTTATAGTTAAGCTGCACATTTCACTCTTACAAAACCATAGAAATTCTTCCATTATAGTTAGTTATGCTAACTATAACTCACGCGCCCGCAATGCACAGATGATGATGTCACATTTTACATCATTCATGACATGGTCAGTGCCATCACTGATGACATCACTGATGATGTCTCAAATGACATCACTGATGACTTCACTGATGACATCATCCACGTGACAATCTGATACACCTCATCATACACTAATATAACCTTTCATCACTCACTGTAAAGTACAGAGTGCCATAATTAAAACCATTGACACACCAATACCAGTTACTACATACCCACTCACTGACTCCTAAGTCTACACACACAACTACCCATTCAACAACAGAATCACTTATACATGCAGTCACTAATTAATAGAACACTATCAAATGCACTTCTACACATATATAGACATTGACACATAAGCAGTCATCTTAGTCAGTTATGCAGTTATCCTACTCACTCATGAAAGAAAAGGATCACACTTACATTTACTCACTTACACAATTATACACACATCACCTCATTTATTCAAACACATAGTAACTCATAGTTAATATGTTAAAAAATCACTGTTACAATTGTACACTCATTCATATAGTTACTCTCAAAATCACTGACTCTTACATATACTTATTTATATACACCAACTCTCACATATAATGCCTTTTATTTTTTTACTTTGTTGAAGATGTACAACTAAAACATATATTCGCTCACCAACATACAAATAAATACACTCAGTCACCCAAACAACTGTTTCCACATGCACTCTTAAACATATACACCTAGTCAATCAACCATTCACACATCTATGCATTGAGTTACACACACCCCATCCAACCAGACACAAACTCAGTGTCCCATACAAATACTCACCCAACTAATCAATATCTAATATACACACTCATGTAGTTAGTGACCAACTGATGCAGCATGTTTTATTACAACAGAGACAGTGATGCACCCATTCACTTAGTTAAGTTACTAATCCATGTATTAAGTGAGACACTTCTAATTACTCACTTAAACAGACAGTCAGACAGCTACTAAATCCTCCATCCAGACCGTTATATATCCACTAAATCGTCGATACAGATTGGTATATATATATATAATACATATTTGAATTTCAAACGAAACCCCATTCACTGGATCATGTCAACAGTGATGTCATTTGAGATGTCATCAGTGATGTCACTGACCATGTCATGACTGATGTAATATGTGACACCATCAGCAGTGCATTGCAGGCGCGCAAGTTACAGTTAGCAGAACTAACTGTAACGGAGGAATTTCTATGGTTTTGTACCAGTGAAATGTTCAGCTAACTATAACACCCCTGAAACCTATGTTTTTTCTGTGAATATATATATATAAATATATATACATGTGTGCGTGTGTGTCTGTGTCTGTGTGTCTGTGTCTGTGTGTGTGTGTCTGTGTGTGTGTGTGCAGTGGTGGGGAATCAATGATAGGTGCATAGACGGTCAATAACTTTAATGCTTGGTGATGCGCCTTTGGGTTGCCATTCTAGCTTTTATTAGTAAGCACTGCCGTCCAATTTTAGAAATCACCAATAGATGCAATGATGATCAAGATGCATAGCTACTCCATGATGTTGCTTCACCAAGATGGCGTGCGCACCCAAGATGATGTTGACATTCCAGTATTTTGTGGGACTTTACCTGTGTATAATAGCACAGGGTGGCATGTGCAAGGATGAGGAAAAAGATTTTCCAATACTGAAGTGAACGTAACAATCCAAAATTGCAGATGTAAAAAGAGGAGGTTGTCATTCTAGTTTATCTCCCCTGTATGTGTCTTATAAATCTCAATGTAAAAGCGAGGGAGTGCATGGCAGCAGGGACTGGATATTACCCTAAAGCATTGTGAAGCTGGAAACTTGGTGGGAGGTTGAAAAACCAATGCATCACCACGGTGCAGACAAAGAATCAATGCAGCACCTGCTCCAAGATCGCCGCAGGTCGAGTCCCGAGCACTCTGTCTCTGACATCCGGGGCACCCACTCTGACTCCAACGCAGGCCATGTTGTGTGGCTGAAGATTTGGCACATCATCTGCTCGCGGCTGGAAGAATCAATGCAGCATCTGTTTTGCTGCTGCCACATCAACCCAATCATGCCTGGATTGTCCACGCATCGCACCTGTGTGCCAAGACTTCATCGGCATTGCCCAGCAGTAAGGAACCAGGGTCGCGTGTCCAAAATCCGATGCATCACCTCCCCTCGCAGAAGGGAATCAATGCATCACCCCCCTGACGTCAAGGAATTGTTGCATCACCTCCTCTGCACCGCAACAAGGAATTGACGGATCACCTCCTCTGACAGTAAGGAATTGACGCATTGCTGTGTTTTAGGTGCCTCATATCCCCTGTGCCTGTTTTCGTCTTTTGATCGTGATGCATCCCAGGTACTTTACACTACAAAAGTGATGCATCCATAGTTTTCCATGAACTGAACTATGTTGATCCTTTCTAAAAATATATATTTACTTGTGTATGTTGGATTTCTGTTGTTCTGGTGTTGTTTTATTCAGATAAAGACTGGCTATTTTCCTAAAGCGGTGCATTGTTCATTTGTAGTGTTTTCACTGTGTTACTGTGTCTTTATGTACAAATGCTGTACACATTGCCTCTGTGATAAGCCTGACTGCTTGTGCCAGGCTACCAAGGGGTGAGCAAGGGTTATCTTAGCTGTGTAATCAACTTACCCTGACTAGAATAAGGGGCCCTACTTGTACACGGTGTAAGCCACTGCCAACTGGAGACTACCATTTCTAACATTGGGTAGTTTAAAAACACAGAAAATAGTGGGCTAAATGTGTAGAAACCCATTTTCCTACACTTACTATTTCAGTTCAATAAACTTTACATGCAAAGGATACAATGGAGGAAATTGTTCACTAAAGAATGCAAATTTCATTGGTCAAAATACAATTTCTTGTCGACTTTTGATGCCATGCATTAATGTAATACTCTCATGTACAGCATCATTTTGTACAGAGATCATGAAGGCATATAGCATTCCATATTATGTTGTGTTCTCATAAAATTTTGCATAATTAATAATAGTTATTTAGTATTTTTACCTTCCTCGTGCGGTTCTATGTCAGCTTAAAGTCAATTTTTTTTCGTATGCACTTCTGTAACACCGTCATCAAAAATGTGTATTCTTGCCTGCAAGTTATTGTTTTTGTAAGAAAAAAGTCGCGCAAAAGCTGGGTTGGATTCTGTCTGCCGATAAACGTCATTTTCCAGAGGCCTTCTCGAGTTTTATACGACTCCACATTGTCAGTAATATGGGTAAGTGTTGTAAGGTAAATTGTACAGATGACCGCAGGTAGCCAGGAGGTATTTTCCATGTAAGAGGTTTATTGATGACTTGTTACAGGTTCCATAAAAGTCTTAAGTAGGAGTTGAAGTAATCTTGTGAAAGTCATATGGAAGGTCCCACCAGGAGCTGCATGGTTGCTGCTCAGCCCACTCTCTTCAACTGTCATTCTCCACACACAAGCAAGCACACTCACATTCCAATCTCTCTGTCAACAAGCATTCCAACATTCCACGCAGACATCACATTCATTCTGGCTGAGCAGCTAAGAAGGAGATGATTCAAGGTATAACATATCCCCTTCTCTTCAACAGCAATAAAACACAATAATTTGCAACATTGCAATTTGAAAATAAAAATGATGATACTTGCAATATTGCACACAGTTCATATTAAGGAAAGAATAAAAGTACAGTGATGAGGAAGAAAGAAATGAGTAGGTAATAGAAAGTGACTAGAATGGAGGGAAGAAGAAACAGTGCAAACATTCTCAGGATAGCACACCTCCTTCCCTTGGGAAAAAAACAATTAATGGCAATAATAAAAACATTGCATGTAAAACATTGCTTGTAACACATTCTAGTATAGCATCATGGGAGTGAAAGAAGAAGAGAAACTGAAAATTTGATATGAGAAAAAGTGCAAGGCAGTAGCGTAACTAAAGGCTGAGATGGTAAGACACCCAACCATGTTTTTACAAGCCCCTTCTCTGCACACCTCAATGACTATATGGGGTAGACGACCCACTACACAAAGAGTAGGGTAGATGAACCATCACATAGAGGCACAAGGCACAACTGTATAAGGTAAATAACCTATTGCATAGAGGCACAACGGCTCAAATAATATGGGCAAATAACCCATTTGCATAAAGGCACAAAGTACATAACCCATCGCTCAATGGCACAAGGTACAATCTATAGTTGCATAAAGGCACAAAGTACATAACCCATCGCTTAATGGCACAAGGCACAATCTATAGTTACATAAGGCACAAATATCGCTCAAAGGTACAAAGGCACCAAAAATATGGGTAAATAACCCATTTGCATGAAGGCACAAAGGCTCAAAAGTATGGGTACATAACCCATCGCTCAAAGGCACAAGGCACAACTTATAGCTGCATAAAGGCACAAAGGCACATAAATATGGGTGGATAACCCATCAGACAAGGCACAAGGGCACACAAGGTAAATAGCCAATTTCACATTACAAACTAATGTGTGGGAACTACAGGAGCAAGAGAATAAAAACAACTTGCACTGCTAAATAAACAAGCGTAAAGGGTGATGCAAGAGTAATCTTAATGTTAGGCACAACAGAAAACAAAGTGTAGGGTAGGAACAGTGAAAAGGTGTGCGCACACCTACACTGAGGGAAAGAACAAGTGTATGCAGACCAGCTCCTATACACAACTACCCTACAAGAAAAGATAAAACTTAGTACCCCTAAAATGTGTAGATCGGCGAAATCTAAAACAAACAAAGATCACATTAAATGCATACCGCATAAGTACAACACCTAATTACAGCATGAGTAAAGTAGAGGATCATGTACACACACAGTTTTGTAAAACAATAAGCTAAAACAAATAAGTCGTCACAGTAGTTCCTTTCTTAGGGATACTTCTTTGCAATTCTCGAAGTAAGTCCCAAAGATTTTTCCTTTTGCTCCACTGCAACATGACTGTTCATCAAGGTGTGCTACTCGGTTTCCCAAAAACATCCAAGCTGGTAGGGACTTAAAGACTTAGTAGGATCCAATGTCCTTGAAAAACTTTATTGTCCCCCCTAAAAAACATATTCTGAAATATGTACAGCACAGATGCAGATGAAGGTCATGCTGGAGAAGACTTTTTAAATGGTGGAGTTGACTGACAGCAAATTCACTTGCGCTGACTAAATAATGCATAGTTAGCATGGTGCAAATAATGCAGCTGGCAAGACATTTCTCCTTATGTCAAATACCACCAAATGACAAAGAAATCTTCAGTGAAAGACCGCAAAGGCCTTGCCACACAATCCTCGCCGCAGGCATTTCTGCATTTCTAACAGCATGAAGGGAAAACTCGGATATCCAAGAAGGCGGGACGTTGTCATAGACTAGGTCGGGTTGTAGAAACTAAATTGGGGGGGCACTACCAACCAGAATATAAGATCCTTAAGTATTTGCCCGGCGGTGTCGCCTCTTGAACCCACAAAGAAGTTAAACCATTGAAGAGGCAGGCGCTGGAGACTGGAAGGCAGGAAACAAGGATTTTATTCTCTCCGGAGGAGAACACAACGAAACGGACAGAAGGTATCGTTCTGAGGTGCTCTAACTGCATCCCTGAGGCCTGGCCTCTTATACACACGTTTATCTGTTTATTGCATGTAACACATTTTCGTCGATACTTTGATGTACGGAAAGACATCCTTAGAATCCCCCCCTTCCCAGCCCGTTCCCACGCAAGATTACAGTGGAAGTCCCCGCCCCGTTCACAACAGGTGATGATCATCGCGCAGCTGGATATTCCGCCGATCCACGGAGTGTGTGGGTTTCGATCGGATCTCGTGGGATGGGGGGGGGGCTTTGATCATCTCAGGGGTCCTTTGAGGAGGGAAGCTTTCTATTGTACGGGGAGGGGCAAGGGATTGGTATCGGCAGAGCTGGGTGTCGGCCTGGGAACGGGGAAGACGAACGGGCACACGGGGAAATGGGGTTTGCATCAAAGGGCCGGGGATCATAAATGGGAAGAGGGGAGGTGTCGCGTTGGGAACAGGACGAGGGTCTGGGGCAGAGCAGCGCTGAAGAGGGGTTTTATGATTCGCGGCAGGTGCAGGCAGGGGGGTTGTCAATATGCGGGGGATGCCGGCGAAGTTAGGAGTGGGAGAGAGGCGCGCTGGCTCTCGGCGGGAGCAGGGAAGCCATGGTGTTCAAAATGGCGGCTGTTTTACGCGCACAAAAAGGTTAAGGAGAGCAAGAGGGCGCCGATAATGTTGACGGTTTCAGCCTACTTTCAACAGTCCTCCCTTTTCAACATATCTAGCCAACTTGCTTACTCAATGTCAATTTTCATCAAATTCCTAACTTCGGTATCATACAATGCTCTCATATGTTCGCTTCCAATGTCCACAGTTTTGGGAAAAATACAACTCGCACATAAAGAACACATAGGTGGCAAACATTGAATTCCTAAGCATAGGCCACATATTACAACTACGGGAATCAGGATAATGGTGAGCAGTCTCCAGCCCCAGCTTTTGACGGTGTCCCAGAACCAACCACCAAGCGACCATTCTTCTTGCTCTTGGTGAACTTCCGAAGAGAGTCTGTGAAGATGTTCGATGGCTTTGTACACTGAGGGTGAGTTGTCCGGTATGTATGTACAACAGCTGGACCCAATAATGCGGCATGCTCCTCCCCGGTCCGCCAGAACCACATCTAGAACGAGGCGGTTCTGCAGAGCCACCAAACGGACCGCTTGGAGCTCGGCAGTGTTGTTGGCAAAGATGCCCGCTGTGATGTTCATGGTTGTCTCGACTGCCTGAGTCAAATGTCGGATGGCACGGCTGTTTGCCATCGGGCCCCAGAGGGGGACGAGTCCTTTCATAGCATCGAGGAACTGCGCCCCTGTTGAGTCGGCTTGTTCAATGTCTTTGGCTCGTTTTTGCCGGTGGTGATTCGCTGGGGCTACATAAGTCGGAGGAAGGACGAAGGAGATGTAGCAGGTACCCCCCCAGCCTTTGGGGAGCCAGGTGTAGGCCTTCGTGCCGCAGATGAAATACATGTTTGGGGATGACACAAAGGAAGGTGGATCCGTGGAGTCCAAAGTTCTGGTAAAGCGGCAAGCGCTGCGACCCACCAGCTGTGTCCCAAGTCCTTCTACACACATGTGGCCTGTGACGTTGATGACCGTCAGGGCCACAGTCAGAGTGGCAGCCGTTCGTTTCCGCAGATAGGAGAAGGTGGGTCTGGTTGGATTGTTGAACACCTGCATTTCGATTCGCTCTTTGGCCGGGATGTCCATTTGGATCGAGTCGCTGGGAGTCAGCGGGCAGAAGTGTGTCTTTGTCTTGTTTCGCCCGGCCCCATGAGAAGGATGTGCTGCAGTTCTGCTGGAGGTGGCATTGCCCGTATAGCTTTCTTGCAGGAGGATCAGCCAAGCAAGGCAGGAGCCGTGGACAGAGAAGGGTGAAGGGATGAATGGTATTGAATGTCCAGTGGCATGGGGTAGCAACCCACAGATCCAGCAGTTGGTGGTATTGGTGGCAAGATTGTGCTGGTGAAGTAGCTGCACGAAAGAGTTGTTCCAAAACTCCTTTCGTCTCTCTCTTAGTTGAGGAGAGAGCGAAATTAGATAATGTTCCTTCATGGTGGTAGGCTGAGCAGTGGTTAGGAATGTTTCGTGAGCAGGTGCATGTTCTTCCATAATCCAGAGCGTAGTCATGAGGAGAAAACAGAGGAGGATTACGATGAAGAGTGCAATTGTCTTTGAGCTATGGAGTCTGTCTATTCTCGGATTTCTGTAGTGGGTATTTCCTGCTGTCTCCGTCGGCTTCTTATTTGGCGCTTCCATCATCTTCTTATCTGGCGCTTCCATCATCTTCGTCTTCAAGGTGCTCGGTAGTGGGCAGGACCACAGACTTAGTTTTAGCTTCTCTCCAGGTAACCCTTGGTAGTTTGGGTCACCGTTCTGAGATCCCTTAACCTAGTCCGTGGCCTACTTAGCCGAAGCTCCCTCCTTTCGACGCAGGAAATACCCTTCTCGAGATGGCACAGTGGGGTCAGGATGTTTTGAAAGTTCAAGTGTCTCAGTATCAGGGTAGCAGTTCAGCGATGGTCGGTCCTGGTTCAGGAGCTCTTCTTGGGTGTTGACGGTGTCTGTCGTGGCCAGGGCTGGAGAGACCTTTTTGCAGTGATGAGCGTGCAGCCAGTGTTTCTTCCCCTCCACTCGAAGTGCGGTCCGAGTGGTGATCAGCACTTGCCAGGGGCCCGTCCACCGGGGTTCCAAACTCTTTGATCGCTGAAAATTTCGGATCAGCACGAAGTCCCCCGGCTGGATGGCGTGACCCGGACCCCTGGAAGCATCGGGGATGGCCTGCTGCACCTGCTGATGAAGGACAGACAAAGTTTCAGTCAATTTGTACAGATAATCAGACATTAGGACATCCGGAACGTCATGAATGGAAGTTGGTTTCGGGGCAGACCAGACGCTCATGGGTCGACCGAAGACAACTTCATAAGGGGTTAAGTGATGTCGGGTGGGGGTAGAGCGCATCGATAGCAATGCCAATGGGAGGGCGTCTGGCCATTTCAGGCCCGTCGTAGCCACTATTTTGGCCAGTTTAAGCTTTAGTGTGGCATTGTGTCGTTCGACAAGCCCAGCAGATTGAGGGTGGAAGACTGCGTGGAATTTCTGTTTGATACCCAGCCCATTTAAGATGAGCTGGATAACTTGGGCTACAAAGTGGGGGCCATTATCACTCCATAAAACACGGCAGAGGCCATAACGGGGGAAAAACTCCTTTAACAGAACCTTTGCAGTGGCCATAGCGGTGTTGTCACGGGTTGGATATGCTTCCACCCACTTGCTAAATGCGCACACCACGACTAGTACATATTTCAGGCCTTGGCATCTGTCTAGCTGGATGTAGTCCATCTGCAGGACTTCAAATGGGTGGTTTGGGACCCCAAATCCCCCCCGGGGTACTACAGTTCCTTTCCCGGGGTTGTGTTGCAGGCATATTAAGCATTGTTGGACCAGGCGTTTGGCGGAATCTGGGATCTTGTCATTGTGCCAAACCCTGGAGACAAGTTCGATCATGGGGGTTGATCCTATGTGGGCAGGGGAGTGTGCCATGGTTAATATGGGAATCAAGTACGAATCAGGTAGCAACCATCTGTTCGTGTCTTTTGTCCGCCAGCAGCCTTCATCGTCTTTCAATCCCACCCGTGTCCATTCAGTCAATTCGTGTTGTGTGCTAGTCGTTTGTATGTCTCTAATTGTGTCCTTGGCGTCAGTCCAGTTTTCTGCTTGTGACCTGGTCACGTACATATGTGTTGTCGTTCTATTTTCAGCTGTCGTTCGGGCGGTGATGTCGGCTAGTGCATTTCCCTGTCCAATAATGTCTGTCACTTTCTTGTGTGCCTGGCATTTGATAACGGCAAGTTTGTTGGGGAGGAGGACAGCTTCGATTAAGGCGGAGACTAAATCCCCGTGCAAAATGGGTGTGCCGTGTGAGGTCAAGTATCCTCTCTCCCTCCAGAGGAGCCCAAAATGGTGAACCACCCCGAAGGCATACTGGCTGTCAGTGTAAATGTTCGCTGTGGTTCCTGTTGCCAGGATGCAGGCTCGCGTCAAGGCAATCAGTTCCGCTGCCTGGGCAGATCGCTGGGTGATGCGGGCTGTTTCTACTACAGTTCGAGCCGTGGTGACTGCATAGGCAGCGGAAGTGGTACCATCGGAGAGTTTGATGCAAGAACCGTCCACCCACAACTCCCCGTCGGGGTCAGGGAAAGCTGTGTCTCTGAGATCGACCCTACTCCTGGTCTGTTCGTCCGTAAGAGTCACGCAGTCATGTACGGGGTGCACATTGGGATCGTTCTCTGGCAAAGGTAACAGAGTTGCTGGGTTCAGTGTGGTGCATCTTTTCAGGGTGATATGGGGGGCAAGCAAGGTCAGTTCGTATCCAGTCAGTCGTGCACTCGTCAGATGTTGCGTCTTGGTTTGGTTCAGGAGGGTGTCGACTGCATGGGGTACCAGTACCGTGAGGGAATTCGAGAGTACAATCCCCTCACTCTGTCGGATAGAGACTGCAGCAACAGCTACAGCTCGAAGGCAGGCAGGCAAGGCTCTGGCGACAGGGTCAAGAGTGGCAGAGAAGTAAGCGCACGGTCGTTGCTTGGGGCCGATGGCCTGGGTCAGGACAGATAAAGCGCACCCCTCCCTTTCGTGAGTGTAAAGGGAGAAGGGCTTTCTGTAATCAGGGGTACCCAGGACAGGGGCCGAGCAAAGAGCGTCTCGCAGTTCTGTGTAGGAAGTTTGACACTCAGGAGTCCAAGGGAGTGGGAAAGGGACGTCTTTGTTTAGCAGAGAAAGCAGTGGTTTTACAACGAGGCTGAAGTTTGGTAACCATTGTCGGCAGAAGGAGGTGAGGCCTAATAGGGAGCGAACCTGCTTCTGGGTTTTTGGGACAGGGGTATCTAGAATGGTTTGGATTCGATCAGGGGTGAGTTTTCTTCCATCTTTGGACAAAAGGTGGCCTAGGTAAGTGACCTGGGGTAGGCAGAATTGCAACTTCTTCTTGGAGACCTTGTGGCCATTTTCCGCAAGGAAGTGCAAGAGTTGAATGGTGGCGGTAACCGCTAGAGGGGTGGTGTCGGCTGCCAAAAGGATGTCATCGACATATTGTACCAACACCACCCCGTCGGTTAACTGGACTTGGTCTAGTTGTCTTTTGAGGGCCTGGCTGTAGATGCTAGGGCTTTCCGTGTAGCCTTGAGGAGCTCGGCAGAACCTATATGAGCGGGTTTTTAGGGTAAAGCCGAAGAGATATCGGCTGTCCGGGTGGATGGGGATGGAGAAGAATGCGTTCTTGAGGTCGATGACGGAAAAGGTGGTGGCAGTGGATGGAATCAAGGTCAGGATGGTGGTGATGTCTGAGACCACAGGGTACTGGGGTACCACCACTTTGTTGATCTCTCGGAGGTCGATGATGAAACGGTATGCTTTCTCATCTCCCTCTCCCTGCTTCTTGATAATGGGCAAGATAGGGCTGTTGCAAACGTTGCTAACCACTTCCTCTACCACTCCTGCGTCTATCAGTGACTGGATAATCATTACCAATGCCTTCTCGCCCTCTGGCGATATCCGATATTGTGGGAGTTTTGGGAGTGTTGCGTCTGGTCGGACAGTAATGTGCACTGGGTCAATTAACATACGCCCTACGTCCGAATCCGCTTTGGCCCACAGATACGGAGGTAGAGTGTCAAGCAGGGACGCGTCAACGTCGGTGATGGAAAACATGTGTCGGGGGGAACAATGTCTAAGCAGAACGGGGTTGTCTTAAAGAAACACTCGAACTCCATCTTGAGAACACCTAATCGTCGCTCGGAAGTGTTTCAGTAAGTCAAGTCCCATAATGGCGTCAGGGCTATTGGAGGAAAGCAAGAACGTGGTGTCGGTGGTGTTGTTTTCTACGTCAAAGAGAATCGGGGCAGACAAAGGGTTGGTGGAGGGCGTTCCATCGAAACCTGTCGATGTTATGAGTGAGCCAGACAAGGGTGCCCTTGGAATCAGTCGTTTAGATAACGCACTACGTGTTGCGCCAGTGTCTACCAGAAATGGAGACTTGGTACCCAAGACCTTAGCAGTGACATAAGGGCCCTGCTGGTCAACATAGAGCTCGACTGGATCCCTCCCTCGCCCTTGGCTGTCCTATGCGAAGGTGTAAGTGTCGTCATAGTCAGATTGTTGATATTGGTTCTGCCTGGGTCGATCGAACGTATTCGGTCTGCTTGATCTGTCATTAGTCGCGTCATTTGGGGGCCCTCGTTGTTGTCCCCTAGGTCTCGGTCCGTTTGTTACATCCCTGGGGTCTTTGTTTCTGATCATTTCCAGAAGAACTGGGCACTGGGATTTCCAATGGCCAGTCCCTTTGCAGAAAGCGCACTGGTCTTCTCTAAGGTCTGTGCGTCCACTGTAGGAAGTCAGAGTGCGGTCCTGGGGAAATGTAGTCTTAGGGACGTTTGTCTGGTAGTTTCCCCGGTATTGGTCTCGTCCTATAGTCACCCCTTGCAGTTTGGCAATCATCACCCTCTCTTTTAAGTCCTTCTTCTTTTTCTCTGTCGCCCTATCGTTTTCATTTTTCTGATGCTCATAATATTGGGCCATTTGGAGAATCGCTGTAGGTTTGGAGGCTGCCCAACTACTCTCGCTGGCCTGTAGTTTCTGGGAGATTTCCGATGATAGGCCCTTAACATAATTCTGGACAAACAGATGGTGTCCGGTTGCAGTGGTCATGTCCTGGCCGCTGTAATCGGAGAACACCGTTTCAAACCGGGAGAAGTATTCCGATACATCCTCCTGGGGTTTTTGGCGACAGGCTGTTACTATCGACCAGTCCACTTTCTTTTCTGGGATTAGGGTTTTTAATTTCTCTACGATTTTATCTGGGAGGTCTAGAATGGATTTCAACGGCTTTTGTCCTGGTCCCCGTTGTTTGTCCAGGTCATCGAGTTGTGACCAGGTATGTCCAAACAGCTCAAGGTGGTCGACTTTCCGGATTTGCTTCCACACATCAGCTGGTAGACATAACCCGAAGAACAAGTCGATGTCAGCCAGGGTCATGATCGTTGAACCCAGGGCTGTACCCAATTCGGTATAGAAGGCAGTGGGGTTTTTACGTAGGTCGGGTAGAGATTTCCGGAATGTCAGTATCTCTTGCCGGTCCCACGGCTGGTAGACCCAGTTGTACACTACCCTTCCCTTCGCATCTTGGTTGTTTGCATCATCGTGAGTCCCTGTACCCCTAGGAGGAACCCAGTAAGGGGCAGCCTCACGTATTGGCATCATGGTGTTAGATTGCTCGGTTGGTGGTTCGGTCACTACAGAGGCTGCGGATTTTGCTCCCGGCTTTCGTTCAGTGAGGTGGCGGAAAACCTCAAGCGTACGCGTAAGGAGGTCCGACACATCACACTCGCCCTCGTCCCCGATATCGACCTTCCGGTACAGAGTCCTTAGGCTCTCGGGACCTTTGTCTCGATATCGGTCCTCGTATGTATTCAAGACATGATAACACAGTCGTACGGTAAAATGTCGTCTGTGACTCCCTGTATACGAGCTGAACATATCTGTGATGTACTCTTCATCATCCTTCCTTTCTACCAGTGTCCTTGCTATTTTGTCGATCCCCGCTCGCTCATCTTTGTCTAGTCTGTTTGTTCTTGCAGGGCCAGCCCCTCGAGTCTCATGGTCGTCTAACGTTGTTGTTGATGCGGGTTTTAATACAAGGGGTTCGGCTGGCACAGAGGCCATTGGGGCCGATGCTGTGGCGGTACCTTCGTTTGTACCTGGGGGTGGCGCGTGCTGCGCCAAGGGTTGAGAAGGGGCATATGGAGGGGGCATGTAGATGATAGGAGGACCTAACAGCAAGTCCTCGTTGGCTTGTCGTTTCGAGGGTAAATCAGGGTAGAGCATGGAGGGGGTTCTAACCGGACACTGGCTTGGTGTTTCCATTTCTAGTTTCTGTTTAGCTTTCTCTCTTTCCTTTATCTCTTTTTCTAGTTTCTGAGCAGCTAGGTGGGCTGCTTTTCGCAGCTCTTTTTCCAACCTACTCTCAGTTTTCTTTTTACGTTGTTCAGTTTCTTTTCGCCACATGCCGAAGCTGTCAAGCATAGTAGGTGTTGTCTTGTTTTTACCCAGGGCAGTTTCTAGCGTTTTTATTTTATCATCATCGAAGGATCCTATCAGGGACCATTGACTTTCTTGACCCCTTTTTGTATATTTATGCCATAGTTTACTATAGGCTATAGCGGTCAATCCATGCTTCATGAACATGTCCTTATTAGGGGTGCCTTCCAGTGGGGCTGGATGGTCCATCTCTAATAAGCGGTCCGGGCTAAACAGGCTACTAATCAGTGGGGAGAAGACAGACATGACGGCTCGTAACGAGGGACTAAAAAGTCAGCACTGCCTATCTTATCACTAGGTGCAAAGACGGGACAGAATATTTCTATTCTACGTTGTTTGCAGGCAGTGAATACCTCATGGATCAAAATAACAAAAGACCAATAAATAACAATGGGGAGAATGAGTAGGTCCGCAAAGATCTGCGTTACCTACCCTTTTCACTATCTGCAAAAAGGGTGGTCTCTTCCCTGTTTGCAGACAGGGAATCTCCAGGAAACAATAGTTTGCGAACAACAGTTCAGTTTCAAGTGATTATTGAGTGGGGGAGAAAAAATAAGCACGGCTGCTGCCCTACCTATCCTCCACTGCTTGCAAAGAGAGAGCCCGTTGTTTCTCCGTTTGCAGACAGTGAATCTCCAAATAGATCAAGATAACAAAAAGACCGATAAATAACAATGGGGAGAATGAGTAGGTCCGCAAAGATCTGCGTTACCTACCCTTTTCACTATCTGCAAAAAGGGTGGTCTCTTCCCTGTTTGCAGACAGGGAATCTCCAGGAAACAATAGTTTTGCGAACAACAGTTCAGTTTCAAGTGATTATTGAGTGGGGGAGAAAAAATAAGCACGGCTGCTGCCCTACCTATCCTCCACTGCTTGCAAAGAGAGAGACCGTTGTTTCTCCGTTTGCAGACAGTGAATCTCCAAATAAATAAAAAGAGCAATACTAGTATTTTTAAACAAACAAGCAATCAAGCAAATATTTCGCGACTTGTCGTGGTTACACGACCTTACCCGGACCGCATGGACAGTTTCCTGTCTTCCGAATCCAGCGCCCGATCGTCCTCTCTTCTTCGTTATCCTCGCGGCACTCCTGATGGTTCCCAGTAAGGACCGTAGATCACTCGAGAGAGGTCTGTTCGGAACCAGTGAAGTTCGGATGATCGGCTGTCAGACGAGGGTCTATCGGACAGACGCGTTCCCGATCGTTGCAGTCGTTCACTTTGTCGTCAGGACCTCTCCCACTGGATCCATGGGTCGCTGATGGGCCCCACGCTTGGGACGCCAATTGTAGAAACTAAATTGGGGGGGCACTACCAACCAGAATATAAGATCCTTAAGTATTTGCCCGGCGGTGTCGCCTCTTGAACCCACAAAGAAGTTAAACCATTGAAGAGGCAGGCGCTGGAGACTGGAAGGCAGGAAACAAGGATTTTATTCTCTCCGGAGGAGAACACAACGAAACGGACAGAAGGTATCGTTCTGAGGTGCTCTAACTGCATCCCTGAGGCCTGGCCTCTTATACACACGTTTATCTGTTTATTGCATGTAACACATTTTCGTCGATACTTTGATGTACGGAAAGACATCCTTAGAATCCCCCCCTTCCCAGCCCGTTCCCACGCAAGATTACAGTGGAAGTCCCCGCCCCGTTCACAACAGGTGATGATCATCGCGCAGCTGGATATTCCGCCGATCCACGGAGTGTGTGGGTTTCGATCGGATCTCGTGGGATGGGGGGGGGCTTTGATCATCTCAGGGGTCCTTTGAGGAGGGAAGCTTTCTATTGTACGGGGAGGGGCAAGGGATTGGTATCGGCAGAGCTGGGTGTCGGCCTGGGAACGGGGAAGACGAACGGGCACACGGGGAAATGGGGTTTGCATCAAAGGGCCGGGAATCATAAATGGGAAGAGGGGAGGTGTCGCGTTGGGAACAGGACGAGGGTCTGGGGCAGAGCAGCGCTGAAGAGGGGTTTTATGATTCGCGGCAGGTGCAGGCAGGGGGGTTGTCAATATGCGGGGGATGCCGGCGAAGTTAGGAGTGGGAGAGAGGCGCGCTGGCTCTCGGCGGGAGCAGGGAAGCCATGGTGTTCAAAATGGCGGCTGTTTTACGCGCACAAAAAGGTTAAGGAGAGCAAGAGGGCGCCGATAATGTTGACGGTTTCAGCCTACTTTCAACAGGGTGGCTCACAGCACGTAAAGGCGCTTCAATACCGCCGTGGAGGTCAACAGCGTGAGACATTCGTAAACAGACAAAGACGGACTACACGCAACACTGAACACTGGATGCACAGGTAAGGTGTGCGCGCACTTGTGTTCGATCTGTGCTCGAGAAAATCATTTGAATCAGGAACCTCATGATGCCCATTCAAACGCCGCATTGAGTAACGGCACAAGTAACGCTCATTAAATAAAAGATATAGACTCATGTAGCAATGAAAAGTACACCAGTAGATCCTTGTAGTTAGGTTCTTTATTAAAACCCCCAGCACAGAGGAATAAGTCATACAGCTATCAAGACACAGAGCTTCTCTAATAACAGCTCTCTAAGAATACACATACACATATAAACAATTCTGGAGCATACTCAATGTTCCACACAATACAGAGATCTTAAAGTGATATACTTACACAGATCTTAAAGTGATATACTACACAATCCCCCTTCTAAAAAAAAAACTAAAAAAGCCACAAAAATAATAATATTAAGTACAATCAAACAACTCCAAACCTTTAGGTTTTTTAACAATTCCTCCACTTGAAGTTTTGATGACAGATTCATTAGGCACAAAGTTAGGTACATCCGATGAAACTTGTGAACCTTCCTTAACCTGAGAACTATCCGCGGATATAGGAACACCCTCATGAATGTCAAAAACAGAAGGTGAATTATCACAAGAGATATCACCATCCTGAGACTCATACACCCTAATGTCCAACCACCAAGATGACGAATTTTTGCACATCACTTTATCTTTGTTACTTTGAACATCACCATGGGATACAGTTGCAAGATGACTAAAATGCCATACCTCACCAGTTTGTAATAAGGCAGTATTGTTCATAACTTTAACAACCATTCTGGGTTCACTGTACTTACTCTCACCTTTTGTGGTCTTCCTGGCACTCTTAACTCGAACCCATGGACCTTTGCATAAACTGGCCTCTTTAGTTCCATGTTGGGAATCATAATAGATTTTATTCTTTGTCTGTGAAGCCATAATGCTCTTTCTAACTTAAGTTAAAATACAATTAGTCATGCCACTTTAACCATCCAACCCGGATTGATCTTAGAATGTGGAATTCTACCTCTCATTAATGAAAAGGGACTTTGATTTGTTGAGCCATGAATGGTACTCCTATAAGCCCACAGCAATTTCTTCAATTCAACATCCCATGATAAGTTACCCTTATTTGCCAACTGCAATACTCCTTTAATAGTACGGTTGGCTCTTTCCACAATACCGTCCCGCTAGGATGGTAAAGAGCAGTAAACCTTTGTTGTATACCTGAAGCTAATAAATAGTTTTTCCTCTCCATGGATTTAAATTGCACACCATTGTCTGATAATATATACTTAGGAAAGCCTTCCCTTAAGAAAATATCATCTAGAAAAGTAATGACAGTTTTAGTAGTAATCACATTTACTACACTGATCTCTAACCATCTTGAAAATGTGTCAATTAAGACTAGGATGTACTTCTGAACTCCATCTTGCCAAGTGACAGGACCCATAAAATCAATAGCTACAACCTCCCAAGGAAATTTAGGACAATCAGGAGGAGCAAATGGTGGATTAAAAGTTTTAAAGGTTTTATCAGAGACTTCACACTGTACACATGATCTCACAAATCTTTCAACCTCTACATCCATCTTAGGCCACCAATAAAGTTCTTTAATACGAAGTTTTGTGAGAGTAATCCCTGAATGTCCTTCATGACAAAGATCAATGATTTTTTTCTTAAGTCCTTAGGTGGAATGATTCTATCACCTCGTACAACTAACATATTGGACATACTAAGTTCATCTCGAACTTCCCAAAAACCTCTTAAATCATCATTGATGATTTTCTTGTCCATGCCATTCCAACCTTTGACAATCAATTGTTTCAAAACAAGTAAAACTTGGTCATTGTTTTCCGCTTCGAGCCATTCTTCTTGCATAAAACTACCTTGAGTTTTATCGAAAGAAATATGTGCAATAGAAAAATCATTCCACTGATTTTTATCTAACTCAATTAGCGGTAATGACATACGGCTTAAAAAAATCAGCAGTGAAGTTTCTTGTGCCTGGCACGTATTGCACCTTATACATAAAGTCTTGCAGCCTCATGGACAACCTTGCTATCCTTGCTGTGTCATTGGTAAGACCATCCGTTGTAAGTAACTTTGTTAAAGGTTTATGGTCACAGCGAACAATAAACTTCCTTCCCCACAAAAAATTCCGGAAATGCTCTAAAGCCCACACCACAGCAAGGGTCTCCCTTTCAACAACTGAATAACGTTCTTCTGTGGGAGAAAGGGACCGAGAAGCAAACGCTATGATGACCTCTTTGTTGTTCTCATTGATTTGGGTAAGGACACTACCCAACCCCTTGCTACTGGCATCAGTTGTGACTATAGTATCAGCATTAGGATCAAAACCTTGCAAACTAGGAGCCTGTGAAATCGCCTTTTTAATTTCATCAAACGATCTCTGGCACAGTTCACACCAATTAAATTGTACCTTGATCTTAAGTAGAGACCTCATAATATGGTTTTTTTCTGAAAATGTATCTACAAACTTTGCATAAAACTCAGCAAGTCCTAGAAATGATCTAAGATCTTCTTTAGATTTAGGTGCAGGAGCATCTCTAATTGCACTCACCAAACTAGACTTTGGCCTTATACCAGATGAGCTAACTTCATGCCCCAGGTAAGTAACACTCTTCTCCGCAAACTTACACTTGGAAGTTTCTGCTGTAACTCCCTTATTATGCAAAATACCCATTACCTTCCTCAAACGCTCATCATGTATCTTCTTGTTTGGGCCCATAATAAGGATGTCGTCCTGAAAAAATACTACGCCTTGCATATCACCAAATAACTCATGCATAAGCCTTTGAAAAACGGCCGGAGCGGACGCTAACCCAAACGGCATGCGGCAAAATTGAAAACACCCAAAAGGAGTGCAAAAGGAAGTAACCTGTTTACTCGTAGGCTGCAAGGAAATTTTATGATACGCATAAGACAAATCGATAGTTGAAAACCATTTAGCCCCTTTGGTCAAGGTAACCATCTCATCGATCCTAGGAAGAGGAAAGTGATCAACAATTATATTATCATTCAAATACCTTAAATCTATGCACATGCGGATTTTCCAATTTGGGCGTCTAGCGATAACGATCGGAGAAATCCAATCAGACGCCTCTACAGGTTCAATTATTCCAGCATCTAACAATTTATCAATCTCTCTCTTTACTTCATCACAAACGATGAGTGGAATGTGACAAACCTTATGTACCTTTGGAATAGCACTAGGTTTGAGTCTAATTTTGTGTGAAAAGCCTTGGAGATTCCCAATACTTCCATTGAAGACTTCTGGAAATTCTTTCAAAACCCAATTCTTTGTGCTTTCAGATTCACACATGACTAACACCTGTTCTGGGCTATTAGGATTAAGATTTATCTCAAGTGAGCGTTGATTCTTCCAACCCAAAACAGGTGGTCCATCTTTAGCTAAATACAGTTTACATACAGCTCTTCTACCTTTAAATTCAAACATTAAGGATCTAAATCCTAACATTTCAATTTTTTGTCCAGTGAAACTAGCAGGAATTACATCTGTAGGTTGAAGTTGCGGCCCAATTTCCCTTGTAAATTTCTTATCCCAAGTAGATTTGCGTATTATAGTAAAAGGAGATCCAGAATCTGCTGCTACTTGTAGATCTATACCACCAAAGGAGACTACACATAAAGGTTTGTTGCTATCATCACCAGTAATATTTACAACTACATGTCTCGCTTTGTTGCTTGAAGGATCGAACTCCTCATCACGATAATCCTCATCATTATCTGATAAGTCAGAGTCATCATTAGTTACACAAGTTACTCTTGTTTTCTTTTGAAATGTTCTTCTACATTGTTTAGTGAAATGACCAATTAAGCCACAAACGGCACACTTTGAAGACTTAGCAGGGCATTTATCAAACCTGGCAGTATGTGATGTGCTGCCACATCTGTAACAAGCAAAAAATTTAGTAGAGTTATCTTCTTTCTTGAAACTAGGATTTTGGTGTGGTTTCCAATTTTGATAATTTTGATATTGCTTGGACTGTCTCACATTAGTATTCTTGTCTCTCCTTGTGTCATTGATCTTATTAACAGTTACTGGCTCATTGGAAGAAGAGACTGCTTTGGCACATCTATCTGAAAGTTCTGCTTTTTTAACTAATGTGATAATGTCTTTGAGACATACATCCCCGTCTATCCACAACTTGTCTTGGACATTCTTATTCTAACTACACATCACAACTTGATCCCTAATCATAGCATAATGCAGGGGTCCAAACTTAAAGTTGATGGCCAAATTCTTTAGAACAGAGATATAATCTTCAATGGTCTCATTTGTATTTTGTTTACGCTTATAGAAGGCGCGTCTAGAAACTGTGACACATACAATTGGGGAACAATGGTCATCAAGATCAGCTATAGCACACTTAAATACATCCAGATCTCCACTTCTTTCAATCTTTTGCATCTGTAAAAACACTCTGAGACCTTCAGGTCCTAAACAATGCATTAAAATTCTTTTTTTTCTTTCTGGAGACATAATACTGCCATTATCCTCTAGAGTGGCAATATAATTCAAACAATATTCTTTCCAATCCAACCATTTGATATTAGGTTCACCTGGATTAAATAAAAATTATTTTGGATCACTCATGGTAATACTCATGTTACTCTGTGAAGAAGAAGCTGTCATAATACTTGTGGAAGCTGTTCTTGACTCTCCATCCATTTTTTTTTTTTTAACACAAGAACAAATGCATGATAAAAACTTGTAATCTTACTGTATAAGAACGATGAAGTCTGGGAAAGCACAGGTTAATTCCTTAAAATTGCTGTTGTTATCGTGTGTAAGAACGGTAAATTATAAGCTTTTTAAAGTACAGGTTAACTGCTCGATTTCCTGTTGTTCGCGCTGAATGAAGAAGAAGAAAATAAAATGATTAAAAATGGCCGACACGTTGTGTGCCCCTTGCGTGACCTGTGACGTCAATCAGTTGAATATCTGGTGAAGACAACGCGCGCCGGTTGTTACACACGTGCCGGTTGTTTGAAGGGAAACACGCTGTAACGATGGCAGCAAGCTCGCGCTTCACGCTTCTGATTGACAGGCAGCTCCCGGCTCAGATTTTGAAGGTAAACAACGCGCTCCCACGATGCTGGCTAACACTTGAGTTGTCGGAAACTTGGAAATAAACACAGCTGGATCGCATTTGTCATCCGCATTAAATTTAAAGATAAAGAAGACTGCTAAAAGGCTGGCCACTCATTAATTTTGACTGCTTTTAAACGAAGTAATATCGAAATAGATAGCCGTATTAAAAGTCAGAATAAAGAACAACTCACGGATAGAAGGATGTCAGGAGGGTTTTTCTTCCGTGTAGAATTGAATAAGCCTGTGCAATTTCTTGAATTTTCCCAGTAGTTCGTTCTTTTGTTGAAAATACAAAGTTCATTTAAATTCCTTATGAAGCTTGCACTGAGGGTTCCTGGTTCTCATCACCAAATCAGTGTAGCAATGAAAAGTACACCAGTAGATCCTTGTAGTTACGTTCTTTATTTAAACCCCCAGCACAGAGGAATAAGTCATACAGCTATCAAGACATAGAGCTTCTCTAATAACAGCTCTCTAAGAATGCACATACACATATAAGCAATTCTGGAACATACTCAATGTTCCTCACAATACAGAGATCTTAAAGTGATATACTTACACAGATCTTAAAGTGATATACTACAAACTCACCAATTCACAATGGCGAAATCTCTGTGTAACTGACTAAACAAGTCAAAATCGCTGACTATCTTTTTCCAGCATACATGCTCACGGTCACAAAATTAGTTGAAATCGCTGCATTTCATTCTTCCAGCATACATGCTCACCGCGCAGATGGCTAACTGAGTTTCTCATGCCTCTGACAGTTAAACTTCCGAGCATAATTAATGTCACCAGTTGAGAGTATTAGAGCCAGTAAATCCAAATGAGCGTTGGTGCTCAAATAAAATTGCTAGAATTTTCGCAATTTTTATATGAGTTACTGTTGATCAGAGTAAATACTGCTAGTCTGGTTGTCAGCAAAGTAGCTTTAATAGGTAGCAAATGCTTACATAGTCGATGAAGTTACTGGTAGTTCATTCGTTTTCCAGACTTTGACACTAACAAAGTACACAAGCATAAACTCCAACATATGCCAGCATTGTATTCTTCTTTTAAAGCATAGTTTCATAAATACAAGGAATGTGAAGCACCCTGGGTAGGTTGTCCAGATGGTGGAGGACACTGGTGGGACTCTGAAGGGCGTTCTCTTCCTTTTTTTTTTAAAGTTACTTTGCTTAGTTTCTTGTACAAATAAAGTTCTGTAACTCCTCACCTTCTGTAGTTTTATGGCCAAAAACAAGCAGGGTTTCCTTCAGAGCGTCGCCAAAATGTTGTAAGGTAAATTGTACAGATGACCGCAGGTAGACAGGAGGTATTTTACATGTAAGAGGTTTATTGATGACTTATTACAGGTTCCATAAAAGTCTTAAGTAGGAGTTGAAGTAATCTTGTGAAAGTCATATGGAAGGTCCCACCAGGAGCTGCATGGTTGTTGCTCAGCCCACTCTCTTCAACTGTCACTCTCCACACACAAGCAAGCACACTCACATTCCAATCTCTCTGTCATCAAGCATTCCAACATTCCACGCAGACATCACATTCATTCTGGCTGAGCGCCTAAGAAGGAGATAATTCAAGGTATAACAGTAAGTTCACTGCTGCACCTTCAGCCATCCTCATTTTCAAAGTCTTTGCTTCAGGTGTCCTAGTGGCCTAAATCAGCCTGGTCTGAGGATTTACTCTTCTGTATACCTCACAATGTACGTTTTGCTTGTCTCACTTTCATAATCCAGAGCACCATCTGGTGTGGATCACTATGTGGGTATCCCTTTCATAGTGAAGGGTGTTGCCTTCATCGATTTTACATTGCAGTAAGACTGGCTTACTTTGAGCGCTGGCACATTCTATGCAATGTATTCACACACACTGACAGCGCATAAGCCCGCATGTATGTGGATATGCAGAAAACTACTGTGCCCCAGTGTACATGTGTGATGCCATTTTGTTTCTGTTTGAAATGAGTTGTACTCAACGGTATTGCCATTCCGTGCTAAGTATTCGTTAAGTGTTTTGTTTCTTTTAATATTTGGTGAAACAGTGAAGCAGATTGGGTCTTTCGCTGCATTAAGTTCATATAATTGTTCATGTTTTTTGTCACCTTATTAGATCACCTTATAATAACACAACATTAGAATGTTTATTCCCCACATTTTCATTCCAAATTCTCCCGTTATTTTTCCTGTTGATTGGAACATTAAACATTGTTTTGCAAAACTTAATGTGCAAATCACCTCACACATTTCATGCAAGAACCTGATTAAATTTGACAAATGTGTGGGACTTTTTTTTATAATATATGTTAGCCATTGATGCTAAAACATTTCATCCCTGAACAAAGGCACTTTCACTCAATCTGCTGGGTCCCCAAGGTCAGGGAATATTTTACCAATTATCAGCTGTTTTACAACTAGTGGAACCATGTGCATGGGGAATATGATGAATTTACTGAGGTCCTGAACGGTTGAAATTACATCTTACAGGGGAACCACACATTATTATGGAAAGACAGTATTTCCATACAAAACATCGGATGAGTAATGAACCTATCAAGGCATATGTGGCAGCTTTACATATAATATGGGATAAATGTGAATTTTATATTGTAGAGCTTAATATTAGGGATCAAATATTTGTACATTGTTCGAAGAAAAGAAATCAGGAGCAGTTATTATGCTACTGGAATCCCACATTAATTGAAGCAGTTAATTTAGCCAGCAGAGTGTCTGAATTGAGTCACTATAAAGACACTCAATGAGGACGAAGTGACAGGAGCAAATGCAGGTTTTTTAATGATAATAACTTTAATTAATAAAATTGTTTCCAATAAATTAAAAATGCGTATTTGTAATAAAGAGAAAGAGTTTAAGGTTAAATGTTAGGATCCAAGGGCACTAGTAAGGGGTGTCTTAATGGGTGCTACTTCCATTCCTACAGTTTGCGTTCCACGCCCTTACATGAGGAATCTCTTTATAGGTGCAGTTCACCCGTGTCTACATGTTTCACTTGATGCCCTTATATTATGGATGGTGTTTTGGGGTTTCATGTCACCCATGGGTACAAGTTACATAGGTTGCCCTTTGTTGGGGTGTTTCACACCCACTTCTTCTGTGTGTTCATGTGTTTTTGACTGATTCTGTTCCCCACATGAAGTTTAGTCTGCTCTCTAGTTACATGTGATGTGCAACACAATATTGTTTCGCCAGTTTCGTTCTCTACATTTTTATAATTTTATATAATGCAGCTTCTCTGCTTTCTTTATTGCTTAGTTCTTTACAAGATGTTTTGTTCTACCTTGTATCCGTGTGTATTGAACAAATATCCCTTTACCTGTATATATATGTGAATAGCTGTTCCATCTAGTCTCTTATATTTTACTTTCTTTCTAAAGCGGGAGGATATGTTATATCTTGCTTATGTATTCATGCAACTTCTCCATTACCTTGGGTCCTAGCTGCTTAGCCAGTATGATTGTTCTGTGTGGAATGTTGGTGTGGTGAGGATGAATGGAATGCTTGGTTGCCTGTGTGGTGAGGTGTGAAAGTTGGAGTATGGTCTGAGCAGCAGGCAGGCTGCTCCTGGTGGGTCTATTTTACTTGGATACCATTCTACAACTAAGACTAATAAATAATCTTTAAAGATACTCCTTGGCTAAAATTCATTCATCACAACAAAACGTATGTTACACAATTAGAAAAGAATACTTTAAGTGTGTTAGAGTACTACCCACATTTTTTGATTTAGTAGTTGCATGGTTATAGAAAACAACAGCATAATTACACATCGAGTCATTCCTCACAATCAATCGAGCCTCAGACCCAAAAGAATTAGATAAACATTCTGCTGAGGATATGCTCCCAAGCACAAAGCAGTTTACTAAGGATGTTTAGAAATTACCAATAGGGTAATTCCTTGTGTTGACCAAGTTTGATCCTACACTGATATACTTGGGCAGTTTTAAACTTCTACCAATTATAACTCCACTTGTGAATGTAATATAACATTATTCCTTTGAGCTCCTTAAGCACAAGACACTTTCATCTCTGTACCTACACTGAACGCACTAGTACAATATTACGTTGACCACTCTAAGCATAAGACACTCTGGGGCACATTCACTAGAGAAGTGGCAGAGCATGAAGGTTGCCTCCTTGGCTTAATGCCAGGCTCTGCCCTTCCTGCACATAAACAATTTTTAAATGGCGTTTTGAAACTTCTATTTGTGCTTCTTAGTGCAGCACACATAAAATTTGCAAAACATCATTTTTTTTATTGATTGTTTATGTGCAGGAAGGGACACCTTCCTGCATATAAACAATCAAAAGCCTTTTGCTGTTTCTATGTGTGCTCCACACCGTAGCACACATAAAAACAGCAAAAACAAGGAGAAATTAAACAGTTCACGTTTAAGAACAGGTTTTCCCTGGTCTAAATGTTGTTGCTTCCCCAAATTTACGCCATCATTGTAAATATGGGGCAGCGCCAATTTCAATGAGTGTTGCGGTGGAACGCCCACCGTAACACCCATTGCCCACCCTTTCCCGCTAAGTATAGCATGAAAGGGGGCCTAATTTACAAGGCAGAGCTAAGCCACGATAAGTGGCTTAACGCTGCCTTGTAAATAAGGCAAAGCACATATCGCCAGTTCCTGTGGCAATAGGGGCTTGTAAATATGCCCCTCTGTTTATCCATCACTGATTTCGCTCATTTTCTTAAATATAAGTGTACAACGTTTTTACTTAACCAAGTTGTTTTAGATGGGAGGGAAGAATTGATATTACTGTTTTTTAATGCATTTTTTATTATGCCTTTTAATAACTGATCAATAACCCTTCATTTACTTGTCACTTATTTATTCGGAGTTAAAGTGGGTCTTTTGCATGGTTAGTAATAGAGGAAGGTTTGTTAATGTGATACATGAGTCGAAAAGTAATTGTTGGGGGAACGGTCAAGTTGCTTTTAAGTGATAAACAATAAAATAAAGAAAAAAGAGGAAAAGTGAAAACTATGGCTATGAACATTTTGGATTTCGATTTGGAAGAGATAAGTCATGGGTTTTGATGATTTAAATGCTTTGAATTCTAAGCATATAAAGATAGAAGTCATGGATGTATATAAAGAACCCTTTTTTCCCCCTAAAAGTGATACTATTGTTGATAGAATGGGGATTTAACAGTTAACTGTTCAATGGTTTACCTTTTACAATATCGTCCAACTGTTAAAGTTATGAGAATTGAGAAAACAAGAAATTGGAAGCCCATGAAGGGAATGTTTTTGCCTATGGTGATAGTATAGTTGAGATCATTTGGTTAGTTTTTCACTATCATTTCTTTTCAGGATCAACGGATATGGAATGTGGTTTATGTTGCTAAAAAGGGCGAACATTTTTAGGCTGGCATTATAAATGTAACCTGGATATGAGGTTAGTCACAGGGTTCTCTATTTTCATATTTTAAATGAATGTGTGTGAAAGAGGTCTAAAGAGTTATGTATAAAGTAAAAAATGGGTGTATGCAGTAACGAGTTAGTGTGCTAGGATTTCAAAGAAGGAACAATTCCAGTTAATCATACTCTGTGAGATGTGTTTTTGAGTGCTACAAAAGGATTGAGTAATATGCATAATGACATATGTGAGATTAGTAAATTTAGTGTGAGAAAATGCTCCGATTACGTTTTGCCAAACAATTGTGAAGTTTATCAACAGAGAGGGGCCAAAGGAAAAGGCCATAATTCCATATATCCAGGTTTTTGGGAACATCAAGCATGAATTGTGTGTAAAAGATGCAGGAGCATATTAGCAACGCTTTTTGATAAATATTGCAAAGCACGCTTAGCGCTCATTTTTTTATCACCGGATACCGCTGGATTTTATCGCCGAGATAACGCGTTATTAGCAACACGTATCTTCAAGGTGATATTAAATCCAGGGATAGCTGTGATAACATGCTGTATCGCTGGAAAACAAGCGAGGATTTTCCTGCGATACTGCGATCCTTGCTGATAGGCAGGCATGGACTCAGTCATGCAATCAACCTCCCATGTTAAAGATGGCTAAGTTGTATTTTAAGCAGGTGTTACAAACCTGCGATAATGGGGGCTTAGCGCGGTTTCACGCTCGCATCGCGGGTCTTGTGCAGCCTTGCTAACATCCCGGAGCTGTGTTAGCGAGTGTTTGCCAAGGAGTTGTGTGGAGGAATGCCCACTTTGCATGTCATTAGCGATAAATGTTGCTGACATGCAAAGCGGCACCAAAACGGTCGCTTTCACCATAAAGCTGTCGCTAACAGCTGCTATTTTCATCGCCGAGCTGCGGCGATTTTTATCGCTTAGGAACCTAGCAATTATCAAGGTTTATCTCCTAAGCGATAAAAATCGGCCAAAATGCATGAATATCGCTGAAAAGTCAGCGATATTCATGCATTACCGAGCTAATGCTCTTAGCCATGTTATCCACCTACCATTGGATAACATGGCTAAGAACTGCTCAGGGGCAGGTGTTAGCTTTTGGAGATATTCACACTTAGCGCGAATATCTCCAAAAGTTGGTAATAGGAGATAGCGATGTTAGCGACTGTTTCCAGTCGCTAACATCTTGGCACGCCCACTTTGCATGTCATTAGTGATAAATATCACTGACATGCAAAGCGGGGCCCAAGAGGGTCGCTATCTCCTACTAGCTGTCGCTAACTGGTGTTAGCGACAGCTAGGTAATAGGGAGATCATTTTATCTCCACTTTCTTGGCTTTTAAAAATATCACCGCTAAACCAACATAGCGATAATTATCGCTAGTTGTTGGTAATATGCCCCAGAGTATTTTACTCTGTCCCCATGATGGAGTGGCAGGTCATACACCTAAATACAAATCGGCCCCTTGAGCCAGAGCTTTATTTTGCATTGAACTTTGTGAGCCTTATGGAACTATTAATTAGAGCACACAGAAAGTACTTAACCATTTTTGACAACTATTTTCTAAACAGCTTCGAATGGAGTGGACTTTGTATCCAACCACAGATGTAGTAATATTTTCCAAAACATTATTTTTCGAAGAAGAAACTCCAAGTTTTATTACCACAGACAATGGGGGTCAATTGATTTCAGGTAATGTGCCAGAGATTTTGGGAAAACAAGGCATTGTTTACTAAAGGGGGGCTTTAGTATCTCCATACATGAATTTACTAGTAGAACAAGAACAGCCTAATAAAGTATTGGGAGATTGTGTACAGTTAGCTGTGGCATTGAAAATGGGTGTAAAAGAACAGCTAAAATATATTTTTACTGCTATATCATTACACGACATAAACTTCCACTAAGGTTTCTCCTTTTATGCTACTTTAAATAGACAAACCAAGTTCAGACCTAAATCCTTGTAGGGTGGAAAGAGAGATTGGAAAGGAAAACGAGATGAAGGGCCCGATTTAGAGGTTGGCAGATGGGGGCTCCATTTCAAATGTGGTACCCTGTCAGCCAAATCCTCAGTCTGTCTGCCTCATTTAAAGATGGGCAGAACTTAAGTTTTCTGTTGATGACGCACTGTTGGCTTCATTGACGGAAAACTTCCTCTGGTGGCCAAATGGAGTAGGGGCAGTCAGAGGAAGGACATAACACTGCCTGTCTTTTTTTCAGGTGGATTATATAATGTCTCTTTTTTCTGTCCGTCACTACCGGTAAAAACCTGACAGTGAGGGCCAGACAAAACAAGCATTTGCAATGCAATAGGTCTCGCATTAGGAAAGTTTGAGCTATTGGTATTGTAAATGACAAATATTTTATTTATGTGTTGGTTTTGAAAATAGCGAAATTAATAGCTTTGTCATTTACAATGCCATAGTTTTAACTTTCGCAAACGTGACACCTATAGCATTTGTAATGCAATATGTGTTGTATTTACATGACTTAGATGTATTAATATTACAAATAACAATGGCTTTTATTTGTTTTTAATAATTAATACTTAAAGAAAAGTTATTGTAATTTATAATGGCAATAGAAATTGCCTGCCTCTGATAATGCAAATTAAACAGAGTTAAGACCAGACAGGTTATGCCAATCTTATATGTTCTGCCACCCGGGAGGCCGTTATTTAAACAGAATTATTGGTTCCAAGATGGGTCCCACTGTTACACTTTTACTACAAGAAAAACACACTTGTAGTTTGCTAGGTTAATCAACACTCATATTCTAAAAGTTAATTCACTTGTGTGCCCAACCTGTTTCTAGAAAGGGTTCTATGAAATGGTGTGATGGTGGTTTATCATGCGAAATTAGTACTTTGCATGTCAGCTTGCTGGTTCATTTCTTGAAAGACTACTATACACAAAGTATTGTTCTTGATATACAATTAGATGTAAGTAATAATTTCCTGTGGCTGAACTGCAGACTGTAATCATGGCTTCTCACTTGATCAAATTGTGTGATTCTAGGCAAATCGCTTCACTTCTCTGTGTCTTTTTTTCATTTGAAAGCAGAATTTTAAAAAGTCCAGGTGTTAATCGAGTTCAGAGTGCTATTGACAAAATATAATGTATAAATGGTTTATTAGCCTGAATCATGCTGCTCATACATGCTGGTAAAAAAAACATTGTGATTTTAATGAGAAACATTAACCCCCTCTCCACCTCCCAGTTTCTCTCCTTTGTTCACTTGTTAAAGAGTGAAAATGGCATCTCCAGAGGTAGAGCCTAGCTGTGATGTCAAGAACACTGGGCACGTGCCCCCCACCTTACCACAAAAGAGATTAATGCCGGCCAGTGGACAATAGCGGTGCATGATTGGGGGGGTGGCGCTATCTGATAACTGCTTAATGCGTGCCCACATGATTTTGTAGCTCCTGCTGGTTACAGCAGGAATGCCACAGCCAATTGTGTAAGACTGCCGCGATCCTAGATGTGGGGGAGACATGTACTGCTTAGTGCCCTATTTCATTCCTGTGTGTTAGAGGACACAGATTCGGTGCGGGGGAGGCTGACCTCTGTGTGTGGGGTGAGGCTGCACCGCTCAGCGGACACAGCGCCGGTTTTATTAGAAAGCATACGCTGCTGTGCTGCCAGTTCGCTGACCCCCGCTCAGGGCTCTACTCAGCACTTAGACAGCGGCTCTAATAGAGCTGAGAGGGCGCTGCACGCCCTCAAGGCAGCAAGAGCCTTTTACCTCCAAAACGTGACATTCAGACACACCACGAGCAAGACCTATCCCCTAAACACATGGTCTCTGAGAGTGCAAGTCCCAGTGCCGTGTCCGTGCCCTGCCATATGCACATGCAGACCCCGGTTGCAGAGTGCAGCAGTTACCTGGCTGGCGTCGGTGAGGGGGCTCCCCCGAAGCTCAGCATGTAGAGGGGGCCCAGGCGCTGCAGCAGGGCTGCTGCGGTCAGCTTAGAGCGCGTGCCTCCTCTCTCCGACCCACTCGTAAACGGAGGGCATGCGCGTGGTCTACCCCAGCCTATTGTTTTGCGGATTAGCGGATGCTCCGGTGAATCCAGTCACATACGGGAGGGGCTGTACAAGCCGAGTTAGAATGGGAACAAGTAACCTGATATACTATGACGACATAAAACGAACAGTAAACCAAAACAAGACCGATTGCATTGCAAATGCTTGTGGAGGGAACAGCAATGGATAGCCAGAGCGAGGCGTGGCATGCAAAAGAAACCCTAAACATGCCACCTAGAACAGCGAGAGCGAGGCCTGACACGCAAATCGGATTTCCGGGCGGGAGAAAGGAGAGGCGTGACACGCACAAACTGTCTGGAAGGGGCGGAGAAACAACGGAGCGGGCTGAGGAGTCTGGACACAGGGAGTAACAGGACGAGAGGAGTATAACAGACCCGGTGAGGGGGGCGTCGGGGCACATTGAAAGTGCCCGCCCCCCCAGTGATGGAAGCCCTGCGTGTGCGCGGTGAGTGGGGTTGGGAGGGTGTGTGTGTGTGCGCGTTTTTGTGTGTATGTAAGCCCTGCGTGTTCGGGGGGGGAGGGGGGGAGTGTGTGCGTGTGGGAATGTGTGTGCGCATGCGTGAGTGTGGCTGTGTGTGCACGCGGGCGAGAGCCTGTCTTGCTGTGAATCTGATTTTTTCAAGAACATAGGTCCTGAGCTTAACAAATACTTCAGTGAAATGGCAAACATAGACTTAAATAAGAACTATGGCTTAGTTTCCAATGTCCAGCCGGACCAGGATTTATTTTAAGGATTTTTAAAATAAACGAATACGTGAGACACAACATGAATCAACAAACACTGGGCACAAGCCTGTACCAAGTCAGGGAAAAAAATAGAAAGAATAAGGAAAGATTTAAACAGGCAAAAGGGTTGGAGCAAATGGCGGCTTACAATACAATGCAGTCTTGTGTAAGCACGCACAAACAGTAACTGCACTTAATATATACGTTAAAGACATGCAGTTCTGTTACAACAGTCGACGTGACGTTTCGATCCCTAGCTCCAATTGTTAACCGGGATCATCTTCATCTATTTATGCTATTGCCTGAGCCGTTGGAAGCCAAGCCCGGTGGGCGGATGAGCTTCGACGGGCGTCTGGAGTGGAAGAATTGACTGTAATTTCAATCACCTTAATGTGTCTTAATGTGTCTTCCGCAGCATGCGGGACAGGATGGCAACTTTTAAATTCAAGGGGCCTCGTCGTCCGGCGTTTAGCCTTGGACTTGCGTCTCAGGGTCGAGTAAAGTGGTCGAGCCTGGGCAGTAAAGGGATGACGGCTGTCAGGGTGAGCAGTCCGCTATCATCTTGTCCTTAATAGGGTCGTGTGCTTTGCTGAGTCCTGTCCGTCTCACTCGATGGTGGGCGATTATTTAAGTCTATGTTTGCCATTTCACTGAAGTATTTGTTAAGCTCAGGACCTATGTTCTTGATAAAATACTAATTACCCGAGGTCCTTAGCCAATAAACACGGGTTCCCTTGTTCAATATATTGCTGTGAATCTGAGGCAGGGGCTGGCCGTGCGCGCCCACTAGGTTAAGTCGACGCTCGTGCCCGGCCCCTGTCTCAGATTCCAAGGAGACGGATGGCTATTCGCTTGCTTTCTCCAAGGCTCGACCTAAACAACATTGAACCCCACACTCTGGGATAAATCTTCCAGGTTATGGGGGTCATTAGGCTTTTCTTTTTCGGAAACCAACTCCTCCTTTGGAAGTTTATTTCTGAAAAACAAAAACTTTGGAAATGTTTGGTAAATAACCATCAAAACTGACAGCTGCCACCCACACACATCTGCTTTGAAAGGAACCTCTATGATAGCGTTTTTTTACAATTTACAGAGATAACTGCTGCGCTGGTTGTAATCTCTTAATTTGGCTGATATTCCATGAGGGTGATATAGGAAATGTACTCTGTCACCATGACAGTTGAGTACTGTCCGCCAAACCTTAAATCAGGCCCTAGGTTTCAGGAGACATCACCAAAGCTAGATGGAACATGCTATGTAGTGTGGAGAAAAACAGTAGTAGTAATAGTATGCTTTTAATTTTGTAAAGGCAGGAACAAGGTTCTGGTAAGTAAGGTAACATTTTATGGTGGAGTTGAAGTGAGTAGCAACGTTCAATAGTAATTATGATGACTTTTCAGAAAAACAAGAAGGCGTCAATTCTCCAGGTGTGAAAAAAATGTATACATTGAAAAGACCACTGGTTTCCTCGGGCCAGGGTGATAACGCTTCTTCAGCATCAATAAATGCACTAAGTACATCCGTTACTCACTTGACACTATCAGGGGAGTGTGATCATTGTTTGAGTATTGGAAGCTATCAGAGGAAATAGTCGTTTTAGAAGTGGGTCTTCAGTCTTCTTGTATTAGTGTATCATCAAAGCTTAATTATTGTGACATAGCATGATTTCCTTCACATTTGCTTTCTTTCTTTCTCGCCTTATGAGTCTCATCCACGTATTTAAATCTTTGGAATCTCCTTTGTCTCCATCGACTGTTACTTCATTTAATTATTAAGGAGAAACAATATGATATTTTGTAATTTGTCATGGTCAACTAATCGGTTGTATAATTATTTATGTTAATTTACTAATTTGTATAATTTGCTATGCACATTTACTATATTGTATTCTGTTGTCTCAACTTTACCCTGCAAATTCCACTACGTGTCAGATTACAATTATAGCACAGGAACCTCAACCTTCTGCCTTTAGGCATTGGGGGAGCTACACATCAGGGGCCCCATTTCAAGGCTGTGAATCTATGTGAGATAGGGGAGCCGTTGTGGTTTCATGCCAGATTCTACAGGAGGGACTACACAATTTTGCATTATACCACTGCTGTACTTGTGTCACTTCATCATTTCAGATCGTCATTAAATTCTGTATTCTTGCCTGATGGTTATTGCTGTTGCAAGAGAAGTGTCTGGGACAAGCAGGTAGGTGTCTGTCTAGGAATAAACCTTTTTCACGAAGACATCATGAGTTGTATTTGCCACCACAAAGTGTTGTGTTTATAACAGGGTAATTGCATCTTCCTCTCTCACTGATTTCACATCCCATTAGACAAGAGGCTGGCAATCTCACCTAGCATAACAGAGAGGAATTGACACTTTCTAATGTAATTGAAGGTCACTTTAATGTTGTACCACCAATCCGGAAGCAACGAAATATTGCTCCTTGGTGCTGACCACAACTTGGAATATCATTTCTCTATGGTGAAAATACACTGTAGGTTGGAGGCTAGAAGCCTTTCACAAAACGTACCTAAGCAATAACACTCACGTTAGGAAATGTTGGAATTTAAGATAGACAGCCACCTGATATCATCTTTGGCAAACTTATCCATGCAATATGAGTTCTGGGACTGGGATCAGATAAAAATACAAGGAAAGTGTAGTGTCCAGGATGGCATTAAAACACAGACAACACGACTGCCTGCGGCCTGCGTCTATAACTCAGATTCAGGGAATTTAGCAACCAGTATAGCCAGAGGCAGTGGGCCGTAAGGGTATAGTCACAAATGATCTACTCTGTTTTGATGCCATTCTCTCAACATATTCTTGAAGAGGGTAAGGTCCAACACATCTAGGGCTGATAAGGCTTGCCTGGCACATCACAAAACTGTTGGAATATTTCATTGGTGCCCCTTCAAATACTCTGGGTGTTTGATCACATTTGTGTCAAAATGGAATTGTTAAATGTACCACTTGACTTTTTATCTTGAGGGGGAACCCTCCACGACCCCTAAAAGAAATCAGGCTTACTCTCTTAGTTTTCTCACTTGATGCAATTCAAAGAAAGTCTTTCCACCAACGACTTTAAAAGTTCACCAGCCACCACTGCATACGTTTTTGGAATGTTGTATTCAACATGTGCTTCATCCTTGCCAAATTGTATTGAAGGGTCTTTCAAAATTACAGGTTTATAAACCAAAGAAAAACATATGAAATACTACAATACACTGTTGAGAAACTATTGAGGGACTGTGTGGTGTACAGCAGACAGTACAGCAGGTGTCAGTGTTCACCAAGTGTAAGGCACATGTGGGCTTTGTGAGGTTTTGAAGGATCATGAAACAATTCAAGCAATAGAAGTAAATACAATAAATTCTTCATGAAACAATGTATTTGGTTTGCTGCAGTGTGAAGACTGACACTTTGCCCAGTGCCAGTTTTGCATTCTCTCATAATTTTCCCATATCTCGCCATTTGAACTTTTAAGAATGTTCCTATAAAACATTGCAATACACATTTTTGGGCCTAGTATGATGTTAGTTGTAAATCCATCGACATCAGATCTAAGGCCTTACGATCGACATGGTTGGTTTCTATTCCGACCAGCTGATTTTGATTCAGCCGGTCGAAATTGAAACCAGCCTTTCATTCCGGCTGGTTTCTGATGGGTTCAAGGAGCCCGTCGGCCAGTCAGAACCAACTCATAATCCAAATGGATGGCGGTTTACACCATCCGGATTATGCTGCATGGTTTACAGGAGGGTTTCCATGCCGGCCATTTAGACTTGAAAACCCTTTTTAGAAAGCGTGTTTGGAAGCCCCTAGCAGAGTCCCCTTTCCTTTGCGGCCTCCGGTTGGTGGCCAAGGGGGCACCTACCATGCCTCCCTGTTAATCCTTGCACCCCATGGAAGGCACCTTGAGATTAACACTACCTCACAATTCCCTATGGGAGCATGTACTACGGCCGGTTTATGGCTGTAACACTTGCTCCATCTGCGGTTGCATAATAATGAGGTGGTCACGTTGTTTCCAAGACGTTGTCGGCAGATGCAAGTCTGCCGGACATCGTAACAGGCACCTTAATGTTTGCCCACGTAGATGACTCTATACTACACTTACTAAGCATGGGTGTAGCTACCATTAGTGCAGCAGGTGTGATGCAACGGGTCCCGGCAGTTCTGTATTTTACTATCCCCAGCAGCCAAAGGAGCCACTTTCCTTGTTTGCAACTGGGCCCATTACATCCTCGCATTTGCTACGCTACTGTTACTAAGGTGTTTTGTGTTTTTTTCATTCTAGTTTATTTATATATTTGTACAGCTTTTATACACAAGTATAAATTATTGTTGGCTTTAAACTTACACCTGTGCTCGGAGTAAATTGCAACTTGTAAATTGAAACTTTTTCAGAAATCACATGGAATTCCTGGAGTATGCCTGGGACACTAAACCAGTAGCAGAAGTTGTGTATGGAAGTGTAACAGGTGTACTTTTCAGCATGTAGAAATTAGACACAAAAGTGCAATCCCTCCCGTCAAATGGATTTTCTTCCATTACTAAAATATTATCATCCATATATATCACCCTTCACCACCAGTAATGAAGTCGGAAACTGAAAAGGCATTTTTTCCTTCCCTTAACGAGTATATTTGGAATTGTTCTCAAAATAGAACACTACCTCCCAATAATTTAAGAATACCCAGAAACATGCAAGCTCCTGGGTGTTCCCTGATTTTGCGCATGGACGCATCCAGGAATACCCAGCATAAATCCATACCAACGAGCAGATTTGAAAGTATGGTAATTTCACCGTGCTCGCAGAATTTGTGTTGACATATATCAAATTTTAAAAGGGAAAATACCTCCATTCCTGGCGCTGTAAATACAAATAGAAGTTTTCTTTCAAAATTGAAGCCTGTGCTCATTCAATGTGAACTGCGGTGTGCAAAAAAATCCGAGAACGCAACCGATATGTATTGAGTTATTTTTGAAAAGTACAAGGGTAGGAGAGGCAACTAGATAGTGGGAATCGTCAAGCAAAGTAAAGCTAGTTAGAGTTTAGGTCTCCAAAGAGTAGAAAGTTCCATTGGCATGCACTGTGTGATTTTAGGCATATCCCCAAAGCCATCTATCCGCAGACCAGCGATCAGAAGAAAAATCCTGTTTCGTAAGGAAGAGGTAGACCTCTGGAAGGCTGGAAGGCATTAGCAGTTTGTCGAGAGAACACGGTTTGTGCCTTCCGATGCTTCATTAGAGGAAATATTACTTGCAGGATTTTATAAAAGCGGAAAGTTGAATTGAAGTCTCCTATTATAATCCTCATTACCGCACAAAAGTAACCAGATTTCAAGAACACCCCTCCAGCAGCTTTCAAAGATTAACGAAAGTCTTTCGTTTTATAAATGTTCATTCTGGCTGAAGCACTATTTCACGTTTTTTTGGGTTGAGACTTAACTAAGGGGAAAGCAATAAACAACTCTTAATGTCTGCAAGACTTGGAAATGTTATCATTGCGTGGATAAGGCCGAGGATGGAGCGCAGCTGCAGGGAGAGCGCAGTTTTAATAATAAGCTCCCTCGACTAATCCGCTCGTGGCTGTTGTGCCGCGTATCGCCATTAATCTCCGCCCAGCAGAGAGGGCTAGGCCACGGGCCTGTCACTACAAACAGTAGCTGCAGATCTGCACGCGCTCCCTCCCTGTCTTCATTCGCGGTTCTCTTTATCTCGCCATGTGCTTTTTGCAGATTGGCCCTCTTCTCACCGCTGTGCGCGCCCTCATTCCCCGCGGGATATGGCGCAGCGCTCAGAGCTCTCACAGCGACTCTGTGGTGTAGCCATCTGATTACAGCAACTACTCGTGTCTGATTTTAGTACGCCATCAATCCCGCTATTTCCTAGGAAGGGGGAGTGGGCCAGTTGGCTGAGGTTTATGCAAACTGGCTGTAACTCAACGAGCACCCTGCTGTCATCGCCTGGCAACATCAGGCAGCTCTAGTGGGAGGAGCAACATTATGCATTTCGAATGTAACACAAGGATACATGTTAGTTGTACAAGCACAATAAAACAGGAACAGATAGTGGCACTCATAATAAATTATAATTCGCTTTCATCCTAGAAAATGTGCAACCTGAAAAAGTAATTTTTTTTAAAGGGAAATTATTTCCACAAATTGAAATCCATCGTTGTCAGCCCGATCATTGGCTTTGCTCTGGTCCAGTACAACCTAACGTAACCTTTTAGCTCTACTTGCTTCTAAGCTCTTTGACTGCATTTATTCTTTCAAAAATAATATCTCTTCAATAGGATGTGGCTTAACGTCTAGAGCGGTGGACCTTAAATCTGGGAGACCAGGCTCGAGCCTCGGCAATGACGCTCAACATCCTGTGATTCTGGGCAAATCACTTAGGGGAATATTAACAAGGGCTTTATCTCTGCTTTTTTGCTTCAAAAGCCAAAAAAGTAGAGATAAAACTATTGCCCTATTTACAAGAGGGTGCTGACATGCATAATCGCATGTAAGCACCTTTTTTCCGACGCCTCCCTTTACATCTCTAATGAGAGGCAAAGTGGGCGTCACTGGGTAGTACAGCCTTGCAAATATCTCTGATGTGCACATCGCAATATTTACATGGCTGCCCCAGCATTTTAGCAGACGTTCGTTTTTGAAGAACACTGCTGTTTTCTCCAAAAACTAATGTCTGCTAAAATCCTGATTTACCCTTCCCTAACATAGGGGGTGGATTATGCTGCTACGACCACAGGGTCGTATCTGCAAGGTTATCTCCCTTTTGCAGGGAATATTTCTGGAAAACCAGCGATGTTCCCTGCAAAACGGCGATTTCCCCCACTATCTCTGGAATTTTTTTCGCCCTGGAGCAACGCGTTGTTGATAACGCGATACCAGGGCGATAAATTCCAGAGATAGACGGCGATGAATAACAAAGCGCTAAGCACGCTTTGTGTTATTCATCGCCGTTCCTTGCTGATATGCCCTTAATCTCCCTGTTCCTAACAAAAACAAGCATTTGCATAGCCAATAGGTCTCGCCTTTGGGACCTTATAAGTGTTTAGCCATGCAAACAGTTGATGTCGTTGCACCGAGGATATTATGCTGCATAACTAAATACTTATAAGATCCCCCAAAGCGACACCTATTTGCTATGCCAAAGCTTGTTACACTTGACTCTCCCAAGGAAGTGATAGTAAGCAGAGCATACAAATTGTGCAGTAGGCGCTGTACCCAGCATGGTCAGCCGCTGTACCATTTATAATGCTCGTCCTTTCCTACTACACTCTGCATACACATGTGCAGAACAAGCAGCCCCTGACGTCTCGAGGCCATAGAGTGGTCCTCGTGCTTAGGAGAGAGTTTCTACAGATGGCGAGGCAGGGGGCATTCTTAAGAACACACCACCATGCAATGCAGAGAGCTCTACAATATATGAACTGGGCTTGTGTGGCACTGCAAGTCGTGCAGAAGTAGCTCCTAGCTGCACGTCTAACTTCAAGCACGGCGGCAAAGGACACACTAACTTTGCCGCCGTGACCGGGTCAGATTGCTGATTGACCCCTACAGCTGGGACAAGCCGAGGACTTCATTCCTGCCGCTGTTGCTGCTCGCGGAACCCGCTCCGCGGGTCCCGCTTCGCCCTGGGATCTGGGCAGAAGGATTTGCAACTGTCTGTGAGGAAGGACTAGGGCTTGAGGGCTGCGAGCTAAGGGGTGTGGACTCACTCTCCCAGGAGTCCAAGGGAAACCCCGCGCCCGTCACACCTGGGCTGCTCTCCCTCATCACCCCACCCTCTCACCTAATTGGAGCAAACACCCTATAGGAACTGTTGAGCCCTGCTGCGCGGGAGCGCCCGGGGCTAAGCCCGGGCAAAGGGCGGGCCCTCTACGGCCCTCATCGGCTGGAAGAGGCTGGGCTGGGCCCGAGGACTTTGATCTTCATCGGAGTAAGTAGTGATCAATCTCATACCATAGTCAGCCATTGTTATCTTTGCATTATGGCCACAGCTGCTACTAGCCCTGCTCTTGCTGGATCGGAAAAAAATGGGGGTATGCTAAATCGGACCCTGGATGGCTATTTTCTTAAATCTGCTCCTGAGGGCAATAAAGAACTGTTGCTAGCAGAGCGGCGGGCAGACCGTCGTCGCTCAATAGAACGTATCAAAAATAGGACCCTCTCTGAACCTATAATGTCTGTCACCTTGGAAGACGACTTGAACATCACATTGACAGGCAACATATCACCAACTGCTAGTGTGCCCCTACTACTTAAAGAATGCTTAGCTCCTGCTGTGTCACCTACGCAAACTCAACCAGAACTACCAATTGTGACAAATGACCTCCCTGGTACACCTAAAACTCCCAAAACTATGATCTCGCCTACAATTAGACCAGGCAAGGTAGTGAGAGGTAAACACTTGGGGCCATTGCCACAAATATTACATGGGCCTCCACCTCCTAAAAGGAGACGAAAAATAATCAATACAAATAAGCCCAAATTAAGTCATACTGAATTTGGGAAGAAAATGAACCCTGCTACTACCATGACTATGGGAGAACTTGCCATCAAGCAACCAATAGCATCTGTTTCTACCATTCCAACACTCCCGATACCATCCCCCCAAGCTGTCATAGAGCCAGATATCACGGATATTCCAATGGAAGAAGGTCTGCAACCAGCCTTCCCAAAGACTCTTTTGGACAATATAGAACTAATTGTGCGAAGCTATATGCTTGCCTTAGCTGAAAGACTCAAGGGAATAGAATTAAGGTTGAGAAAAATAGAAGGGGATTTGACAATAATTGGGAATTCTGTAAGGTCACCAGAGCCCTTGAAAGTGTCACAGCCACAAAAAATTGCTACGTCACTGCATACCCTCCCAAAAGATGTGGTGGTTGTAACATCTTCTACTACTGGCAACAATCAGAAAGCAGCAACTCCAGCTGCTTCTAACCATTTGCTCGCAGGTGCGTCATCATCTGTTAGCAAACTTCCTGACAAACCCAAGCCTAAACAGCCAGTAACAACTATGGGTAAACCTAACGTGACATCGATCAGTAACAATGATACTCCAGCCAACACCCAGGTAAGGGAACCAAGTATCATTACAAATAGACCCCAAGACTAGAAGAGAACGAGATCAACTATGTAAGAGGGGGACAGGCTAGGAGACCACCTATGGAACTCCCGCCGGAAGCGCTACCATATGTGGTTGTACTTACCGGGGTTCCAGAACTCCCAAGTGGCAAACGGGAAGGCTATTCCCAACTAAAAAACAAGATCATGCACTGGCTATCACTGTACAGACCCAAACCTAACCAGGTGAATGGTGAAATAGTCCATGTTCGTCGCTTGTCTTGACTGGGTGGAAGAACAAAGGATATAGGGGGTGACACTGTTGTTATAAACTTCAGGGACAGAAAAGCTGTTCAGTACATTTTGAATTGGCCGTTTGGTAATCAAAATAATTGTATTATACCACGTCCCTTGACGTATTTTTATCCAAGAGCCACAGTGTTTCCCCCTCAACATTTAAATAACAACACCCACCTTACCAACCACTTTTCCTACATGGAGACTGCCAGGAATCCCGCTTATATGTTCCAGTCAGTTCCAACTCCCGCGATTCATGGGTGGAATACCATACCGATAAGCCGCAATATAGGAGAAAATGGTAACATGACTCATTTGATGCCATTTACTCCTTTAGAGTTAACAAATAGGTTTGAGGCATTCAGTGGTATGGAGGAATGTGATTGATGTTTAAAGAGCGCAGAGGATGTCGGGAGGATTGGAAATGTTCTATGCACCACGAGGTCGTATAAAAAAATGGGTACTGGTTGTTCAAAGACAGGGTTATGTACTGTTGCAACAGTTGATGATGTGAATAGTAGCTTGATTGTTATTCCACCCACAGGGTCTCTTGGAAGAAAAGAGGGACCTCCATTGCTTATACCTGAAATAAGGTTAGAAAGTAGAGATGATGTAAGAGGAATTGAAAATGACCCATGTATAGTAAGATATAATGAAGACAAAGTGATTAGTGGTCCTATGGTGGGCTTAGGTGTTGTTGGTCCAAGTAAAGATGAAGTTACTAGTAGATCGACTGCTGTCTTACCTGTAGCACGCTATGGTCCAAAGGAGGGATCCCCCTTGCTTACACTTGTTTCATGGAATATAGCGGGGGTGCGCGCGAAATTATGTGATCCCGACTGGAACGAATACATGAATTCCTTTGATATCTGTGTGTTGCAGGAGACATGGGCCACAGTACAGATGCACAGGGTTGGCTATAAAACTTACCAAATAGAGGCTGTGCCTTCCACAAGAGGTCGTGCATCTGGAGGTCTACTAGTGTGGATCAGTGTATCTATCAAAATAGGCATAAAAATGCTTAACACTGATTCTCCAGACATTCTCAGTCTGGAAGTAACTACAGCAGACAATAGGGTGATCTACCTCTTCAACGTATACAACAGCCCCCAGTCTTCCCATAAGGAATCATTGTGTATAGGGAAGCTAGACTCACTTATGGACTCATTAAGACTAGGCGCAAGTGTTATCTTGTGTGGGGACCTGAACTGCAACTTCGAACCAATTACAGATATAGTACAATTGTTCGAAGACGAGGACACTGCCAATGGAATACCAGCCCTGAATGAAAATAGAATGGTGGCTGGCACTGCATTGGCTTTGGAGATCACAAGGTTGCTGACTTCCCATGGCCTGAGAGCATGTAATGGGCGAATGCCATCTGATAGCCCGAAAGCCCCTACTTTTAAGAGACATGAGTATGAAAGTAAATTAGATTATGTCATAGTCTCTCTTGACCTGTGGCCTTTCACAGAAGATCTAAATGTTAAAAAGAGATACGAAAGTGACCACTTTCCTTTGGAAACAAGCTTTCAACAAAGAATGTTAAAGGGGTCGGAAGCTACGGAGGTAGGCCATAGCTCAGCATCCTCAGCTATAAAAGACAACACTGTCCTTAGTAATAACCGCAGGGCGGTTAAATGGGCCTATGTATTGGAAAAAGAGAACCTATTAGCCAATATATATAGCACATTTGCAGACACCCTAAGTTTATACTGTCCGTACAGCTGTGACCCTAAAGATTTCATTAAATTGCATAAATCCCTCTTCAGTAAACTATTAGTACTCCTCACTAAAATACCTAAAAAAGGTGCAGGCATGACCAATGTAAAAGCCACAGGCAAACCTTGGTATAACAAGGAATGCCGTCTTGCTAAAACTGCACTGATCAACGCTGTCAAAAGGGAAGGTCCATTAGAAATCAGGGACAAAAGGAAGGCTTATAACAGAATTATTGCAAGAGCTGAATCCTCCTGGGATGAGGAAATATGGCTCAGTATGTTAACAGCCGCTAAAAACAAGGACCAGAGACAATTTTGGGAAATAGCAGCTAAGGGAAACAATCGCGAGAAGGGTTCCAGGGAGGTCTATCTAGATGAGGACACCTGGGTAAAACATTTCACATCACTATATGAAGCCAAAACTTTAACTGGTGTTGATGCAACAGATGCACCCACTGTCCTAATACCAGCCAATATTCATCCGGTAGTGTTTAATATACATGAAACAGAGACAGCAATTGCCATGGTAAAGAAAGGGAAGGCGCCCGGATTAGATAAAATTCCGGGCGATCTCTATCTGTGCAATGTTGAGGTTTGGGCACCCTATTTGAACCATCTATTCAATATAGTTGCAGCCACCGATCATATTCCGGAAACATGGAACGGCGCAGAAATTATTACCATTTTTAAAAAAGGGGATCGTGGCGATCCAGCCAATTATCGCCCCATCAGTCTTTTAGACATAACACAGAAGATCTATGCTAGACATATTTTAAATCGAATAAATTCATGGTTGGAGGATGAGTCAGTTTTATCCAAATATCAGGCGGGGTTTAGGAATAAAACAAGTACTATAGACCAGGTATTTAGGCTATGCTGCTTGTATTGGAAGTATGTCATAATTCGCAAGGGCCACTTGTATGTGACCTTTGTAGACCTGCGAGCAGCATTTGACCTAATTCCCCGTGATCTACTTTGGGTAACTCTGAATAGGCAAGGGCTGCCAGGCGAATTGTTAAAACTCATAATGGGCTTGCACCAGGAGAATTATGCTAAAGTTAGGTGGGGACCAAATGGGGAACTTACAAACCCAATCCCCATAAAACGGGGTGTACGCCAGGGATGCGTACTGGCCCCCACCCTTTTCTCCCTATACGTAAATGACATTGCAGCCTATATGGAAAATTGTGAGAATGATTCGCCCCGATTACGAGGGGAACGTGTTGCGTCCCTCCTTTTTGCCGATGACACAATTTTAATTTCACAAACACCACGCGACCTCCAGACCCTCTTAGACAGGTTCCAACAGTATTGTACTTTGAAAGGGCTAGAAATCAATATAAAAAAAACTAAATACATGGCACTAAACCCGCACAAAACTTTTAAAAGGAACTTAATGTTAAACGGACAAAAATTAGACTACGAACATAGCTTTACATATCTGGGAGTCCTGCTAGATTCTTTAATGGGATGGGGCCCACAACTAGAGAAATCAAAACTGGTGTTTAAACAAAATTGTTTTCCCATATTGCAGAGACATAATAAAAGTGTCAATAAGGCGGTCACCCCAGCAGTGGAGCTTTTTAGATATAAGGTCCAATCAGCCTCACTGTATGGGGCGGAAATTTGGGGGCCAGCATGTAAGAAAACTTTTGAAGTACTTGAGAATAAGTTTATTAGGGGTCTTCTAAAAATTCCTAATAACACTCCGCTGATTCCCCTATTTCTTGACTTAAACATTAAACACACAGATCATCATGCAATATTGAGACCAGTATTGTTGTGGGTCAGACTATGGACAACAATTGAACTATCAGATTATAAAAATGGCTTGAAAGAGGTCCTTGAACTTGATAGTGACAGGAAAATCTTTTGGTTTAAACATGTAAAAACCTGGCTAATCAAGCTCGGATTAATGCACTTCTGGAACGAGCCAGGTTCCTTAAACTCAGTTTCTAAGAAAATAGTCAAACTGTCTTTTTGGTCATACGTGAGCAACGATTCCGTGTACATAAGAACACATGGCCCTCTTACAGAAAAATTCCTTATGGTAAAAAATGAGGCATCTTTTGAACAATTTTTAGATGAAATCGAGCCACCACTGGCCAAAACTCCGTATTTAAAATTTAGATATGGAATGTTGAGATTCAAAGTAACAGAGAAAAGTTGGGGGAAGACAGATAATGACTGCTGCAGCATATGTACCAACAATCAAAGGGAGGATATCTATCATATATTATTTTTCTGCCCTAGTTATGCAAAGGCGAGGAAAAGATGGATTGTAAATGTAAATGTATGAAACTTATATAGCGCAGGACTTACCCTGGGGCATCTCCGCGCTTGCTTAGGGAACCCGTCCTGGTATTCCCCTGTGAGAAACCCCGGCAGGGTATCCACAAGGTGAAAGCCAGGCATCCCGCCGCGAGGGGCCGATGTGGAGATTAAGCATGCTATTGCCCAGAGTCGCAGAGTGTGACCCCGTGAGTCGAGTAGGCACCGGAGCGAGAATTGTCGAGACCGTGGAATTTATGTGCCCGAGACCCGCCGAGGCGGGGAATCGAACCCTGGTCCACGGTCGATCTCAGATTCCAGGTCTGCCGCCTCTAACCACTGAGCCACACTTCTCCACTCCACTGAGCCACACTTCTCCACTTGTCCCTTTGTGCCGCAATATTGGTTCTATTTCGCATAGGGAAGCTGGTAGGATCCTAAGTACGGACACCAGCCAAGTATTCGTGTTCGGAATCAGTAAATTCCTATTGTCCGTTTACTATACCAGAAGGAAACTAAACCTTTCATTTTAAATAAGGAAAACTGCCATCCTGATATCTTATAAATCATGAATTATGCCTAGCCATTTGTGTCTTCTCAAACTCCCGGTTGTTATAATCAATTTAATGTTTTTTTAATGTGATTTTAAACATTTTTAACATATTTATACATTTTTTGCGCCAAATATAAAATTGTATTCTGTGTGTCCAAATATGATGAAATGTTGCTCCTATAGCGGGGTGCTGAACCATAATGAACTGTAAGCTGTATATATGGTGAATTTTATCATGTTTTGTTATATTTTATTGTATCTTTTATGTTGCAAGTCAACGAAATAAAGATTAAAACTGAGAACTGAGAACTTCAAGCACAGCACCATTCACACATATCTTTGTCAGTTTGGTGTTCCTTTCTGCACACACTGTAACAAACAAGAATCAACACTCTCTTTAGCCACGCAGAGTAAAGAAAAGTTTATCGCTGAAAAAAACATTCCAAAGTACCCTTGCAAAAAAGTCTGCATACAAATCTGTCCACATCGAAGACTGAGGAGAGCATATGACATGCTCAACCCTTTGCCTGCTGTAGGCCATTGCAAATACACATGGAGGCAATTTCTGGCACCTGAAGATTCCCAAAGCATTGTCCCTGCTGCTTGCCAGCACTCAGAGAAATCAATATATGTATTACACTGGCCTGCAGGAGTTTGACTGATAAGCCAGTGACAGGAGAGGTAACTGTAATTGAATCTGTACATCACCTTATACCCCACTTCAAGGCGCTCAGCAGATGCATCCTCAGTCCCACAGTGCTATAGGCTGTGGGGTGCTATACTTGCAATGGTACAAAACACAATCTGTATGGAATATGCACATTTTCAAGCTGCACTGATCTCCACAGAAACATACCACCAGCATGAACTCCAAGGAGCAGGGACCCAGCACTATGAGGAGAATGTGAAAGTCATAGCGACAGGTACAAGTATAATAGACACAAGAACGTCACTGATGCTTGTTTTACTGTTGTACTTTAGCAGGCTGCTGTCAATAACATCTCTGAACCGCCATTCTGCATTTCATGGATGGCCAGAAATCTCTTTTTAGGCAACCAAGGGAGAACTTTCTCCTTTGGAAAGTAACACAAGGTAACCCAGATTGTGGAATGTGGGAAGATCTGCAGACTCGGGCAAAGCCCAAAATATTTGGCTACAGGTTTTGAGGTGAGGGGGGTTGGAGGGAGGACATACAAAGTTAACTGAACAAGGACGTGGTTACCAGCTTTAAGGATGGGGTCCAAACAGCTGGTGGTACTGGGCCAGCTGTGAGATAGCTCTCTGTGTTGATTGCTTTCTGCTGAAATCTTCAGGTCATAGCGGCCCTTATTCTGGGAAAAGTAATTGTGTTTGTGTAACATGACAGCAAACACTTTGAGGACTACAGCTCTGCCCTTTTTCCCCCAAAAGAATTGGAATAACATGTCAGGGAGAAGTGGAAAGCTCTGTCATAACACGTGACTCAGGACAGATACATAAGTGCACGCATCAACAGATGTGTAAAGCAAGTTTTCAAGAGGTCCTTGGGTGAAATGTGTCACCCTGATGTAATGCTTCGTGGGCTTGGAGATGGAGTGCCATGCAGAGCTGTCTGTCCCTCATCATAAACAGACAGGACCCCTCAGGAGAGTGAGCTGAGGCCCACACAGGATGAGGTCTCTGCAGAGGCGCGCTGCCCAAGAGATAAAGTCAAGGGGTTGAGCTGATCTATTGCAGACCATTTCCCCCTGAGATTGAGTCATGGACAAAATCATAGCGGCGAGAAATTTAACACTGGCGTCAAGTGGCCCCATGTCATGGGTGACACCTTCAGCCAGTCCCCGCTTTTAAGTTGGCGAATATTTTCAGGATGACATTTTCCAATGAAACTACAAGTACCAAAATGCAGTCCGCTACTGTTTAAATAGTGGCCATAGGCATCACAGAACTAAGAACCACTTGGCGGATTTGACTGCGCTTTCTGTAGTGCGTCTGTCAAACGGGCTTCCGGTGGTATTTCAGGTTGTGTTCAAAATACACTGTATTATTTAACGTGCTTCTCTCCGGGCTGTCTGAGGAGAAAAGTTACCGGCTCCAACAAGAAGGCGTAGCTGCCAGCCATCGGGTCTGAAAACAAGTGAAGAAGAACCTGGGAGGATCAAAGAGAGCAAGGAGGAGCTAGCGGGAAAGGGAGGAACAGCTGACAAAATATAATTGGGTGGTAGAAATTCGGAAATGCTAAGTAAAAAAAAGGAAAGGCATGCATACGGGAGAGCAAGTCCTGCCGCAACTACTGCTTAGTTATGGCGCTGCTGGGTGAAGCGTGCCTGCACAACCGGCGATCAGCTTGCTATAACGCGCATGCGCGCGCTCTTGTGCGCGTTCTAGCAAGATGATCGCCGGGAAAGTAGCATTTCTCAGAGCTACTAAATGTCCCGGCCAAGAACAGCGCATGCGCTGGATCAGGCCGAGGCCTAAAAATGAATATGTCCTTGTGTAACGTGACTGGTGCTCATGTAAAGTGCTCTTATACCTTCCGGTCAAGTTTGCGCTATATAAAACTCTAGAAAAAATACAATGGATTTTTGTTGTTTTGGTCTTGTGTGTTTATAATATAACAACCTATTTTTTATAAATCTGTGGCTATTTGTTTGTAGTTTATTCATTGCTTTACTGTGTGCGTGGGGAAGGGCTGTTGCACAAATACTTTACACTTTGGCTCTTTAGATAAGCCTGACTGCTCTGTGCCAAGCTACCAGAGGGTGGGCACAGGTTTATCTTTAGGTGCTTATATAGCCTACCCTGACTAGGGTTGTGGCTTCTGCTTGGACAGGGGCATACCTTTGCCAACCAGAAAGTCAATTTCTAACAGTTACCTTAATGTTTTTTAGTTGATTGTTCAGAAATCAATCAGTATTTTTTGCCACCTTCAGGGACAACTTGCCAAACAGTTTGTTGTGGCTGCAGATCACCCCCTCTATCAGGTGTTCAAGTTCCCTGCAGGGCCGGACTGAGAACCAAAACCGGCCCTGGCAAAGTGCTCAGCCGGCCCCCTGGGGGTGCGACCGAGCTCTTTGCCGGGGCCGGTTTTCGGCCAATTTTGTTCAGGGCCGATTTTGCAGCTGTGCTGCAAAAACGGCCCTGTAACAAAAACGGCCCCCAAGGCCCAAAACCGGCTCCCACCCTTGCGGCGCACCGGGGGATTGCCCGGTACCCGCAACTGCCAGTCCGGGCTTGGTTCCCTGTCCAAGAACTTCATCTTTCTCTTCCTCTGTGTGGCACTGTTCCCTGCAGCATTTTTGTCCATCCTGGCTGTGTGAACTGTAATTGCATTTTGAAGGTGATGTGTCTCTGCTCAGCTTCAGTGCTCTGCCTCCTCCTCTGAGCTCCTCAGGGCACTGAATGAAGCATGGACTGAATGACTTCCTGGTTGTGATGTCATCAGCCTGCTTCTAACATGACCAGCATTTTGCAAAATTGCTAACACCGAAATCGCAAATACCAATGTCGCAAATACCGAAATCGCTATTTGCTGGTCTGTGGGTTAGTGACTCGCAATCATGTTTGCGGTATTTTTTTTGCGATTTTTATGGGATTGCTAAAAATGACCGAATCTGTAAATGCATCTCATTGTGTGATTTTTTTAATTGTGATTCCTTATATTTCCCTAATAGGGAATCGCTTTAGCGACTTTTGATGCATGTACACCTAAAACTTTAAAATAATTCCAGGGTGTGAATGGATTGAATAGGAGTTTGTGAATTTCAACAAGCACATGGGTTTATGCATCAACAAGCTCTCAAAGCAAGCCACTGCGTGATTTGTCCACTCTCCAAACATATGTCGGGTTGGACACTGTAATATTGTACACAGTGATGAAATACAGCTATGCAAAATAAAAAGATTTATGTTTCACCAGCTTTTGTTGATAGCTGATCAGTAAAAATAGTTTTGTTAATTGTCCCTAATGTTTTGATCAATGTATTGGCTGTGGCTTCTAAATAGGTTTAACTACATAATATAGTTGATGTATCCATCCATTGTATTGTCATATTGCTAAGATTATTGATCTGGTAACTCAAAGACATAAGAGATAAAGGAATGCTTGCAAGTTAGTTCTGACAGTCTCTAAGGGTTGCATTCCAGCACATCGTCTTTTTGCCCACCATGCCACCTCAGATTAAACTCAACCATTTGCAAATCAGCCTTGGACCTGCTCTTATTATTAGAGGTCACCACAAACTACCAAGCCAGGTTTTGTCTGAACCGGAACCCACAAGCAATCCAAGACCATTTTTGGCATAAATGGGCCCCTACAGCCAAATGCTCCATGGTTCAAGTTTCCTACACATGGCCACTCTGGCCTGATTACGAGTTTGGCAGGACCAACACGCTGCCAACTCTCTCATGCACTGCCAAACACTTTGTGCGCACCACCCACCAGATTACGATTTTTTATTGTCAATGGCAGGGTGTTCTTTGACAGTCCCATGGCAGTACCTATGAAATAGACACAACAAAGGGAGCGTCAAGGGCAAAAGCAGTATATGTATGGCATGGACTGGTGCAGTCCATGTCATGCAGGTACTGGGGTGCATCCAGAAGTGGGCACAACATTTGCCCCTCTACATGCATCCCATGGCCCTGAGGCAACAGGGGGCCCTGTTGAGCCTCCTTTCTTTCCTATCCGCAATGATTTTCATGGAGTAGGAACCGCCAAGATCACAAGGAAGAGAGGAAACTTGTTACATGGTTGGGAGGACCACAGTGGCCCTGCCAAGCATATTCAGCTTCAAGACCACAGCGCAACCACCAGAGATCTTTGACCCCGGGCGGTAGAGGCAGTGCAATGGCGGATCGACGGCCCTAGTTGTATTAGGGTGGTCGGACCACCAGTGCAGCATTGACCGGACCACCACTGCCACGCCATCCTGAGTCTGGCAGTCTGTGGACAGACAGACTCATAATCAGGCCCATAGGGTTTTACATCAAACACACCAAAGATGATAGGATGAATGCTTTCAGATGGTGCTAACTATTGGCAATCACAGCGATCAGGATTCCAACCCATCATTGTTTGCCCAATATGCCACCTTAAATTAGATAACGTTAACCCATGCCTCTACCATGCAGACTTTACCACGCATATGCCTTAACCAAAGATATGCGTGGTAAAAACATATGTGTTGTAAAGTCCGCATGGTAATGTCATTGCGTGGTGAAGACTGTGTGGTAAAGGATGGTAAAGGATGGTCCCCGTTTTTGTGCTGCTATTTTTATTCAGTCAGACTAGGGAGTGATTACTTTCTATATTTAGCCACATTTGCTTTGCTCTTCTGTGATTTGCAGGAAGGCCTCTTTACTATCTTGTTGTGTATCTGCATCCTACAAGACACTTCAGTTCGACTGCCTTCTCGGACAATTATAAATACTCGAAGAGTAACTGCCACTAAGAGGAAAAGCAAGATAGTGGAATGAATGACTACTGCAAGTAATCTAAGTATTAGCTCATTCATATAATCAACTGCTGTTCACATATATCTAAGTATGTATACGCATATATCACTTTTTAAGTCAGTAGGGTTTACTGGTGACTCATTTTCCACATATATGGATTGCATATTATTACTCTTTTCCTGCAGCTGCAACATTGATGTTAAATAATGTGTATGACAGTGGGGAACCTTTTTCAATTGTACTGTATTTATAATAGATTTTTCCACATTTCAAACACAAATGTGTTTTATTGGAATGCCCTTTAGTAAGAAATAACAATGTTTTTTAATGCAGACTGACTGCTGCATTATAGCTATCTTTTTGACTCTAGATGACCTCATTAATTCAGTGGTAGTTTCTCACTCACCTTTTCTTGAAACATGCAAACTCTGATGCCTAGATATGAAAGGTGTTGCAAGTATGCAATGAGAATTTATATATTCTGAGAGATCCATATAATCACTTGTTAAATGAGATTTTGCTATTTGCTCAGACTTTGTTAAAATCGCCATTAAAGGGGAACCACAATAAAAATTGAAAGCTCAGCGACGGCATAACACAGTTCTGCACAGTTTGCATTCTGTAAAGAATTTAGAAAATCCATGCTGTATGCCTCTTGACACATTACTAATACCTTTCCAAGCCTATCTGTAGAACTGCATCATATTTACAAGAAAATATAATCCTGTTAAACAAGCATGACAGGCGTTTCTCTTTAGTGTTCAAACCTGTTTATTGAATTTTGTATTTGAATACACTCAGCGTAAGCAAAGCTAAACAGAAAGGGAATATCTTCAAAGGTTAAGCATGACAAATATTACTAACTTTACAGTGACAGAAAATAGTTCATGCATTTTTATTCTATTCATTGCGAGGAATGTGCCCTGTTTACCAGCAAGGGATAAAAGGTACTTTTTTTTTTTACTAAAGCTGGTAATGCACAATGCACATTCGAGTCAAGGTCAGCCCATTCGAATGTGTGCTTATCGTAAATGACAAACATTCTTAAAGGTAGTTAGGATGTTCATTTTCTATTTCAAGGTCGCTTTGCTGCATTAATGCATTTTAAGCAGGCAGAAAATCAAGTTGTGCAAAACCTCAAATTCTTCACTGAGGATCACTATTCGTGGGCTCTCAATTCACAAAGGCCCTGATTAACAGACCAGTGGAGCAACATTGCTACATGGCTTTACGCATTCATTTTGCACTGGCCGATTAAAAGCTTTTCCACATGCAAGTTTTTTGCATATAGAAATTCCTAACGCTAAAACTGCATGCACAAAAAATCACACACAGAAACACAATCAGAAATACTGCATAGTAAAACGTCAGACAGAATAGTAATTAGGCTATTTGCAAGCATTCTTCCCTTTTCCTTTTGAATGGTTGATGCAACACTTTAGGAGGATAAGGATATGCCCAGACGTAGGCCCTGTGCTTAAAGTATCACTAAACCAAGCTGCACTCAACTGAAGAGGCCCAAATAGGCCAAAACTGGTCTTGGTTCCATTTCAGAGAGGACCTGGCTTGGCTGTTTAGGTTGAACAGTTCTGATTGGAGCAGGACCAAGGCTGATTTGCATATGGTGAGATTTTATACATACTTGCCAACATTTTGAATTTGATAAGAGGCAGAATTTTCCCCATTGACTTAAATAGAGGAGGAGAATAATTCTGGTGGGAGGCTACTGAAAATAAGGCCATTCTGAGTTTATAACATAAACATAACGGTGCGGTAGGACCCAGGGGAATGTTTAAAGACCAAGCTCTGGGAACCAGCCACAGGAATACATGACAACAAAAGAGTACCAGAGGGTCAAGGACAGGGTGTGAGTCTATAGTGAGCAAAGAACAATCAGGAACTTAATGACCCCAAACCGACCGCTGAGGCGGTTCACAGTGACAACCTAGTGGATAATCGAGAATACAGTGGATGCTCAAAAGTACCCATCAGTCACCACTCGAGACCGCCCTTCATCATTTGGGATTTTCTGAAACCATCCATATAAGTTGGTAGCATACAAACATGAGGAGACTAGATGGTAAATAGTTCTCCCCCGCTGAATAGTAAAGCTATGGTTTGCCACTTCCTAAGACCTGTGAGTGGTTAAGGCGTGGTGTGGCTGAGGGTGTGCAGTGCAAACCAGAAAAAACGTGAGAAAATTAGAGAAATGTGTCTAAAATTGGATAAGGGAGCATGGAACAGACTTTATTGAGATGATGCTCGCTTTGCCAAGTTTAAAAGTTATTATGTGAAGACAGTTTGAAAAATGCGCTGTCAAGAGATGGAACCAGGCCAACATGTTTCAGCAATTAACGGACATAGTTGTCCTTGCTTTCATCAGGACCTCATAATAATCAAATGCTACTGCAACCAAATTATATAAGTGAGAGTAAAAAACAGACAAGTATTACAATTCACCTGCAGTCTCCAGGTAAAAGAGTCTTGTCCTAGCTCACAGCTAGTGTCGTTCACTGTGAAATCAAAAAGACAAGGGTCAAGTCTCTGACTAATTTAAATGCTCACTCAAACTCACAATGGAACTAGGTATACATAGTGTAGACCTTGGATCAGGTCAAAAAAGGACTGCTCATACTCCTAGAGGTAGTTAGGTTAAATACTCAATATCAGGATAATAGTTTATATGCCCAATAGAATAGAAACACATCTTACCATAGTCTGTGGGACGTGAAGACCTCACCCCACCTGGCAGCTGCTCAGGATTGGAGTGAAGCACCGCTCTATGAAACATGCAAACCAAGGGGAAACATGTTTATCACACTGTGCAAACAAACCTTACATCAACAAAACCCTCCGTCACCCACCTTAAACGTGGAGCGAGTAAAGGGTATTATTTCAAAGCCCAATGTTTAAAGATAGTAATTGGCCTAATCAAATTATCCAATTATCAAGTTCCTCATCACCCAATGAGACCGCTGATGTGTCTTTACTGAAATGTGAGAACAGAGTCTATATGTCCACACAGTACGAAATCTGCTTGGACAAAGTTGTGCATAAACAGCGAAAACGGATTGCCAAAACTTCAGTGGTACAAAATAGACTCAAAATGCCCAAGTATTAGTTCGCGCTAATGCAAGCCCGGGACAGACTCACCTAACCGTCGGTACTTCCTTGCCAGCGTCTGAACCGACTGGGGAGGCACCGAACGGCTAGGAGGTCCGACGTTAAAAGGAGAAAGCTGATTGGCTCAGTGCTCACGTGACCGGCGCATACTCGGTTCTAATTCGTTGACGAGAATAAAGTGATCGCGCTGGCTATTGGCTGTTTGACATCACCAAAGTAACCAATATCGAAACAATGCAGTCCGACCGGTTCTCGGTTACATTTATCTTGTATATAGAAATAACCTTTGTTGTTACATGATGATGGATATGTCGATTTCTGTATAAATCACCGAGTTGGGTGGTCAGTATATTAAAAGAAATATCATCTTTAGCAAAGGTAAAAATAGAGGTAAAAATAATGGTAAAGCCTAGTAGATATATAAAATAATGAATAGTGGTATTATATCTATTTATTTGTACATCACAAAGACTTGTTACCGTTCAGATGACCATGGACACACGGGCAGTGACACTAGTAGGAAAGTACTGTTTTCAAACGTGTTTCAGTTTTAAATTACAGTTCAGAATTACAGTTCAGAATTACAAAATGGACCAAGGAATATCGTCATTGAGTCCCTGTTTGTGGGTATTGAGCTTCAGGACTCATTTTTGTTCTTTAACCAAAAGAAATTTAGCTACATCTACAATGTAAGATGGAATGAAGGGTTGTTCTAGTACAGTCCATTCAAATTCTGTGGGCAGATGATTGGCTTCCAAAAAATGGTTAGTCAGTTTGGTAGCTTGTCTCCTTGCATCGGATTGTGCTTTTGTGTTCCGATATCCTAATTCGTATCTTTCGAGTGGTCATCCCCACATACTTAAGTCCACACGGGCATACGATCAGATACACTAGTCGGTCGCTGTTGCAATTTGTAAATTTCACTTGTTTCCAAGGTCTTGATGTTCCTATATCTAGCTCCAAAGATTTTTTAGTTTGTGGACATGCCTGACATGTACCGCAGGGATGGTGTCCTATAACCGGAGGGAGATCCCAAAGTGATCCAACAGCCCTTGGTTGAACTTCAAGGGTTCTGGTATGGACTAATCTGTCTCTCAGGTTAGAACCTCTTTTGAAAGAGAACAGAGGCTGTTGTAAAGTCAATCGTCCAGAGTTGAGAATAGGCCAGTGTTTTCTAGTCAATTTTTGGATTCTGTTCGACATGGTTCCAAATGTCTGCACAAACGTGAGTCGTTCCAGTGGTGCTTTCGGGGTCTTAGGCTCTAGAAGGGCTAGACGGTTGTTGTTCATAGCCCGTTTCATAGATTGTTTTACCAGATTAGGTGGATAATTGCGCGTAATTAACTGATCGCATAAGGTGTTTACATGTTCTTTGTAAGCTGCAATCGTGGAGCAATTCCTTTGGACCCTCAGAAATTGCCCAAAGGGAAGATTTTCCCTAAGGGATCTGGGGTGGTGGCTATTGTAGAGTAGGAGCGAATTTCTTGAGGTGGGTTTCCTATACAGTTCTGATTGTAAACCCTCTGGTGTAGCCGATATTAGTAGGTCAAGAAATGCGAGTTGGTGACCACCTATCTCGATGGTGAATTTGAGAAAGGAGTTCCTGGTATTGAGCCACTCGAGGAACTCGAGACATCTCTCTCTGGTACCTCGCCATGTCACTAGGACGTCATCGATATACCTTTTCCAGGTTTTCAGGTTATCGATGTAAGGGTTGTGATTGTTGAAGATATGTTGCTGCTCAAAGGAATGAACGTACAAATTCGCTAAGCTAGGAGCGTAAACGCTTCCCATGCTTGTGCCTGATACTTGCAGGTAGATGTTATCCTCAAATTGAAAAAAAATTTGTTTCATGGCCAAGGTGGCACAGGCCATGATGAAATGTACCGGTGTTATACTGTTCAGGTAATGGGAGTCCAGCAAGGAGCGGATCACCTCTAAGGTCTCATCTTGAGGGATGGAGGTATATAACGCCTCAACATCGAAAGAGACAAGGAGGTCTGTGGTGATCTCGAATTCGATGTCGGGTAAGAGACGTAGTAGATCCGTAGTATCCTTGAGGTACGTGGGCATCTTTTGTACCATAGGTCGTAAAAAATAGTCCACAAAAGTGGAAACCGGTTCCAGAGCAGATCCTATGCCTGAGATTATCGGGCGACCAGGCGGAGGTCGTTGTTCTTCGGGAACCTTGGGCAGGATATAAAAGTAGGGCATTTTAGGATGTTCGGTATACAGATAGGCAGCTTCCGCTTGGGTAATCCAGCCCTCGGATGACGCCTCTTCAATCATAATCTTGATGGTTAGTTTCAGTTCATCGGTAGGATCTCGATCAAGCAGGCTGTAGGCATTCCTGTTATTGAGTTGGCGCATGCATTCCGAACGATACACGTCAGTGTCCAAAAGAACAATCGATCCGCCCTTATCTGCCGGTTTAATCGTAAGTTCTTTATTAGTTGTGAGCGTTTGCAAAGCCAAGTGTTCTGATCTTGGTAAGTTGTGAAAAATTTCATTATTTTCAGCAAATAGGTTTTCAACCTCCTTCTCCAGAGCCTGTTCATAGGCAAGAACCTGTGGTGGCATCAAATGAGTGGGAGGTGTGAAAGTAGACTTACATTTCAAACCAGTGTTAGTATCCTTCTCATCTTGTAGGTCAATTTCTTTCTCATTGAAAAAGAAGTGTAGCCTGATCTTTCTGAGGAAGTTAGCCAGTTCCAAGCGAGTTTGAAAATGATCATTTCGGTGAGTGGGCACAAAGCCAAGTCCTCTATTTAAAGCCTTTTCTTCCACTGGTGTCAAGGTATGTCTGCTTAAATTCATTACTATTCCGGCATCACGTTGTTCTGTGCTGCCTCTTTGCTCTTGGCAGAATTGCTCCTCAGATTCCTCGTCCCTGATGAGGTCGACGGGGGGCTGTAATGAACCTGAGGTTGAGTCTGCCCTCTTCTTCTTCCTCGGGACCTGCCCCGGCCAAACCCTAAAAAAGGCTGGCTTGAAAAGTTCCCTTGAAATCCTGGTTGAAAATTTGCTGGAAAATTGGGCATACATGGGCCCATAGGTTGTTGAAAGGGAGGTGGTTGTTGGGGAGGAAAGAAGGGGGGTATTCCTCCAAACTGCCACGGATTTGGTGACCACCATTGTTGTTGCTGGTTACCTCTCCAATTATTCCTGGCATTTCTCTTACCACGTCCTCGACCTCGCATATTGGAGCCATTGTTACTAGTGTCACTTCCAGAGGTGTTATCATCAGAACTTGATGTACCATACGTGGAGCCCGTATTACGACCCTTCGGAGTGAACTCTTGAGGAACATATGAGTCACTAGAATAGGGATATACTTTATCAAATTTGAACTTATCAAGATCTTTCCTGAACTTTTCTATTTTTACTGATAACGTATATTCCTTATACTCTCTATTGTTTTTATTAGTGTCATCAAGATTTTTTTGAAAGGCTTTTGAGGAGAGGGTAGTTTTGATCTTAGACTCCATAATTTGTATCTCAATAAGTATGGTATCTGCTATACGTTTGGCGGTCTGGATAATTAAAATTAACCAGTCTCTAGTACATCGCCAAGCGATCATAGCCCAACTTTTAAGAAATTCTTTGTCGGTGAGGAATAATCTGGGGGCATTAGTTACTATCAGGCCAGTGGGGGCACAATCATTGCGCAAATACTGAGCCATTATTGCACCATGTAGTGCCGTTCTGGTCTGTGTTTTTTTAAGGCCCAACAGTTTGCCCCATTCATCCTCATTTATAGAGATAATGTTGGGTATGGTATCAACCAGGTCAGGATGCTCTGCGAGTGCCGCTAACAAATCATCATCAGTAAAAGATAGGCCTGAATTCTCACCCATAGTTAAGAGGGGGAGGAAGGAAAATATAACGAAGGTGTTGCACAGTAGGGAAGAGCACAAGCTTGGTAACGAATAGTCACAAGCAAAAATGCGATATTCAATTATCGCACAGACATCGGGTCCGCAGCCTAACGACTGCTCAGGAACAACATAAACATAACGGTGCGGTAGGACCCAGGGGAATGTTTAAAGACCAAGCTCTGGGAACCAGCCCCAGGAATACATGACAACAAAAGAGTTCCAGAGGGTCAAGGACAGGGTGTGAGTCTATAGTGAGCAAAGAACAATCAGGAACTTAATGACCCCAAACCGACCGCTGAGGCGGTTCACAGTGACAACCTAGTGGATAATCGAGAATACAGTGGATGCTCAAAAGTACCCATCAGTCACCACTCGAGACCGCCCTTCATCATTTGGGATAGCCTGGTTCCATCTCTTGACAGCGCCTTTTTCAAACTGTCTTCACATAATAACTTTTAAACTTGGCAAAGCGAGCATCATCTCAATAAAGTCTGTTCCATGCTCCCTTATCCAATTTTAGACACATTTCTCTAATTTTCTCACGTTTTTTCTGGTTTGCACTGCACACCCTCAGCCACACCACGCCTTAACCACTCACCAGTCTTAGGAAGTGGCAAACCATACCTTTACTATTCAGCGGGGGAGAACTATTTACCATCTAGTCTCCTCACGTTTGTATACTACCAACTTATATGGATGGTTTCAGAAAATCCCAAATGATGAAGGGCGGTCTCGAGTGGTGACTGATTGGTACTTTTGAGCATCCACTGTATTCTCGATTATCCACTAGGTTGTCACTGTGAACCGCCTCAGCGGTCGGTTTGGGGTCATTAAGTTCCTGATTGTTCTTTGCTCACTATAGACTCACACCCTGTCCTTGACCCTCTGGAACTCTTTTGTTGTCATGCATTCTGAGTTTATAAAATATGGAGTCTCCCACCTGAATCAGATCTTTGGCATGTATGCTTATCTAAAGTCACAGGGTGGGCAAAAAACAGAATGAGCTGAAAAAGAATGGACTATTGGTAAGTATTCCTCTCATCAACTTTTGTGTGTTTCATGTCATGCCCTAAGTGACCAAGGAAATGTAGGGACATGTTCTGTGCTCACTTGCCATAGGAACCAATCAGCAACCAAATAGATCTAAACCTCTCTTGTACTGTTTGTGTTCCGGTTAAGAAATGACTTGGTCTGGCAGTTTAGGCTGATCTGTTATAACTGGAGGTGGTCCAAGGCAAATTTGTATATGGAAAGGGAAAACATTTTTTACCATGCAGTATTTGCAGCGCAATGCCACTACATCACAGTCTTTACCTTGCATATTGCTTTACCACGTATGTCTTTACCACGCATATGTCGTTATCAGGCATGTTTTTGCCAGGCATGTCTTTACCACACTTGCCTTTACCATGCATAATGATAAGTATATCCACATTTCAACAAACCACAGCACACCAGTCTTCGGTAAAATCCACCAGTTTCTTGTAATATAGCAAACACCAACGCGTTTCAACTTCTGTGAGTCCTGCTCACCATGTGGAAGACTAGATTTTAAATATATTAATTGTAGTGTTATATATAATTATATACTGTAGGTCGCTAGTAGGTAGTTATAGTTAGGACTAGTTTACATAGAATCTTTCTTTGTACTTGGCTGTAATTTGGGGTCGTTTGCCAATCTGCATTAAATTTCCCCTGAAAAAGTGTCACAGTGGGTTCTATTATTATGGAAAGTGTTAGAAATGGGGGTCTCTAGTTGGCAGAGGTAGGCACAATTTGACCAAACAGGTACCCTTTTTTCTAGTCACAGTGACACAGTAGCACAGTGAAAACACTACAAATGGACACCACATCAGTTTAGAAAAATAAAATATCTTTATCTGAAATAAACAAGACCAAAATGACAAAAATCCAACATAGAGAAACTCAGTAGAATGTCTTTAAAAAGGGTTGTTGCAAAAATAAACTTGTAGATGACAACTGCAACACTTTAGTCTCAATGTACCTGGGATGCGTAACCCAAAACAAACAAAAGGCACGCAGAGAAGTCTGATATGACAAGATGGCCCCACGGTGCATTGCGACGATCTAGGTGTGATGCGACAAAATGGCATCTTTACTCTGCATTTTTCTGAGCTGTGACAGGCCCTGTGACACGCTTCCCCGGTGATGCGATGACACCCTCGGCGACTGCGACATGCTTCTCCGGTGTTGCGGCAGTGATCAGCGGCAGTGCACTTCCTCAGCGATGCGACGGACCTGCGATGCGCTTCTCCGGTGATGCAACGGCACCCTCTGTGGCGGCGGCCTACTTCTCCGGTGATGGGAAGGCGAACAGGGGAGACACGCTTCCTCGATGATGCGACAGCGGCTGCTGCGGCGGCATCACCCTTCTCTCTCGTTGCGTCGCGCTTCCAGATCCCACCAGCAAAAATGCCTCACACAAAGTTACAGGTCCTCCTGGCAGATTGGAAAACCAAGAAAGGAAGTTCGGGGAAGATGGGGGTGAAGTCCTTTTGTGTCTGGGACTTCAGAAACAGGAGGCCATCTATTCTCAGGCCCTTGGAAACTTTTCTTCAGATGGACACAGCACACAGCAAAGTCCTTCTTCAAGCAGGGGACACAGCAAACAGCAAAGTACCTTGGTCCTCTCCTCAGTAGAAACAGCAAACTGCAGCCATCCCCAGACACACAGCAAGGGCAGTACTTCTCCTCAGTCTCTTCAGCTGATCTTCTTTGGCAGGGATTCCTCCTGATCCCGAAGTAGACTAACTTTCAGGGGTTTCAGCTCTCATATTTATACCCCAAAAGTCTTTGTTCTCTATATTTGAGGGGTCCTGGACCCAGTCCAAACTCCAGGTGTTACTCCTGCCACCACTCCAAATGCAGATAGGTCTATTCAGCCTAGTGCTGACTCACCCAGACTCCTGGAGCCACCCCAGCCCCTGTCACTCTCAAACCAGACAGTCAATCCACAAACAGACAGAGGCACACAGAAAGGTTGAATAAGAAAATAGCCACTTTATCAAAGTGCTATTTTCAAACACAGAATTTAAAAACCATCCTTCCTAAAGGATGTGTTATTAAATTCTGAGTTCAGGGATACCAGATTCCAATTTTCTATCTTGCTCCTATGGGAAGATATGCAGGTGAATATGTTACACAGCATTCCTTATTCTGTCCTATGGGCAAAATAGCATCGCAATAGTGACAAACGAAATTGCACTGATCAGCAGTGGCAAAGTGCCTAAAGCATCTAATCCAGCAAAAAACGAAATCCAGCACAGTGTCAAAAATACAGGAGGTAGAGGCAAAAAGTCAAAGGGAAACCACGCCAAGGATGCCAGGTCTAACATATGTCCCCTCCATCTGAAAAGTAGGGAGAACTACCCACCCTCTTGCGAGTTTTCATTACTAAGACGGAAGAACCTGGACAGACCATCATCATTGGCGTGTTCTGTTCCAGGGCGGTGTTCCACCGTTAAATCCATTCCCTGTAGGGAGATGGACCACCTCAACAGTTTTGGGTTCTCACCCCTCATTTGCATTAACCATCTGAGGCGCCTGTGGTCTGTCTGAACCCAGAAGTGAGTCCCAAACAAGTAGGGCCTTAGCTACTTCAGTGCCCAGACCACAGTAAAAGCTTCCTTTTCAATTGCACTCACCTATGTTCCCTGGGAAGTAGCCTTCTGCTAATGAAAGCTACGGGTTGGTCCAAGCCCTTGTCATTCAATTGTGAGAGTACTGCTCTCACTCCATACTCTAAAGCATCTGTCTGCACCACAAACTCTTTAGAGAAATCAGGCGCCTTGAGCACAGGTGCCGTGCACATAGCAGCTTTCAGGCAATCAAACGCAGTCTGGCAGGCATCGGTCCGGATCACCTTCCTGGGCTGCTTCCTTCAAGTCAGCTCTGTCAATGGGGCAATCATGGTGCCATGCCCCTTGACAAACCGTCTGTCATACCTGGTGATACCTAAGAAGGCCCTCACCTCTGTCTGGGTCTTGGGGGGCTCCCAAGCCAGAATGGTATCAATCTTTGCTTGTAGGGGCACCACCTGGCTGCTCCCTACCTGGTGTCCCAAGTACATCACAGATCCCTGTCCTATCTGGCACTTACTGGCCTTGCTAGTGAGGTCTGCCCTTTGCAGAGCCCTCAACACTTCACAGAGGGATTGTAAAAGGTCTTTCCAACTGGAGCTGGACGCAGCAATGTCATCCAGGTAAGCAGCGCTGAATTCCTCTAGCCCGGACAGTACCAGGTTAACCAGTCTCTGGAAGATGGCAGGGGTATTCCTCAACCCAAAGGGCATGACACAGAACTGGAAGTGCCCCTCTGGTGTTGAAAACGATGACCTCTCTTTGGCCCCCTCAGTTAAGGCAATCTGCCATTATCCAGATGTTAAATCAAATGAGCTGAGGTACTGGGCAGAGCCTAACAGATCCACAAGCTCATCAGCTCTGGGGATGGGGTATGCATCAGTCTTGGTGACTGCATTGAGCCCACGGTAGTCCACACAAAACCAGAGTGCTGGAGTGGCACCGAGTGCTGCAGCTTTTGGTACTAAGACCACTGGGCTATCCCATGGGGTTCTGGAGGGCTCAATTACCCCTAGCGCCAACATCTTGGAAACGTCTTCCTTGATGCTGGCCCTGACCTTGTCAGCTACCCTGTAAAATTTCTGTTTCACAGGTAGACTGTCCCCAGTGTCCACATCATGGATGCACTAATCAGTGACTCCTGGCATCAGAGAGAACAGGGAGGTGAACTGACCCAACACATGGCGACAGTCCCTCTGCTATTCTGGTGTCAGGGTAGGCGAGAGGTTCACCCCATCCACTGACCCATCCTGTTCCTATGTTGACAGGAGGTCAGGAAGAGGGTCACTTTCCTCTTCCATCCCATCATCTGTAGCAAGGAGCATTGTCACATCAGACCTCTCAAAGTGTGGCTTGAGGTGGTTCACATGTAGGACCCTCAAAAGTTTCCTTGGAGACTGCAAGTCAACCAGATAGGTTACATTGCTATTGCGCTCCACCACCTCATATGGAGTGGTGTGGCTCACTGGTTAGAGGCGGCAGACCAGTAAGCAGAGGACGGCCCGGGACCAGGGTTCGATTCCCGACGCGGCAGGGTCGTGGACCAGGGTCAGCGGGCTCGATAATTCTCGCCTCGATGCCTATTCCAGTCAGGGGCCACACTCGGCAACTCTGGGCATTAGCTTGCCTCATCTTCACAACGGCCCCCCCAGACCGCCGGGGATGCTTGGTCGCACCTTAGAGATACCCATTAGGGACCATCTCTCAGGGTGAGCCAGGACGGGTTCCCCAGCGGTCGAAGCGCGGAGATACTCCTCCGGGAGTTGATTCTAGCGCTATATAAACCCACAATTAAATTAAATTAAATTAAATATGGCCCACTCCACGTGTCTTGGAGCACACTAGGCTGCACCCACACCTTCACCCTAGGTTGAAATTCAACTGGATCTTTCACCAAAACCATTGCCTTGAGATTGGTAAGGAGTGGTGAACTTGTAAGTTACCCCACACTCCCCCCACAAGTACTTCATGTACTTCGAGATGAAGTTGGTACCCCTGTCGGAGACCGCCTCTCTGGGGAACACCACACTGGAAAAGATCCCCATCAATGCACTGCCCACCACGAGGGCTGGTAATGTCCGGAGAGGGGCAGCTTCCGGATATCTGGTGCATGGTACACCCAGACCAAGATAAACTTGTTAAAGCTGTCTTGGGTTCCAGTGGCCCCACAATATCAATGTCCACCTGCTCAAAAGGGGTGCTCACCACAGGAAAGGGTTGGAGGGGAGCCTTACACTTCCCTCTACTCTTGCCACTTGCCTGGCAAGTCTGGCAAATCCTGCATTATGTACTGATGTGCTTCCTCATTTTGGGCCAGAAAAAGTGGGTGGCAAGCCTTTGAAAGGTCTTGTCACACCCCAAATGTCCTTCGAGAGGCATGTCATGAGCGAGACCCAGTAGGAGGGCCCTGAAGCGCTGTGGTACCACGAGCACACGGCTTCACCTGGCTTAGCGACCTTAAGTTCATTATAGAGTAATCCATCTTCCCAATAAATGAGATGAGTCTTGGACTCGCCACCTGCTGCCTGGTCTGTAGCCTGTTGCCGCATACCACTGAGAGAAGGGCATTCCATCTGCACCTTGTAGAACTCCTCCCTGGAGAGACCTCCTTCCTGCTGCTAATGGGTCAGTGCAGCCAGGTCTCCCAGTTCGGGTACCTGTTCCCCTGTAGGTTGCAGGGCATTCTCCTCAGGATCTGTTTCCTCCGGGGCCATGGGAATGGCTGGGACTGGTTTCCCACACCCCCTGCCCCTTCTCTTCCTGGCAGATTCCAGGGGCACTGTTTCAGGCTCCAGGTCTGCTTGATTACCCCTACTGGCTGCCATTGACCTTCAGGCAGACCCAACATCCAAATGAGCCTGGCGTTCCACCTCCCTCTATGGGGAACTCTCCAGGTGATTTCCCAGCAGACAGTCTACAGGCATGGATGGACTGAAAACGACCTTCGTGGAACCTGAGACTCGCCCCCCCACCACTCAAAGGGAACTAGCGCCACTTTGCAGAGGCGCACAGAGTTTTCCGCTGCAGCTACAGTGTGAAGTGCATTGGGAATGACCTGCTCCTCAGACACCCACTGGCACCTAACAGATGTCACGCTGGCTCCTGTGTCTCTCAGAGCCTCCACCCTCCTCCCATTGATGGTCACCCACTGCCTGTATTTCTTAGTGTTCTCAGACAGGTAGGTCTCCTAGGCTATCTCTCATTCTCCTAAGGAGACAAGGATCATAACTGCTTGCTCCACCCCATCACTGGAAACTAATTCCTCCCCCAAACCTACACTCACCAAACCCACCGACTGAGCACCAGTGGGTGCTTGGGACTTCTTGGGGCACCTAGTGGCAATGTGGCCCTTCTCACCACAGTTGTAACACCTTAGAAGTTACACCCGCCTTTAGGGGGCTACGATGTTTTAGGCTGGTGGGGCTGGGACTCCATTCCCTCTGGACTGTTTTGGGGCCCTTTAGAGACCTCCTTTTGGTTACCTTTGACCCCCCCACACTTCTGCTGGGGACCCTGCCCAACTTTGGCTGTGGCACCCACAATCCCCTTGTGGACGATGATGCTGGTCCAGCAGTCCTCCTCTTTAGCAAGCTCATTGGGATCAGTTAACTCATTGTCAAAAAGATGATGGCACAGCTCTGGAAGACATAGACTGCTCAAGTGCTCTCAACTAATTAGATGGTACAACCCCTTATAATCAGTAACTTTGTTGCCCTTTATCCAACCTTCCAGTGCACGCGTATACACCCTCACACATTCAACCCAAGTGTCTGAATCATGCTTCTTGAAGTTCCTGAACCTCACTCTGTACTGTTCTGGGGTGAGCCCATACTTGAGACTTAAGGCCTCCTTCATATTATTTACATTGGTCAGGGTACCCGCCTACTCTAAAGGTGGTAAAACAGCCCTCCGAGATGCCTCAATGTGTTTCCGTAGGCCCGCCCCCAGTTCTTTTCAGGCACCTCATTCATCCTCAATGCAAGCTCATACGATTCAAACCATGCATAAATATCCTCTCCCTTCTGGAAATTCTGCACTAAATCCTTGGGTTTGTACACCTTACCCCCATGCACTGGCTGTGTGCTGCCACCATTTGAACTGTTCAGAAAAGGGGGTGGTGATGAACAGAGTGTCTGAATTAAGCAGACCACTCTTACCCAGTCCAAAGATCAGGGCTTGATCCATCACCGTTATTTAACTCACTGCCCCATCCCAGCTCAGAACCTGGCTATATGCAAATTAGTCTGTCCCTGGCCCAGTGCATCATGGGAACAGGGCAGACCAAACTACCAAGCCAATTCTTCACCAGAAAGGATACAAGCTAGTGCATCCTCCTCCACTTCTCCATTCTCTGGCTCCTCAGTTCCTTTGGCCTCCCACCAGGCTTTTAAGGCCTTCTGTAGCTCATCCTTCTTAGCGCTACTCCTCGTGGGACATCCCAAATCCTCGAAAAATTGTTTGAGTTGATCTACCTTGCAGGAATACAAATCCTCAGTGTGAAACTCAAATTCTGCCTTCTCACTTGCTGCTTTACCATTTTGAGACATGATGCGTGGATAACTCAAGGATCAGATCCAAAATAGAACCAAAAATAAAACTCAGTATGTGGTTGCATAGTGGTCTGTACTAATCTAGTGATGTACACCAATCACTGTGGGTCAAGTACGAATACAAGATCAAACCCTCACCGCTGACCACCAATGTTAGAAATAGGGGTGTCTAGTTGGCAGAGGTAGGTACCTTTGACCAAATAGGGACCCTTGCTTCTAGTCAGGGTAAGGGGGATACACACTTTAGATAACCCCTGCTCACCCCCTTGGTAGCTTGGCAAGAGCAGACAGGCTTATCCCAAAGTCAATGTGTAGAGTATTTGTAACAACACTCACAGTAACGCAATGAAAATACCACAAATGGACACCACACCAGTTTAGAAAAATAAAATATCTTTATCTAAACTAAACAATACGAAAACAACAAAAAATCCCAACATACAGAAACTCAGTAGAATGTCTTTAAATAGGGTTGTTGCAAAAATAAGCTTGTAGATGATAAATACGACACTTTAGTCTCAAAGTACCTGGGATGCGTAATGCATAACAAACAAAAGGGGCACAGAAAAGGAGCTACGTCAATTCTTCCTGCGGTCCGGTTCTGAGTCGAAATGATGGCGCCTCGATGCATTGCGATGATCCGGTGAGATGCAACAAAATGGGGTCTTTACTGCGATGCGACAATGTGGAGGTGATGTGTGCTCTCCCGATGGCCACGCGGTGAACTCTGTGGTTTTCTGAGCAACGACAGGCCCCGGACACGCTTCCCCAGTGATGCAATGACACCCTTGACGACTACGACATGCTTCTCTGGTGTTGCAGCGACGATCAGCAGCGGCGTGCTTCCTCAGCGATGCAACGGCTCAGTGACATGCTTCTCCAGTGATGCGACAGCACCCTCTTTGGCAGCGGCATGCTTCTCTGGTGACACACTTCCTCGATGATGCAACAGAGGCTGCTGCGGCAGCATCACATTTCTCTCTCGTTGTGTCAAGCTTCCAGCTCCTACCATCAAAAAGTCCTCATACATAGTTACAGGCCCTCCTGGCAGACTGGAACTCCCAACAAGATCGTTCATGGAGGCCGGGGGTGAAGTTCTTTTGTGCCTGGGACTTCAAAAACAGAAGGTGCGTGGATGATTGGATGTATAGTGCCCAGGTGATTGGAGGAGTGCATGAGAAGTGCCTGAGTGAATGGAGGAGTGCATGGGTTGTGCCTGAGTGAATGGATAGTACATGAGTGGTGTCTGAGTGAATGTGTGACTGCAAGAGTAGCGCCTGAGTGAATGGATGAAGGAATCGGTAGTGCCTGAGTGAGTGCATTAGTGCATGACTGGTGCCTGGGTGATTGGACGAGTGCATGGGTACACCACGCTCATACAAAGCAACTATAAAATGGCAACCTCTTTAACTTTCTACTCTATCATCATGAGAAAGGCAGCAAATTATCATGCTTTTCATTTGAGGCTACTCTAGCTCCACTTAGCACCTGTTAACCCTTTCCCTCTCTTTCAAAATGAGGTTTCTGTATTTCCAACGGTCACAGAGTAATAGCAAAAAAAGGGGAGTTCAAACCTATATCTAGCTTCATTTTTTTAAATCTAAATACTACACAAAAGTTTATTACATAGTACTGATTTAGAAATTAAAGCTTGCCATTATTTAAAAGGTGTAATCACTCCTCAACTTAACAAAAATGTTCTGTCTCTTTAACACACTTTCCCCAATACACTCTTTGCTCAGTGTACTTAGCAACGGAGTGTAACCAGTAGATCACAAGTTCACCGCGCATTTAGAAGGAAAATGCTACGTCCAAATAAGATACAGCAGGTGTGCTTTTCTCCACAGATTCAAAAGCATATCCATGTCTGCATTACATTTATTTCCTTCAACAACAGCCAAAAATAAGTCTTCTTACTGAGGCATGCAACACACTACTTAATTTTATTCACTTTCATGCTGGTAGCATCCAATTAAATATATCCTTAAAAAAAACCTCCATTGTAAATGCTTCTCCTTTTGAAAACTACCTCATTCAGTTCCAGCCGTCTCCTGACTACTTTTGCTCCTTCACTTCAAAATGCTCTGAGTATGGTTTGTGGGCCACAGCTATAACTATTGGGCTAAAGAGGCTGCAAAAAGAGAGGTATTGACATGGACATGGATTTGCCAAATGTGCAGATTACTCGGTATGGCCAGAGTGGGTTAATGTTTCATCAGTTGCTGGCTTTGGCTAAATCCATTGTGGAATGCCAAACTCCTCAACTCATGACTCTGCACTGTGGTATAAATGACCTAGACACATTGACTGGGGTAGGGCTGGAAATCCTAATGAAGAAACCTGTGCAGAACTGATGTTGCGTTTCCCTCACACTATCATAGTGTACTCTCATATATGCCAAGGACATAAATGGAAGTGGTCAAGTCAGTTCTGTCCACAGATTGACAAAGCCAGGAGACATGTTAATTAAACTGTTTCTACATTCCTCAGAGACCATCACATGGGCTATATCTAAAACAACAATCTGCGTTTTGACATGAATGGAATTTATAGAAATGATGGAGTGCACTTTACAGGTGTAGATCAGAGGGTGTTTCATAGTATCCTAAAACTCTGCATCTGGTCCTATGGGTAGCAACCATATACACACAACCAATGCAGCGGCTCTTGTCAGAGCCTCTCTGGTATCCAAAATATCATGAAGTTTTTTTCTAAAGGTTTTTGACAGTCTTCGCTATGACGTCGCAATCTTTGCATACATACCGCAAAAATAAAAAGCGGACATTCAATGACCAACAATAAACCCAAAAATAATCTGTAAAAAAATCCATTCTGAATATTGCACTACACATATTACTAAATACATACTTCTTTCAAAGCATATTTAAACTCATATTTTTTAACTTTTAAAACCATCTTTCAAACCTGTTTTCCGTTTTTATATTTATTCGGGATGTCACGATCACGTTGTTAAACGCAATAATCAAGCCTTTTTTATAAACTGTAAAACACATAAATCCACACATATTACTGTATTTTACACACTTGGAGGTTCTTATAGTATTCTCTAAAATCATCTTTTCTAGAGAGTTTACATAAAACTATCTCTAAAACCTATTTTCTAATTTCACGATGATGAGGGATATGATGATGGTGTCGATAATCCCGATCCCAGTGGACTCGTCGCAAAAACGGAAAACAATAGACATTCAATGGCCACCAACACATCTAAAAATAATGTATTAAAAAATCCATTCTGAACATTGCCCTACACATCTATACTACTATTATAAAGAGAGAAGTCTGTCCTTTGAGCCAGGTAAACTCAAAAAGTACACCACCAATCTAAACACCCAAGACATGTATGAAAACCTCAGGGCAAGCACAAGGACATAGGCGATATAAAAATAAAAAATATACGTTATTTAAAACATTTACGAATAAAAATAAAGTAGTCCCCAGAAAGTAGCGCCGGCCGCGACGTCTGCGTGATGACATCAGGAGCGTGGGGAGGAGCGGCGTTCAGGAGCATCAGGAAGAGCGGAGGACATGAGCGCGGGGAGGAGCTGCGGAGGACAAGCGGAAAGGAGCGGCCAGAAGCGGAGGAGCAGTGGCAGCGCCGGGTGGAGCGGCGGATGAGGTAGCGGAAAAGCGGTCAGGAGCGGCGAGAAGCGGAGGAGCAGTGGAGCAGTAAACACAACAGCGCGGGGAGGAGCAGCGGATGAGGTAAGTCAAGCAGCCGCGGATGCGGGACGTCGGGGGAAACAAAGCGTGGGCAGAAGCGGCCAGGACCAACAAAACGGCCGCTCTGCTGCACCTCTCCTGCTGCGATGCTGCCCCCAGCCCCTTTCTGTCCCGGGCAAAGCCGGGGCGGGCTGCTAGTATTAATGTATACATACTTCTTTCAAAGCATGTTTAACCTCATATCCTTTTACTGAGTTTCTTTAAAAAACATCTTTCTGACCATTTTTCAGTTTTTGTGGTATTCAGGACATTGCAATGACATTGTTAACTGCGACAATTGCGCCTTTTCCATAAAGTCAAAACACATATATGCACACATATTACAGTATTTTACACACTAGTGGTTTATAACTATACACTTCAAACTCATGTTTTTCTAGAACAACCATTACCTATTTTCCATTCTCACCGTGAGGCTAGAGATCACAAGGATGTCAGTCATAATGTTCCCCCGCGTTTATGTCGCGAAAGCAGAAAGCAAAAGCAGGAATTCAATAGCCACCCCACATTAAAAATTGATAACTATACATTTCATTCTAACCATCAGAGTACATAACTCACTATGTAAATAACTTTATAACAACATTTATCAGAATCTCAATATTGCTATAAGAATGTGTATTAATGATTCACTGATATATTTTTTTATATTTCCACCAATATGTGAGACGATGTTGATAGTCACGATGTCCCCCCATTTGGTACATTTCCGGGACCGTGCTGGCAGTTGCGCCCTCATCGCGAATATCTTGTGTGATAAAAACATAATTTTTTTTACACTTAACTCGGTCACTAATACCCCATTTCTCACCCATGGGCTCATAGTATATCCACCCTGACCATTTATGTGGGCTTTCACACAAATTTCCAGCCCCAGCAGCCATTTCTGATAGATAAAATGGCAGCCACAACTTTCTATTCTGGTTATGTCCAGCCAATCGGAGCATTCCTGTTGGTGAGTGCATTCGTGTTAATGGCAAAAAATTTGTGAAAGATCGGCAGCCAGAGATATCATTATAATTTTAAACTTACATTTCTTAACAACTTCCTAATGGATTTGCACCAAATCAGTAAAAGGCACTTGCTTGAGCCAACATTAACCTCCCTGCCAAATTTGGTATAAGTCCGTTCAGTGGTTATGGCTGTAGGTCTGGATAAAACCTTATTTCATGCCCTAAATTCTCTTTCCCCACTGCACAGATCACCCCCAAACTTTCTGTTAGACCTGGCATCCTTGGCGTCCTTGGCGTGGTTTCCCCTAACTTTTTGCCTCTGCCGCCTGTATTTTTGACTGCTGGTTTAGATGCTTTGGGCACTTTACCACTGCTGATCAGGGCCAAAGTGCAAGTGCTCCCGGTGCAAATTGATATTGTGATTAGTTATCCGTGATTGGCATATTTGTTTTACCAGCAGGTCCCTAGCAAAGTGCATTGAGTGAGCCAGGGCTGGTAATTCAAATGCTACTAGTGGGATTGCAGCACTGATTGTGCCCCCCACATGAGTAGTGCTGAAAAGAGGTCTCAAGCCTGCCACAACTGTGCCTGTGCGTAGTTTGTTAACTGCCCTGTTGACCTGGCCAGGGTACCCACTTGCCAGGCCTGACCCTTCCGTTTTCTTACAGGTTCCGCACCCCTATGGTAGGCCCAAGGTACCCCCTTGGGCAGGGTGCAGTGTATGTGAAAGGTAGGACATGCACTAGTGTGGGTAACATGTCCTGATAGTGAAATACTGCCAATTTCGTTTTTCACTATTGCAAGGCTATCTTGCTCATAGGACAGAATAGGGAATACTGAGTAACATGTTTCCCTGCACATCTTCCCATAGGAGCAAGATAGAAAAGTGGAATCTGATATCCCTGAAGTGGCTATTTTCTTGTTCAACCTTTCTGGGTGCCTCTGCCTGTTTGTGGATTGACTGTCTGGTTTGAGAGTGACGGGCGTTCGGGTGGCTCCAAGAGTCTGGGTGAGTCAGCAGTAGGTACTTGCAGAGTGTACCCAGAACTGGTTTGGACTGGGTCCCGGATCTCTCACACATAGAGAACAAATACTTTTTGGGTATAAATATGAGAGCTGAAACCCTTGAAAGTTAGATTACTTTGTGATCAAGAGGAATCCCTGCCAAAGAAGATCAGCTGAAGAGACTGAGGAAAAGTACTGTCCTTGCTGTGTGTCTGGGGTTGGCCCGCAGTTTGCTGTTTCTACTGAGAAGACGACCAAGGGACTTTGCTGTGCGCTTTGTCCCCTGCTTGAAGGAGGACTTGCTGTGTGCTGTGTCCGTCTGAAGTGATTGTAAAAATAAGTCCCAGGCAATACTGGTCTTTCTTTTGGGAAGGAATTTTTATCTTCTGAATCTTCTGCATGGATTTCCTGCACATACTCTTGTGCCTCCTGATCCACCTGCTCCTCTTCTGTATCTTCTTAAGCCATGTATAACTTCAGACATCTGGAACTTCAACTTTCCTCTCTCACCAACTCCAGCCACCTGCTCTCAATGCTGCTGCAATGAAATAAATGATCCAGAAAAAATATATGGGTTTAGTCTTCCTGTTAAAATAGATGAAAAGTGTGCTATACAATGCGATTACTGTATGTTCTGATCACATGACATTTGGTTCAACCAACATCATCTTGGTTATTGCAAATATAAATAAAAATTGAGGGCCTGATTATGATGAAGATGGGACCACCAACGACAGCCCATCGGTGGCGGTCTCTCGCCCATCATAATACTGATTACCGCCTGCCATATTAGGATGGCGGGCGGATGGTTAACGGTCGGAGAGACCACTGCAACGGATCCAATGGGCTCAAGAAGCCTGTCGGTCCGTCAGAGAGACATGTGTTTCTACAACAGTGGCGCTTCCGGCCAGGCACCACTGTAGGGATTACAATGTCTCTACCCGCTGGCTGTTTTCATGGTTGTTTACCCTCCGTGAAAAGGCAGGTGGAAAGAGACATTAGGGGCCCATACCGGGTCCCCTTCCTCCCTAGCCTCAGACACGGCCCCTGGGAGGCACCTATGGTGCCCCCAACATATCCATGTACCACATAGTGCAGGGATATGCATGGGGTGCATATTTTGTACTAGTGCGTGTGCTGCAAAATACACACTCTACAACCACTTTGAAGGCAGTTGCATCGTGATTCAGGGTATGGAACTGCTGACAGCCGACTGCCGACAGCTTGTCAGGCGGTCCTGTTTCCCACCAGGATGGCGGTCAGACGTAAGTCCAACTGCTTTCCTAATCAGACCGTAATTTACAGTAATATAAATATAGAAACATTGGTCAAATATTCCATATATTTGTATTTGTGGATTTTTCACTTTGAAGAAAACACAATGTCTTTGCGAGTACCAACGTCATAATCAATCCTTACACACATTTCAGCCCACCCTTTCTTCAGATTGCTGGTCTTGTAATCCTTCTCACGCAGACTTATTTGATATGCTCTTTTCCTGTCCCTCTACACATCAGTTTTGTTAAAAGTATGGTCTCAAATTAATATAATTTGTCATACCCATTTCCCTTTCTCCCCTGAAGCTGTATTTCTAGGCATACTCTCTGATCATTGGCAAACCCTCTCCCATAACATGGACATTGTGGATCTATTGATTGCTATTGCTCTCCAGCAAATATTAAACAAGTGGAAAAATTCCACCCAACTCTCCTTTCAAGCTTGGTGGTACAGTGTATGTTATAACCATCGACTAGATCGTGCCTATGTTTCTCCTATGTCTCTTCTCCTGACAAGAGAACGCATAAGGTCTCCTGTGACTTTTCTTAGACGCTTCTGTACAAAGATCTATCCATCATCACCCTTCATCGGAAGAAGTACCCAAACCACAGTGAATTGTTAATAATTACATATTGTTGTTTTACACTTGTGACTACATATTTCTCCCTTTCTCTCATTTTAAATCGCTACCATACTCTAATATAAAGCAATTTTCTTCCTTAACTTGTTTGATACCTTTTAAAGTACATTGAGATTTCTTCTCTTCATATGTATTTATTTAATTACAACAAAAGTGTTTCCTTCATCTGTATTTCTCCTTTCCTTCCTTCCCCCTTCCCATTTTTCCTTCTTATTTTCCTCCTACGTTTTATAACATTAGTTCTATATGCAACTATTTTCGATTAATTACTTCTTGTTTCCATATTGTGTATGTTTTAACCCAATTAATGTTTCTGTCTGTCATTTGATATCTATCTCATTGCTTGTGCTCGGTTGCATTTTTTCAAAAATAAAATCTATGTTTTAAACTTAAAATAAAAATAAAATACAACTATATATTACACCTCTCCAGTAGTAAACCCTATTGTCAAACACTGTCTGCACTAAGTGTATATATGAGTTTTAAACTTAAGACATGCAGTCTTCAGTAGTATGGATGTCATGATTTTCTGGAACCTCACTACAAAAATATGACTTTGAAAAGTAGACTAATAAAGCTCTACTGTTAAATGTACTGTAGAATGTGTCTATATATGTTGTACACAATGTGCACAGAACATACGCTCTTCGTGACTACTGACTTTACCATGACGATGGCAGTAGTCGCACATATAACAATATTTGGTAACGTTGGTTTTGTCCACAAATTGATCAGAAAAAAACCTTAAAAACAATATCTTACTAAATATCTGGACTTAAACTTTATATAAAAAATGTCTTTAAATGTATTCTTAGTATGTGAAACACATTTGCGGAACACAGATTCTCCACAGTAAATGTGACAATGTTGTGTCGGCTCAAAAAATCCGTCAGGCTAAAAACATTTATTAAAGTATTTTCTGATAAACACATACCAAACAAAAAAATTAGTGGTATATAATTGACCCGATTCACAGAACTAACTTAAGACAAAATCCTAAACTTACTACCATTTTTGTTTTCACAGAAGTCACTTACTCATTTTGGTATTCACAGAACTTTAGGACTCCTAAATGCCTTCTGTGAATACCGAAAGTCTTAAAGTTAGGGTTTTTCTCAATTTAGGAGTAGCAAAGTTAGGACCCCTAACTTTAGGACTTCTAAATGCCTTCTGTGAATAATGAAAGTCTTAAAGTTAGGATTTTTCTCAGTTTAGGAGTAGTAAAGTTATATATACATATACAAAAAAGATTTTTTAAATATATTTGAATGTTTGACTGTAATAGTAGTGCCTGGGTGAGGGCATGGCTAGTGCGTGTTTGTTTGCAGGATTGCATGCGTAGTGCCTGATTGATTGGATGAGTGCATGGGCAGTGCCTCAGTGAATGCTTGAGTGCAAAGGTAGTACCTGGGTGATTGAATAAGTGAATGGATAGTACTTGAGTGAATGGATTAGTGCAAGTGCAGTGCCTGGCTCATTGGATGAGTACATGGGTAGTGTCTGAGTGATTGGAGGACTGCATGGTTAGTGCCTAAGTGAATGATTGAGTTTATTAGCAGAGCCTGGGTGATTGGATGAGTGCATAACGTGTGTGTGTGATTGCATGAGTGAATTTGTAGTGTCTGTTTGATTGGATGAGTGCATGGGTAGTTCTGAGAGAATGGAAGAGTGTATGTGTAGTGTCTAAAAGAATGGATGAGTGCAAGGATAGTGTTTGACTGATTGGATGAGTGCATGGGTTGTGCCTCAGAAAAAACATGAGTGCAAAGGGAGAATGAATTAGTGCATGGGCAGTGCTTGAGTGAATGGATGAGTGCAAGGGTAGTGCCTTGGTCATTGCAAAAGTGAATGGGTAGTACCTGAGAGAATGGATGAGTGCATGAGTAGTACCTCAGTGAATGGTTGGGTGCAAGGGTAGTGCCTGAGTGAACGCATGAGTGCATGGGTAGAGTCTTGGTGATTTTAGGAGTGCATGGGTAGTGCATGAGTGAATGGATGAATACATGGGTAGTGCCTGAGTGAATGGATGAGTGCAAGGATGGTGCCTTAATGACTGGATGAGTGCATGGGTAGTGTTTGCGTGATTCAATGAGTGTATGTGTAGTGCCTGGGTGATTGAATGAGTACAAGCATATTGCCTTAGAGAATGCATACGTTCAAGGTTAGTGCCTCACTGATAGAATTATACTAAGCATAGTGCCTGAGTGAATGGATGAGCTCAAGGATAGTGTTTGAATGATTGGATGAATGCATGGGTAGTGCCTGAGGTGCTTTATGAGTACTTTTCGGCTATATTTAATGCCAATGGCTCCACTGTAGAAGAACAAAATTGTTGGCCTATACTCCCATTGGATATCTCATTGGGAGAAGTTGAAGGTAGTATCAGGGCCAGCAAGGGGGGCAAGGCACAAGGGCCTGATTGTGTCCCCATTGATGTGTATAGGACCGTTCCGCTAATGTGGGGACCTATCCTCACCCTGGTTTTTAACGTGGCTGCAATACCTATGATTCCGTCCACCTGGGCAGACTCTTATATCATCCCTATTTATAAAAAGGGAGATAGGTCAGCAGCTAGTAACTATCGCCTGATCAGTCTGTTAGATTCATCGGTGAAGGTTATGAGCAGAGTGTTACTGTCCAGGTTGGAAGCTTGGGCTGAGGATGAAGGGATCCTCGCAAGCTCACAGTATGGCTTTAGGAAGGGCCGAGGGACACTAGATCAGTGCCTGAATTTAGAACTCTTAATTGGCAAGTATACTTCGGCAAAGCAGGGTACTTTGTACCTCTGCTTTGCCGACTTGATTAGCGCTTTTGATCTAGTTGACCATTCAATCCTGTGGCCAGTCTTTTTAGAAATGGGTGCACTGGAACCCATTATCTTTTTCTTAGCTAGACTTTATGAAAAGATGCAAACGTGTGTGCGCTATGGGATAAACGGAGAGTGCACCCCTAATTTTAACGTAAAACGTGGTATTCGACAGGGTTGCATTCTTGCTCCCCTGTTGTTTACCCTTTTTGTTAACGCTATGGATGCTGTTCTGAATAAAGTCCAAGCAGATGCCCCACGGGTCAACGGATTAGGCGTGTCAGTACTGCTTTACGCAAATGACGCTGTGCTTCTCTCAAGGACCCCTATAGGTATACAGCGCTTGATGGACAAATTCTCTGATTTCATCAGTGAAAGAAAGCTGTTGATCAATAAGAGTAAAACTCTTGTCATGACTTGTGGGGCCAAATGTAATAAAAGGTAAGCTTTTTTTATTGAAGGGGTAAAAGTGCAGCAGGTGGAAACGATTTGTTACCTGGGTGTCACCTTTACGCACAAAAATAGCTGGTCAGAAGAACTTTCAAATGTTAGGTCAAAAATGGTAAAGAGTACCCACGGTATCTTTAAGTTCGCATCTAAGATCGGCGATAGACGGATCAGAGATATAATGTCAATTTATAAGGCCAGGAGTGTCTCAATTGCATTATACAGTGCTGGGATATGGGGTCATACTAATGTAGATGTTGTACAAAGAGAAGAAAATAACTTCCTCGAAAGACTTATTTGTCTACCTACCTCAGCCCCAAACTAACTGATTCATAGAGAACTGGATGTCGCCTATTTAGGCGACCTCATCTCGTTGAGACCCCTGATGATATGGCGTGCGATCTGGGGGAAAGATGAAACGGCCTTTAATCAAAGCGTCATCAAGGATTGCCTTGATCTTGACAATTATACCAAGATACCCTGGCTTAAGTATGTTCTAGACAGCTTCAGGGATATTTTTGGGCTCAATGTACTAGCAGAACCATGTTCTACAGGGAATATCCCTTAAGTAGACATGAAAAACACCTTTCTGCAGTACAGAGCACAGAAATGCCTGGAAGCTAACTGTCGCCTTACCACAGTCCGTCTTTACAATAAATACATCGAAGGCGATTTACCACAGCTATACTTGAGCATGGTAACTAGACCTGCCCATAGGTTTGTCCTAACCAGACTAAGAATCGGTACGGCTCACATTTTGGTTGCCTTTCCCCAACCTAAGAAGCAACCTGTTGGGCCGTGCCCATGCGATGAGCATTTCAAGCAAAGCACTTTGCACTTTATGTTAATTTGTACTCTCTTCTTGAATGTTAGGGTGGCCTACCTGAAACCGATTTTTGTAAAATATGGTGTTGGAAATGTGGAGGATGCGATGAAGTTAGTTTATAATATGAATTCTCCGGATAAATGTTTTTATATTGCCACTTTTATCTCCAAATCAATCCAGATGAGAAATATCATGTTGTTTTAAATATTTATTTCTTTTAACCTGTATTGTTTTTATCACGCACCTTTTTAATTGTATTGTATTGTTCTATGCATTTTGCTTATGTGCTTTTATGGTCATTGTATAATATGAACCGAATAAAGCTTCATGAATTGAATTGAGTACAAAAGTAGTGTCTGCATCATTGGATAAGTACATGGGTAGTAAATAAGAGAATGTAGGAGTGTATGCATAGTGCTTAAGTGAAAGAATGAGTGCAAGGATAGTGTCTGGGGGAGGCAAGATGGCGGCCGCTATGCGAGCGGTGTGAGTCGTCAGCTCCGCTACTCCCGACTTGAAGAAAGGCATGGCGCCGCAATAACTGATTACTTGTGACTTTTTACCTGGAGCGGGCTGCCGTTATCTATGCCCGATTTATTATCCCCTCGGAGCTGTGCTTTTTTTACCGCTTGAAGGATTTAATGGTACCTCATTATGTGTCCGTTGGCTGCTGATTAAGAGCTCTTCGACATCCCAGGAATCGTGTTCTTTGTTTGCCCCTGATGTAGCTCCTTCTTCTTCAATCTCCCCAGCACGTATATCGAGTTTGGCGTTTTTTTCCCCGGTGGCTCGGACAACCGTTCCAAGGCATTTCTTTCTATTCAACCGCTATGCCGCCGAAAAACGCTAGCTCTCAGGTGAGGCTGCCTAACACCCGGAGTGGCAAATTAAAACCAGCGGCAACTGATGGAACTGGAGCCGAGGAACTGGAAGTCGCTGGCTTGGTACAGGGTGCCTCTAAGCCCGGTGAGTTGGTAACTGCTTCATTGTCGAAAAAGGGGGGAGAGCTCTTGAACAAGAACTTAGTGCAAACTGTGCCTGCATTATTTGAAAGACAATCTGTTAAAAATGCTTTAGCACAGCGCTCGCCAATACCCTCTGCAGCTCTTTTACAACCAGATACAGGACACCCCTCTCAGACCGATAATGACAATAATATACCTGCAACAGGTCGGAAAGGTCTTGTCCAAGACACTGGGGCATCCGGGGAAATCGAAATTGGAACAGAAACTGCACTAGAGCTAGAATCAGAGCCAACTTGAGTATTAGAGTCAGAGTCCGGGCTAGAACCTGGATCACTTTCGAATGGCATTATGGGACTTGTAGTGTCTCCTGTGCTTAGTGAAGCTGCTGGAGCTGGGGACTCTCTTAAAACATTCACTATACCTGAGGCCAATTTAAATAATCCGACTCCAGAATCCAACGAAACTTCTAATCAAGATACTATGCAGGAGGCCAATGAAAAGTTTTTTTCTATGTCCGATCTTACATCCGATGAGAGTCTAGATAAGGACTGGGCTGATTACCCTGTGGAGGATAGTAGCTTGGAAGAAGAAGGTGATGGGGCCAGTGTGATTTCGCCCGGCTCGACTATTACAGTCAAGAAACACCGGCTCGGGAAATCACCTGCATCTAGGAATAAATCGAACGGCTTGGAGGACCATTCGTCTTTACAATCCTGCTCTCGAAATGAACAAGCATCTTCTGAAACACTCGACCATAATTCTTGTCCCGAGGTGACTCTTTCCATGATATACCAAACAATGTTGGCACATAGGTCTGACACTAAAATTGAAATTGCACGCGCCCAAGCTACGTGCCAAAAGTAAGTAAGTAAGTAAGTAAATAAAGCTTTATTCGATTTTAAGAGTAAAATCATAAAAGCACAAAGAAAAAACACAACCAATACATCATCTTACTACTACATAATACATTTTCATCTAAACATGTACATGAGCTAAAAACATCGTTAGAAAGTTTAAAATACAATATCAACATGCAGCAGCAGGGATTTTTATGAGACCCAGAGTAGGGATGTTATATCACATAGATTTACGATACTTTATGACTGATCTTAAAAAGCATGAGACAGCAAATATCACATGGTCATTTTCTAATCTTAACATTCTTAAGAAAGCTGGCCTACAGTTTCTTAGACCCCACCGTTTAAGTAAGGGTTTCAAGTATACCTTTCTAGGATTAGAGTACAATGTGCAAAAGAACAATAAATGGATGTTAGATTGCACCGCGATGTTATCACAAGGGCAGATCAACTTAGTGTGCGACCAGTTATTCGCTTCAGGTAAGGTTACCATGCGATAAAAGATCCCCAGGCGCAAGCGGGACAGAAGCATTCGGTTGAACGGGCTGGGGTCAACCTTCAAATAAGTTTGCAAACCTTCATTGGGGGTAATTTCCTGGAAGTTTAAAACAGTGGGTTTAAGTTTTTCTCGGTTCCATCTCACAGTATCCAGGTGAGTAGTTATTATTTTTTTAAGGGCTGATCTGGAGACATCCTCCATTGAACCTGGATTTTCATAGTATTCCTGGAGTCCCAACTCTGTTAGAAATGATCTTACATAGGATAGCCATCTAAAATTAGCAACCCCGTCTAGGGCTAAGCAATCTTCTAGGAGGGCCCTATTGAACCCAGCTTCCTGTGTTGTCCACACCTTGTGCCATAAGAGAATTGGAGACATCTTAATGATGTCGCTCAGGTGTCTAACGCCTGTCTCAATGTGCGTCAAAAACGTAGAAGTACTTTTAGGGACTCCCAGCAAATAGCAGATGAATTGATTTTCGCCGCTCTGCAGGGTGGAGTCCTTCTCAATGCCCCATAGGCCAGCGCCATAGGTGGCTGTGGAGACACATTTGGCCCGATAGATCTGGATCAGCTCCCTAATTGGTTTCCCACCTAACCTATCAGAAAAGGCGCGCAAGGCACCTATGGAGCGGGTGAAGGCCAGCTTTCTAGCTGCAATCGCCGGCTTCCATCCACACCTCTTGTCAAACACGACCCCTAGGTAACAAAACCTATCAATGGTAGCTAGTCTTTGTTTATCCAGGAATATCGTGCAAGTAGCCCCATTGAATTTACTAGTGCATGGCATGGTGTATGTTTTAGTTATGTTTACTTTAAGGTTTCTCTCCTGCATATAACCTGCAAACCTGGTAACCGCCCTCTGTAGGCCCACTTGCGTTTGGGACATTATTGCCGCGTCATCGGCGTAAAGGAGGATAGGTGTTGGTGAACCTTTCACGGTAGGGTAATCATTTGGAAAGAGGGAAAGATATTGCCCCACAGAGTTTATATAATACGTGAAAAGCAATGGCGCAAGGATGCATCCTTGTCTTACCCCTCTTGACAGTGCAAATTTATCCGTACACTCCCCCTTTTTGCCGTATCTAACTCTAGCCCCGGAGTTACGATACAGCTCCTTAATGAAAATGATTATTCGATCATCAATACCCAGGTCGACTAGCGTAGACCACAATAAGGTGTGGTCGACGCAGTCGAACGCGGAGCTCAGGTCCACAAAAGTTATAAAAAGTGCTCCACCTCTAGCCTGTGTATACTTGGAGGTGAGAAGGGAAAGGTTTAGGCACTGCTCAAGTGTCCCCAAACCTTTCCTGAACCCATACTGCAAGTGTGACACAACGTTATTGTCTTCCTCCCATGCTTGGAGTCTTTTTAGTAAGATCCTTCCCGCTATTTTCATTAGGCCGTCCAGCAGGGATATTGGCCTATAGCAGGTCGGATCATCTCGCCTGCCCTTTTTAAAAATAGGTACCACTATGGCATCCGACCAGGATTCAATGAACCCAATATGGTTTCCCATATTCAAAACGTTAGTAAGCAAAGGGGCCCAAAAATCTGGTTCGGCCTTGTAAACGTCTACTGGGGTACAGTCTGGGCCAGCTGCTTTGCCTGGTGCACTTTCGACTATTACAGTCAAGAAACACCGGCTCGGGAAATCACCTGCATCTAGGAATAAATCGAACGGCTTGGAGGACCATTCGTCTTTACAATCCTGCTCTCGAAATGAACAAGCATCTTCTGAAACACTCGACCATAATTCTTGTCCCGAGGTGACTCTTTCCATGATATACCAAACAATGTTGGCACATAGGTCTGACACTAAAATTGAAATTGCACGCGCCCAAGCTACGTGCCAAAAGGTTAAGAATGCTGTTCGTCCTATTACCAAAATCTGTACTGATATGTCGGCAAGGGTCTCAGAGGCTGAAACCAGAATATCCACCCTCGAAGACGAAGTCGCTGTACAGAAAAATGAACTCTCTCTAGTCAAAGCACAACGGGATGACATCAGCCTCAAGCTCGCTGAGCTTGAAAATCAATCTCGGAGGAACAATTTACGTGTTTTAGGGGTCCCAGAAAATCTAGGCGGATCAGATGTTCGGAAGTTTGTGTGTGAACTCTTCTCTGCAGCATTTCCAGAACTTACATCTTGGGACTGGCCTGTGGCTATTGAGCGTGCTCATCGCTTCCCCTTTTCTATTAAATCTAATCAAAAAGCGGGAGAGTATCCAAGAGCCATCTTGGTTAGATTCAATAATTTTCTGGCTAGAGAAGCTGTTTTTGATTTGGCTAGACCAGATAAAAAGCGCTCTGCTAAAGGGTGTAGTTTCTTTGTTAGACCTGATTTTTGTCAGGCAACCGTGTCTAAGCGTTGGGAGTTCAGGCAATTGATTGCTGGATTTCAAGAAAAAGGTGCCACAATTTACCTACAAAATCCAGCCAAACTTAAAGTCATAGTAAAAGGTCAAACAAGATTTTTTCTTTCTGAGATTGTTGCTAAAGAATACCTAGTCTCTTTATGAATAGATATATGAAATGTATAACTCTATATGAAGCGTGATTCTAGTACTTTATCACTTAAATTGTCATAAGGCTGGGTTAAGCTGAATATTGATTTTCTTTCTTCAAGTCGTATGGGAGGAGGGGGGAAGGCACTCGGTGTTCCCAGGGACTGCTTGTCCCTGTGCCTCATAAGGTGGGTTGGGGGGAGGGGAGGAAGGGAGGGTGGTGACGGTGTGTGGGGGTGGTGGTGGGGGTGTAAATCAACAACAGTCGGAGTTGAGCAAGATCTGAATATGATGGAATATAATTGGTATGCGCATTATAGTCAAGATGGTTCTATCAAAGGTTCTAACTATGGCAAAGCAAGGAGGTCTATAGTTAATAAACTAACATATAGCGAAATAAGGATTGCCTGGATATTTCCGATATATTTTGGTTGTCTAATTTTCTTTTTTCTCAATGGGTAGGGAAATCAGAATATGTACATTTAATGTTAATGGCCTTAATGATAGCAAAAAGAGGAATTTTGGCTAAAATGATATATCTGTTGCAAATAGACATTCTTTGTCTTCAAGAAACGCATGTTACCTGGGAAAAAAAAGGGCTTCTAAAGAATTTGGGATTAGATATGTTAATCTGTTCTAAACAGACAGGTATCAAACGAGGGGTGGCCATACTTATGCGGCGGGATTTAGGTATTTCCCTTAAGACATCCGTTAACAAGTGGGGTAGGTGGGCTTCGGCTGAACTTTTATTATTTCAGAATAGGATTATGATAACATCCCCCCCCCTTCACCTACTTTTGTGGACCCCTCTTCCCCCAACGTTCTCAATCGCCTCACCTCTATTCTTCCCCTCACTGAGGCTTCATTCCGCGAGATACTCCCCAAAGTCAAGTCGGGCTCCCCGGCAGACACTTGTCCTGCTCGTATCTTGCAACACATTTACTCCTCTTGCCCTGAAGCCCCCATCACCTTTCTCAACAACTCACTTGCTCAGGGAGTAGTGACCCCGGCACTCAAAACAGCCTTTATAGTGCCCATTCTGAAAAAGCCCGGCTCTGACCCTACCATCTCAGCCAACTACCGCCCCATCTCCCTGCTGCCCTACCTGAGCAAGGTGCTGGAACGCCATGCCACCGCGGTCCTCAGCGCCCACGTAGAGGCCAACGGTGGGTTGGCTTCCCGCCAGGCCGGCTTCCGTCCCAGACACTCGACCGAATCAGTCGTGGTATCAGTACTGGACACCCTCAGGATGGGCTTGGACAACAACAAACACCAGGCGCTGGTGCTTCTCGATCTCTCCGCCGCCTTTGACACGGTCGACCATACCATCTTGTTGTCCCGTGTCAGGGCGGCGGGAATCGAGGGCTCAGCCCTGCTCTGGCTGTCCTCATTCCTGAGGGACCGCACCCAGGCGGTTCGGTCGGGTGACTTCACGTCCACTCCCATCCCTGTCACTTGTGGTGTCCCCCAGGGATCCTCTCTTTCCCCCTTATTGTTTAATCTTTACATTTCTCCTCTTATCTTTGCTCTTCAGCAGCTGGAGGTCACCGTGTACAACTACGCGGATGACCTCCAGCTCATCTTCGATCTGTCTACTTCCCCTTCTTCTGTCTCTAACTTTCAGTCGACTTTGACCTTCATCCGGGACTGGATGAACCACAACCAGCTGAAATTGAACCCAGACAAAACCGAGCTGGTTCTCACCGGTGGTTCGTCCAGTCCGTGGAACTCTCATTTCTGGCCACCCTCTCTTGGTCCCCCCCCCCTCTCCGTCACCCACAGCCAAAACACTGGGGGTCAAAATCAACAACCAGCTCACCCTCCACTCACAAATTAGCACCGTTGTATCTTCCTGCTTCCTCACCCTTCGCACTATCCGCTCCGTCTCCCGTTTTTTTTCCCCACAGGCACTTAAGATGATCATGGCTGCACTGGTCATCTCTAGGCTAGATTACGCTAATGCCATTTACAGCGGCATCCCATTATACAGCCTGCGGAGACTCCAGTTGGTCCAGAACCAGGCGGCCCGTCTGGTCTATGGTCTCCCACGGTACCACCATTCCACACCCCTCCTCAAAGAGCTCCACTGGCTCCCGGTCAAAGAACGTTCCCTGTTCAAGATCGGGTGCATGGTCTTTCAGGCCCGACAAGGCACTGCTCCAGCCTTTATTGCCTCATTACTAAAGGAATATGTTCCTTCTAGAGAGCTTCGTTCTTCCTCTAAATCCCTCCTCCTAACCCCACGTTTCAAACGTAAAAAATGGGGCGGAACCAATTTTGCCACCCTTGCCCCCACATTTTGGAATTCCCTCCCTGATCACCTCCGTTATTCTACCCATTATCTTTCGTTCCGCAAGGACTTAAAAACCTTTCTCTTCAAACAAGCCTTTCCTGTATAATGCCCCTCCCCACCCAAGACCGGTCTCATCTTCTTCAGGAGTCAAACGAACTACTAGCGCCAAGAAACCGTACGGTATATGCTGCGCTCTACAAATGTTTTAAATTAGAAATTAGAAATTTACTCTGTGTATGGTCCTAACCTCGATGATTCTGAGCTGTTAATTCTCTAAATCAGGAGCTTGCATTGTGTAACGTTCCTATCATTTTCTGTGGTGATTTAAATATCCATATCGAAGCCAGCTTCAGTATCAGACAAAATGAGAGATACACAGGTCTTAAACCACGGACTTTTAAGGCGTTGAGGACCTTGATATTAGATAATGGTCTTTTGGATGCTTGGCATATTTTACATGCAAAGGATCCTGGTTTTAGCTTTCTTTCTGCCCCACATAGGAAATTTTTCCGCCTTGATTATTTTTTTTTATCTCCGTTTTTTCTTGACAAAATAGGGATACAAGTCCTTCCTAAACTACTATCAGATCACAATGCTGTCTGTTCAAATCTCAGTCTACTATCAGCTGGGTCAGGTCCGAAAATGACCTGGTCGTTTCAGAGAAATCTGTTACTACAACAGGACTATATACATTTTATGACTAGTATTATCCAAGATTTTTTCAGATTAATAATGAGACGGCATCAGTTCCAATAGTTTGGGACACATTCAAATCTATAATAAGAGGAGAAACTCTAAAATATTCGAATTTTCAACTGAAGAATAAACGCAACCAATTTAAAAAAGACTGTGACAAGGTTCTAAAGGCAGAAATACGACTAGCCGAAAATATTAAAATGAATAAACATATAGAGGAATCTCAACTTGATCTGTCTATTAAACGTAGCTCAGTTTACTCTCATATTGCCGACCAGGTAGCTTTACGTTATATTCAACATCGGACAGAAAGTTATGAACTGAGTGAAGAAACAGGGAAAGTTCTGGCGCAAAGACTACGTCAAAGGGCAATGGCTAATGCGATTTTTAAAATCCAAGATCTTGGTGGGGAAGTGAAAACTTCTAAGGGAGATATATTGGCAGCATTTAATGAGTTTTATAAAGTATTATACTATCAACCTGATAATCCACCAGATTCAGGTATAAAGCAATATTTAGAAGGTATTCATAAAACTGAATTGCGGGCAGAACAGAAAGAGCTACTCAGTGCCCCAGTCACCTGGGAGGAAACCGAAACAGCTATCATGGGATTAGCTGCCGGTAAAGCAATAGAACCGGACTGGATTCCTCTGGAATTCTATCGAGTTTTTAGAGGAGTCCTAAAACCAGAGCTGTTTAAGATTTTTCAGTCTGCCTTTGTGGGCAATCCACCAGATTCATGGTTATTCGCCAAAATAGTCATTTTTAAAAAGAAAGGTAAAAATAGTGAAGAATTAGGTTCATATAGACCTATTTCCCTTATAACAGCTGATAGCAAAATTTTTTCTAAAATCCTTGCTAATAGATTAAATGCATTAATGCCGTCTCTTGTATCCATCAGACAACACGGTTTCATTTTAAAAAGAGACACAACGGATCATGTTAAAAAAATAATAGCATTGCTGGACTGAGCACTGGCCTCGGAATTCCCAGTTGCGGTGGCCCTGTTGGACGCAGAAAAAGCATTCGACAGGGTCGCCTGGGAGTTTTTATGGTCTGTACTGGTTTGGATGGGATTCCCCAAGGCAAATATTAATGCAGTTAAGGCCCTATACTTCCACCCGAAAGCTGCCATTAGAATAACTGATTCTCTTTCTGAAGGATTCTTGATAACGAGGGGGACAAGGCAAGGTTGTCCCTGTTCCCCCTTGTTGTTTGCCTTATATTTAGAACCCTATCTTCGTAAATTATCTACTGAAGCTTATATTATTCCTGTGACGATTGGAAGAAATCAATTTAAAACATTCGCCTATGCAGACGATGTCGCTGTTATGACCATAGACATAAGGCGAGCACTTCCAAAAATAATCTTCTTAGCTAAAGAATTTGGAGTACTGTCGGACTACAAATTAAACGTAGCAAAAACTCAACTGATTCACTCCGAATGGGGGCAACCTAATGAAATAGTATTTGTCCCTGAAGCTCAATATCTTGGGATAACTATATCTTCTAAGATGGATGATATTGTATGCCTCAATATTGATACAAAAGGGGGTGGTGATGGACGGAGCAACTGAATCAATCAAACACTCACACCCAGTCAAAAGATCTGGGTTTAATCCATCACCGTTCTTTAGCCCACTCTGCCACCCCAGTTCAGACATGGCTATATGCAAATCAGTCTGACCCTGTGCCTCATGGGAACAGTCCAGCCCGAACTGCCAAGCCATGCCTTCCCTGGACCGGAAACAAGCTTCCGAGGACCGGTTTCTGGCATTCCAGCCGTCTTCAGCCCGGCTTGCTTGATTCCAGTGGCAAAGTGAGCAAGGGACTCACGTCTGAGCATACCCTGCCACACTTATGGCGGCCAAAAGCGGTACAAAAGGGGGTGGTGATGGACGGAGCATCTGAATCAATCAAACACTCACACCCAGTCAAAAGATCTGGGTTTAATCCATCACCGTTCTTTAGCCCACTCTGCCACCCCAGTTCAGACATGGCTATATGCAAATCAGTCTGACCCTGTGCCTCATGGGAACAGTCCAGCCCGAACTGCCAAGCCATGCCTTCCCTGGACCGGAAACAAGCTTCCGAAGACCGGTTTCTCGCATTCCAGCCGTCTTCAGCCCGGCTTGCTTGATTACAGTGTCAAAGTGAGCAAGGGACTCACCTCTGAGCATACCCTGCCAAACTTATGGCGGCCAAAAGTGGTACAAAAGGGGGTGGTGATGGACGGAGCATCTGAATCAATAAAACACTCACACCCAGTCAAAAGATCTGGGTTTAATCGATCACCGTTCTTTAGCCAACTCTGCCACCCCAGTTCAGACATGGCTATATGCAAATCAGTCAGACCCTGTGCCTCATGGGAACAGTCCAGCCCGAACTGCCAAGCCATGCCTTCCCTGGACCGGAAACGAGCTTCAGAGGACCGGTTTCTGGCATTCCAGCCTGTTGGACCTGGCCCTTTTGGCAGGTTTACCCCAAAACTTTTTGCTTTTTCCTAGCCTGTTTCTGGAACCTAGTGTTGATGGTTTTAGGCCTCTGCGCACTTTTTCACTGTGGTACAGTGTAAAGTGCGTGTGCTCTCTGTGTATGTGTGGTGAGTGACCTGCCCTCCCATAGGAATGAATGGGGAATATGTATGCTCATGGTAGTTCCTGATGTGTGGGGAGTGCAGGGTCGAGTTTGATATGTGAGAGCTCGTGAGACTGAATGCTGCGCAATGGTGTATGCGGCATGATTGTGTCTAGTCTAGAAACGCCACTTTTAGAAGTTGGCATATTTGTGTAATTTGTGCCTGGCGTGTGATTGGCTGGTGAGCCTGGCCCAGGAGTGCCTGGGCCTGCTTGTGGATTGACTGTCTGGTTTGAGTGTGACAGGGGCTGCAGAGCCCCCAGGAGGTTGTCTGAGTCAGCCCGTGGATGAAAGGCAGCATCTGCTGCCAGGGAATTGGGAGGAGAGAGCACCTGATAGTGAAGGGCTGTGCCTGCCTGACCACAATGCCGGCTCCACCTCCCCGCTGGGCGACTGTCACCTCTGTCCCTGATACTGAAGGGACTTCCCTATAACCAGTTCTAGCTGGTTCTCACACTGCCTACACAAAGACTTCAAAGACTTTTCTCTGTATAAGAAGGGGCTGTGTCCCCTTCCAAAATGTTCTTGTTTCTAACTTGAATCTGCTAGGGGTGTGCTGCTGCTTGGGCTCAGGGGAATCCCTGGGCCCTGCCCAGCCCCTGGACACCTGATGAACTTTCCCTGTGGACCTTTGCCTGTGGTCCCCTGCTGCAGACTTCTGGGAACTTTCTCTTGCTTTTGCCAAGGCTTGTTATAGCCTAAAATGCCTGGAAGGACTTGCTGCATCCCCTGAAGAACTTCTGTGGACCCTTCTTGCTATGGGGGTCATTTCTAGGGGCCTGTGGGTGCTACCAGTGCCCCCAGCGCGATGGAAGCGCTTTATTTTGTCTCCTAGCGCTCAGATGGCTCCTTTGGACCCGTAGCGAGCGTGTCGCTATCACGCATTTTGCGTGAGGTTTTGCAGGTGCCACCCTGCTTTATGCCCGAGATTGTTATAATTTACGGGTGCCACCCCGTTTTTATTGAATTGTTGGAGGCCGGTGCCCACCCGGCATTGCCCCGTGGAATCACCGCCGCCGGCCCAGAGATCGACCGAGAGGAGCTGCGCCGGCCTCCCTGCCAAGGGCCGCGCTGCCATTGGCAGCCCTCAGCACAGGAAGCCAGGCAAGCAGGGACACGACGTGGGCGGGACCTTTGGATCCCAGGAAGCAGCTCGCTGGCCAATCCTTGCGCGGCCGGGGGAAGAGCCCCGGCGAGAGGAGAAGCATGGCGGCCGGTGAACAGGGCTCCCGGGTGCCGAGGGAGTCCTGCAGAGAGAGGAGAGGAAGCCGCCTGCCGTGTCCGTCCCGGGGCTCCTGAGTGAAGGGGGAGCCCCGGGGAGGGAGAGAAGTCCCGCGCCGCCTGCCCAGGGAAGCGCCGCTGAGGTCTGGTGAGTCCGGGCTGGGCCGGGTGAGGCGGGGGCAGTTCTGTTGCTGCTCCGTGAGGGAGCAGATGGATTTTTGTGGTGCCGGTGGAGGCACTGTGTTAAGAGCGGCCCCGTTTGGCAGTGGGCCGCTCCAACGAGGAAGATGGTTGCACGGGCCTGGAGGGGCAAACGCTTTATCTTTTAGGGGAGGGTGGTGTCGGGGCACGTTGTCGGTGCCCCCCCCCCTGCGCCCATCTTCAGAGCGGGCCCGATGGCAGAGGGCCGCTCCAGTGATCCCGGGGACACTCGCGATTGTAGAGCCCTGAGAAGGCTCCCCGGGGGGCATGTTGCCTAGAGCCCCGAGAGGCCCCCAGAGGGAAGGTGTGGTTCCCGAGCCCAGATGGCTCCAATGACGGGGCCATAATTGTGCAGAGAGCCTGTGTGGCTCAGAGGGGCTATATACGCTTGGAGAGGCCCCAGAGGGGGTCCAGAAGGCCACATTGATCTCGAGCCCAGAGAGGCTCAGGGGGGCACAGTTGTTTTCAGAGCCTGTGTGGCTCAGTGTGGCGCAGTTTTATGTTCAAGGGCTACTGAGAGCCCATGCCACAGATTTGACCGTCCAGCTGCCCAGCAATTAGTGGGCAGCTGCACCGTTTAGGTCTTGCGACTGTTCCCAGGTGCCCAGCAAGTAGTGGGCACCTGCACCGTTTAGGCCCCTGACATTGAGACACAGGGCGTCTTAGCCCCAACAAGGCCAGTTGGCCTAGGGACTACCACAGGTGGTGGCTTATGTGAGGTTTTGCGCAATGGTATGGTTATTGCACCTCTGAATGTGTTTTCTTGCATCATGTGTTATTCCTGCACCTCTGAATGTTTTTAGACATCATGTGATTTTTTGCGCTATTGTATTGTTCTGGTACCTCTGAATGTATTTTTATTGCATCATGTGCTTTGTTCTTAACACCGCTGAATGTGTAGGTTTATGCATCATGTGTTTTCCTTTACTACTCCTCTGAATGTATATTTATGCATCATGGGTAATGTGTTCTTTCCTAGACCCCTAAACGCTGTGTGATACTTAGGTGGTTTTCCTTTACTACTCCTCTGAATGTGTTTCATACATCATGGGTAATGTGTTCTTTCCTAGACCCCTAAATGCTGTGTGATACTTAGGTGGTTGTTCTTTTTAGTACAGGTGGTCCTAGTGAGGTCCTGGTCCCCTGCGTGACATTCTCCTAAGGTGTTTAGGGTTGCGTAGGTGGTCCTTACCTGTTACCAGTAGATACTGGTTGTGATTTATAACTGTTACTTTGTGCTACAGTGATTTTATATCCTTTTATTCAAATTTCTGACAGTATTTCATTTCTACAAAGTGTTGATTCTGACGTGGCCCATGTGGCCCTGTCCTGTACATAATCCCTTATGAATTTTGCCCGTGCCAGTTGGCACAATGTACATGTGTGATTTTTATCTGATGTGTGTTTACAATACAAAAGTTATTTTAATATAACCTTGTGTGGCGTCCCTTTTGTGGTGTGCCTAGGATGTTGTTGCTGTTGTGTGCTGGCGCAAATGCTTTACACATTGCCTCCGAGTTTAGCCTTACTGCTCGTGCCAAGCTACCAAGGGGTGAGCAGGGGTTATCTTGGCGTGTGACTTCCTTGCCCTGACTAGAATGGTGGTTTCTGCCTGGATTTGGCGTCAGCCTTAGCCTACCAGAAATAGCCAGTTCTAACACAGCCGTCTTCAGCCCGGCTTGCTTGATTACAGTGGCAAAGTGAGCAAGGGACTCACGTCTGAGCATACCCTGCCACACTTATGGCGGACAAAAGCGGTACAAAAGGGGGTGGTGATGGACGGAGCATCTGAATCAATCAAACACTCACACCCAGTCAAAAGATCTGGGTTTAATCCATGACCGTTTTTCAGCCCACTCTGCCACCCCAGTTCAGACATGGCTATATGCAAATCAGTCTGACCCCGTACCTCATGGGAACAGTCCAGCCCGAACTGCCAAGCCATGCCTTCCCTGGACCGGAAACACGCTTCCGAGGACCGGTTTCTGGCATTCCAGCCGTCTTCAGCCCGGCTTGCTTGATTCCAGTGACTGAGTATGCTCAGACGTGAGTCCCTTGCTCACTTGGCCACTGGATTCAAGATAGCCTGGCTGATGAGGATTATGAATCCGAAACCGGTCCCAGGATGCTTGTTTCCGGTCCATGGAAGACATGGCTTGGCAGTTCGGGCTGGACTGTTCCCATGAGGCACAGGGTCAGACTGATTTGCATATGGCCATGTCTGAAATGGGGTGGCTGAGTGGGCTAAAGAATGGTGATGGATTAAACCCAGATCAGTTGACTGGGGGTGAGTGTTTGATTTGCTCAAACGCTCCGTCCATCATACCCTTTTGTATCGCTCTGCCTCAATATTGAGCCCGTGTTAAAATCTACTAATAAGATTTTAGAAAGGCTAAACAATTTACATTTTTCTTTGTATGGTTGTGTTAATATTATTAAAATGTTAATTTTTCCAAAATATTTATATTTATTTCGAACAATACCTCTTTTATTTTCGTCATTTCATTTTAGCAAAATTGATAGAATGGTATACAGGTTGCTTTGGGGCTATCATCGAACCAGGCGAGCTTTAAAATGGTGTTCTTTACCGAGAATAAAGGGTGGTTGCGGGGGCCCCAACTTTCGGTTATATTACTGGCTTATATCTTTAAGACACATGGGTATACTAGTCTTCCCGGATACTATCACTGAAGAACCTGTATACCCGTCAGTTCATGAATTATTGTTAGGGGAAGAAGCACCCCAATGTTTAGTAAAAATCATTGAACCTAGTTACTATAAAAAAAACTAAATTTAAAATTATTATAGCAGCATTTGCAATTTGGTGGCAAATAAGGAAAAAAATAGTTTGCCTGGGTGAAATCCATTATTATTCTCCAGTTTTAAATAATCGTACGTTACCAGTGATTTTTCATGACCAAATTATAAAAAGATGGTATCTTTCTGGAATTCAGCTATTAGGAGACCTATACGAAGACACCCAACTTGCCCCATTCTCGAATCTTCAAATCAAATATGGATTATCTAAGAATGATTTCTTCAAGTATCTTCAGATACAGAGTTTTTAGAATCTAAAGGTCTTCTTGCTCATAGTTCTATGAGCCAAAATACTATTTTAGAATTCAGTAGGAAAGTTAAAAAAATAGGTCTAGTTTATCATACTACTATCAATCAATTTGAAGATGATTTGTCTTTAGTAGAGAGCAAATGGCAAAGGAAACTAGAAATTGAAAATGTTGATACGGGAAGATCTATTGAATTATCAACTAAGATGCTTTTTAATGGCTCGCTCCAAAGTCAGCATTATATGTCAATTTTCGATCTCTATTACTCCCCTGCTAAAATAGCGAAGTGGAAAGTGAGAAATGGAGATAGATGTAATAGATGTGATGAGATGGGTGCTGACTCTATCCACATGTTTTTCAAATGTGAGAAACTTTCCCGTTTTATTACAGATATCGAATTCTTTATAAATAATAGTCTCGGGATTGTTGTTAACGTAACTCCTGAATTAGTTATTTTGGGTCTTCAAACGGATCATCTTGGAATTAGGTCCACTGCTGAAGAAGCGTTTCTGTTTATTTGTATGTCAGTTTTTCGTTCCTGTATCACTTCTCGCTGGATTGATATGGAGCCCCCTGTTTTCATCAATGGCAATTTAAACTGCTCTCCATATATCAACTAGAAACGGCAATGTATAAATCTAAAGGGGTAAAAAAAAGAAAGCAGGGACAAAAAATATGGGATCCGATTTCTAAATGGATCTAATTTGATTTGCTTATTGTATCTGGTGCTATTTGCTCTTGATGAATTGTATGGATACAATGCTTTATTTTGATCTCCAAGTAATTTTGTTATGTATCCTGCTCAATGTATGACTGATTGTTGAAACAAAAGTTAAATAAAATAAAAAAAATAAAAAGGATAGTGTCTGGGTGATTGGATGAGTGCATGGATAGTGCTTGAGTGATTGAATGAGTGCACGTGTAGTGCCTGAGTGATTGGACAAGTGCATGGGAAGTGCCAGATGACTGGATAAGTGCATGGGTAGTCCCTGAGAGAATGCAGGAGTGTATGAATAGTTGACCTGGGCGGTGAACTTTACTCAGTTTGTGGAGTTTGCAGAGTTTTCTGCACTTCTCACTCTGCAGGGCTCACAGAGTGCAGAAAACTCAGCTTTGCGATGTGCAGCAGAGTTTTTTCCCCGCTGTGACCGTGAATGGTAAGCTACATTTTCTATCCGAGCGGCAGCAATACCAGCACAAATTGCAGTTCACACTGCACTCCACCACTTGCGGAACTTCGCATAGTTTTTTTTGTAACTTCTTGGAATTTCGCATAGCAAAACTCTGCGACCTATGCCCAGGATTGATTCATAATACGATTAGTGAATGGTTCAGTGCAAGGATAGTGCGTGAGTGATTGGAAGAGTCCATGGGTAGTCCATAAGTAAATGATTGAGTGCATGAGTAGTGCCTGAGTATTTGGATGAGTGTAATAGTAGCCAGCTTCACTATTCACCGACAGCTGGGATTGTTGGCCCTAGCCAAATATAAAACAGCAACCCTTCCCATGTCACTGTTGTGAGTCTTATCATGTTTCCGAAGGCTTCAACGCGTGTGTCTGTGCCTTTTCCTAGTGACATGATATATAAAATGAAACCTAGAAATAGTAGAATACTTGTGTTTCTGACTGCATACTCTCTACGTTTCTGAAGAAGAAGGTGTATGTATTCCTTTATGCTCATAATACAGGACACATGGGTATTCATAAGTCTATTTAAGGGGTTCAGTGACACCTACATATGTAAGACATGTCTCCCTCTGCCACCGAATGATGGAGCACAACTGAGAATAACTGTGAACCTGTATGGGAAGCTACCAGGATTTTAAGCTAGCATCTTCAGATGTACAGCATGTGTCAGAATAAATGTACAAGTAAACATCTACCTGAATCATGAGAGCACCCAGACCTTTAAACGTGAGTGTACTTACCATTAGAAGCAGACACCTAAATTTATACAACCTACTTCAAATGTACCTTTTTAGAGACTCATACAAAGTAGCCTAATCCCTAATCCGTCTGCCAGGATTGGATGAGTGCATAGGTTGTGCCTCAGAGAAAACATGAGTGCAAAGGGAGATTGAATTAGTGCATTTCTATGTCTATGACAGTGGTCAAATAGTCCTACTTTTATGTTGATGGTTACTGCAATCTGTAGTCCTACTTCTATGTCTATGACCTTTCCTGGTTTTTTGTTTTGAGGATCTGGTCACCCTATCCTTCGGGCACAGTAAGACAAAGCTGCAATGTGTGCTGTGTTGCATTACTCTAGATTAAACTTCAAGTTTCTCGGGCAGCTTCATTATTCAACAACTGCTCAGAATTTTGGGCCTTGCCACGTATGAAACAGCAACCCAGCCCATGCCACTGTTCTAAGTCTCACCATTTTCATTTCTGCACCTCTCTTGCTTCTTTCTGAACATCACTTGCCTCTTTCTGTATCTCTCTTGCTTCTTTCTGGACATCTCTTGCTTCTTTCATCAGTTCTCGTTCTGCACCTTTCCTCCTCTTTCTGCACCTCTTTTGCTTGTTTCTGCACCTCTGTTGCTTGTTTCTGAACCTCTATTGCTTCTTTCTGCACTTATCTTGCTTCGTTCAGTACTGCTCTTTCCTCTTTCATTATTTCTCTTGCCTCTTTCTGCACCTCTCTTGCCTCTTTCCTCACTTCTCTTTCTTCTTTCTGTACCATTCCTCCTCTTTCTGCATGACTCTTGCCTCTTTCTGCCCTTCTCTCTCGTGCCTCTTTCTGCACTTCTCTTGCTTCTTTCTGCACTTTTCTTCCATCATTCTGTACCTCTCCTGCCTTTTTCTGCACCACTCTTGCTTCTTTCTGCACCTCTCTTGCCTCTTTCTAAACCTCTCTAGCCTCTTCCTGCTTTTCTATAGCCTCTTTCTACACTTCTCTTTCTTCTTTCTGTACCATTCTTCCTCTTTCTACACCTCTCTTTCCTCTTTTTGCACCTCACTTGCTTCTTTCTGCATCCCACTCTTTTCTTTCTGTACTTCTCTTGCTTCTTTCTGTACCTTTCTTGCCTCTTTCAGCACTATATAAACATATCTAATAAAAAGACATGCATGGAATTTCAAAGCATGGGTCACTAACTATAGCCAATGTTTAGGCAAAGTCTGTTTAAATGAATTAATGTTTACAGCCAATAAAAGAACTCTGATTTGTCATTTTTAATGCTTCATCTCTCTCTGTCATTGTAGTTCCTTTTCTATGTCTTTGACAGTGGTCAAATAGTCCTACTTTCATGTTGATGGTAACTGCAATCTATAGTCCTACTTCTAAGTCTATGACCTGTCCTGTTTTTTTTGTTTTGAGGATCTGGTCACCCTATCCTTCGAGCACAGTAAGACAAAGCTGCAATTTGCGCTGTATTGCATTCTCTAGATTTATCATAGTGGCCTTGAGTGGCTTAATAAATCTGACTTAGTTTTGTCGCCCTTGCTCCCCCTTGTGTGGTACAAGGGTGACACAACTCAATGATAAATCTGCCCCTTAGTGTTGAAAATTGCTTGTCTGGAAGTAAACCATACACTAAAGGAATGGTAGTGTTGTTAATGCTAGAATTTGAGTGAATGGATGGGAAGTTGATTTAAAAGTGTCATCTATCATAGAAATGTCGCTATTCTCCAGGGTCACTGTGTTATGTACTGTACTAAGTACTAATGTGCATTGTAGAGGGTTCTCATTACCATAGAGTAGAAAAGGTTTGGTAGTAACAGAAACAGTAAGTTCAGGGGGGAGGTTAATGTCAGACTAGATATGAGGAGTTATTCTTTGAGGATTACTTGCCAATTTTTCTTAAATATGGGATCGTGGGCATACTATTGACAATGTGCGCGGGGTGTACTGGGCTGCCTCCTCCCAAACTGAGCTGCAGGTTTCATTGGAGGTTGCTGCATGTGTCTTTATTTGTAGAATAATTACCTTACTTTAATCTACATTTGCATAGGCAAAGTGGTTGTGCTCTGTGGTTCTTTCCACTATGTCACCAAGGGCAACCGCTCTGCCTTTGCAATGGATTGAAACATATTCAGCGTAATTTCAATGACCCCTAGGCTCAGGTAATCTTTATAATAAATATAGCAACCATATTTTATCAGTCTGTTACCATGTTTCGCTTTAATGTAACTTGCTTGTCTTGTGTTTTCCATTTTTAAATGATCTGCAAAAGAAACTGAAAACATTTTATGAGAATGCTGGAGTCTATTGAAACAAAAATGCTAATTTGCACTGTTGAATTTGAGGACATTAAGTAGTGTCAGCTTCTTGCTCTCAATAAGAATATGGTTATTAATGTGCATTATATGTTAAGTTAAAAAGTTGACCGTTTCATTTGTTCCCTATTCTGATATCATCAGGGTTGTTTAGATGCTGTTATTGGATTTTTCCAGGTTTTCAGATCATGTTGTTGCTCAAGTTCCAAGTTTATTTTGTTCTAGTGTTTAGTTTTCCATAACCATTACACTAAAATACATTAATAAAACCTTGTAGACACTTGTTTCTTTATATTGGATCTAAGGTTAGAAATAAATGTAAACATTATTTTCAGCTTTTTAATTATTTCTGAAATGTATGTGTTTTAATCGACTTTTACAAATGTTTACCTTTCTGTTGGTGCTTTTCTTTTGTTACAGATTGATGATTTAAGGGACCTTTTTGGTTTGTACAAACGTTCTATTTCAATGTTTTGTTGCCTGCTTTCACAACCTAAAAAAGAGTCATAAAATATGCTCCCTTGTCACTGTCCAGCACCTTCTCTGAGGTAGCATGGTGTAGTTAGAATAATAAATCTGCCCCCAGCCACTGATCGGCATCTTCCCTGAGGAACCACTTGTCTAAGTAAGAATGTTAGATCTGCCCGCCAGCCACTGTCCAGCACCTTCTCTGAGGAAACACTAGGTGGAGTTAAAATAATGAATTTGCCCTCCAGCCACTGTCCAGCTCCTTCCCTGCGGTAACTATTTGGCAGAGTTAGAAAAGAAGATCTGTCCACTCTGCCACAGATCAGCATTGTCTCTAAGTCAACACTCGAGAGTGTTATAATAATAAACCTGCCTTCAGTAACTCACCAGCACCCTCTAACAGTATACTGCATTTTGTTTATTTCAACGTTGTCTTTGCTGAGGAAAAAAATATCTCTACATTCCAAAAAAGCAAAGTGTTCTTGTATTTTAACCTATAATATTGTCTACTTTGAAAAGGTTCACACATGGTGTGTGTTTTTGAGAATCCACCAAGTTCATTTCTGAAAATGTACAAAACGAAAAACAAAATTCTATTCATATAATATACCTTGGTATGTCTATGCCTAAAAATCATGCAAGTTATATTTACTTTCATGGATAGATGGAAGTGTTTCAAAGTAACTTTCACTCCTCTACACTCCAGTGTGTATGGTCATGTCTGAAGGTAGTGTACTACTGAGTGCAAAATGGTTCTTGTCTGTTTTTCTATGTTTCTTAAAGCTTAACTATAATGTACATTAAAAGAAGTGTTGTAAATGAAGTTTATTTCTTAAGGAAAACATGACTAACGTTATAATTATTTTCCCGCTGAAATTGAACATGCATTTGACCTTCCTGATAGAGTTTTTCCACCATCTTTATTGGGGACAGAGTGTTTGGTCATGTAGAAATTTGCTAAAGTCTCCTCTTGTATATCTACATAGGGTCTGATTACAAGTTTAGCGGTGCAGCGCTGCATCTGCCCTGGCGCAGCACTGCCAAATCTGTGGTCTGGCTGCCTGCCAGATTACTAGTGTTTCTCGTGTATGGCGGGCCTTTTTTTTACTTTCCTATGGTGGTGCCTCAGAAAATAGACACAACAATGGGAAAGCCAAAGAAAAGTTCCACAATTGAGCCCATAGTGTTGTAGAAGACATTTTTGTTGTGCTCTAATGTGTTGCTTTGATATATATTTATTTTTGGAAGCTTTTGTGTAGGGTTGCAATATATAATGATGTTAACAATGATTGCTTCGTGTTGCAGTTTGTTTATGTTGTATTGTGTGGTGGTATGATCTTGAAAATATTTGCATAGGGTTGCAATACATAGCATTGACTTGCAGTGTATTGCATTGTATTGTGTCATATAGTCGACAAATGTGCATTGCAAAAGCACTTTTTACATTTAAAAAATTCCCATTTTATTTGCAATTTTTATCATTAAAAGAAATTGTGCTGTATTGGTTTAAATGGTAAATGTCTGTGTGGTAAAGGTATGTGTGATAATAGTAACTTTAACCTAATCCAATGAACGTTCATGGAAAAGGTATGCACGGTAAAGGGATGCATTGTAACATCTTGCAATCCACAAAAACAGTTAAGCATTGATTTGAAGGCCAATGAAGGAAGAGAGGACAATAGCAAGCTATACACTGAACAAGGTGCAGACTTTATGAACTTTTGGCATTTAGACCTCCAGCCTGGAACATTAAAGAAACCACAAGTTAGAGTCTGCCATACCTAGAAACAGATAGTTCACTGTGCCACAGACCACATGCAATGCCTGGAAATAAGGTAATTAACATTGAAACATATATATTTCTGTGCATAGGGAACTTGTCCAAACAGTTTGGGCTAGATTGTCATTAAAAAAAAAACAAGACTTGTTTGTCCCTCTTCCCTGTCTGTAGTGGCACAGGGATCAGAAAGACAGTGGACTACAATGGAGCACTGAGAACCCACCAACAGGTCTAGTATTGCTTCACTTATATTTTGTTTGCCATAAGTAGAAAATATACTTTTTAATCCAATAGTAGAAACATAGCCTGATTAAATCTAGGCATAGGGATGAGTATAGGGGTAGGGTTGATTCCTCATTTAAAGTGAGAATTTAGCTTACTAGACAACGAACAACCTAGTCTCTCAAAGCCTAATACACAACCAATAGGCAGTACACATTCAAACTAGAGAATTGACAAATGTATGTGGTGTGTTTGGCTTATATAAGTGTGTGGGGTTTCGAAGCAAGGAATTTGTGGTGGATAGATGGGTGTACATAGGTGCAGGTATTGGTCTGCAAGGCTGGATGCACAGGTATTTTTAGGTACATGGAGGGTTAGATCTGTATGGGAAGGGTGATTTCATGTGTCTTTTGATGGATGGATAATAGGTTGTGTGGGTGAAAGAATGGATCAATGGGTGCTTGCATGGTTTGGAGTATCTGAATATGTTAGTGCACAGATCTAAATATAGGTGGGTATTAATGCATGTATGATGCTTGTATGCAACGGTGAATAAAGACTGATCAATGTTATGCATATGGGGATTGATATGTAAGAGTTTGTAGATGGTTGCATTGATGTATTCTGTCAGATGCCTGTACACACTGGTGAGCACTAACCTGATTTCCAGGGCAAGCGGGAGCAATGGTGAGAAGACAGTCCTTCCTCTCCCTTTTGCGTTCAGTGAGGGGAACAGATATTACTCTTCGCCAAGCAGCACACTCATGGGAAGGGGTGTGTGGATAAAATAAGAAAGGAAACAGCCTACTATGATCTGCACTTTGAAATCTGGTGTGAGTAGCCTGATGCTTCAATTAAGGTTTACTTGGACCATGGATCGACCTGTTTGCCACTGGTATCTGTACAATGAAATATAGGAAAGAGTATAAGTAAATGTGTGACACACACCAAGCTCTCTCACCTGATACACATTCAAACAGATATCTATTGATTAGTACACTCACAGTTAGTTGTTGGCTGTATCACCTAATTCACAGGCTGGAGAAAGGAGTTTGGATTACCACTCCTTCACAGTTGATTCCGGGTTTTGCTCCCCTTTAATGCCTCAGCTTTAGTCAGTCATGAGCATTAGTCAGCAGTGATGTGTAAGCTCTCCTCAAGACTCTCATTCAGCCATATATTTTTACCTTTGACACCTTCTACCCACACATGCATACATAGTCATGCATGTTTCCATGTATCTTCAAACTCTCAGTAATATTTTTTTTATATAGGGATGGCTGGAAATGTACTATGCTTGATTCAAAGTGTCAGGGAAACTTTGTGTTCTTAGGGTGTTATTCAAGAGAAGTATTTCTCATTCAAGGAGAGTAGGAAAGGTTCCAAATTTTAGCTTCCACTTAATCTGAATTCTCCACCACAAACAATGTGGAAACTAAGAGATTAATCATGCCCGTGTTCAAAGGTCTACCTTGCAGGAACATTAAAGATAATAGGAAGAGGTACTGTGACCCCCAACGGGTGGCATGCTTCATTATTGGTGCTTCTTCTCGCATAAGTAGAGCACTGCCACCTAGGTGGTCTCAACCGAATCTGGGAGCTCTTACATATATAAATCTCTAGTCTAGACTATGACAGGGGTCCAGTTCAAGCTAAAAATGGTTCTGGAAAACCCTAAATTTCTTTATTCAACAGGGTTCCATAGCATGATCAAAAATAATTCAACATGATGCTCAAGTGGAACTCCAATGGTTCCTGCAGCTCTCATCAGCCAACATGTTTTGGTCAAGTTCCAAACTGATCGATGTGCCACTCTGCCTTCTTCAAGGCTCCTAGGCCTTGCTTTCCCTACCTTTCCTTTTCTAATTTTAGATATGTATGTGCTGAAGAAGTCATGAGGCTCTCCTACCTGAACATTGAAGAAAAACCTAACTAGGTTTCCTCCATTGGCTTGAAGGGAGCAGGGACTTTCCTGTTGCCACACTTATGCCAAGGGAGTAGCTTCACCATTGAAACCCAGAATGCTCTCCTCTGCCGCTTCTGTATTCAGAGTTTGACAGATGGTAGAATCAGTGCAACCTGAGAGTTGTTCATCCACCATATTACAAGTGCCAAACACTATAATACACTTGTAATATAACAGAAGTGACAGCCAACAGTTTTGCGAACAAATATCCCATCTGCCAAACTCCAGATAAGGACTTTGGCTTACTACAGGTGTTGCTCTTCAGCTGAACTTTCTTTGCACTTTTTGCTGTTACATTGTCCACTGAAATTAGATGAAAACTCGTTGACTGATGTCTGTTATTTATCTCTTTGTCATCAAGATTTGGCAGTACAAATTAATTTCAGTTTGCACATTGATTATACACGACTGCAAAGCACAACATTTTTTTTTTAAATAAGAGGTTAGTACGTAGAGATGCAGAGTAGTCATTCTGCCAAACAATTAATGTGCCGTACACTTCTTCATGTTTGCGCTCCAGAAGTTTCAGTTATAGATGAAGCTTATTCTATCCATCCTTGAATGTTGAATGTATCTTTAGCAAATAAACCTTTTGGTCATTGTGAATTGCATTAAATGGTTTCCATGCACTTCTTCAGCAAGACAGACACATGCCTAGTATAAATTGAATGGTTCTAATGAGACTGAAAACATAATTGAAGAATGTGTCAAAATACTATTCTGATATTGATGTATGGAAACTATTTAACAAGGAGCTCCTTAAAGTTTTTGGTAAAGAGCTACCTAAATACTTTTTTAATTTCGCTGCTGAAAGGTATGTAATAATTGGTTCGCTAACAATCCAGACTTCTTGTGAAACAAGCTGAAAGGAAATGGTGAGCTACCTAGTGATGAATAATAGCTCCAGAGCAGATTCCTCTGCAGCCTATTTGTTAATCAAGGACACTTTCCAGCTAGTAGAGAAAGAAGAAAACAGTGACACATTATTGAAGATCAAGTCTTGCTCGCCACATGATTTATCTTTAGCTTCTTATCTTCATACGTGTGCCTCTTCTCTGGCCTTCTCCTCCAATCAATATTATTATTTTTTCATTAGTGACAGAACAGCTTCCAGTTGACTGGAAGAGATTCAATAACAACTCTTAGAAAAGAGTAATTTGCATAGGTTCAATGTTGATAATGAGAAATGAATTACATTGTTACCAGTAATTCACAAAATCGTTGAAAAAGAGGCCACTTTTTGGGAACAAGAATTCTGCCTTGACTTGTGGCACTTAGAGTCTCATTACAAGTCTGGTGGTCCACAGACTGCCAGATTCATAGTGGTGTAGTGGTGGCAGTCCGGCCACCGCAGCACCAGAGGTACGACCACCCTATTACAACTAGGGCAGTCTGCCCTCTAATGCACCGCTGAAACTGCAGGGATCCGAGTTGGCGCAGTGGTCTGGTGGTGGCCTGAGGTGTGGTTAAGAAAATTCATGACGTACATTGGGCACTTAACAGTTACACTGCAAAGAATAAAGACAAATAAATCTGAGCCCTGTGTGGGGCATGATCATTTATGTGTACCCGGGCTGGGGAGGATGCTACAACTGGCAACAAGATAGGGGTTTACATAAACACCTCAAACTGAAGAACGAGAGTGCTCTCCCAGAGAGTTTACCGTGATTCAGCAAACTGCTTATGTGTGCCACCTGTGCCTCAGTAAAAACTCAATGATTCATGTATGTGGAGTAAAAGCACCACTCCGTCCAGTGCAAGGCTTGTGAAGAAAGTGAAGTCTTACAGAAAGTTTGTTTGTTGTCGGCTAGAAATTTCTTGGTAAAGTTGAGACAAGAGATACTGCTCCACAGCCTAACACAGAGACATCATTCATACAGTACGACAATGCTAAGGGCAGTGACAACCAGGTAAGGAAAGTGCAATGAGTCGCAACAGCCAGGTGCAAGAAAACATTGGGCTCATTATGATGGCGGAAGGATCGCCACCACCGGGCCGGCTGTGGTGATCCTCCCGCCATCACAATGTGATTCACCCACAACCAAATTAGGATAGCGCTGGGAATTACATTAGTTCCGCGGCAGACGTAAAGTCTGTCCACCAAGGTCCTGCAAGGTGGTCCTTTTACGCCAACCTTGCGGAACCTGGAACCAGGGCATCATTGCGGCGGTGCCACCTGTCTTTTTGCAGCAGATATCCCGCCACAAAAAGACAGGCGGTGACTGGCTTTGGGGGCCTGTACCCATGGTACCCTCCTACATTTCCATGCACAAGGTGGCAGGCACCACATGGTGCCTAACAACATGATTTAGGGGTGGGGAAGCACACCGTAGTTTATATTCAATGTTAAACCAGTTCTCTTTGTCCAAGTCGCGTGCACACTGGTGACGTGCTCAGTCCGTGTTGCACGTAGATTGCTAAACAACATCTATATGGAACACCTTCAAGCTCCATCCAGTGGCACAGCTTATTTCAAAAGCATATGCAGCCAATTTTTCACTTCTTCACATTTTTCTTAATTTAACGTTTATTTCTGTTCATCATTATTACACTTTCACGGCATTTTTCCAAGTTTCTTATGTAAATGCAGGGCCATCTTCGCTAAGAGGTTCGGATGGCCCTGCATTTACATAAGAAACTTGGAAAAATGCCGTTTCCTGGCATGTGGAAGTAAAGAGTGATGAAAGTGTAATAATGATGAACAGAAATGAACGTGAAATTAAGAAAAATTTGAAGAAGTGAAAAATTGGCTGCATATGCTTTTGAAATAAGCTGTGCCACTGGATGGAGCTTGAAGGTGTTCCATATAGATGTTGTTTACCACATGGTGCCTGCCACGTTGTGCATGGAAATGCACATCGTGGCATTTTCACATTGCCGACGGTGCCAAAGCCAGCAGCACCGTCCGGATTGTAAAAAGGCCAGTGTGGCGGCCGCAAAACAATAACAACAAACCTCCCCCTAATGCTTAATTACTATATAGGTGATTCATCCTATAATAGAAATAACATCTTTGTCCCATGGATATTATTCTTTTCTTACTTTATTTTATCCAAAAACTTTTTGGGTGAGTTATATATATAAATTCATTTATAACAAATTTTAATCATTCCTATACATAAAATCACAGGAGCAACCCCACCATTACAAAGTACAAAATCATCACAAACATAGCCACACCACAATTTACAAACACACCAAAAAAAACAGACATACCTCAATAAAGAAAAAAACAACAAAACATCCAACAAACCATCATTTTAAAGATCACACAATAAATATTTCAAAACATCATAATAGAACAGCAAACAAACAGCACCGAAGCGCGTTTCGGACTGGAGATTAGACCAACACTTCCTTTGTCAGGGAACAGAAGGTACAATCATGAGGTGGTTTGGTCCCATCCAAAGTTTCTCAAACATATATTTACACAGTGGTGTTGGGGGCTCTTGTGTCACAATATATCTATGCAAATAAACATAATCTGTGGACAGCAATGAAAAAAGCAAAAATAAGTATGTATAAAAAATGACCAATACTTATAGGAGCTATAGTGAACATGGATTACACCAGAATACTGAAAGTGAAGTCAAAGCTATCGGCTAAGGAGAATACCAGAGTAAAAGAAGATAACAACACCATTACCAGATTCAGGCAGATATAGAGATTAGAAGCAGACGACCATAACCAAGAAAAATGCACAGAACCACAACCCTGGGTGACAATTTCAGATACTAATCAAGGAAAAAGATAACACAAGATGTCCAGTGTAGTAACAAGCAATTAACATTATAGTCCTACAAAAAAACGACTTAAATTGCACTGACTAGCAGGCAAAAACCAATGACTCAGTCAGAACTCAAGTTGTCTTCAAGATGGTCAGAAGTACAGAGAAATGTATATAATATTTGCTGAAAGAGTAAAACAGGCATATTGAAGGTGGAGAATAAAGGGTTTAGTGTTTTAAATACAAGGAAAATCTCATATAGTTGAGCAGCCCACTCCTGGATAGATTGCATACATAGCACTTGCTATTCTAAATTAAAGCTATATAATTTGAACTACACTTAGACAAGGAGTCTAGAGAAATGCAATCTCGAATTAAATATCAAGTGACAGCCAATTCTAAAAAAAAAAAAAAAGTAAAAAATAATCATGAAAAATGTATAAGGATGAAAGAGGGACTTACCCCGGCTCGATCATAAGCGGCAAGTATGAACAACATGAAGGTCTCACAATACTAAGACATATGGAAGCTGTACATCAATCCCAAGGGGCAAATAAAAAATGGACCCTAGACGACAATGAAAAAAGTAACGGGGTTAAGCACCCAAGATGTAGGCCTGCAGAGATTGATACACGGTCCTCCAAATGTAATATTAATACCAAGAATCTGGTTAGAAAGCAGTGGCGGCTGGTCCATAGGGGCGCCGGGGGCGGCGCCCTTCTAGAATCAAAAGAAAAACTGCTCCCGGCACGGGCAGCAAGAAATGTAAGCAGACGGCAATTTGTCAGTTTACATTTCCGGCCCGTACTTCACAGCCTCAAGTCAAGTGCACTGTGCGCATGCATGAGTCATTCAAGTTGATTCACGCACAGTCAAGGGCACGCACGCAGGCGGGAGCAGCAGAAGTCCAGAATTGGACTCCGACTGTGCATCTGCGAGCGAGGGGCGCTTTTAATTTCAGCACCCAACTCCATTGACATTACACTAGGCATGCTGCGCATGCCTAGTGTAGTACAGGAGCCTGAAGATAGGATCCTGCTCGGGTGGGGACGTGCATTCGCCCCATACCCTGTAAAATGGCAGGATTTCGCCGAGTAGCCGCCCCAAGTCTTATAATTTGCCAGTTTGCCACTTGCCAATCCATGAGAGGGCTCGGAGACGTGATGCGTCGTGGGACCGGCGGAGGAGATGCCTCATCCTGGTAAGTTTTTTTTATTTTTATTTTATTTAATTAATACTTCACCCCCTCCCCCGTCATGCCTGCCGCGACTGTTCCCCCCTCCCCCCACGTACCTCCCTTTCCCCCGTCATGCCTGCCGCCGCGCCGCAACTGCTCCCCCCTCTACATTAATAAAGAGGCATGAACATGTAATGTGCCTGATAGACATTCTCGTCGTGGATCTGGGCTGCATTTGAGCGGTGCCTGATTTTTACGGGGAGTGTTCTGTGGCGTGTTTGCTGAACTGGTTTGCATCCAGTGGTCGGTCGTGTGGGTGTTTCTGTTTTCGGCGGTTCATTAGTCGAATGGTTTGAATTGATTTTGGGTTGCAACTTGTTCGGCTGACTCGTCGTGTGAGAGCTGCTGGGGACGGGGGTGCTCACGCGACTGATTGTTGGATGCGGGACGCGCTGTGGCAGACACGTCACAGAGCACTTTTTGAGGGGGTCGGGTGCTGCTTGGACTTGGACGCAGCTTGGATTTGCGAGGGTGTTTGTTAGGCATATGTTAGTTTGTGCCTCTTTATTAATGTAGATGGTTATTATGAACCTCTCGCCACAGTGCACTGTGACAGAAATTGTACGCCCTACCACTTTCAAATGTCACCAGCCGCCCCTGTTAGAAAGCTGGAGAAGTCTAGTACGTAGAACAGAACTGAAGTTACTTACACAGTGCATTAAACGCGGGAGACCAAGAAGGTTAATGTTAACTGAGAGCCGTTCGATTGGGAGAAGTATCAGGTACATCAATTTGAAAGCTGGGGATAACGAAAAAGAGCCAATAGTAAAATATAATAAAGGAACACAATTACACAGCAGCAAAGATTCTAGGTCTGCTATGTCCCCAGTGGATGTACGTACCTTGTGAATTATTCTGGTGCGTAGTAGCCGGGGGTTTCTGCTTCCCTGGGCATCAATGACTCAACTGCTGCCCATGCATGAATAAATAGGTAGCTTAATAGCGAACACCTGGAGTAGGCAGGCCCATGTACACATCTGGTGCTAGTCTACGAAACCCGCTACGAATAGAAATCGTGGGCCATATTGGGTGTATCTCTAACTTATGTCGGTCATAGAAAAAGCTTATGTGGGCAAAGCACTACGTTGCCTGAAAACAAAGGGCCTTCCAATCCGATGAAAATAGAACGCAGGCCACGGTGCTGTGTACATAAATGGTGCAACACATTCAAACCAGGCAACAGAGGTGGCCTGGAGGGTACTAAAAATAGAAAACGGACAACTCAATGTTACGGACAGATCTGAAGTTAAACCATGGAAACCCCGACCATGTGGGCTAAACAGCACATAGCAAAGAGAGGGAAAGATACCAAGGGCATCTTGGTAAAGAAGTTGTCAGACGATCAACAGGTGGTTAGGACCTATGATCGCTATCATGCAGAAATAAGAGCAAGAATAACCCTAACTGCAAACCAACCCAGTACATAAGGATAAGTGCAATGCGATGTGAGATATTTACTTAGAGGAACCGAGCCAACCCGCAAAGGAAATAACTAGGGGAGGGGAGGAGTGATGAGAATAAGATGATAAAAACTCCCAACTACGACTTTGTCCCCTATCTCGCGGGTAATTACAAAGATGGTCAAAACAAGCACATCAAAGACAGTCGTATGACTCCCCAACCAGTTATTCACTGGGGAAAACTAAACCAATTACAGCAGATCGTTTTGCCACAGGCAGTATTCATTGAGTGCTGTAATTCAGTCTGGAGAGTGTATATCCAGGACACTTCCCTTTTACCTCTCAGGCCATTAATGTTATTATCTTTGGGATTGTGTACTTTTTCTAAAATGATCCATCTGAGATTAGATTCAGGATGTTGCTTCTCCTGCCAATGTTCTACAAGAGAGGCCATTCTTCGTTGATTCTTAATAGCTGATTTATGTTCACTTAACCTTGTTCTAAACTCTCTGCCGGTCTCGCCTACATAGCCTTTATTATAAGAGCACAGGATTAAATAAGTGATGTTAGCAGATCTACAGTTCATCATCTCTTTAAGTTAAAATGTTCTTTTGCCCCATTGGAGTTCAGTGGAAACAATGGCCGTACTGCAGGCATGGCAGTTACCACATTTGTGGTTGCCGCTCACTAGCAGACTGCCCATGATGGATTTGTGGAGGAATTGTCTTGATCCTCAATCTTAGCTTTGACCAATATATCCTGCAGGTTTCTATTTCTGCGGAATGCAAACATCGGTCTTGGCAGAGGATTGGACTGATGTCTGGAGTTGAGGATATGCAATTGGGAACATATCACCTGGCGCAATTTGATATTGAAATTCGAATGGCGCATGACACATATTAATTTGGTGTCCTCTATAGTGTATTTATCCTGGAATAGGGCATCTCTATTGTAGTATTTAGCCCTCTTATAGGCATCCCTCAAAAGCCTGTGAGGGTATCCTTGGTTGAGCAGCTTTTTGCGGAGTTGTTCCGCATGTATCTCAAAGTTTCTTATGCTGGTACAATTTCTACATAGCCTCAAAAACTGACTGAATGGAATACTGTTTTTTTGGCTGCATGGTTGGAAACTTTGGTACTGAAGCAAGGTATTTCTGGCAGTAGGTTTAGTATAGAGGGATACCTCGATAGCCCCCTCCACCACTTGAATCCAGATATCTAAGTATTCAATCTTTTCTTTGCTTGTGTTTGGACTAAATTTGAGATTTGGGTCACACAAATTGAGCGATAAAATCAATTCAGCAAGTTGTTCTTCAGAGATGCTGCATATGAAAAAAATATATTTGATAAACCAATGCCAATGTTGGATATTCTCGGAAAATGGTGCAATCTCATTAAATACAATCCGGGCGTCACACTCCCCCATGTAAATATTGGCAACATTAGGGGCGCAAGCCGCGCCCATGCTTACGCCCTTGATTTGTTTAGAGATGGATTTGTTGAAGTCAAAGTAGTTTTCTTGGTGTACAATACTCAGACAGTCAAGGATAAAAAGCTTGTCATCAGGACTATTATTTTTTTCCAATGAACTTTTAACTGCTTCTAGTGCACCCCTTTGGGGGATTTTAGTATAGAGTGCCTCTATATCCATAGACACCAAAATAACAGAGTGGCATTTAAATGGAAGTCCTTCAATAGTCCTGTTTCCTTTATGTATGCAGGAAGAACAGTAACCATGGGTCTAAGGAACTTGTTCACATACTTTGTCAATGGTTCCGTAATAGACCCAATGGTGGACACTATAGGTCTAAAGGGCGGACGTGTAACACTTTTATGTGTTTTAGGCACCCCATAAAGTACCAGGATGCTTGAAAAAGGTTGGTTAAGGTAATCAAACTCATGTTGGCAAATAGAGCCTCCATCTAGGGCTCCTTGAGTGATGAGCAAGATTTCTTCTTTAATTCTTTTACTGGGATAGGTTTTAACTTTAAGATAGTGCTTGGAGACACTTAACATGGCTTCAATCTGGTCTTTATAATCTGAGCTGTTAAGTGCCACAATACCCCCACACTTATCGCAGGGCTTGATGGTAATGGCCTTATTGGCTGATAGTTCTTTAAGGGCCATATATTCCTCATAGTTAAGGTTATATAGGGGCTTAGGAACAAATGTTGTCATGTTATTGATTTTCGAAGTGACAATCCTTTCTAAAATACCTACTTCCGGTCCTTCTTCATCAAGTGTGGGGGTGAAAGTGGAGTCTGGTCGCAAACCTGACCTACTGACAATTTGGGGAGGACCGTGGTTGTCAAAGAATTTTTTAAGTCGAATTTTCCTAAAGAATGACTGCAGGTCCCGATTAAGCTGGCGGGCGCATCCTTATTGGGCTGGTGGGACTGCCGCACGTCTGGCGGTGGTCCCATCACCATTATGATGGCGGGCGGACTGATGTCTACCCGCCATCATAATGGGCCTGATTTTGAGCAGAACCAGAGAAACATTAGAGGCAGTGATATCTAGATGTACAGAGAATACAATTATGCTTACCAGAACCAGAGTAAAGAGACCCAGCTGACCATAGCATGAGGCACCACAACCCAAGCAGAAGCTGGTGAATCACATTGGGCTGACTGAAAGGCCGTGGGCACAGTTAGAATAGTGAACCTTTTCAATGGCCAATGAGAAGAGAGAAAAATATGGGGCTGCTGCCATCTTAAAACCTCCACCTCCCTTCAATGCCACCAAAAGCAGAACATTGGTGACCCATGGGCTGCCTGGATCAAATCCTTCGCTAATTTCATTGATGCACTGTTAGAAGCAAATGTCAAAGTGATCATTAAATATCTTTAGAATTTGGCAGGTGAAGGAGTAAATTAATTGATAAAGAAAATACTACACATGATGAGCTGACATATTGTCAAATTAATGAGGCATTAAACACCAACTTTAATCATTGCCAAATGTCGACTATGAAAGGTGAATTTTCAGTCAAGAAAGCAGAAAGTGGGTGAAACGTTAGATGAGCTTGTAGAAAGACTTGATTCGCTCATCAAGTACTGCAGGTTCAATGAGTTCAACAATGAAGAGGCCATGCATCTCAGAGTATGTTTGTTTGAATCTTTATTCGATTTATAATCAAATCCTAAAAAGAGCAGTAATAAAGGAATCATAATTTCATAGATTTAAAACATTTAATGAAATATAAAATATACATTATTTATCTAAAAACATACTTATTTACACATTCAAAAAACAAATCAAAAGATGTAAGTTAACAAAGCAACAATTCAGAATGAATAAATAAACTCGTATGTCCATCTCACTTTTATTAAATTCTACTAGAATATCCAAGGATCCCAATGATTTCAACCTGTAACTTTTTGATTGCACAAAGACAATGTAAAAAATTCTCAAAGACCTCCATTAATTTTCTCAAAATGAAAATCTTCTAAGTAGGATAAAGTGTCTGTGAAGGGCCTTTTCGATGTAATCAAGAATAGCACATTTGTGTAGAGTTTAGAGATTTTTCCAAAAGCTAAGTGCCACCACATGATAAATAATGCCTTGAGATAAAGAAGGAGGCGCGGTGCCAATGACCTAATATCGCTATAAAATCTGTAAAACAATAAAAAATGTGCAGTTGTTTGTCTTGCATGTCCATTACACGGGCACCTAGGTAAATCATGGTGCTATGCTATTTGACTTGGGAAAAATCACTAAATGGTGGATGATCTCTATGAGAAGTCTTTTCAGCAAAAGTCTGTCGTAAGTATTCTTCACCTGGATCAAACAACCCTGTATTCCCACTTGAGTATCTAGCCATTGTAACTTTCTTTATCTCTTCTAGTTCCCTAAGGACTGCCCTGAACTTAACACCCTGTTTTGACCAGATACGGTACCATTTTGTTAGCGTATTAAGGTCAATCGAATCCTCCATAAACTCTTGTCCCAGTTCTCTATGAGCAATAAATGTTGGAGTTCATCAAGGCACCGACAATAGCCTACATATATAATGGATTTCTTGCACCAATAGAAGTTTAGTAATTTCTCCACTCCGTACTGGGTATCCATAAAGAGCCACTGGGAGACATTTAGAACAATAGAGTTTAGTAATTTCTCTCAAAGGTTTATTTCCAACCTTTTTAGCAAAGCTGGAGATGTCCGAAATGTTCTTATGAATTTTAATTTGGCTGATTTCAATTAAGTTTTACATCTCTACTCTACATATGCAACTGAAAGCCAATTGCCATCCTGGATATCAATACTGCATCTTCTGCATAAAGTGGAATCAGGGTGCCCAGGAGGCCCACCTTAGGGGCGTGTGCTTTGTATTTTGCAAAATACTATCCACACCATTTAAATGCAATGAAAATAAGAATGCTGCGAGTGCGCACCCCTGCCTAATCCCCGGATCACCTGAAAACCACTTGTTCTTTCTCTCGTTTTCCTGTAGTGCACACAGGCAGTAGGAAGGCATATAGCTGGGAGAGATGGCTTACAATATTGATTGGAGTGCCCATATCTATAAGCACCTGCCATAACTTTGAATGATTCACCAAGTCAAAGGTGCTCGACAAGTTGACAAAACATAAATGAACAGGACATTCCCTGACCTTAGGTTACTTTCTGACAATAAGGTGTGCATTGATATCCTCTTCTATAATCCCTATTTCCTTCCACAACCCACATTAGGAATCTGTTATTATATTCTTTTTTCTGGGCGAAGGGGTTTCAGCCTTGCCAAAATCACCTTCCCCATGACTTTCATGGTGAAGTCCAGGAGGGACATAGGGTGATTGCACCTAGCAACGCCCCATCATCTTTTTTAAATAATGGGACAACCACGCTTTCATTCTATGGTTTTGAGAAATAGCCATGAGCTGCTGCATTAAAAATATGGGTCAATATGGGGTGCTCATAGGGAAGGATGGGTCTTTTAGATATCCACAGGGACCCCAACATGCCCTTGCGCCTTTCCTTGGCACTCACTTGTAAAGCTTCACTGATCTCCTCCAGTGTTACTACTTCCACAGGGCCAGGCTTAATTATGTTTGGGCAACTCACCGACTCACCAATTGCTAGACTGTCTGGGTTTAAAAATACTTCCAAAGTGCGTAATCCAGCTATCAGGCAAAACTGACGAGTCCATTGTACGGTTAGTACTCTCTTTAAGAAAATGGGAATTTAGAGTTTTCCAGAAGAGAATGTTATTTCCAGATCCAGCTGCCTGTTTGAATTCTGCACGGCCTGCTCCAGTAATTTCTTTTTTCTTCTGTCTAACGTAGTCCTATAATTCTTCTTTAATTTCTTTATTTTCACCCCATCACTAGGTGATTCTTGTATGGCCCTTCGAAGGGCCTGATTAGCTAGGGTCCAATCATCAATCAAAACACCCTTGTGCAGAACTTTTATTTCCCCCCACTTTTAACTGGTCTATGTAAATTTGATACTAATGCCAATTCTATAAGGTGAAATGCATCAACGAACTTATCGTTGTCCATCACCCATTCCAAGTAAAAAAGGTGTTCCATTGCACTTTAATGATAGCCTTAAATATTTTGGGCTGGTTTGCCCCAGCCCATTTAAGGGAGAAACAATTGGTCCTTGAAATATTCATTAAGGCACAACTTTCATTTTCTTACTATTTTGTGGAGGACAATATTCATGTGCCTCAGAGTAATAGATGATTGTCTCTCCAATTCCTTCAGATGATGAATGCTGAAAGAGACAGGCAGTTTGGAGTGAGCACTTATGGCTGCTAGAGAGGAAGTAAGGGCTGAAAGACAAGCTGCCTACATAGCGGCCTGAACTGACCAAAATGAATCAGCTTTGAGTGGGAAAAGTAAGCAAAAACACAAGGCCACAAAGTGATGTTTCCTATGAGAAAGAAGTTGTGTTTTCAATGTAGATTTTACTTTCCACATGAACATACATTTTTCAGCCATTGTACGGATATGCAAAAGCTGTGGGAAAGAGAACCATTTTTTTTACAGTTTGCAAAGAGAAGGAAAGATCAAAAATAGGACGTTTAAACTACTCCATACACAATATGCAACAGTAATTAACATCTTTTTTTCCTTGATGCCTGTTTCTGAACTTTCTAAGGAGGATGATGTTAGCATAGAAATCCTTATGTTAATGCCATATTTAAAAATAAGCCCATACCCACACTTTTTTGCACAACTTTCATTTTCCATATTATGATGATTTTCACGGCCCCTCTAAAATAAACTTTAAGATTGAATGAGTCCTCCTCATCTTCACAAAAACAATAAACAGAAAAACAAAGGAAAATGAACTTAGGAAATACAGATGACCCTTTACAATCCCTTAGTATCTTTCTTGTATGTGTATTTATTCTCAGTCCTCTTGAGAAACTGTGAGCAATCCTTTTTAGGTTTAATCTTGCACATTTTGTAACATTTTTAAAGAAAATACGCTACCACTTACAAATTCAGTGCAAACCCAGAGGAAGGTGCTAGGGACCAATGTATGCTATGGTGCAGCAATGTTAATAAAAGAGGAGCTTTGACTGTAACACGACCCTGATCTGAATGAACTGGCTGTGCTTTTAGAAAGAAAATAGAACTTTCTTTGGCTTGTGTAGGGGAGAACTGCAAAGATGAACAGAGTGATAATGCAAGTGAAGACCATTGTTGTAAGTTGAAAAGAGAGTAGAAAGAGTACAGAGTACAATGTGTTCAGGTGTTAATGCTATCAAAATGGTAACATGGGTCGCATTGCAAATGTTAAAGATTGTCCTGCAGCTTAAGCAATATGTGAAAATTGTGAGAAAAGGTTAATGTTGTAAAATATTACAGACATTATGTTCAGGTGGTGAATTTGCTAAGATATTTTTAGCAAAGCGACACTAAGAATCCAGATGCTAGGCCTTAAACGTATGGAGAACTACCCATGAAACCTAAGGGATATTTTGACACCAAAGTAGAATTTAGATTCAGGAACGAGAAAGGAAAAGTTTATGTTCCTGTGGTGGGTGACAGTGTTCTTAGCCCACTTCACCAAAACGTTTGGGTATCACAACATATATCAATGCCAATGGTGTTGCTCCTGTTCAGTTGAATTGTGCGAAATAACATTTTGAAAAATGTGTCAACGAGTTTCCTCAAGCATTTATCAGAGAAGTGGGATGATTAAAAGGTTATGTGCACTGAATACTGGTGGGGAGACATGCAATTAGCAAATTAAGAAGTATCCCGATAAACACTGATGACAGCTGGAGGGGACTGAATGATAAGCATCAATATCTGCAGGTCTAGGACTAGTGGTGATATTGAATTCTATACTGATCGGAGAGACCTGAGTAATGTGAGTGGAGGAGGGCAATTTTCTATACCTAACATTGGTCAACATGTTTAGTAGAGTGAAATGCATTGGACATTAGATCTCATTTCACCTTACCATTAATTAAGGTTGCATTAGGGGGTTAAATGTTTACCCTCTTTAATTACAACCTTTGGAGCATATAGACTTACGTGCATGCCCTTTGATCTGTGTTCCACTGCATTAGCATTTCAACAAGTTATGTCCCGTTGTTTGATGGTACAATAGGTATAATGTTCTTTCACAATGGCGATTCTAGGCTTTGAATAAAGCAGAAAAGTGATTTTTTAACGTGTCAGGGGTCACAAAAGTGCTAATTTTTAATTTAAGAGCTGAAAAGTGTAATTTTGATAGGGGGAAAATTAATTATGTTGGACATTTTTTTAATTAAAATGGGGGTGCAACACAAAGATATTCTGGTTCATACCATAGATAAGGTGGGAAGTCCAGGGAGTAAAGAGAAGGTTACAGCTTGTCTATGCCAAGTTAATTGAAGATTTCTTTCACAAGACAGTGGTTTCCACAACAAGGGAGCAGAATATGTAAACATAAAGATAAATAAGTGTCCCAATAATGCATCAGAACTTGCAACAGGAGAACATGGCGGCTGCTAGCTGAGCAGCCGCTTGCATCTGGAGGCTCCCGCATCCGTGCTCAATAAGGGGGCGATTTTAGGACCTGCTACCAGCTGCTTTCCCCTCACAAATATGTCCTGAAGTACCCCGGCAAAATTCGCTCACCCTTTGACTTTTTTTTAAGTGCCCTGGTGTGCCTTGTGGTTATGATTTGTCACGGGAGATGTGTTTTGGAGCTCAGGTGTGAGGTATCTCCAGCCCCTGGTCTCTCGTCGTGCTGGGTGATCGCCACCCTGTAGCTACGGAGGGGCCGCAGAGCAGATGCTCAAGGGCTCCTCCGGGTCGATACCGACAGCGGCATCACTGGGCAAGCTTCCTGCATCCTGGAGAGGACTGCCTTCACAGAGAAGACTGGCAACCATCAGGCTCCTGGGCACAACGAGCCCCTGTCATCTCTTTTGAAGCCGCAGCTAAAATTGGTACAGGTACTGGGGGCCCAGGCTGTGGGGGGCACTTAAGAACCGTGCCCGAAATAAAAGCACAAAGAGAAGTAAAAAAACGTGGCGGGACGGCGCAGGGGCCGGCAAGAGCAAACACTGAGGAGAGGAATACTAAGCTGCCCCCTGAGGAGAAACTTGTTCTAAGGAATAGTGGGAAGGATTGAGGTCAGGGGAAAGGCAGCACTAACCAGCCGTGCCTCCGGAAAGAAGTTGCTCATTTTTTCAGCGCTGCGTGCGAGGTTAAAGGCAGGAGTATAAAGGCAGGCAGAGTGAAAAGCAATCCGCTTAATTTAAAAGTTAAGATCACCCCCTGTTCGTGGTCATACTTTAAAGTACAACCCCTTATGTTAGATGTTGTGAAACAAGGGGAGGCCCTTAGAAAGAGTTTGGCAGGCCAGTTGGACATAAGGTTCAACTTGGAGGAAATGAAGCCTGCAGGAAGCCCCCCTCTATGTCATCAACCTTATCAGCAACTCCTGGTGTTGTTTTGGATAAAGGAAAGTAGTTTGCAAGAGGGGAAGCTTTGGCTGGCCAAAGTACGGCAGCCAGCTGTAGCGTAGAGGTTGATAAACTCCCTGAAGATTGCGAAAGTAGGGGACCCTCTTGAAGGTCTTTTTTCCACCCTCTCAACAGACATTAAGAAGGGGTTCTCAGTCTCCGAGGCCAATAAAGGTGAGATTAGGGTGTTCTGTGAGTCGCTTGAGAAGAAAATTGACCTCCTAAATTCAAGAACACTCATTCTGGAGAACACAGTGGGAGATCTAAGAGATGACATGGGAGCAGCAAGAGCCGATATAACATCTCTTAAGAGGGAGGAGGTGGTTCTACATGTAAGGCTCGAGATATTAGAGAATTACTCTCGGAAAAACAACATGAGTATTTTGAATGTTTTGGAGGGGAAAGAAGGGGAAGAGCTAAAGTCCTTCATAGTGTCACTCTTAAAAGAATCATTGCAGATTGAGGAATTGGAAGAGGACTTGGTAAAAAGACATCCAAAGGGTTCATAGAGACCCTTTCAGGATACACCCGGACAGGACAAAACCTAGGAAGATCCTCATGAACTTTCTCACCTACTCTTCAAAGATAAAAATACTCAATATGGCCCTAAAAATAAAACCATTTAGAGCTAGCGACTTTTCATATGAAATCCATTCTGACGTTTCCCGTGTCACCCTGAATAGGTAGTGGGAGTTGAGCAGGAAGCTGGATGAGATTAGTAAGCTTGGTGCGGTTGCCCAGCTCAAATATCCTGCAACTCTAAAAATTATGCACAACAAAATGCATAATATTAGATCAGTGCAAGAGACTGATGAGTTATTAGACAGTCTCAGAAAGTCGTAAAGGTAGCTGATGGCTGAGTAGCTATACATGACATCTTCAGTTGGGATCTGGGACTCTTAGGCGTGATTCTTGCTATTAGGGTTTGCCTACCTTCAACCATTTGTATGAGGTATTAGATAGGAAATCAAAGCATATGTACCCACAGTGAGACACATGGGGACACTTACTTAAGGGTAGTTGATGACAGGGTCCTAGTTTTTTACTCTCTTTCCTTTTCGCCTCCTTTTCAATTTTGTATAGGTTCATAAGGGGACAAGACTAGTTGCCATGGGAGGCAACAACTGGACTACATCTGTCCAAATAAATAGTGGAAGGTTTCTCCAGGGAGGGTCTGGTTGAGAGGGGAGAAGGTGGGCGGTGTGGGTAGCACGGGGTGGTGAGCATAGGGGTACAAAATATAAAATGTACTCATTCACTTTACTATTTGGTCCAATTAGCCTAGTTTTATCACAATTGGTCTGGTATTGTCTTCTTCTGAGTTTAAGTCGACTTATATCTTTCCTCTCACAGCGTACTTGGTGTGGTCCTGTGTGGATTGTGTGCCGTCTGGAGACTTGGGTTGCCCTTTATCCCTCATTCCAGAGGGATACCGCTACTCCCGCAACCTCTCGCCGCGGGTTGAAGCGAGGGGCTGTCTGTTCCATTCCTGTGGCGGACCACGGGGGAGAGGAGGAGCATTATTGACCAGCTACAAGGGCGGTGCGAGACAGGGACTCGCGTGTCCAGGAGTCCCTGCAAAGCCCCAGAGATCTTGGCCGCGCCCCCTTGAAACCACGCCCCCCGCCCGAAACGCTACTTAATTGTACGTCAATCGCGTAGCGGAACGCGAGCGGGACGCCCAGCGAAGCCCGGGCAAAGGGCGGGCAGTCTGTGGCAGTCAGGGGCTGTCTAAGGCTGGGCTGGGCCACCCCTTTGACAGTGATATCTGATACTCCAGGCACGGTGGACAAATTAACACTAGTAAGGGTATTGCTCTTTCTTTGTAGGTTGTGCTAATGTCTACCCGCTCGGGGAAGATCTTGAGGGGAGGGGGCGAGGTGGGACCTAGTAGTGTCATTGGTACTATGGACCAATTTATCACACGGGTTGCAGCTGTCATTGAGAAGGAGATTGTAATGACGGAGCGGCGTCTTTCGCAGGAACACCCCGTCTAAAAGATCATCCCTGGGTCTCTTAGCTCAGGCAGTGTCACCTGTATGCAACCCTGCTCCCCTTCTAGCCACACCTCATGCGCTTGATGAACCGCGGGTTGCATCTCTGAGGGCCAGTATTGATAGATTGGAGAGCCTGGCTGCATCATCTATACCTACTTCTGAGGATGGTGGCAATACAGGCTTGTTTCCTATTGTGTCTTGTGCATCCATAGCAGGCCCTGCCGATCCCCCTCCCACAGTGGAAAACCCAACACACTGGGCATTCCGCTGATGGTTCCTAGGGTTCCATTAATTACTAAAAGGAAAAGGATTGCCAGCCCGCGCAAAGGAAGTTCCCTGAAACTGTTTAAGAAACCAAGGAAACAGGTGGTCAAGGGCATAGGCACCAAAATGGGCGAGGGCCCGGGTACAATAAATTCCTCTTCTCCTCTCGAGGGAAGTAGTCCTATCTTAGAAAAAGTAGGTGCAGTTCCCTTCTCTTTCCATCAGCCACCAGCCTTTTGTGTCCCTGTTACCATTGCACAAATTGAAGAGTTGTTGAAAACATTGCTGTCCCCGATAGCTGACCGAGTAATAGGGCTGGGTGATAGGCTAGATAGGTTTGAACAATCAACCCTAGATAGCTTTTTCTCGTTGAAAGCACTCATTCAACTGCACTCTAGACTAAGGGAGGAGGGACAAGGAGGGCACACAGAAATTAGGAAAACTACGGAACCCCAGCAGACGTTGCCAGATGTATCCACTGCGGCTATTTTGGTAACTCCACAGTTGACTGACAATGTCCCCTTAGTGCCCCTTGTGGCTACTTCTGTGAACATTGGTCAAAAATTGCAAGCCCTTTCAGGTATCCCCAAGCCCCCCAAAGCCCCGGGCACGAAGACGGGACGGGTTGAGTTGTCGGAGTGGTCCTGTTAAACCCAAGGGAACATCAAAGGGGATGGGCAAAGGTAAAGAAATTAGTCAAGCTTGTCCAGCCAAAACCACGAATACTTGCCCTGCTCCTACCCATCCTCAAACACTATTACCTAAAGCTGTCCCAAAAGGTTTACCACCCAAAGCTGCTCCAATATCCCCACCTGTGAACTTGCCCCCTGATTGTCATCCGTATGTTGCCGTCCTCACAAGTGTACCCACCCTGAAGGTTGATCAAAATGAATCCCCTCAAGCCCTAAAAAACAAAACTCTGCACTGCCTCGAGTCCAACAGACCCCTTCCTAGGGGCCTTGATGGAACAATTCTAGGAGTTAGAAGGGTGGGATGGGTGGGTTATGGTCATAAGCATCTGGAAGGAGACTGTGTGGTGGTTAATTTTAGGGATAGCAGGGTAGCACAAACCATTTGTAATTATAAACCGAATTCCGGGGGTCCAGGAATAGGCATAGTGGACCTAACCTCTTTTTACCCAAGATCAGTCACTACCCCGATTCGCCGAGAACTCGGCATGGCCTGGAGCAATAGCTCTGCCCATTCTGAGTTCTCTGCAAATCCACAATTTTACCCTCAGGCAGTCTGGCCTTCGCCTGGTTGGAGACCACCGGGATATTGAACAGACGTCACTGTTGGGGAGATCCTCGGGTTCTGCAATTCAGGTGATGTCAAAGAGCAGAGTGGGCTGACTAGAGACGACGGTATACTCCCCCTCACTACAGTAGTCCCCACTCCTATACAGGAGATTAATCAGCTCCCCGGGAGGCAAGGTGGGGTTGGCAGCTTAATGACTCAGGACCTGATGGAGGGTGGAGGAGGCCCAGACTCTGACGGTGATCCAGCTGTGACGGATCCGGTTCTTAGGATTTTCAGCTGGAACATCGCAGGAATCGATAGGAAGATAGGTTTGCCTGACTGGAATGCCCTTGTTGAGGGCTATTCCATCTGTATATTCCAGGAGACGTGTGGTAGGGAGCCCTGTCATGAGGTGGGATATTCATCCCACTTTGTTCCAGCTGTCCCCCCTTTGTCAGGGAGGGGACGCCCTTCGGGTGATCTCCTCATCTGGGTTGCAGTCTCTCTAGACTGCAGGGTGCAGGAGCACCCCACAAACTCACCCGATCTCCTCAACATCACACTAAAGGATTCTCGGAGATGTTTGCTCCTAGACATCTTCAATATCTATGCTAGAGGTACTAGGGGAGGCGCACAATCGCCCACCATTGCTCTCTTGGAAGATCTCCTTAGGCAACGGTCCAAAAAAAAAAGATTGTGTACTTTGGTGGCGGGTGACCTAAATTGTACGTTTGAGCCCCTAGGCCATGATGATATGCTAGGCACAGCAGAGGAGGACTCGAGAAAGGGGATTCCGGCCCTGGCATTGCCCCCCATTAAAAGGTGTTCACAAGTGGCGTTGCAGATCAATGCACTTAATATGGAATTTGATCTGAGGGCGGTTAACGGGAGGACCAAATCCGACTTAATTGGTGCACATACTTATAATAGGCCCAATCATACGTTTAGAATAGATTACATTCTTCTGGATGTATGCTTATGGAGCACCTTGAGTGACATGGAGATTATTCAGACCATTGAGAGTGACCACAATCTTCTCTCTCTAGTCTTATCTCCTGAGTGGCTCAAGGGCAAGGCTGGGTCACAATCACCGTCGGCACCCAACTCTCAGATGGTCAGCATATCTAATTGTGGGAGACGTCTGAAGTGGGCCAAGCTCGTTTTATCTGTTGAGAAAGTTGCAGCCATAGGGACATTGCTGGCTGCAGCCCTGAGCAATCTGGGTTCACTGTCTCATGCTCCTGAGGAGGCCATGCAGATTTTCTGTGACCTAATTAGGGCCCTAAGCAAGCTCTTCATTTCCCCTAGTAGTCTCTCTGGTGCGACTAACAGGGCTAAACCCATGAACAGTCAGGGATGGTTTACGACAAAATGTAGGACCATGAAAAAAGCTCTGATAGGGGCAGTCAAATCTAAGTCGCAACTAGCAATTAGGACAGCAAGGAAGGACTACTCCCTCACCTTAAGGGCAGCGGAAAAGGAGTGGGAGGAGAAGTTTTGGGAAGACCTTTTGGTAGCAAGTAAGGGGAAAGGATGCAAGGGGTTTCTGGAGTTTGGTCAGAACTAGGAATAGGCCAGATATATCGCTGGTCACGTGTAATATCCCCGCTCAGAACTGGTACAACCACTTCGAGGCCCTGTACTCTCGTCCCGAAGGGGACCTTAGTGAGTCCTTTACCTTGGGGGATGACGTAAATGTTGGTGTCCTAGATGATTTTACCGTAAGAGAGGTGGAGGCCGTAATTAAGTCCCAGGTTCCATTAAAAGCAGCAGGGCCGGATGGGATACCAGGCGACTTGCTACAAGCCTACCCCAAGGAATGGGGGCATCTGGTCGTTACGCTACTAAATGCAATCATGGGGGGCGCACCAGTGCCTGATTCCTGGAAAGGAGCAGAGGTTGTCCCGATATTCAAAAAGGGATGTCGGGACAACCCTGCTAATTATAGGCCCATCAGTCTCATTGACTCTTCCCAAAAGGTGGTCGGGAAGGTGATTTTGGGGAGGATCCTTCAATGGGCTGATGACAATAAGATACTGTCTGACTTTCAGGTGGGATTCCGTTCAGGTACTGGGACGATCGAACAGGCCTTTAGGTTGATGCTCCTGTATTGGAAGGTGGTGGTGCTGGGAAAGGGCAGTCTTTATATGGCCTTCATTGACCTGAAGACTGCCTTTGACCTAGTACCTAGGGAAGAACTATGGAGGGTCCTGCAGGGGTTGGGGTTGCCCCCCTATATCCTGTCGCTCTTGATTAAACTGCATAAAGACAACTATGCACAGGTGCGGTGGGGCACGAATGGGGAAAAAAACAATAGGATTCCGGTGAGCAGGGGTGTCCACCAGGGATGTGTGTTAGCTCCCACACTATTCTCCCTGTATGTGAATGGTGTGGTAGAGTACCTGCTTAAAGAACCAGCAGATGCTCCGTCCCTGGCGGGCATTCGGATCCCCACCTTGCTCTTTGCCGATGACACCCTTCTAATCGCAAAGACACCCCAGGGTCTCCAAAAGCTCCCCAACCGTTTCCAGGAGTTCTGCTCTCACAGGGGCTTGACGATCCATGTAGATAAGACCAAATAACTGATCATGAACCCTCCCAAAAAAACAGGGCGCCCCCCGGTTCTGAATACTGTCCCTCTGGAGAGGGTCTGTGAGTTTGATTATTTGGGGATCCGGCTTAGCAATTCCATGAGTTGGACCCCACACATCCATATGATGCTGCTCAGCCACAAAAGGGTGGCTGGCGTTCTACTCAGGGAACATCGTTCATCTTCTAAACTTTGTATTTCCCCGGTGATAGACATTTACAAAGCTAGAGGGGTTACTGCCACCCTGTATGGGGTGGAGTTGTGGGGCACCTCTAACCTTGATGTATTAGCTAAGGCGGAAAGTAAATTCCTGAAAGAACTTTTGGCGCTACCATTGAGCACACCCACAGTTCCGGTGCTTCTTGACTTGGGCTGCAGACCAATTGCGGATCAGGCACGACTCCGGCCCTTGCTCCTGTGGGCTCGCTTGTGGAGGGTTCCGGAGCTAGCCTCATATGCAGCAGGTCTGTCTGAGGTGATTGCAATGGAGGGATGGCACCGAATAAAATGGCTAAGGGACGTCAAGAGTCTACTGGGGGAACTGGGAGTGGATGATTCTTGGGCTACTCGCTCTGCCCCTCCCAAGGCCACCCTGAAGAAACTATACTGGGACTGGGTATCTTCCAAACGTATTGGTAACCCACGACACTGCAATTTGACCGCTGCATTCCGAAAAAAATCAAAGATGTGGTGGCATATGAGCCTTACCTGGACCTTATCTCTATTCCAATGGACAGGGCTCTCTACTTCAAGTTCAGAGTGGGCATCTTACCTCTAGGCAACCTGGTGTCCAGGTGGAAATCATCTTCCCAGACCTCGCCTTTCTGTGCTTTGTGTTTGACACGGGTGGAAACGGTGGCGCATATTCTTTTTGAATGCCCGGACTATTGTGCACCAAGGAGGCGATGGCTTACACCATTGTGCAGACTTTTAGGTACACGTCGGTACCTGGTGGCCCTCCGTATTTTACTGACTGATACATCCCCCCCCCCTATTGTCTGTGGTGTTTCAAAATTTTTTAAATGGTGCTGGTTGATTCGTTTTAAAAGGCTTTCTATTTCAATTTAATTCTTTCTTAAGTATTTATTGTAACAGTCGGACTGTTTTATCCTTTTTAAATTCAAATGTAATTTATTCTTGGCATTGGAAACATATTTTTTACTAATGTATGTACTGCTTTTAAGATATTTATGTATCAAAATAAAGCATATCAACCAACCAACCTATCTTTAAACCTCCATGAGAACAATTCAGCTTCTGTCCTGGAACGTTAATGACCTGCAGGTGAAAGCTAGAAGGGCAAAAATATTGCAGTACATGAAACATTCTCCCACACAGGTCATTATCCTCCAAGAAACCCATCTTGTGAAAGAGGAGATGACTGGGATATTTAAAAATGTAAAGTGGGTGGAATACATGATCTGCTCTAATCAGACCGCTAATATCAGGTGTGTTTCTACCTTAATTAAAAAAACAAGCAAATGCCCGCATCCTAGACTGTATGGTTGATCCTAGCAGTAGGTGGGTTATTGTGAAGCTGACCAGCTTAGTCACTTTGCTAACTTTGGTGGGCTATTATGGTCCCAACCAGGATGACCGCTCTGTTCTAAAGACCATTTTTTCAAATCTTTTGGATTATCCAGACCCAGTTATTATGCCCGGGGATTTTAACATCGTTCTGGAAACTAAACTAGATAAGTCACCTAGCATTAGAGCTAATGTGCCTTTTAGGTCCCGGATATACCTCCAAGCTATGATGGCACAGACTGGTCTCAGTGACATTTGGAGGCACAGATCAGGTATTCAGCCAGGGGTCTCATATTATAACAGTACATATGGCCAAAAATCGAGAATCGTTAATATCCTGGTCAGCTACAATCTGAAAGGTACAGTTAAGGATATTGGTTATCTGACTCCGCATCTGTCCGACCATTCAGGGGTCTGGATGGATTTGGCTCTAGCCGAAGGTGAACATCTTAGAGTTTGGATATTTTATCAGACTTTGCTTCTTGATGAAGCTTAGATAAAGTATTTATCTCAGGAGACCGAATCGTTTTTTAACAGGAATCTGGGCTCAGTTGGGATTTTGGTGGGCTGGGACTCCCTAAAGGCCTTTTTCAGGGGTTTGATCATGAACAGGGTATGGCAGAGATGAAGACACTAGAGTTGAGCCTAAATAGAGAGGCTGACCCTGAGAAGCACCAGGAAAATCTTGTGAAACTTAGTAAACTAAATGATCAGTTGGATAACATCATTCAGACTAGGGTCCCTAGCAGGTGGAAGGTTAGCAAGCTTGCTCATTTTGAGTATGGAGAAGGTGCAGGTAATCTTCTGGCGTGGAAGGCCAAGACCGATAGGATGCAAAATCTGATTAAAAAAATTGATGGTCCAGACAGCGCGAAAGTACTGTCTTCAGATGAAGAGATTGGGGGTGTTTTTTTTGCTTTTTTCAGGAGTTGTATCGAGAGGATAGCATGGTTGATAAAACCACAGCAATGGAGTGGCTGCGGAGTTCCTAGCTCACCCCTTTGAGTTTGTTCCAGCAGGAAGACCTTAGATTAGGACATAGCTCAGGAAGAGGTGAGGAGGGCCATCTTTGCTGGTAAAGCAGGGAAAGCTGCAGGGCCCTACAGGCTTCCTGCAGAACTTTATAGATCCTTGGGCGAGGTGATAATTCCCACCCTGATGCTGCTCTTCATTGAGATTTTATCTGTGGGCATAAGGCTCCTAGGTTCATGGGGATAAGCTACTATTACTCTGATCTTGAAACCAGGTAAGAACCCAGCGAGTTGTGGAACCTACAGACCCATCTCGCTGTTGAATGCAGACTATAACATCTTTGCCAGGATCCTGGTGGATAGGCTGGGTTTAGTAATGGGAGGCATACTTCACCCTGATCAAAAAGGCTTTGTTAAGAAAAGGAATTTAGTGGACCTCACCTAAGATTTGGTGGGTGCAATTGATTTAGCCACTACCTTTTCACTTCCCCTCGCAGCCATGACTTTGGATGCCACTAAGGCTTTTGACAGGGTCAGCTGGGCACACCTCTTGGTAGTTTGGGGAAAATTTAATTTGGGCAAGAAGTTTTGCAGAGCTATTCAGCTCATTTATCGGGACCCAACGGCAAGACTCCTGGTTAATGGTAAATTGATTAATTCTTTTAAGATCACAAGGTGCACGAGGTAGGAGTTCCCCCTCTCCCCTCTTCTTTTCGATCTATATATCAAGCCTTTTGCTCAGCATTTAAGAGAAGAACCCAGTATAGTCCCATTCAAATTTGAGGTTGGGAGAGGAAGGTAACCCTGTATGCCGATGATATTTTGATTTTCTCTGCCGATCTTGTGACCACTTTTCCCCTTGTCATTAGCTTGGCACTGGATTTCGGGCGGGTATCTGATTATGAGATTAATGCAGAGAAAACTGAGGGCATGACTTGTAACCTGGTGGAGTGTCAATATCAGACCAAGCGTGGCATGAGATACTTGGGGGTCAGAATAGTTCAGGACATTGAAAAGATCCCAGGAACCAACCTGGCAAAAGTCTCCAGGGAGTGTCAGAAACAAATGAAATCTGGGATTATCTCCCTTTGACAACTTTGGGGAGGATTAACCTTGTTAAGATGGTAGTCATACCAAAAACTACCTTCCCATTTAAAACTATCCCTTTACATTTTGAAAGATTAGCCATAGCCAAGCTTCAGCAGGCAATACATTTGTTTGTTTGGGCGTATAGGGCTACGAGGAATGCCTGGAAGAAGTTGAGACGTAGGAGGGGAAAGGGGGTCCTTGTGCTTCCTGATTTGCAATATTATGCATGGGCCTTCCAGCTATCACACTCAAGAATGCTCTTAAAAACCCCAGACCACACAGTTGTGGTGGCCAGGTTCTCTGCAATGTTAAAAGTTGCAGGTATTTCTCAGGAGGTATTTCTGTTCAAATTTCGAGAACAGAAGTTCTTCAAAAAGATTGGACTAAAAGTCCTGCTGGAAGTGGCTCGGACATGGACTAGTATTAAACAGCGCACTAGTCTTAACTATTATTCTAGTCAGACTCCTTTGTGGGACTCTCCAGGCCCACCAGACTGCCTGAAAGATAGGCTTGCCTTACAACTTAGAGCAGCGGGCTTCAGGTGTGGGGGGACCTTGCTTCTGATGGCTCACTCTTACCATGGTTGTTATTATATATTAAGCTAGAAAGGGGCATGTCCAGGTTTTAATATATCTAGTTGCAGAGCTGGTCCCAAAATCTAAAAATAAATATAGGTATAGGGAACACCCTAGAGGGACAATTAGTGGTCAGACCATCAGGGAAGAAGAAGTTTCATTTCTTTATTATGCTATTGCGTAGGCTATCAACAGAGATTTTAAGCTGGCTGAAGATCTATGGGGGCTTTTTTGCCTAATGAACAGTGGGAATGCCTGTGGCAGACATCTTTTAACACCTTGTATGTCACTGTAAAGCCAGCTTGACTAAGGAGAAACCACTTGTTCACGGTATATAGGGCCTATTAATTTCCACTAAGATTGACCAAAATGTCAAAAGGGTCGCCAGCTAGCTGTTAAAAATGTAATTTAGAGAGAGCCTCAGATATTCATATGTCTAAGGAATGCCCTATGATAGCAGAATTTTGGGAAAAAGTAGGCAAAACCATCGCTGACATTTTGGGACTTCCTATTCAACTCACTCTTTCCCTGAACATTTTTGGTATATCCAGTGAAATTACGGGTTTGTCTAGGTTGTTTCTTTTCTATGCAATTCTCCTGGCTAGGAGGGAAATTTGTAAAAGATGGGTAGAAACTACACCTCCCTTACATTCTGAGTGACTATCCTCCCTATTCATGACTTCTAGGACAGATTTGTGCAGAACGAAGAGTAGGAAAAAAAGACAGTTATTTTGGGTTTTCTATCAACCTGGTCCAATGGTTAGTTTTGTCAATTTAGTGTTGGGAATTTATAAATTAAGAAATCTGGTTCCTATGATTATGCCTCTTTGCAACTTTCTTGACTGTTTTGGGCCGCCCAGTTCATCTCCCTTTCCAGACCAAGACTAAAAGTCAGCCAGCTCATTATGAACCGGAGGAGAGTGTGACCACCCCTTTTTCATCTTGGGGCCAGTGTCATTTTAAGACTTTTGTCTACCAGTAGGCGGGGCGCTTCCTCCTGGTCCCCATCCAGTAGCTTACGTCTCCACAATATTGAGTAATGGTATGGATGGCCTATTTTGTTCACTGGGATTTGATGCAAATGAGGAAAAAAAAGAATAATGCACCAGATCTGCAGATTGTTGTACATGGTGTGAAATATGACTTTACTACTGATGCCATAGTAAAGAATCGGAGTGCAGTTTTGAAATAGGGAACAGGGATAGGTAAACATATCATAACATTTGCATTAGTGCACTGTGTGGTGCAGAGCAAACCTATTCCACAAGAGAGAAGGAAACTCTCACTGTTCCTTAGACTGAGAACATTTAAGGATTTCCTCTGGGATGCCACGTTTGGGGTACTCATGGCCACACGCCCTGAAGAGATATTTTTCATTTAAGAAGGCTCTGGATGCCATGCCATCACTTATTTAAAGATGTTGGTGGTGCTGCAGGTTACTTGTTTGATGTTAAGTACTTTCAGTATACAGATAAAGGGGACGATTGTCTTTCACAGATAGTTAAGGATGACTTGACAGTGAATGAAGAGATTGTGGACTTCTTTGCTTATAAGTGTCAGGGAATAAGGTATTATGAAAGTATGAACATTAGAGTAGAAATGGACAAATAAGATGATTAAAGACCAATAATTAGTTCAAGTATATGAAGGTGCCAAGAGTGGTTGGAGATTTGCAAGGGCATAGATAGGAAAGGTTAATTTCAATGAACTGGAATTTTCAGTGTCAGATGCTCTGCATCTGGTTCCACCTGAATGGGTCCATAAGCACAAAATGAACTTGGACCATTTAGGACACCTGTGTATTTCCAATCGCAAAGAATGATTGTACTGTGATTTTTGATGGCCAGGTATAGAAATAATAATAGAGAAGTTCTTCAAAGCTTGTTTACAGTGTGAGTGAGCTCAGTGATAAAATGAGGAGGATAAAAATCCTACCATAGTTGCAAGAAAATTCCTTCTGGTCCTCTAAGTTTGAATTGACTTGATGGGTCCCATTCACAAGCAAAGCATTCCTCAGTAGGGCTTCATTCTAATTGATTTGTTCTCCTGTGGCTGGAGGTCACCCTTGGGAGTGAAATTATTCAAGTATACCAAAAGGAATGAAATCCAAAACTGTTCTGATTGTTAAGTGTTGTTGAGCTCATGCCTAAAGGAATTAAGGGATTTCTCTCAAACAAAAGGAGATCTATCGCAAACTCTCTCTTTATTACCTTTACATTATTAGCATGATCAAGAGATTTAACAGGATAATTTGGGAGAATCCAGCTGGTGAAAAAACTGTGGCAACAATTGAAGTGATGATGTAAAGTTTAAAGTGGACATGAACAGATTTTCTCTGTATGCCACAGCCACAGAAATTCCATTTGAAATGTTTAGAGAAAAATAATCTTGAGGGGATGAGTGTCTCATAAGGGTTAAGCAGATCACTGACATAATATCGAATTCACAAATATCGAATTACCAAAATATCGAAGAAAAAATTTGGAAGGCAAAAATATCGAATTCCTATTTACAAATAGGTAAGTACAAAAATATTGAATCAAAAATATAGTTTTAAAAAATATAGTTAGTCAAAATATCGATTTTTTTTTAAATGTCTTAAAAGTAATTTAAAATTAATGAAATAATAAATATAACATTTACTATTACCACTCCAGTGAGTGCAACAGTAGGGAAAGCATTGGATAGCGTAGGGTTAAAAATTACTATTCCCACTCCAGAGAGTGCAACAGTAGGGAACGCGTTGGATAGCGTAGGGGTAAAAATTACTATTCGATAATAAATTACTTACCTTCAATTCGATATTTTTCACCACTATATTCTGTCCATTCGATATTTTGTCCATTCTATATTTTGACTTCGATATTTTGGTAATTCTATATTTTGAATTCTATATTTTGTCTTGTTACCGGTTAGGCATAAAGTGATTATGACAAAAGCTTTGATTTTGAAAAAGAGAGAGTAGTAGTAGCAGTAGTAGTAGTTCTATGACTTTATTTGCATGATTAATTAAAACCTTTGCAATTTCGTTTATATTATGAGTATTGGGAAAGGGAAACAAAATGCTCAAACTTTATATGCAATTTCCTTCAATGCTAATGTTGAAATTGCGACATTAGTTCAATAAAATCAATAATCAAGGAAGTGTTCTTGTTTTTTCTGCTTATACCATAAAAAAGGGCCTTTCCCCATATGTATGGGGAATAAAAACCTTTAAAGAAGAGCTGTTCGAAATTCCTTCTGCGTAGACTGTTTTTTCTTCATTTTTCCCATTTTTCGTTCATCTTAAAAGCTCTTTGTTGATTTTCCAGCTTTTCCTGTTCCCAGTGAGGATGAATGGTGGTTTGGAATGTGTTTAGCTAAAAATAATAAATCGTTTATCCACAAGCATTATTGTAATGTCCTGATTTTTTCCTATTTAGTAATCAGTAACTTCTTGTGCAGATTGTTATTTGCTCTCAGTGCCTTCGTTGTTGGGCAGAGTTTGAGAACGTGTCTTTTCCACTATACTGAATACCTTTGTGAGGTGGCAGTTTAGTTGGATAACAGTAGAGTTGAAGCATAGCTTCACTGCCTGCCTACAGGTCCTAAGGCTATATTGTTTGAATGTTGTACGAAGTAGAGTGCATCTAATGTCCAGTAGGCTTGGGCAAATGCAGATTATGTGCACATGGTCCTCGTTTCCCGTTCCACAGATGCAGCAGGTATGCTCTCCTGAGTTTCTTTTCTAGGGGGGTAAGTGCAGGTGGATCGGTAAGATGCCCAGGCGTAGTCTTCAATTTTTTTCTTTGGTCTTCATTTTAAAACCTGCCTTAAAAATGTTTGTAGTTTGAGAACATTATAATCATTAAGCACAGGCCAGTCATGTGCCCTTTTTGCCCGGATGTCTTTGTCTTCCATTATGGATATTGCTTTTATTGTATTTGTTACTTCCTTCTTGAAGCTCTGATGGGTTGCAGAGGTGGCCCACAGGCTAGTTAGACCTAGTTTTGATAGAGAGTCAAGGAGGTACACTCTAGCGGGTGAGTTTCCATGGCATGTCAATTCGGTCCAGAGGTGTGAATTTAATTATTCTAGCTCAGCTCCTCTAATCTTATGCCAGCTTTTTATGTATGCCCCCCTTCTAGCCACTGTCTGCTTCTGTAAACCAAATACGAAGTGAATTTGGGCAGGAGACACATAGGTCGGCAGATGGATAATCGCTCTCTAAGTGCTGGTGATGATTTTATCCAAAGCAATCGCATTTCTCCCTCGCATTGATTTGCTTCCATATGTTAGCATTGTTTGTAGTTTGACCCAGATGACCTTTAGTAATGGATCTAGGGTTAAATCTGGTAGAGCTTCTTGAGAGGCATCATTGCTAGTGAAGTTGTAGTGTCTTTTCGGCACACAGCCTCTATCAGAGGTTTGGACGAGCCTCTGCTGTCCAGTAAGACTCCTAGGTATTTATATTCAGTGGCCGGTTCTAGGCGATATCCGTCCAGATACCAATACAGCTTTTTTCTTCCTAGAATAATTTATGACCATCGTTTTTGTTTGTCTTAGGTTAATGCATAATGTGTTGATTTGCAAGAAGTTGTTAGTGGTGTCCAGGAGGTGCTGCAGACCAATTGGTGTTCTGGGTATTAAGACCAGAACATCCACATATAGTAAGTTGGAATGGGGCATTTTTCCTTGTTTCAGGGCATGTGATATACTTTTGTCCAGTTCCTTGGGGTGGTCTGCCATGAAGAGATAAAAGAGCAAGGGTGTTAGGAGACACCCTTGTTTTAGCCCTTTGAAGGTGTTAATTCACCTAGAGAGGTGTGTCCCGGCTCCCAGCTTGATTTTAACATAAGTGTCTGTGTGTAGTAAATTTAGCTGGTTTGGGAAGGCCATTGGAATCCTCCATTTTTCAACTTTCAGCCATAATCTATCACAGTCTACATGATCTAATGTTGTGCTATAATCTATAAAACATGGGAATAGTGGTTGCTTTGCCTCTTTGCCTGCGTCAATCAGTGGTGCCAGAGCCACGATGTTAGGGGTGGTTCCCATGTGTCTGCAGAAACCAGTCTGGTGTACAGGGATGATGGATTTTGACTAACCCTGGGCAAAGCACTACGCTACGCTTGCGTAATTTGCAAAGTTTCCGCTACTTCGCACTACACGAGTTGCACGTAGCACAGTGCAAACACGCATAGCGTGGCGTAGCATAGTGCCGCGGTCATTTTTTGCTTGTGTTTGGTCCTCAACGTCAAGTTGGCGACCGCGAGCAAGCAAAATGACATCCCGGCGAGAGTTTTTCCTCGTTCGCGATCAGCAACATCAAGTTGCCGATCGCGAGCATGGAAAATAAACCTCCCGGCGAGATTCTCAATGCGGAGAGGTCAGGTTTCTCATTGCGAGTGGTCGCATGTGCTCACGACCGCTCACAATGAGAAACTACCAGTCCGCGTTGAGAATTTGCTGCTCGAGTAAAAATATACTTGAGCGGCAGAAAACTACAGCTCGCACTGTGCAAGATGCCGTTTTCAATGATTGCACAGTGTCGGATGCTTGTCCGCACTGTGCAATCTTTGAAAATGGCATCTTGCACAGTGCGAACGGGCTACTACGCAGTTCGCTTAGTGCTACGCGTAGCTTGCGTAGTGCGAAGTGCACTTTGCGTAGCTTTGCGTATCGCTACTTCGCAAACTACGCCCAGCCATAATTTTGACAAGGCCCAAGTTGTTAGTTCTTTCAGGATCACCCTTGTGTAATACTTAGCTTCAATGTTTATTAAGGCAACAAGTCGATAGTTATTTGTGTTGGTCTTATCTCCCTGCTTATAGATGGGACTGATTGTGGATCCCTTCCATGATTCCTGAATGGTTTGTGTTTCCAGTACCTCTTTGGAGACTGGCACCAGGGCTTTGCTTCAATACCCTGGATCATGTTTGTATAGAATTGATGGTATTCCATTGGGGCCTGAAGCACCTTGCAGCCTTCCTTTGGCTATTTGTGTCCTGATTTGTGGCACTGGTATTCCATGACATTACTCTTTGATGTTTTGTGATGCTTCTGGGCCTGCCCACCCCTGAGGTGCCTAGAATAATTTATCACCATCGTTTTTGTTTGTCTTAGGTTAATGCATAATGTGTTGATTTGCAAGAAGTTGTTAGTGGTGTCCAGGAGGTGCTGCAGACCAATTGGTGTTCTGGGTATTAAGACCAGAACATCCACATATAGTAAGTAGGAATTGGTCATTTTTCCTTGTTTCAGGGCATGTGATATACTTTTGTCCAGTTCCCTGGGGTGGTCTGCCATGAAGAGATAAAAGAGCAAGGGTGTTAGGAGACACCCTTGTTTAAGCCCTTTGAAGCTGTTAATTCACCTAGAAAGGTGTGTCCCCGCTCCCAGCTTGATTTTAACCCAAGTGTTTGTGTGTAGTAAATTTAGCTGGTTTGGGAAGGCCATTGGAATCCCCCATTTTTCAACTTTCAGCCATAATCTATCACAGTCTACATGATCCAATGTTGTGCTATAATCTATAAAACATAGGAATAGTGGTTGCTTTGCCTCTTTGCCTGCGTCAGTCAGTGGTGCCAGAGCCACGATGTTAGGGGTGGTTCCCATGTGTCTGCAGAAACCAGTCTGGTGTACAGGGATTATGGATTTTGACTAACCCTGGGCAAAGCACTACGCTACGCTTGCATAATTTGCAAAGTTTCCGCTACTTCGCACTACACGAGTTGCACGTAGCACAGTGCAAACACGCATAGCGTGGCGTAGCATAGTGGCGCGGTCATTTTTTGCTTGTGTTTGGTCCTCAACGTCAAGTTGGCGACCGCGAGCAAGCAAAATGACATCCCGGCGAGAGTTTTTCCTCGTTCGCGATCAGCAACATCAAGTTGCCGATCGCGAGCATGGAAAATAAACCTCCCGGCGAGATTCTCAATGTGGAGAGGTCAGGTTTCTCATCGCGAGTGGTCGCATGTGCTCAGGACCGCTCGCAATGAGAAACTACCAGTCCGCGTTGAGAATTTGCTGCTCGAGTAAAAATATACTTGAGCGGCAGAAAACTACAGCTCGCACTGTGCAAGATGCTGTTTTCAATGATTGCACAGTGCCGGATGCTTGTCCGCACTGTGCAATCTTTGAAAATGGCATCTTGCACAGTGCGAACGGGCTACTGCGCAGTTCGCTTAGTGCTACGCGTAGCTTGCGTAGTGCGAAGTGCACTTTGCGTAGCTTTGCGTAGCGCTACTTCGCAAACTACGCCCAGCCATAATTTTGACAAGGCCCAAGTTGTTAGTTCTTTCAGGATCACCCCTGTGTAATACTTAGCTTCAATGTTTATTAAGGCAACAAGTCGATAGTTATTTGTGTTGGTCTTATCTCCCTGCTTATAGATGGGACTGATTGTGGATCCCTTCCATGATTCCTGAATGGTTTGTGTTTCCAGTACCTCTTTGGAGACTGGCACCAGGGCTTTGCTTCAATACTCTGGATCATGTTTGTATAGAATTGATGGTATTCCATTGGGTCCTGAAGCACCTTGCAGCCTTCCTTTGGCTATTTGTGTCCTGATTTGTGGCACTGGTATTCCATGACATTACTCTTCGATGTTTTGTGAGGCTTCTGGGCCTGCCCACCCCTGAGGTGTCTATGACTATTCAGAATGGCACCAAAACTTGTGTCCTCATTTGGTTTAGGTCCGGGCACTTCCCTGGATGTATTACCTTTGTCCCCTTTATAACGTAGGATTCTTCCCAAGTCTGTGCCATCTCTTGTTTCATATTATTGAATTGATGATGTAGATATTTTGCCCAGTCTTCTCCTGAGATATGAGAATTTATTTCTTGGTGAGCTGGCCGCCGGAGGCTGTTGATTGTCTGCCAGAACTGGCCATTGTTTTTGAGTTTTGAATCATGCAATAACCTTTCCCAAAGTAATTGGTTTCCTTGCCTTTTTGTCCCATTCTGTTCTTTTTAGTGTTGTCCTCAATTTCCACAGGTCGCCTTGCTGGATTTTGAGGCGTACTGCATAACTGCCTTAAAGTTTGGTTTATTTAATATTTCGTCTTCTGATCTGAGGGGTAATTCTGTTTGAAGACGGGGAAATCGCTGTTGCTCCTGTTTTTGTTCCAATCCTGGTGGCAAATTTATCCCTAAGGGCCTTTGTGAAGTTTTCCCGTGCAATTAGTGATTGAGTCATCATATTGTTTGAATAGCGAAGAAGAATCTTTGTAGATTTAGAAAGCTCCTCAACCGAAGTGGGGCTGCACGTTTATCCGTTTGAAGTCGGTGGTGTATTCTGTGCCAATATTTTTGCTCACCTCCATTAAGTATTTGAAATTTGCTTTTATTGTCATGTCTTGTGGTAATTGGCCACTTTGCTCGTTATCTCCCAGTTGGTAGGAACATTTTTTATGGAACAAGGGGAATGTGACAAAGGTGTAATCAAGGTGGGAGGTGGTGGTTGTTGAACAAAAAGCTTGGGCCAGTGGATAATCCTCAGTAAACTGGCCATTTAGAGCCATCATATTTAGATGTTCGAGCTCTTGGAGTAAATAAGCCCCTGGCTCGGGATTTTCCACTCTATGAATAGTTCACATAGTAGCTCATCTTTACTCACAGTACAAAGAAGGTGGAGATTAAAGTCTCCTGCTAGTATGATGGTCTCTGTGTTGTCCTATTCTGAGATTATTGTCAATTTATTGATTAGTTCTTTACCAGCTTTTGACCTATGCTTTTTGTGTAAGTATGTATTGATTATTATGATTGGCCATTCTGCTTTGTTAAAATGAATTGTTGATGTACAGCCTGTATGGCACTTGGGGCCACTATAAGCACCTTTACTGGGTGGATTGTTCCTATTGTGGATATTGAGGCCCCCCGACCGGTTACCATATTTGGACTCCTTTGTCGCAGAAACCAGTTGTGATGTAAAACCTTGTAATTCTATTGCTTGATCCTCCCAGGTTTCTTGTAGTAGCATAAGGTTGAATGTTTTCAAATAAATTAATCCCTTGTGATCCTTGGCCTTGCTGACCAGGCCGTTGATGTTCCAGACACACATGCGGATCCTTCTTGGCTCTTTCACAGATGGTATGGAGCGGGGGATTCCCTGTCATTGGGTATTGTCGACCTTGATTGGTCGCCGTGGGTGGAACCAGTTGGAGTCTACTGTCAGTGCTGTTAAATCCTTTGGTTAATGGCCTCACCGTGGGATGTTATTTTTGTGGTAAGTCCCTGGAGAACTGCTGAGTGCCCCTTTTATCATAGATTCCGTAGTGTGAGGCTCATGCAAGGGCGATTCATCTTTGATTCCAATTTGCAGGGGAGTTTGGTAGCCTGATTTTTTCTCAAAATGTAGCCTTATCCCCCACTGAAGAAATGTGTTTGCTTCCTTCATGACCATATCGGCAGTCTCATTTGTCTTCCAAATAGTTTTGATTGCTTGTGGGCCCTCTTGGTTATCGATTTGTAAACATTCAATTGAAAGTAGATCTGCTGAGCTTAAGTTATCCAGATTTTTAATTGTTTGCAGGACTTACAGTATGTTCCCCCTGTTCAGAGTGTCCACTCTTCCCCTTGACTTGTATTCTGGCAAAATAGGATGGTGTCTGTCGATCTTAGAACTTTAGTTGTATCACCAATGTTGGTGGGTTGCTTCATGTTGTGAGGGCCGTTCGGGGTATGGTTGGCCTTGCTAGTTCCTTGGGACTTGATAAGTATCTGTCCTTCAGTTCCATTTAATTCTGCATCGGGTGAGCTCTGATGGGTGCCTGTGTGCAGAGACTATGACCCTCCACTTGTTTGAGCTGATGTTGATTGTGTTGACCTTTGCAGCGTATGCGCAGTGGTGCAGGGTCCTGCGAATTGATATTTATCTGATTACTGGTCTGGTTGTTCCTACAGTAACTGGCCTCCTTTAGACTCTTTCACCGTGAGCATCAAATGTGATGGTTTCAAGAGTAGCATTTGGTCTTGTGATCAGGTGGTCTTTCCCATCGTCTGGTGACTGGGCGTCCATGCCTTGATATATTTGTAGTGGGCCGGGAGGTGTGTAGTGTCCTTAAGGTCCAGGATATTGCTTGAGGGAGAGCTTTCCCTAAAGTAGCTTGTGAGCTCTAGCTTTCTGATCCTGACTTTTCTTCTTTTATTGCTGCAAGCTTGTGCATTGCATTCTTAGTATTTATATTACCAGTTCCCTATTCTGTTGAAGTGCATGCAATGGGCGCCTCTGTTAATTGGTGTAAGCTCGAGAGTAGGTTTCTTCGAATTTTTGGGTTCTGCCTATCTCTGTGTCCTGACCTGTGGCGCCTTCATTTGGATCCTTGTATGCCTTGTTTGTTTCAATGATGCTGGTAGATTTAATGTTTGTTTATAGGTCTGTTATAAGGTTTTCAAGCATAGTTGGCAACATGGCTAGTTTGTCGAGGATAGGTGCACATGTGCACTCAGGATGTACTATTAGAGTGGCTTGGGCGGCTTCTTGTCCCCGTTTGATAAGGCCATTGAGATCTGAAAGCTTCTTGTCTGTCCCTAAGGTGAAGTCTGCTAAACTATGAAGATCTGTAAGCTGCATATCCAGTTTGTCTGACTGATCTTGGAAGGCGGTTGCTGAAAGCTGCATGATGTTTAATAAAGTTGCCTAGATGGTTTCTGTGGGGTAGGGCCTGTCTGAGCTGCTTTCACTGGTTGATGCCACTTTAGTTAGGCCTCGAGTAGGCTTTAAAGTATATGAGGCTAGAAGTTCCTCCCATTCCTGGGATGCGATAAAGGTCATATCACAGTCTGTTCCTTGAAAGTCTTCGTTTAATCAGCAAGCAGAGTGGATAGCGTGGGAATTAGGCAATAATTGATTGAAGGCGGTCGGGTAGACAGGTTGTACGTTTATAGATTTTAATGGAGAGCTATTTTTAGGTTGTGCAGGGCATTATGCCCAACTTTTGAGGTTAGAGTAAGGGAGAGTATTGATGAGCCTAGGTTCCTACTTTTTCCCTAAGTTTGGACTAGTTAAAAGTTCTGGTGCTGGTGGTGGTTGGATGTTGTTTTGACGGGTGAGTCCTTAGTTGCCGAAATGCCTCTGAATGGGCTCCTGCCTCTCCCAACAAGGGAGTCGTCTTGAACACTGTTTCCATTAGGGCTATTATTCCAGTTTGTTAGTGTACTTTTATCCATTGGGCCAGCCATGATTTGGTGACCCTTACGGATGATTGCTGCCCCTAAGTAGTGTTCAAAACCCCCTGGCTGTAATGGGGATAGGAGACACTTGATGCCCTTGCTCTTTGAGTAGATTGCTTTGTCGGGTCTGTCGGCTGCCCATAGCTAGACGGATTGATTTTAAGATTCTGATCCTTGCCTTCCGGGCTATCCATGGCACTTGCCCGGCCTACCTGAGCAAAAGACTCAAGATATCTTCTTCAGTGAGGCATCTGAGATCCAATAGCCTCCGATTATTGAATGTCCCCCGATTCAGGCTGGCTCGTAGTGGTGGTAGAACCTTTACCGTTATTGCAGCCAGGCTCTGGAACAGTCTTCCTCTGGACCTTAGGTTCATCGAATCGGAACAAGTCTTTCGACGCAAACTAAAAACCTTGCTGTTTCCTAAACGTTAACTTAATTAATGCTTCCCTGCTGGTCTTTTGGATGGTTCTGAACTTGGTAACCTCTCTTGCGATTTGACCTGTAATCATAGCGCCGGGACACCCCCGCTGGAGGTAGCCGCGCGCTTTATAAGCTTCTTAAATAAATAAATAAATAAGAACGCAAATATGGTGTACATTTTTGGTTGATATGTACATACGTTCTTTCCCTGAGTTATCTCCTTTATAGTGATGAGTTCTTCTGGTTTACTGCTTTTTGAGTCAATCTCATTTGAGCAGTTTTTGGGGGGCTTCTTTGTTACTACTGGGCTACTATCATTACTGCTGTCATTGAAATAATTGATGTTATCTTTGCTGTCTTTGATAGTAGCTTTGGTTCTTGAGCTGCATTTAGGACTAACTGTCTTTTTGATTTCTTAGTCTTTGTGATGGTCTCTCTTACTCTTCCCGACCTCAAACTGATACTATCTTGTTTCTTTGCTAGTCTGCTTGTATAATATTTGCTGCCTCCTTGATTGCCTTAGTGTACAGGCTACTGAGACTGATTTCGAGTGACAGCCCAAGTTGGGAGTGCCTGCATGGAGAAGCCAAGTGGAGAAGCTGTAAGAGGGGAGAGTGAAGCGTGGATTTGAATCTGTCTTTTTGTGGTTGTAGTTTCATTCTGATTCTACCCTAGGAAGCCCACTTCACCCTCTACAGAAACCAGAGCCAGGGGCGTGTTGTTGTTGTTTGTTGGGAGGGAGAAGGGTAGTTTAGGTGATCCTGCCGATATCTCTTGTGTCTTCTTGCATCTGTTTGATGTTGGCCCCTGCTATGACGTTTGTTCACTTAAGCACTCAAGATTAAGGCTTTTATTTCCCCCCTCCACTTGGTGAAGGAGAGTGGTTATAGGCTCTTCTTCTTTACCCTTGAACCAATCGATATTTTGTGGGGTGCAGTCTTGACAATTGACCCCGTATGGTTTGCTCGTAGGTTACACTTTTGTCTACTTCAGCCATTTACCACCAGGCCCTTTACTGCTCTTTTACTGCTTGCCTTCCTTTTCTTGTTTCCCCCTGTCTCGTATTTGGATTTTGCTTTTCCTTTGTTTTTTCCTAGAAGTGAATTGTCCTATTTGGTTTGTTCCTTCCACTGCCCACTGCCTCCACACCCCTGCCTACCCGCTCCAGCTCCAGTGTGAGGGGTTCTAAGGGAAGAGGAGCAAAGGGCAGATGTGACAGCATAGGCAGCAAGCGCGTAGGCATGACATGGTGTAGCTGATCACAGGTACTAAGCTCCACTGCCTTCATGCATGCATGCTATTGCTGGATGCCTCTGCTCCTCCCGAAGACCTCCCGGCTTCTAAGCCTTACCCACTTCTGAAAAGCAAGGCTGCACAATATTTACAAGAATGTGGTGCAGCCTTGCGTTTCCCCTGCGATGGCGCTGGACCCTTATACCATAATGCAAGGGTGTTTGCGTGTGGGAAAGTGTCCCTTCCTGCACATAAACAATCCTGAAATGCTATTCTGTCACTGTCATGTGTGCTGCTTCATGCAGCACACATGAAAGTGACAAAATGGCATTTTTTAAAAGGTTTGTTTATGTACAGGAAGGTACACCTTCATGTACATAAATAAACCATGACATTTTGCTTTTTCCATCTGTGCTGCGCAAGGTAGCACACACTGAAAAAGCAAAAATGACGAGAAATAATGCATTTCTCCTCGTTTCTCCAACTTAAGACCAGGATTTACCTGGTCTTAATTTTTGCGCTGCCTCATATGTACGCCACCCTCATTCATATGGAGTAGCATCAAAATGAATGGGTGTTGCGGTGGATCCCCCTCCACAACACCCACTGCCCATCCCCTTCAGACTAACCATAGCGTGAAAAGAGGCCTTATGTTTAAGGCAGTGTTAAGCCACACTAAGTGGCTTAACTCTACCTTGTACATAAGGCCCAGCCCCTATCGCCACAACAACGTTGGTAAAAGTGACGATGTGGTGGCAATAGGGGTTTGTACATATGCCCCTCACTTTCTTGTGAATCACTGTCCCTTTCTGGCCAGCAGGGATTGCGCTCAGGTCTACCTCTCAGGTTTCCACAAGAGCTTGCATGGCACGGCCATCTTGAAAAGATAACAGACTCCCTTGGCAGTATCCAAAGGGTGGCGTGATGCTCGGGCCTGGTAATGGTGGTGACAAGAACACTGCAGGGCTTAATGATCTTCTTGATTTGCTCAATGAGGTGTGCGACCCAGAGCTTGATCACTCCTCTACCCCTCAGAATGCTGGCCACTGTTGGCTATCCTAAACTACTTGACTCTGGTTGACATGTGGAGGGCCCATCACAGGAGAGGGGGTACACCTTTCATGCTGGAGCCCAGCAGTCTTTCTACAGACTTGACCACTTTCCCATGCCTCACTGTGAGAGCCACCGAGTTTTAGATACACACATTTTTGACACATTGGCCTCTCTATCACCACCTCAGACTCGTGCTGATAGAGTTGGCACCATGCTGTGACAGACCAGCACCTAAATCACTGGATTCTTTAAAGCAAGGAGTTGAGAAAGAGTTGCCAGCAGGGATGCCAGTATTTCATCACTGAAAATGAGGGTTAGGTTGTGTGACAGGGCACGATATGGGAGGCCCAGAAGTCCACCCTCAGTGGGAATATCATCAGTTATTACAAGAGTTAGAAGGACCACATTGAGAGGATGGTTAAGGATCTCAAGGAGAGGATGCTTGATCTTGAGAGCTGCTATGTGGCATTGATTGAGGAGTTCCTCTTGAAGGCCTTCCTGAACACTTAAAACCTGCTTAGACAGGAACTTCCACAGAAGGCGCAGGAGGCCTGGAAGTGCACCTGCAGTTGCAAATATCAATGGAGTAACAAGGCCAGCAAAACCTTGCATTGGCTGTGTACCCCTAAACAGACCAGTGCCCCGGTGGCCTACTTAGTAGCCAAGAATGATTTACCTGTCACCAACAGTGAATTCATCACATGTGTGTTTGCATCTTATTACAGAGACTTATATTACTTTGGCCCCTCAAGCTCTCAATCAGACCTACATCAGTTGGTCGTAGACCGGCCGATCCCTTGCCTCTCATGTGGAGATCATGAATTCCTGGAGGCCGAGATCACATGTGATGAACTGAGAGTGGCTCTAGCACAACTTCAGGCAGGCAAGGCACTGGGACCTAATGGTTTTCCAGTGGAATTTTGGAACCTGGTTTGACCCAAAATGGGTCCCTTGTTGCTGGCAGCCTTCAAAGAGGCAGTTGCACGAGATGACCTGCCACCGATCTCTGAGCAGCTAAAATTGTTAAAATTCTGTAAATCAGTATTGTAAGGTAGACAATGTGAGGACCATAGGCTGATATCATTATTAAATACGAAGGTAAAGATCTGGGCCAAAATGTTGACCACTTGGCTCTCTGGACTTATTACTGATTTGATCCATGATCAAGCTGGATTTATGTCCCATCACGCTACTTGTCACAACTTACATAGTGTTCACAATGCCATTTAATTGAGCAGGGTTTGACTTTAAGAAAGCCTTTGATTCGATGGACTGGTAGTATTTATTCGCTTTTCTGCCGCATCTCGGATTTGGGTCAAAGTTCATTTGGTACTTGTGCGTACTCTATACTAACCTCCGGGCCAATGTGCACATCAGGGGGATTCTTGGACTGTTTCCTGATAGAGAGGGGTACCTGGCAAGGCTGTCTTCTGTCCTCCTTGCTGCTCAAATTGGCAAATGAACCTGTGGAAGCATGGATGAGGGTAGACATACTGTTCCAGGGCTTCCAATGGTCCCCTGAGCTGGGCAACATAATCTTGTCATAAATCGATGACTTCTTGATGTTCCTTGGAGACCTGGAGATGACTGGACCCTGGCCACTTTAGAACTTTCAGATCTTTAGCTCACACTCGCGCCTACACATGAACTCTAATATATCTTCAATCTTTCTCATCTCACCCAGCCTCCTGACCATGTCTTGGGCACTGGAGACATGGGTGCTCCCCTCGGGGTTTAACTAACTGGCAGTCTATATCATGGATAACAATACACAGTCCTATGAACTCAGTTTCCTTCCGCAGTTGAACACCCTTGCGAAAGCTATGAAATGTTGGTCTACTCTTCCCCTGTCTCTTTTGATATGCTCTGCCATTTTTAAAATGGTTTCTCTTCTGCTCCTCCTTTATCAGCTGCAGAATCATCCTTTTCCGATGGATCGCAGATTTTTCACTAAACAGAGTGCATTCATTAGGACACTGCTGTGGGGAGGGGTCCTTCCCCGAGTATCTCTGATCTCTGGAGAAAGATCGTCGGTCTGTTTTCGAGGGAGGGATAGATACTCCTAAATTCTTTTGTACTACTAGGCAGCACACTTACTTGTATTAAAGGAATGGTGGTTTTAGGGCTTTGACAAGAAGGAGTTTGCAGCAAAGGGATGGGCAATGGGTCACTGTAACCTCCTGCATCTGCTTTACAGTGGTGACTCCCCCCTGAGTCTACCTTCCACCACAAGGTTAGCACTTGCAGTTTGGGCCAGTGTTGTGAGAACCATTGGGATGGGTGGGTAGTCTGATGATAGATACTCCACTTTGGCGGGGTTGCAGACTCCCATAGGTCTCTGCTCTCTGCTTGGGACACCATAGGCATTTCTCCATTGGGAGATGTGATGCATAATGGGTCATTGAAGTCATTTCAAGATTTATAGTCAGAATACAACATGCACCGCGCTTTTCAATATCTCTAGCTCGGTCATGCACTCTTACCGATGATGCAGTCTGAGAAGACATCCTGAGCAGTCCCCACTTGAAGTCAAAATTCTCCTTACAAAGATTGAAGACCAAAAATGAGCTGACATATATCAAATGCTGAGTGTCCATCGGTTACGGCTTGCATCAGAAAGTCATTTAAATAAGGATGGACCATAATTCCCTGAAAGTGCAAGATGCACAGTACCAGTGCTAGAGATTTTATAAACATTTGGGTTGAGGTCTTAAAGGCCAAAAGGTAGTACCTGAAATTGCCAATGCTAGTTGTGTATGACAAACCTGAAGTATTTCTGATAAAATTATGATATAGGAACATGCAGGTAGGCGCCCTAAAGACCTATCTTGGTTAGAAAGTTTCTCCTTGAAATTGATGTAATCTCCTGCTGAAATATATTCATCTTAAAACACTTTCTGGGGATAACGGTGTTGAGGAAAAAAAGATTGTCGATCACCCTGTAATCCGGGAAGCCATTCTCTTTCTCAATAAGGGAGAGGAATTATGACCTTTTTCTTGACTATTGAATTGGCAAAGAGGTTTTCTCCTCTCTGAGTACACTGGCCAGGCTGCATTTATAAAGTGGTGGTCCAGAATCTGTGTGGAGACCTATATCGCTTAACCCTCTGAAAAACAAAGAAACCAACTGTCTGAAACTGACTCCTTACATTATTGTTGAAATTTAAGAAGGAGCCCACCAACCGGGATCTTGAACTGTCAGGAGCCCTGATTTAGCCCACCTTTGCCTCCTGAATAATGAGTTAAAGGGTTAGAGTGGGCACCCCTAGGCTGACGAATCAATCTGTTTTGTAAGAAGACAGATCTATTTCTTCTATAATTGTCATTCTTTTTCCTTCTAGGCCCAGATATGTTTTGGTTGTGACTGAAGGGTTAGGTGTGTGTTTGTGACTTGAATGATTTACTAAGAGCTTAATCCAATTTTACCCCAAATCATCTGTACCCTGAATAAGGCATATAATAATGCCAGCAGATAGAAACGTTAATTAAATATAAAACAGGCTCCTTATGTTAAGGAAAGTTGGGAAATAAGGATGGCCCCTGCACCCCCGACAGTAAAGGAAAGCACCACAGCAAACCTTAGCAAAAGTCCAAAAATTAAAGGGCGCAAAAAGGGATTTTGGTAGAGGGAGATTTTATGGGTAAATTGTGTATAAGATGATAGAAAGTGAAGAAAGCTTTCAAATGCGTAAGTGGGTGACAGTATTAGTGTTACATTGGTTATAGGAGTGAAGAATTGGACGAGTGAGGTACTAAGGCGATAATACTTCTTGACATATGTTGAATATTTTGTCTTGCTCCTGTGATCTTGACTGCTACTCCTCTTTCGTCATACTGACCCTTTTGGCCATTAATAGGAAGTATTAGGGAGAATCAGGTTAGTGTATATAGGTTGCTAATCATTTTGGACAGTACCTCTTTTTAAATGCATACAATCTTATATATACAAAGTCTTCACTCTGGTATGCATTAAAGTTGCCTAATAATTGTAAGTAAAAGTTATATCCAGTGGCATGGAAGATTAGGTGAAATAACAGCTCAGCCCCTGTACAAATACTTTATTCATTGAAAAAAAAGCTTCTGTGTCTTAAATTATATTTTTTCATAAGTATTTTTGACTATTCTCTTTGTCTTGATAATGTTTAGTTACAGAATACATCCTTATGTTGTATTGTTGTTTTTCAGACCCCTCATAATACTGCCACATGATTATCTGAGACCGATGACTAAAGGATTAAATCATTATAGCTGTTCTCAGTTGCTAAACAGTCCACATGCATTGTGGTAAATTGAACAAGTTATACTGTATTTCTTGTCTCATGTAACAGTGCTGGGATTAGTAAAGATAAAATGTTGCTATTATTTGTTGCTTCAATTCAGAAATATTTAAAATACAGGACTTGGGACTGGTTCTTCTCATGTACACAGATGCACATTAAGGCAATATTCCCTTTAACATTGAAAGCATGAATATACACATTTAGATAAGATTTTGACATACTGCTTTATGTCCCACCATCTTGAAGGAGATATGAAGGCCCTTACGTTCATCATTGAGTAGTGGGTTCTCACATTTCCATACGAGGGCATGGGCCCTTCTACCTCATGTGAAACTTTACCCCATTTCAACAAGAGTGCAGTTTCAATAATATTATTTCTCCACCTAATGGTTTAGAAGTAAGGGGCATATTATCAAGAATGGCATTACAAATTATCGCCGCTTTAGCGGCAGAAAACTGCCACTAAAGCGGCGATAATGGGCTTGATAATATGCCCTTGAGAATTCCAATAGAAGTCCATGTTCTGGTGTGAACCTGGGCTTCTATTGCAATTCTCCAGGGCATATTATCAAGCCCATTATCGCCGCTTTTGCAGCAGTTTTCTGCCACTAAAGCGGCGATAATTTTAATACCGTTTTTGATAATATGCCCCCTAGTTTCATTTGGCATGCCAATACCAATGCAACAAAGCAGTGTGATTTACTCGCAATTGACAAACCACCGCCTAGGACACCGCTCCCTTGGCTACACCCATTTCTTGTGTCCTCAGGTAAACCGTGGAATGCGACCCATGGTTACCTTGCCACAACCTAATCTGTCACCAAGTGTCGCTTATTGTGCCCTTCCCCACCAGATCCTCCTTGAGGATTCACAAACAGAAGTAATCCTCCCAACTGGAACAATTTCGTACAGCAGCGCATCTTGGATGCCATGCGCCCCATCCTTCGGTTAACCTTTACCTTAAGGTGAGATTGGCCCCACAGCACTTGTACTCTTGTGCCCTTCTAGGACAATTAGACACCCATAGGGTCCTCCCGCTCATACGAACCTCCGCAATAGTTACCGACTTACTTCAATAGGCACATTAATTCACCCTTGACACTTCGGCAAGCATTAAAACCTTGTCACGGGTAGCTCATTAATTGTCTTCGTCCAGTTTTCCTGACACCGTGCATGCAATTCACTGATCATATCACATATGGAAGGTTTCACAATAAAGCATGGTCAGCATTTAATCGATGTAACTACGCAGTTTTATGTTTTTAAGCAATGGTTGCTAAACAATTGTTTCTTGTCTCTTGCCTTCTTTTTCCTTATCTTTCAACAGGCTTGTTTTAATTTCAGGCAATGTAATTTTCAGTCCTGATGATGATCCTTGTAATGTAGTGTAAAGGATCGAAACGCCGTTGACAGTTTATATAGTTACACACTAGTTTTTCCATTGTGTTACCAATTTTGTGTTGACTATATGAGAACAGCCAGGTTTACTTTCATTTCATTACCAGCGTCCCCTCCTCATAGTTTGCCTGAAAATACCCCACCCCTCTTCATTACCTCCTGTTCATGTCTCATATGTTCATGTTTTATATGTACTGGATACAGGACTGTATCCCACTGTATATTTTTGGACTAAAATCCTTTTGAATTTTTCTTATATTTATTAAATTAGTGCCCGGCTGGACACTTCTTTGCTTATAGCACACATTGTTGTCTATAAATATTTTGTTCCTTGAATAATATGATAGGTTAAGGACCACTGTTGCCTTAAAAGAATACCAATGCAACAGCATGGGCTCCAATTAAACAAAATCCCACGGGTGGCGGAAGCCACATCAAATGCCCTTTAATATATGACATCTTCGCAGGAAGTGATGACACATGACTTTGACTAATGACATCTCGGAAAGTGTCATAGTTAAAGTAATAAAAGCAACAACAAAAGATTATTAAATTAAAAACACAGTTGCTAAACTAGGCCTTTTTAGTGATCACCCATATATTAACTAGGATACTGCAACGTGGTGCCATTAAGGCAACAATGATACAATGACAGGTCACATACTCTGGTGCAATAATTGCATGGTCAGATGCCATCTTAAATCCCTCAACACAGTTATCATATCCCCAGACAAAACGTGTTGCCAAACCACAGCTTCCAATGAGAAGCTGCAATTATCTCATGACCACCGATTGCCTTCAATGGCCAATGGAGCCAATGCATATTTCGTATCTGCAGACCATAGAAGACATTATTTCATCTCACCATACTGGCTAAAAATGCAGCAGAGCTATATCTCAGATCTGACAGTCTTGGGCATCAGACAATACAGTGATTCTTTACTTTACAAAATGGATTTTGCACATTAGCCCACAATGTCTTTTGGATGCAGATTATACCTGGGTTTTACACCCAAGGGCTATATTTCTGAAGAAGTGACACACTATAAATATCTTGGCATACCAATTGACAAGAAGTTTACCTGTTAAAATCATCTAGCCAATAAACGAATAAAAGCACAATTAATTACGCCACCCTTGAAAAATGTGTTTTATACTCATGGCGGTCAAGTAATCTCTCCTGCAATTACAGCTCTTAATGGCAAGCTAATCCCGACTCTTTAGCAGGCTTCCATGATTTTTAGTGATGAAATTATAGCTGCGTTGGACAAAATATATATTAACAAAATTAAGTGATTGATTGTCCTTCATCCCCTCATTGTAAGATTAGGCTGGAGTTTGTGTTAATTTTATTAGCACTAAAACAGACTGGTGCAGTTATAAAATATATATGTGAACGTTTCAAAGCTACAGAAGACACATTGACATTTTATACATATATATATATTGAGTTTCAATCGTAAGTGATTTTAATTCAACACTGAGTATTGCTCGTATTAGTGTTGTGTAGTTCCTATATAACCAATACAAGATCTCAGCGTTTAGATAATATAAACTGTGGGATTGGTGACAGACTGATTCCGTGCACCCTCACCGGGTATGTTAGCCTGTCTGTATCAGCTAGCTCACAGTGCCACTAGAATTTCCTCTTATAAGGGAGAGAATAGTTATTTGCAACCTCAGAACATGACAACACTGAACCCTCTTAGTTTGTCTCAGAGGTACACAGAATAAACAAGTTGGGCTTTTTCAATAAGAATGTATTTAACAGTTGTTTTTCTAGTGTAGAATAGATGAGCTGTAACAACCATTAGACAGTAGCAGAGATGTATGATTAGAAGTACTATGAAAGTAAAAGGATGGTACAGTTCTACCATCTTGCAGTAATCATGAATATATACAAGTACATAAAATACATGATTAAAAGTGCGTACTCCCACAATGTCTCCCTAACTAGATTTACCTAACATCTGTGTGGGTATTATGCCAAGAACCCCTCTAGGATCTAGTCATCCCCATTACCTGAGAATGAGAGAATATGGGACCCCGTCCTGGTCTCGAGTTCGACACCCCGCGAGGGATGTTAGACCACTGAGAGCTGGAGTGTCTGCATGCAGGACCCTCTGCGTCTCTGGTCAGTGTGTCAGCCGGGAACTCTCAGTCTCCTCTATCCTTCTAAGCAAGATGTGATGTATATATACCCATAGGTCTCCACTGGAGTCCTACCTTGCTGTGTTTCTGTGACGGCCTAAAAGATGACATTGGACCTGAACTTTATACAAAGATATTATACAGGAGATGGTAGTCCTGCTATGCTTCCAAGAAACCAAAGGGAATGACGGATGGAGCGCTTGAGCAAATCAAACACTCACCCCCAGTCAACTGATCTGGGTTTAATCCATCATCATTCTTTAGCTCACTCCACCACCCCAGTTCAGATTTGGCCATATACAAATTAGTCTGACCCTGAGCCTCATGAGAACAGTCCAGCCCGAACTGCCAAGCCATGTCTTCCCTGGACCGGAAACAAGCATCCTGGGACCGGTTTCGGGTTCATAACTCTCATCAATTCAAGCTAGCCTGGCTGATGACGGCTGATTAGCCAGAAACCGGTCCCATGATGCTTGTTTCCGGTCCAGGGAAGACATGGCTTGGCAGTTCGGGCTGGACTGTTCCCATGAGGCACAGGGTCAGACTGATTTGCATATGGCCATGTCTGAACAGGGGTGGTGGAGTGAGCTGAAGAATGATGATGGATTAAACCCAGATCAGTGGACTGGGGGTGAGTGCTTGCAATGTTTAACACTCCGTCCATCATCCCCTTTGGTTGTGCTTCCAAGAAACCTCATGCATAATGTATGAGATTTGAACTAGGGAAAAACCAGTGTTCTGAATGCAGTGTCGTATCTAGGTAAAAGGTCAGTCCCTAAGAACCGTTATGTATGCAATGTAGGGAAGAATATAGGTGAAAGGTTGCAATGTTACCTGCGCCTATATAGGTACCTATATGGAATATAACATTAGGAAGGTCTTAAACCAGAATAATTTACCTCCTCTATCAACCTTAACAAAACTGCCACGGTCATCTAGGAAAAGCCTCATAAAACAAGCTATAAAAACCATCTAGCAACAAAAATATTTAGCCCTCTTACAGGTTTACAGACATTCAGATTATGCCTCTGGTACCTGCCTAAGCACAGCTCAGGGTTATCTGCCTGTTCCTTAAATCCAGCTTGTAAGGTTAAGTACTTGAGTTTCCATTTCCTTTATGTACCCATCGCCCAATTCGAATGATCGTGGAATAAGAATCATCATCCGTTAGGATAATGTCAGCTTTGTGGCTGTAAGGAAGAATCATTAGAACAAATTGTGTGTCTGTGTCCATCTTCACTGTCTACAAGGAAAAAAAATACCTGAAGTCCTCTTTATAAAACCTAACTGTAAAACATTTCAGGAGGCCATCAGACACTGTTTTTCTACTAATAATATGCAATTCAATGCGGAATTTCCGAAATTTTTAGACTTTAATTCCGTTTGGATAATTTATGAATTTTAAATCCATAGTTGTTATCTTCCATTTTGTATTTAGACTGATTTTATCGTTTTGTGATTGAGCTGGTATTTTATTATATATATGCAATACACTTTTTTATTCATTCCTTAGCCGATAAGATCCATGACAGAATTTAGAAACATGCACATGGACTAGGTCTGTTTATAATTAATTCACAAAAAATGGTTTCAATGTTTTTTGATTATTCCGAAGGTTTAACATTGATCTGACATTCGTTCGTGTACCATCATAAAACACAATGGATTTAAGCAGATGGTACAGGCCAGGCTTTTGGTGGGTAGCATGTTCATACCTCATGTAGCAGGGATATTGCTCAACTTTCAAAGACCCCCAGGCTCAAACTTTGTGCAGCTGAACTATACCTCACGGTTACACATATCTCACAGGTTCAGACTGATGCAATTAATACCGTCATTTTAGCAAATACCTCTTGATGTCTGAAATAGATTTTGACTGTATATTCCAGGTATGAAACCGCATACATTACACTGAGTGGCATCATGTCATCTATGACACATTAGCACCGTCCAGGATTTACAACCGTCAGTAGATATAGATGTAGCACATATATGCTGATAATTGAAAAAGAATAGCACTGCTGGGTCAGCACATAAACTGTTGTTTGAAAAAGGGGACAGAACTGTCTGAATGTGTCTTATGTTAATTGAGCGCATAATGGAATGTTATTCTGTGGAGCAAGTGCTCACTGAAAATATCCTGACTGTACAGCCACAGGAAAGTCGGGGCATATTATCAAAGGGGTTTATCTCCGCTTTTTTGGCTTTAAAAGCCAAGAAAGCGGAGATACAATTATCTCCCTATTACCTAGCTGTCGCTAACACCAGTTAGCGACAGCTAGTAGGAGATAGCGACCATCTTGGGCCCCACTTTGCATGTCAGTGATATTTATCACTAATGACATGCAAAGTGGGCGTGCCAAGATGTTAGCAACTGGAAACAGTCGCTAACATCGCTATCTCCTATTACCAACTTTTGGAGATATTCGCGCTAAGCGTGAATATCTCCAAAAGCTAACACCTGCCCCTGAGCAGTTCTTAGCCATGTTATCCAATGGGAGGTGGATAATATGGCTAAGAGCATTAGCTCGGTAATGCATGAATATCGCTGACTTTTCAGCGATATTCATGCATTGCGGCCGTTTTTTATCGCATTTGCGATAAACCTTGGTAATACCAAGGTTTATCTGCGGTAAAAATCGCCGCAGCTTAGCGGTAAAATTTTCTCTCTAACCAAGCAATAGCGATAATTATCGCTATTGCTTGGTAATATGCCCCGTCATTTCTTACCTCCTGCTGATTACCGAGGAGGTATTTTAATTAAAATCAATGACAACCAATTCACAGGTCTTGCCCCTTCTCTATCCTTACCTATACACAGAGGTAACAATGTATCCATTAGTCCAGGTAAAGCCTTATAAAGAAAGCAGTTGGATGCCCTAAATAATGTCCCATCTCATAAAGTGTGCCAACTATTTCAATGCCTTGTTAACCCCAGTCAGCTGCTTGCATTGAAGAGAAACCTTGTCCTGGATCGGAGTATCCCCCAATGAAGATCCTGCTCTTGGACGCTGGCGAGGTGTGACCTAGTCTCTGCTTTTCCAGTACCCCCTCCCAGCTGCTAGTGCACACTTTCCAGGATTGACCAATGAGATCTGTATCAGGGCTATATGGAAAGCTTGTGGTCTGATCTCAGGAATCCCAGCTGTCAACTGCTGGGCATGTTTGTCCATGTGTACTGACTGCTAGGGATAGTAGGGAGGTGCGTGATTTGAAAGTGCCTGATTCTAGTTGGTGGTGAATACTATCGCATATCTACACAGCATTATGAACAAACATCAAGAAAGTGTCTGAGTTAGGTGATCTGAGGTGCTCACCTGATTTCTGAATTCGAAAAAATATTAGACCTCGACCATAAACCTATCAATGTTCAGGAGATGCGCCCATGTTCCTGCAGGCAGTCTTCACAGGTCATGTTGGTTCAGTTGCTGATGTTCCGGTGTATTGTGTAACTTGAAATTAATCTTGGTTTTCAAACCGACACTTTTTCAGCACCCCTCCTGAAACCCAACCTCTATTTTTGATATGAAGCTTGCATCTCCTTTTTTGCATAAATCTGGTTTCTTTATCTATTTTGCACTCTTTCCCTCCATCCTTTTCTTGGGGAGTTTTGGGAATGGATGTCTTTTGCGTGGTACCACCCCAGATTTTTGCCTAGAGTGTTTCTGATGTGTAGAGTTCTGTGAACTTTACCCCTACTAACCAGAGGTACAGTGCATGTGCTCCCTTTCTTTTTCAATGTAATGAAATTGGCATGTCCCTGATTTGCATTCTTAAATTGCTTATATATTCCTTGTAGATGGTACCTCACTGTACATAGGACATGAAAGTTGAATGTCAACAAGTGGAGTGCACACTCATTTTGCTATTAGTGTCAACATGACTGCAGGCCTACCCCGGTAACATGGTTGTGCAGGTTTAAACGTAAAAAAACTCCTTTGACAAGCTTAAGTGTTACTGTTAAATATTAATAAGGCATCCCCTAATTGGCCTTACATGCTTATGAGGCAAGGTTCATTGCAAGTAAAAGTATGACATGTAAGGGTTTAATGTTAAACATGTCCTTACAGTGAAAAAGCCCTAAGAGCTATTTTCACTGTATCAGGGGTATCTGTTCTATAGGAAAGCAAAGGGGAATAATTTTAAATATAATACTTCCTATCCCGATTATGAAGCAGCAATTTTGTTCATATTTGAACTTTTTTTTAAAATGTATTGCAAAACGAATTTGTTGTTATCATTGGATTTCTAATACACTTTTTGGAAAGCTACTTTTATAAAGTTGCCTGTTGAACAACTAAAGCCTCTAGAAGCTCATATGCACAAGCTTCCATGTATCACCCAGGAGCTGGATGGCCCTGTTAATGAGCTATGCTTGCTCCCCGTGCTGGGAAGAAGCCTTTGGTTTTGGGAGGTGTTATGTTTATTTCTCAGGGTGATCCTCTTGGCTCTCCCCTTTCTTTTTCACCGTAACCAGTCAGGCAGCAGGACCATTGGGAGAGGAGGTAACCATGTAACTGGTTTTGAGTGTCCACTGAGGAGGGTTGCTCATTTCTCTGGCCACACCTATAAGGAGTGTAACAAGGAAAAGTGGTTCCTGTGGACAATGGTATAATATTTGTTAATTAAATGCTCACTGGCATATGTTTGTGGGGATAGGATGTCCGAGAAAGAATCAAACACATACACATCGGAAATTTTCAGGAGTGCTTTAACTAAGCCTTTACTCTTTGCATCATAAAATCAGACAGACAGTGTGCGCAGTGTCCCAAGTGAACTAGAACCTAAACAAGGGGAGTGACAGTTGGTGACATAAAAAAAAGATTTCAATTTGTACAAAATGACCACAGGTAAGTGTACTTAATGAGTTAACAGTAGTCTAATACAATAATAAAGGCTGAAAGAGTGGGCCGTTTGTGGTACATGTCAACAGTGTTTCGACTCTAAGAGTAACGGAGGGGTCTCATCAGGACCAGACAATATGGAACACCTGGAATGCGAACGGTGGACTGTCAGTGTGAATAGTGAACACCATGCGAAGTCAGCTGGTCTGTACAGCCTTGACTGCCTCTAGGAGAAGGGCGCATTGTCTCACCCTCCCGCTGCTCTGACTTCGCAGCCACCTGATTTCATGATGCAAAGAGTAAAGGCTTAGTAAAAGCACTTCTGGAAACTTAAGGTGTGTATGAGTTTGATTCTTTCAATGACATCCTATCCCCACAAAAAAAGGCCATTGAGCATTTAATTATCAAATATTATACACATTGTCCACAGGAACCACATTTCCTTTGTTACACTGTAGTTATCCTGCTTTCTTGTGACTAGGGTGACCCTTATTCTTGATACATACACCTTTAACGAGGGCACAGGAGCTCTGCACACGGGAAGAAAGGTTCTGCCATGTTCATTTTAGGCAGGGAGGGGCAATGTGGAATTGTTTGCAGTAAAACACACAGGAAGTGCTTCAAAGGTGAGTATTGTCACCTCTGCAAACTTTTACCCCATTGGTTAGGAAACGTACATGAGTCCCCCCCGATCACAGACTGGCACTGGGCATAAAAGTGGTACTCACAGTACCCTCCTCAGATCTCACTGGACATGTGGAAGAACGAAAGAGGATTGAACCTGCTGGCTGTGACTTTAGAAAGAACCTCAAACAGTGGACCTGCTCTCCCTCTTGAACCCAGGACGGAGAAGTGCACTCCACGGGTCATAAGGCTGCCCTCCTCTTTGGGCCACAGAGATCTAAGCAGCTCCAAAAGGCTCTTTTCTGCAGTTTCAGCTGACCAATTCCAACTTTATGTGCCCTGGACACTGCTGCTGGCTTCTTATGAAGTAAGGCTTGACTCCTATTTGATGTCCTTAAGGTCCTGGACCCAAGGCTCATGTCAAAGGATACTCCTCCCAACAAAACCTGAAATCTGGGAGTTAGAAACTTGTGGCAACTTTTTGCTCTGATCCGAGAACTGGCAGGGGACCGGGACCAACCAGCCAAGCCAATACTGTGCAGATGCATTGCTGCAGGGCCAAAGATTCAGGTAGATCATGTTATGTTCTTCTCCACAGCTGAAAATCCAATTCAACAGGACCACATGGAGAAAGTATCTGGTCTCATGAAGTCTTCTTCAGCTGCAAACTGCAGCTTTGCCCCGCTGGAAGAATCTGAGCTCCAAAAAAGTGACGAAGTCCAAAGATATCGAATTCACACATTAATTAAAACTATTTGTGATTTAAACACTTAGGGCTAGATGTAGGTAATTTCTATTTACCGATTCCTAAATACCGAATTTTACCGATTCGTTATTTAAGAATCGGTAAATAGAATGTAGGTAAAAAAATCGGTACATTTTACCGATTCGGTAATATTCGTTATTGCCGATTCGGTATTGTTAGATCTGGGGGTCTCTAGTGGCAATGGTATTTACCTTTGTCCAAATAGGGACCCTTACTTCTAAGTCAGGATAAGGGGATTACACTCTTTAATAACCCCTGCTCACCCCCTTCGTAGCTTGGCACGAGCAGACAGGCTTATCTCAGAGGCAGTGTGTTAAGCATTTGTGAATATACACAGTAATACAGTGATAAGACTACAGATGGACACAACACAGGTTTTATAAAAATAAGTATTCTTTATATAGACTTAACACAAGAATACAAATGTCAAAAATCCACGATACTACACTTAAGGTTGCTTAAAAGATGATTAAAGCCTCTTAGTTCAAGTTGTTGGTAAATGCGACAAAGTTCTCAACAGAGTACCTGGATGCGTAACGCAAAGTGAACAAAAGGCTTGCAAAAGGGGAGATGCGACAGTTCCGTGACCCGGGGGAAGGTTGCGTCCTTCCTCAATGCTTGCGCAGAGTAGGGGACTCGTCGTGAGCCATTACCAGTGCGGAGGTGATGCGTAGATTCTCGGATTGCAGGCCCGTTGCGGTGCGCAAGATGACGCCTTGATGAGCTGCGACGATCCGGTTGCGATACTAGAAGTTGGCGCCCTTGGTGCGGCGATGCGATGACGCCCTGGCAGCCTTGCGACGAGTCTGTACTTTGGAGCCGCGACAGGCCACGCGACACACTTCTCCGGCGATGTGATGGCGACTCTCTCAATGGCGTCACGCTTCTCCGGTGATGCGACAGCAGACAGCTTCGATGAACGCACGCTTCCAGGGAGATGCGACAAATGCTCGCTTCTCTGGCGTTGCGATGATTTCAGCTGCGGCGGTGACACGCTTCTTCTCGATGCATCGCGCTTCCAGCTCCCATCGGCACGTGAGTGACTGGAGTCAGAATTCCCAGCAAGGAAATTCAGGAGGGAGCTGGAGGTGAAGTCTTTTGTCCCTGAGACTTCAGCAGGAGGCAAGCACAGTTCAAGCCCTTGGAGATTATTCTGTAGATGAAAGTACTTACAAAGTTCCTTCTCCTTTCCCTTAGCGATGAAGCAACCACTGCAGCCAACCCAGCAAACAGCACACTGGCAGAGGGGCAGTCCAAACTCCTGCACCTTCCTTGGTTGTTCTCCTTGGCAGAAAGGTTTCTTGTTCCAGAAGTGATCTAATTTCTTGGGATCAGTGTCCCAATATTTATACCCCAAAATCCTGTGTTCTTTAAAGGCAGAGAGGCCTCTGCCTAGTCCAAACCAGTTCTTGAGCACTTTGTGTACACGACTCTCTTCTTCCTTTCACTGTGCAGGGCAGAGACATCAGACGCCCCACAGGAGGTGGAGCCAGCACAGGGGAGGGAAGATACAGCTCTGGAGCACTCTGTTGACATGAGTCCTCCTCTCCTTTCACAGTGCAGGGCAGAGATATCAGACGAGCCACGGGGGGTGGAGCCAGCATTGTAGAGGGAAGGCCCAGCCCTATTCAGTTCCCAGGTGCACTCCTCCCTCCCATCTGGATGTAAATCTCTCTATTCACCACTGGGCTGTCCCAGCCTGTCTCCTGGAATTCCCCATCCCTGTCACACACAAACCCAGACAGAGGAATACTCAACCCAGCAGAGGCAGGCTCAAATGGTTAGGCAATCAAATACCTGCTTTCTAAAAGTGGTATTTGCAAACACAGAATATTAAAATAAACTTTACTAAAAGATGTATTTTATTATTCTGAGTTCAGTCATACTAAACTCGAATTTATACCGTGTTCCCTGAGTCAGTTAAGATTATAAGGATGTAATAATCTTAATTGCCCATTCTGGCCCATGAGAACAGGTAGCCTTCAATAGTAAAAAACAAAAATGGCTATAATTCACTATTAGAACATGCTACACACATCAGAGCATGTCCTAACTTATACCTACAATGCACCCTGCCCTTGGGCCTACCACAGGGGTGTCTAGTATGAAGAAAAGGGAAGGTTTAGGGACTGGCAGGTGGGTGCACTTAGCCAAGTTGACAAGGCAGCGCTAGACTGCACACAGGCCTTACAATGGCAGGCCTGAGAAACATTTTACAAGCTGCTTCTGTGGGTGGCACAACCAGTGCTGCAAGTCCACCAGCAGCATTTGACTTACAAGCCCGGGACACACATGGTGCACTGAACTAGGGGCTGACAGATAAATCAAATAACCCAATCATGGAATCCAATCAGTATATCAATTTAACATGGGGAGCACTTGCAGTGTGGCACTGATTAGCAGTGGCACAGTGCCCAAAGCATAAATCCAGCAAAAACATATCAAAACAGAGGACGCAATCCGTCAAAAATGGAAGGGAGACTTACGCCAATGATGCCAGGTCTAACACGTGTCCCCTCCAGCTGAAATGTGGGGAGAACTTCCCTTCCCCTCGGGAGTTCTCTTCACTAAGGCGGAAAAATCTGGACAGACCATCAGCGTTGGCGTGTTCTGTATCAGGGCGGTGTTCCACCGTAAAGTCCATACCCTGTAGGGAAATGGAATGGACCACCTCAACAACTTTGGGTTCTCACCCCTCATCTGCATCAGCCATCTGAGGAGCCTGTGGTCGGTCTGAACTTGGAAGTGAGTCCCAAACAAGTATGGTCTCAACTTCTTCAGTGCCCAGACCACAGCAAATACCTCACACTCAATTGCACTCCACCTCTGTTCCCATGGAAGTAACCACCTACTGATGAAGGCTACAGGTTGGTCTAGGCCCTCTTCATTAATCTGTGATAGAACAGCCCCCACACCATGCTCTGAAGCGTCTGTCTGATCAATGAATTCTTTTGAGAAGTTGGGTGCCTGAAGCATGGGTGCCGTGCACATGACAGTCTTTAGGGCGTCAAAAGCCTTCTGACAGGTGTCAGTCCAGTCACTTTCTTGGGCTGCTTCCTGAAAGTCAGCTCAGTCAAGGGTGCAACGATTTTGCCATACCCCATGACAAACCTCCTATAGCATCCTGTGAGTCCTAAAAAGGCCTTCATCTGTGTCTGAGTCTTTGGGGGTTCCCATGCCAGGATGGTATCAATCTTGGGTTGTAGGGGCGCCACCTGACCACTCCCTACCTGGTGACCCAAGTACACAACGGAGCCCTGCCTGATCAGGCAATTACTTGCTTTGATCGTGAGGCCTGCCTTGCGCAGTGCCATCAACACTTCCCAGAGGTGCTGCAGGTGTTCCTCCTGACTGGCGCTGAACACTGCAATGTCTTCCAGGTGGGCTGCACTGAAATCCCCCTGTCCAGCCAATACCTGGTTGACCAACCTCTGAAAGGTGACAGGTGCATTCTTCATCCCAAAGGGCATAACCCGTATTGGTAGTGCCCATCTGGTGTGGAGAATACTGACCTCTCCTTAGCCCCATCAGTCAAGGCAATCTGCCAGTACCCAGCTGTCAAATCAAACGTGCTGAGGTATCGTGCAGCCCCTAACCGATCAATGAGCCACACAGAGCCGGAGTTCAGGTGTGGCACCAGGGGAGGCAGACTTTGGGACTAGGACCACTGGGCTGGCCCAAGGACTGTTTGAGGACTCAATGACCCCTTAAGCAAACATCTTGGAGATTTCCTCTTTAATGTAAGCCCTAACCTTGTCAGTCACTCTGTAAGCCTTGTGCTTGACAGGAGGACTGTCACCAGTGTCCACATCATGGACGCACCACTCTGTGACAACAGGAACCAAGGAAAATAGATCAGAGAATTGCCCCAACAGTTGGCGACAATCTTGCTGCTGATCAGGGGTCAGTGTGGCAGAGAGGCTGACACCATCCACTGACCCATCTTGCTCAGTTGAAGACAGGAGGTCAGGAAGAGGCTCAGTCTCCTCCTCCATTCCTTCATCTGTCGCTAGGAGCATGCCCATTTCGGACCTTTCTAAGTGGGGCTTCAGCTTCAGGCGGTTAACATGCAGGACCCACAAGGGGTTCCTGGGAGACTGCAAGTTCACCAGATAAGTGACATCACTCTTGCACTCCACCACCTCATATGGACCGGTCCACCTGTCCTGGAGCGCACAAGGCTCCACAGGGGCCATGACTCAAACCTTCTGTCCAGGCTGAAGCTCAATCAGGGTGGCATTCTAATCGTACCACCGCTTCATTTCCTCCTGGCTGGCTTCCAGATTCGCCTGAGCGAGATCCCTGAAATGCCGAGTCTGGTTCCTGAAGGCCAGCATGTAGCTATATACATCCTGGGGAGGTTTCCTGGGAAATTACTCCCAGCCTTCCTTGACCAAACTCAAATGTCCTCTTACCGGGTGACCATACAAAAGCTCAAAGGGGCGGAACCCTAGAGACTTTTGTGGCACCTCGCGGTAGGCAAACAGAAGGCATGGCAAGAGGATGTCCCACTTATGCCTCATTGGTTCTTCAAGGCCTATGATCATGCCTTTAAGGGTCCGGTTGAATCTTTCAACCAGGCCATTTCCTTGTGGGTGGTAAGGAGTGGTGAACTTGTAGGTAACACAACACTTCTTCCACAGAGACTTCATATAATTAGAAAGAAAGTTTGTACCTCGGTCAGACACAACCTCTCTGGGGAACCCCACATGGGAGAAGATCCCCATCAGTGCACATCCCACCATGGGGGCTGTCACTGTCCTGAGTGGAATGGCATCCGGGTACCTGGTAGCATGGTCCACCAAGACCAGGATAAACCTGTTGCCCATGGCTGGTTTGGGGTCCAGTGGCCCCACAATGTCAATGCCCACCCGTTTAAAGGGGGTACTGACCACAGGGAAAGGTTAGAGAGGGGCCTTGTGCCTCCTCCTACTCTTCCCACTTGCCTGGCAAGTTTGACAGTTCCTACAATGAGTATCTGAACTCTTCCGCATCTGGGGACAATAAAAGTGGGAGACAAGCCTTTCAAAGGTCTTGTTCTGCCCCAGATGACGAGCTAAAGGAACATCATGAGCCAGCCCCAGGAGGAAGGCTCTGAAGCGCTGGGGTACCACCAGCACACGGGCTGACCCAGGCTCAGCAACCTTAGGCTCGCTATATAGGAGACCATTCTCCCAGGAGATCCAATGTGATCCAGACTAATCACCTGCTGCCTGGTTTGTGGCCTGTTGCCTTGAACCCACAAGAGAAGGGCACTTCTTCTGCTCTTCACAAAATTCCTCCCTGGAGGGACCCCCTTCTTTCTGCCAATGGGTCAGCTCAGGTAGGTTCCCCAGTTCAGAAACGTGCTCCCTTGTAGGTTCCAGGGCATCCCCCTCAAGGTCTGCCTCCTCCTGGACCGTGGGAACAATGGGGGCTGGTTTCCTGTGCCCCCTACTTCTTCTCTCTAAGGCAGGTTCCTGGGCCATACTTTCAGGCTCCAGGGTCTCTTGAACACCCTTAGCTGCCAGAAACCGAGTGGTCACACATGCCCACTCAGGCAGACCCAACATCTCCAAATGCGCCTTCCTCTCCACCTTAGCCCAAGGGGAGCTTTCTAAATAATTGCCTAACAGACAATCAACAGGTATGGATGGCCTCACAGCTACTTGAAGAGTACCAGAGACCCCCCCACTCAAAGGGAATTTGAGCCACCTTGCAATGGCTCTCTGTGTTGTCAGCGGCAACAACTGGGAAACATGCATTGGGGACTACCTGCTCTTCAGAGACCAAGTGACACATGACAGCTGTCACACTTGCTCCTGTGTCTCTGAGAGCCCCCACTCTATGGCCATTGATGGTCAGCCACTGCCTGTATTTTTTAGTTTTCTCAGGCAGCTGAGTTTTAGGGACCATCTCAAAATATCCTAATGAGACAAGGGACATTTCTGCTGGACCCCACCCACTTTGGGCACCCCTCTCCTCCCCACCCAGGGCTACACTGGCCGTCTGACGGGGTGGTGCACGGGGTGGCACATATTGTCCTTTCTGAGGACACTGGGGATCATACCAACGGTGTCCCACCTGCTTACACTGAAAGCAGGTAACAGGACCCCTAAGAACAGGTTTACCTGTCGGGGGTCCTGACTTCTTTTCAGGGGGAGGCTGGGAACCCTTACCTTGGCTCCCTTGGGAATTACTTTGGGGACCTTTTTGGAACTCCCTCTGTTTACCCTTGTCCCCCCACTCTTCTGCTGGAGACCCTGCCCACCTTTAGCGGAGTCTTCCACAAGACCCTTGTGGACCCTGGTACTGACCCAGTGGCCCGCCTCTTCAGCAAGCTTTCTAGGGTTAGTCAACTTGCAATCAATAAGGTGCTGGCGTAGCTCTGGAAAACAATTAGCAGACAAGTGCTCCCTAGCAATAAAATCATAGAGCGCTTGAAAATTATCAACATTGCAACCCCTCACCCAACCATCCATAGCTCTGCAAGAGAAAGACACATATTCTACCCAAGTGGTTCCCTCCAGTTTCTTACAATTCCTGAACCTCTGTCTATAGTGCTCTGGGGTTTACCCATACCTTGTCATCAATGCTTCCTTCATGTGGTGATAAGACATCCTATGCTCACTGGGTAGGTCTAACAAAGTATCCCTCCCCTCAGTCGGAAAGCGACCCCACAACCCCACTCCCCAATCTTTCTCAGGGACCTGGTGGGCCAACATTGCTATCTCATAGGCTGCAAACCACTGACCAATATCTTCACCTTTGTGAAAATCTTTGATGACATCCTTGGGAATATGTACCCTGCCTTCTGAAGGCACAGATGGTGCACTGCCACCAGAAGGATTGATTTCTAAGCCCTTGGCCTTGATCTCTAACTCCCTCAACATCCTCTTATGCTCTATTCTCATTCTCTCTCTTTCCAAAGACAACCTGTTATTCTATGTTTCCCTCTGACCCTCCATCTTAAGCTTAGCCAACTCCAGTTTCAGTGCCCTATTTCTCTCCCTGTCTTCCAGCTGTCTGGGGGACAGGTCTTTGGAAGAGATGCTGCTGCCAGGTGGGGACGGCACCCCTCTCCTGGCTGGAAACACTGGCCTATCAATTTGCCCATCTGCATCTCCAACTGGCTCCACCACAAGATCAGGGACATTTCTTACTTCTACCCAGTCCCTCAGCGCCTTTTCGTAGTCTTCCTTTTTAGGAATACCTGGTGTACCAACTTTCAATTTCCTGCAGAGATACTTGAGCTGTTTCACGGTGTAGGTTTCCAACCTCTCTTCCTCAAAATCAAGATCCATAGATGCAACAGAGGCTGCTTTACTCATGGTAGTAAAACTTTGGAGTCTTCAGGAAAAACTAACAGTCCAAGGAAAAAGGTTCCATCTAAAAATGTATGTGGTTGCGTTTGGTCTTCACTCACTAGTAGTGTACACCAATCACTGTATATGAAACACAAATGCAAAGTCCAAATCCTCACCGCTGACCACCAATGTTATATCTGGGGGTCTCTAGTTGGCAATGGTATTCACCTTTGTCCAAATAGGGACCCTTACTTCTAAGTCAGGATAAGGGGATTACACTCCTTAATAACTCCTGCTCACCCCCTTGGTAGCTTGGCACGAGCAGACAGGCTTATCTCAGAGGCAGTGTGTTAAGCATTTGTGAATATACACAGTAATACAGTGATAACACTACAGATGGACACAACACAGGTTTTATAAAAACAAGTATTCTTTATATAGACTTAACATAAGACCACAAACGACAAAAATTCACAATACTACACTTAAGGTTGCTTAAAAGATGGTTAAAGTCTTTTAGTTCAAGTTGTTGGTAAATGCGACAAAGTTCTGAACAAAGTACCTGGATGTGTAACGCAAAGTGAACAAAAGGCTCGCAAAAGGGGAGATGCGTTGGTTCCGTGACCCGGGGGAACGGTTGCGTCCTTCCTCAATGCTTGCACAGAGTAGGGGACTCGTCGTGAGCCTTACCGGTGCGGAGGTGATGTGTAGATTCTCGGATTGCGGGCCCGTTGCGGTACGCAAGGTGGTGCCTTGATGCGTTGCGATGATCCGGTTGCAATGCGAGAAGATGGCGCCCTTTGTGCGGCGATGCGATGATGCGATTACACCCTGGCAGCCTTGTGACGTCTCTGTACTTTGGAGCCGCGACAGGCACTGTGACACGCTTCTCCGGCGATGTGATGGCGACTCTCTCGATGGCGTCACGCTTCTCCGGTCATGCGACAGCAGACAGCTTCGATGAACACACGCTTCCAGGGAGATGCGACAAAGGCTCACTTCTCCGGCATTGCGATGATTTCAGCTGCGACAGTGACACACTTCTTCTTGATGCGTCGCGCTTTCAGCTCCCAGCGGCACGCAAGTGACTGGAGTCAGAATTCCCAGCAAGGAAATTCAGGAGGGAGCTGGAGGTGAAGTCTTTTATCCCTGAGACTTCAGCAGGAGGCAAGCACAGTTCAAGCCCTTGGAGATTATTCTGTAGATGAAAGCCTTTACAAAGTTCCTTCTCCTTTCCCTTGGCAATGAAGCAACCACTGCAGGCCAGCCCAGAAAACAGCACACTGGCAGAGGGGCAGTCCAAACTCTTGCAGCTTCCTTGGTTCTTCTCCTTGGCAGAAAGGTTTCTTGTTCCAGAAGTGATCTAATTTCTTGGGATCAGTGTCCCAATATTCATACCCACAAATCCTTTGTTCTCTGAAGGCAGAGAGGCCTCTGCGTAGTCCAAACAAGTTCTTGAGCACTTTGTGTACATGACTCTCTTCTTCCTTTCACGGTCCAGGGCAGAGACATGAGACGCCCCACAGTAGGTGAAGCCAGCACAGGGGAGGGAAGATACAGCTCTGGAGCACTCTGTTGACATGATTCCTCCTCTCGATTCACAGTGCAGGGCAGAGACATTAGACAAGCCACAGGGGGTGGAGCCAGCATTGTAGAGGGAAGGCCCAGCCCTACTCCGGTCCCAGGTGCACTCCTCCCTCCCATCTGGATGTAAATCTCTCTAATCACCACTGGGCTGTCCCAGCCTGTCTCCTGGAATTCCCCAGCCCTGTCACACACACACCCAGACAAGGAATACACAACCCAGCAGAGGCAGGCTCAAATGGTTAGGCAAGCAAATACCTGCTTTCTAAAAGTGGTATTTGCAAAACACAGAATATTAAAATAAACTTTACTAAAAGATGTATTTTATTATTCTGAGATCGGGCATACTAAATTTGAATGTCTACTGTGTTCCCTGAGTCAGTTAAGATTATAAGGATGTAATAATCTTAACTGCCCATTCTGGCCTATGAGAACAGGTAGCCTTCAATAGTGAAAAACAAAAATGGCTGTAATTCACTATTAGAACATGCTACACACATTAGAACATGTACTACCTTATACTTACAATGCACCCTGCCTTTGGGCCTACCATAGGGGTGTCTAACATGAAGCAAATGCAAGGTTTAGGGTCTGGCAAGTGGGTGCACTTGGTCAAGTCAACATGGCAGTGCTAGACTGCATACAGGCCTTGCAATGGCAGGCCTGTGACACGTTTTACAAGCTGCTTCTGTGGGTGGCACAACCAGTGCTGCAAGCCCACCAGCAGCATTTGACTTACAAGCCCTAGGCACACATGGTGCACTGTACTAGGGGCTGACAGATAAATCAAATAACCCATCATCGCCAGAACTGAAATCACTTAGAAGAATTAGAAGCGAATATAACAAAAAAATACTACACTCCAAAAAAGAATTTATCAGATCTGAGCTAGATAACCCCAAAAATAGACCACGGAAATTATTTGAGATCCTGAAACAGCAATCCAATAAATTAGCTAAAACCGACCAAGAAACCACAACAACACAAATAAGTAGTGAAGAATTCGCAACATTCTTCACAGACAAGGCAAACAAACTAGAAAGAGAGCTCGGGAAAGAGGCTGATAACACTGGCAATATGGTCAGACAAAACCTCAACAGCACCATAGAAAACGACCACAATAGGACAAAAAACCAGGCTCAATGGGTTAACTTCAAACTACTGGATCAAAATACCGTAACCAAAACACTATCAGACATCAAACCTAACAACCACTACAGTGATTCTCTACCTGCTAAATGCATCAGAGACATAAACCATATTGTGATTCCCATTTGGACAAAAATAATAAACGCCTCCCTATCACAAGGGATACTTCCAGATTGCCTAAAAACAGGTCAAGTCGTCCCTATCATAAAAAAAACAACGGCGGACCCAGCAGATCCAAATAACTTTCGCCCTGTGACCAACATCCCTATGCTGGCCAAACTAATAGAGAAATGCATCCAAATTCAACTAAGTCAACACATCACGAAGTTCTCACTACTAGACGACTGCCAATCAGGATTCAGGACAGGTCATAGCACAGAAACAGCGATCCAACATATTGTCGATGATGCACTACAGGCACTAGACAGCAATCAAACATGTCTACTTATCCTCCTGGACAAATCATCAGCATTCGACACGGTCAATCATGAAAAATTACTAATCAGGCTTCATGATAGGATGGGAATAACTGGAAACGTCCTAAAATGGTTTGAATCTTTCCTGCAGAATAGAACGCAAAGATTCCTGGTCAATCAAACACTCTCACCAGCATGCCCTAATTCAATTGGAGTCCCTCAAGGCTCTACTTTATCACCATCACTGTTCAACCTTTACATCGAACCTCTCACTGAAATCCTTCGAAAATCTAATATTTCCTACCACATGTACGCCGACGATACCCAGATTTACATCAAGATCACATCCAGGGAAGACATTATGAGAATGAATGAGACCTTAAAACTGACTTTGCAATGGCTATCGATCAACCATTTGAAACTAAACGCACAAAAAACGGAATTCTTGCTAGTATCTCCACCAAAGAAACAAACAGAAGTGAAGGAATGGTCCAAGATGATAACAGCACTAAACTGCACCCCTACTCTAGTTGACTCAGCAAAATCTCTAGGAATCACTCTAGATGAGAAACTAAACATGAAAGCACATATTAACGCAATGGCAAAAAGCGCCCGCTACCATCTAAATTACATCAGAAAAGTGAAACCATTCATATCCAAAGCAGACCTCAAACTGGCAGTTCAGTCACTAGTTATAGCGAGGATTGAATATGGATGCACTACGCTAGCAGGTCTACCAAAAATGTCAACAGCGCCCCTGAAAGCTTGTCTCAATGCAGCCGCATGAATGATCACGGGATCAAGGAAATTTGACCATATATCGCCACACTTGAAGACATTAAACTGGCTACCGTTCAAAGCAAGAATCCAGCTAAAAATGGCATGCATAACACATAAGGCGCTCCACCACAATACACCCAAATACCTAGCTCAGAAAATTAAGCTTTCTGGAGGTAACAGACCAACCAGGAGCACAAATGAGCTAATGCTGAGACCCGCCATCTTCCGGAAGAAGAAGACTTACGACAGAGCTTTTTCAGGAGCAGCCCCTAGAATATGGAACTCACTTCCTTCAAACATCAGAAAGATTGAAGATACAGCAACCTTTAAGAGGGAAACTAAGATCTTCCTAATGAGTAAATTCCTTCCATAGATGAGGCACGGGAAGTCAGAAATCTTGCTTAAGGACTGGAGCTGAAACACACACAAGAAATAATCCTTCAGGACTGACTGACTCTTTTACACTTATATGCCACTATTTACTGAAAGTTTTGTCATAATTTATGCTAGTACTCTTGTAGAAATTTTATGGATACTGTCGCCTGTATAAGTTATGTACCTACCTCATAATAATGTGAAAACTACGTTGACAATGTAAGAATATAACTACCTCATGCAATGTGAAGCGCTCTGATACCCAAGGGTCTTGTCCGCGCTATACAAAACTCTTAACAAATAAATAAATAAATAAATAAATCATGAAACGCAATCAGTACATCAATTTAACATGGGGAGCACTTGCAGTGTGGCACTGATTAGCAGTGGCACGGTGCCCAAAGCATAAATCCAGCAAAAACATATCAAAACAGAGGAGACAATCCGTCAAAAATGGAAGGGAGACTCACGCCAATGATGCCAGGTCTAACAGGTATTTACTGAATCGGTAATAAGGAATACCTTCCCATGCATTCGTATGGGCCTGGAGGCCCATAGGAATGAATGGGAAGCCATTCACTATTACCGATTCGGTAAATACCGAATCGGTAATAGGGGGAGCATATTCAAGGGTGTCAAGGTGTCACATTGACACCCTGCTGCACCCCTGCATCACGCATGTGTGCACATTTGGTGCACATACAAGCTCTAAGGGCATGTGTGTCTGCCAAATGGCATTTTTAGAAAAGCACAACATTGCTTTTTTAAAGGTATTCGGTTTTTACCACCAACTTGTAGTTGGTGGTAAATAACGAATACTTATACCAAAAATGCACTTACTTGAGTGCTCCCTACATAGAATTTAAGGATTCTGTAATTTACTGATTCCTTAAAATTACCAAATCCTTAAATACAGCCTCCTACATCGCAAAGGGCTAAATACCAGTCGGTAACGGGAAATATACCGATTTTCGGGCGTTACCGACCGGTATTAGCCCACCTACATCAAGCCCTTAGTTATTACAAACATTTTGATTAAAAAATTGAAAAAAGCTACACAGGATCGACAATTACTTCATATTTTATATTTTATGTAGAAAACATGTATTAACATAAAGAATGCTGTTAACATAAACATACCCTATACATATCGCCCAGGGTAGAAAAAAGAACCTCAGCACAACTTCCTTCTAAAAAACATAAACACAGGACATCTAGACAAAGTTAAAAACAATTAATATCAAAGGTGGCAAGCCACAGGGCCAAATTGATAATCTGAAAGAAGCGGAGCCCTCCTAATTTTTAAAATAGGTATCTACCATCTTCCTTCATCACAGCTCAGTGATGACCAATGAAGCTCATATTGTCTTGAAATGTTGGTACCACTTTAGTCAATTTTGGGGACCATCCTCAGATTTTTATAAAGGATCAGTAGTTATAGAGTAGAGCTTATAGAATACATTTTCATGTTTTAATATAAGCTCCCCAATGATATGTTCAGAGAAAAACTCTTACATTTCACTTCTACAACATCCTATGCTAATATTTCATCTAATCGTTCACTGAAAAAAACATCTATTTGTGAAGGGGGTTCCATCTCCTCCGTGAAACATATTTTATGCATCAGGTATCATAATGCATTATATACATACTATTATCAATGACACAGGTTCCAAAACTACAAATTATTCATTGTCAGAAAGCTTATTCAATGGAAAAAAAAGACAAGCACCTCAAGATCCCGCATGACCCATATGCATTTGTTCGACATCATTTCAAATTGGCCTTGTGCTATATCAATGTCTCTTTGTCTTTACATAAAAAAAGTATGTACATAATAACCTACATAATCATATAAAAAATACAAAGTGATTAGAGACATGCTACAGTTAACAATAAATAATCATTCTTAAATCCATAACAGAGCACAAAGGAAAAAGGAGCAGACATGAAAAAAGAAAATAGAAGAAAAGAGAAACTAAGAGAAGATAAAAAGAAAAGATGTGAAGAAAAAAAGAAAGAGGAAAAAAGGGTGCGCACCACTACCCATCCAAAATATTTAGCATTTTATACACCAATGTAAACCATGAATGTGGAGCATGTAGTGCCAGTGCTGACTGGGCCCCAAAATTAATCTTCAATAATACAGTTATAATACTGTTTCCACGCTGGAACATTCTTGCCTCGTATTATGAGTCCAAGAGTAAATCAGGCATCAAAAACTTAAATTTCATTAATTGTTTAAGTTCAGTCAACGGTGAGAGTGTATATAAGTTTAAAAAACTTTTTATTTTCATTTTGAGAGTAGTATGTTCTTTGGTGATTTTTTTTATTTCGATTAGTCCATAAATCTAATAGGTATACAGACATATCATCAAAAACAATGATTAGAGTCAAAAGTCAATAAATACATATAGGCAGTTTCGTAAGGGACTTAGGGTCTCATGTAGGTAAATAGTATTTACCGATTCGTAAATGCCGAATTTTACCGATTCGGTATTTACGAATCGGTAAATGCTATGTAGCTAAAAAATCGGTAAAAATTACCAAATCGGTATTTACCAATTTGGTAATTGCCATTCATTCCTATGGGCCTCCAGGCCCATAGGAATGAATGACAATTATCAAATCGGTAAATACCGATTCGGTAAAAGGGGAAAACATTGAAGGGTGGCAGGGTGTCACTTTGACACCCTGTTGCACCCCTCAATTGTTAATGGGTGCACATGTTACAGACATACATGCCCTAAGGGCATGTATGTCTGCAACTTGGTACTGAAGCAATTTGCATTAAATTGCTTTTTTTATTTTTCGTTATTTACCACCAACTTGTAGTTGGTGGTTAATAACGAATCCTAACATGGGATAAGCACTCATTTAAGTGCTCCCTACATTAGGAATTCTGTAATTTACCAAATCGGTATTTAAGAAATCGGTAATTTACCGATTCCTTAAATTACCGATTCGGTAAATTACCGAATCCTTAATTTCGGCCCCCTACATAAGAAAAGCCCATTACCGGTCAGTAATGACCGAAATGCGTTAATTTCGGCCGTTACCAACCGATAATGAGCCATCTACATCTGGCCCTAAATCCCTAGTCAAATGATCAGATCACGAAGTGTTCAGATTCAAAAGGAAAAGAGTGACATCAGATGAGCATAAAGTCCAAAGCCAAGCTAAAACAGCAGAACTTCCCAATAAAGAGTAGTTCATGAAATTCAGCCAAGTCTCAGTAAATCCAAAATCAGCATACAGTTGCAGTAGCAAACATGTCAAATCAAATGGCACTAAAAGGAAAATGGGGGAAGAGCATCAGCATTAGCGGCAACCGTCTAGAGTCTTGGTAAGGGAAAAAAAACTATAGCACCTAGGAACATGCACAAATATAAAAGATAGGAATACATGTTGCGTGCATTGCATCGGGCTGCTTCATCTGTAAATCAATTAAATGGCATCTCTCATCATTGCTGAGATTCAGCTCCTCCGTTCCCACAAACAACATTTGTGGCTTGTCAAGTTATCACAAAGTTAGCGACAAACATTCTTGTGTAGTTAGGTTTATAGGCATTTGAGAACAAGTTGCCATTCTACATCAATTTTGTTTCTCTACTGAAACACTGAATTTTCCAAGAGACAAAATCATTTGTTAGGTAATGTATTCCATTTATTACTAACAAGAATTACTGTGTATAATGCACAACTATCTTAATCAAGAAAATATGTGAGAACATGAGAAAATGGGAAGGTCTTGTGATTTGAGAATAACATTTTGCTTATAAAGTAATACATTTATTAAACCAGCACATTCTGCAGTTATGACGAACATTTTTAAGCATGTCATTTTAATGTCAGCTTTGTGCACATTTCACCAATATCACATTTACTTTTAAATAAATAAACGTGTTTCTTTGCTTTTCTCTGTCCTAGGTGGTTAACTATGACTGCCTATTGCAATTTTACATTTATCAGTTCACTGTCCTTACTATAAATGATGAATCTTTCAGTAGAGCTCTGTAGCACAATGCTCCACTGAGAGTGAATTGCTTCAAGGCCTCACCTATTCAGACCACAATGTGATTCTCATGACAACTTGTCCTTGTATATTATGCAGCAGTATTTGTAGCAATTTCAGTCCTGAAGCGCACTAGGGATGGGAATTGCATTAAGGGAGTCTGTGAGATAGTGCTGAATAATATAATTATAGATGCTGCATTGTTCTTTATTTAACCTGATTTTTCCAATTTGTGTGATTTTAAGGTTAGTGTTCAAGTATTATGTTTAGTGTATCATGCATTTTAAACTAAGCCCATTATTTAGGGTATTGGGCTTACTCTACCTTGCATATTAGGAGGTGATTCCACGTCTGACATCTGATTTATAACTTTGATTTATTCCTCAGAGCTGAACTCTATTTGGTTCAGATTATACATTTCCTGCATTTTAATCTGAGCATCGTGGTATTGACTAATTGACTAATGCTAACCATTTATTTATCTTTCTTTAAAGCTTATAAATCTATCCTCACATATTACATCACTCATGACATGGTCAGAAACATCACTAGCGACATCATCCAGTTAGTGTGAGTGTTTTCTAAACATTTATGAGTGATATTACAGAAGTTAAATTAGTATACTTTGTGTACTGCTAATGAGTGATACTATTTCTAACATATATTATGTGAGTGGCTGTGTGACTGTGAGTGTCCATGTGTGAGTGGGTATCTGAGTGGCTGTGTAAGTGTGTGATTAGCTGTGTGGGTGAATACGTGGGTGTGCAAGTAGCTGTAATGTTGAGTGGCTGTATGGGAGAGTGAGTGGCTGTGTAGGTAGCTGTGTGGGTGAGTGAATAGCTCTATGGAGTGGGTAAGTGAGTGGTTGTATGGGTATGTGAGTGGATACATGAGAGGTTGTATGGGGCTGTCAGTGGGTGTGTGATTGGTTCTGTAAATGATGTCATCAGTGATTTCATCAGTAATGTCACTTACCATGTCATGAGGGATGTAATACATGAGATCATAAGCTTTGCAATGCAGGGTGTAAGTTACAGTTAGCTCAGGTAACTATGACTGCTACTTTTCTATGGGTTTGTACAATCTGAACCTAACTACAATATCCATGTATTCTTTTTTTCAGTGAATTGCTCAAGTTTTTGTAATTCTATTTATTGACTATAATTTCCCAAGAACCTCAGGTTTTTTTAGTGAATTTTTAAGGTTTGTTTTAAATTTTATTAGCAAACTATTACATCCCGGTGACCTTTGTTTTTTTTCTGAGAATTTCTTTGTTTTAAACTTTTTTTATTTGCTAACTACAACTTCACTGGAACCTTGGCTTTTTTCAGTCAATTGCTATGGTTTTGTAGCGGTATTTGTAACTATTATGCCCATGTAATGTGTGTTTTTTTAGTCAATTTGCACTTTCCGAAATCATAATTCCTAACTCTTTTGTATGACTGTAATATATGTTTTTTAACAGAATTTGTGCGATGTGTTTTAAAAAAAATATATTAATAAAACACACTTAACTATAACATTAGTTTAACCTTAAATGATGTGTTGGTTGGGTGTATGAGTGGGTGTGTGACTGCCTGTGTAGGTGTGTGAATGATTCTCTCTGTCTGTAAGGGGCTGTATCAGTGACAGTATGGATGTGCAAGATGTTGTGTCTTGGACTGTATGGGTGTGTGTTACTATGTGTGTTTATGTGAGTAAGTGGCTCTGTGGGTCTCTGAATGGGTGAGTGAGTGGCTTTATGGGTGTGTTAGTAGTTATTTGAGTGACTATGGGTGTGTGAGTGGGTATGTGAGTGGCTGTATGGATGTTTGAGTGAGTGTGAGAGTGGTTGTTGAATTTGTGAGAGGCATGTGAGTGTTTTAGTAGGTCTGTTAATGGGTATATAAGTGTTCGAGTGGGTTTGTGAGTAGGTATGTGAGTGCCTGAGTGTTTCTGTGAGTGGGAGTTTAAGTGTCTGAGTGGGTTTGTTAGTGGGTGTATAAGTGTCTGAGATGGTCTGTGAGTAGGTGTGAGAGTGTTTGAGTGGCTCTGTGGGTGGTTGTGACAGTGTCTGTGAGTAGGTGTGAGTGTCTGAGTGGGTGTGTGAGTGCCTGAGTAGGTCTGTGAGTAGATACGTGAGTATCTGTGTAGGTCTGTGAATAGGTGTGTGAGTGTCTGAGTTTGTTTGTGAGTGTTTGAGTCGATCTGTGAGTGGATATGTGAGTGGGTCTATGAGTGGGTGTGTGAGTGACTGTGTGGGTATGTGAGTGGGGTGAGAGTGTCTAAAGGGGTCTGTGAGTGGGTGTATGAGTATCTGAGTGGGTCTGTAACTACATATTTTATTTTGTTCATTTTACGGCCAACTTTGCAGATCTGGGAACCTTCACACATGGAGAATATAATTTCTTGCCATTTTCTTCCCCATCAGGGGTCCATAACAGACTCCTATATTGCACCCATGGGGTCAGGGCACCTCTACCGTTACCCCTTCTATTACATTTACTCTGAATTTCACACAGCCTGGGACCATTCCCCAATATCGTAAATGGTAGACCAAACTTTCTTTTCAGATTGTGTCTAGAGAATCTTAGCATTGCTAGTCGTGCTTGAATTTGTGCATCCACCACGGTGTCTCCAGGATAGCTCTTTGTCCCTATATATACAAATTTATTTTTCCTTTAAAATGTCAAAAACTATGGAATGGATTGACACCAAATTACAAAAGCACTCTTTCTAGACCAACATCTAGCCTTCTGCCAAATTTGGTGCAATTCCAATCAGCAGTTCGGGCTGTAGTTGTGTCTAAAATCCCTATGGGAATTTGCATAGGAAAAACACATTTTTGGACCCTCACTATTGCTTGTACCTCGCTTGACGAATCACCCTGAAACTTTACACACAGCAGCTGAAGTAAGTGACAAACTACTTTTGAAAATGTGATGACGATTTTTCAAATGATGCTAAAGGTATTACCAAAACAAAAAATGTTTCTCCTTTGGAACCTAGGTCCTCACCATGACTACATACTGGCAACGCATACACATATATGTATACATATATTATCTATAATATTGTTTTATTTATAAAAATAAATATATTTTTGCAAGTTAATAGGTGCATATTTATTCATTATTCATGACGTGATGTGAGTAAGTAGTATTTAGTACATAGGGGCCCTGAGTTATCAAACTTTCACGCAGGGCAGCAAGAAGACAACTTCCTGCACTGCATCAAAGAGAGAGGACAGTAATGCGACATAATTAATTATCAAGAGGTCACATTCCTGCTCTGTCCCTATACTGTGGCACGGAGTGCTACCTAGTGCCAATGCAGGCACCTTTGTGCCATGGGGCAAGGGTGCCATATTAGTTACACAGCACCCTACATTGTTTTTTGCTCGATGGGAAACCTCCCTATGCAGAAACAATTCTCAGAATATTTCCTCTTTCTAAGTGTGCAGCAGAATGTAGCATGGTTAGAAAGATAAAAAATTAGGAGAACAAATAAATTGACATATTCCTCCTTGTTGCACACAACTCTACAAGGAAGCCTTTGCATTTTGATCTATTCCCAGGTTTACGAGTGATGGAAAATCTGAGAATGCTCCAAAAGAGTATAACTGGGTGGATCTGTGGGAACAGGAACACCCACTCTCAGCTTCCACCCATGTGATGCAGAATGCCTTACTGGCATAGAGTAGCTAAAGGCCTCAACGTGCGCTTCCTTGTTGCATCACTTCAGATTTACCAAGCCACATAAGGCCATGTGAGGTGGTTTTGCAAGGCTTGTTAAATAAATAGCACTTACGGGATTGTGTTTTCTTTGGGCCACCAAGTATGGCGCATAGGCAACACAAACCCATGTCCCTGGTATCCAGAGTAGTGGTTCATGATGCCAGATGGACAAGAAGGGAGTAGGATCATAGGAGTTGAGTGGACATCAAGGGAATGTGAATAATACTGCCGGGATTTTGTTCCAATGCGAGCCAGCCAGGAGCTTGCTTACTTGGGCTGATTTACGGGGTGTCACTTTTCCAATAGTTGTATACCAGTTGTGTTATTGTTCTTTTTTCTGTGGCTTTATGTGGCTCATGCAGTCCCAATCTCCTTAATGTGCACAAAGGCAGTCTGACTTGATCCATCAAAAGAGGGAGGAGAATCAAAGAAGATTTGTTGGAATAAATACCAGAAACCTGGACAGGGGTGCAATAATAATCAAACATAAGAAAGGAGATGCCTCTGTCTCATCAAATTATAGACCAATCAGTTTAATAGACAACTTGCAAAAATAAAATTGCCAGGCAGGTTCTGGATAAACTGCTGTTATTAATGGAAGAAAATGAGATTTTGTCACACTTCCAAACCGGTTTCCATTCTAAAACTAGTATATGTGACCAGGTGTTTAGGTTTGCACTACTGAACTGGAAATATGTACTACTAAATAAACATAAATTGTGTGTAGCCTTTGTCGATCCTAGAGCTGCTTTTGACCTTGTGCCCAAGGAATCACTCTGGAAAGTTTTAATATGGATGGGAGCCCCTCTACATTTGGTAAACCTGCTTGCAAGGTTGCATGAGGGAAACTATGTGCAGGTTAGGCGGGGGAAACAGGGTGAACTAACTACTCCATTCGGTGCAGGGTGTGCCATTGGCGCGTACTTGCATCCACATTATTTTCCCTGTTTGTAAACGGAATAGTTAATGACCTGAGAGATTGTGTGAATGAATGGCAAGAAAACACCAATACTGCTCTTTGCCAATGATTCTCTATTCTTTTCCAGGATCCCTGTGGGTCTTCAGAACTTGCTAAATAAATTGTTGACCTTCTGTGTAGCTAGGGTCATGGAACTAAATGTGGAGGAAACCAAGGTAATGATTTTTGAAAAGAGAAAGGTTGACCAATACATTAGGCTGAGATCCACAATTAGATAACAGCTACCTGACCCGGATATATGACGGTACAACGCGTACCGTCACAACGCATACCTTTACAACGCGGCCGTGACAACGCAAGTCGTTACCACGACTTGCGTTGGGGGGGCGCGGATTTCGAATAGTTTAATTTACTATTCTAACACCAGTCCCCGTGGACCCTAGGGAAGGTGTTAGGATAGTAAATTAACTATTTTTAGACCTTGAGCGCCCTCCAGCGCAAGTCGTGGTAACGACTTGCGTTGTCACAGCCGCGGTGTAAAGGTACCGCGTTGTGAAAACATCGTTGTAAACGATGTTTACCACCTGACCCTTTGCCATCAATCTAAATATATAATTAGTTTCCACAAACTGACCCTGACTCGATCAATAACCCCTGCTCTGGAGAGCTAACTGATGAAAGCTCAAAACGTGGCACTATATGAAGCAGAGATATGGGGCTATGTAGCTACACATAAGCTGGTGGTGTGTGAGAATGTATATGTTAGATCTCTTGTATATGCTCCAACTAGTACTCCATTGATCCCATTGTATTTTGATCTTCAGATGAGGAGAACTGGGGACGTAGTCGCAAGAAAACCATTGATGTATTGGCTGCATTTGTGTACCACACCAGAGTTAAAGAAATACTGTGAATCCCTAAGAGAAGTTCGAAATATGAGCGGCACCAAATGGATTGCATGGTTATTCCATGTTGAAACTTGGTGTAGATACCTAGGATTGTCAAATTTTTGGGACTGCCCCAAACATATTAACAACGCGGACATAACCACTGTAGAAATCAAGTATTGAGCTCACGTGGCTGAACGGTAGTATGAATGCAGGGCGATAACCTCTGAGGTCCTAAGTTTTAAGTCTTATGCCAAGTTTGAGCCCCTTTTGATTCGATTACACCATCATTGGCAAAAAAACCTCTATGTGGGATTTCACCAGAACTGTTTACCCCTAAGGTCTTTTAACATCTGGGCCATCGAATCTGACTCAATCATCTGCCCAGCTTGCAGCCAGGCCCCAGAAACTGTTGAGCAGATTTTGTTTTTTTGTACTGAATATCGCTTTCTTCAAAGAAAGTGCATTCGACCTATTTGCCGCAATATGGTAGCTAATCACTATTTGGTCGCTCTGAGGATCTTAAAGACCAACACATCAAGTCCCATTGTCTTTGCCTCAGGTAGATTTCTACAGAATGTTTGGTTCAGGGGACAAAAGTTTGTGATTTAGAAATCTCTGGAGGATTATCATACTTATTGAGATGTAACTGTGCTTAGGGTAGGTTTGACACTGTCACCAAAGATATTTTATTATGGTTACCTGATTCCATTAGGCACTAAGCACTTTAATTACACAAGATAATGTTATTAATTGATTGCAAGTTTAAATAGTTTTTATGGATTTTTTTTCTGTTTATATTTGAGAATTGGGGAAGAATAATTTGTATTGATTTTTATTTATAGATTGTGCATACTTTGATGGTTTGGATTAAACCGAATAATGTTTATGATTGATTAAATGAATATTTCAATATGTAATTTTAGGTTAGGAAACTAGGAATAGCCAGATTGAAAAAATGCAGTGCTGTGCCTGTCAAAATGTGTTTTTTTGTTGAGTGGACCACTAATCAATGTTTATTCCTTTCATACTCACTCAAGGGCAAGAAAGCACCTGGCGTAAGGAGCTGCCACCACCACTGCTGTGGCAGATGGGACCACTACCACCACCACCAGGCCCAGTAAGAGATGTTTATTTTTCTTTATTTCCTGCTTCTTCAGCTGATGTTCTCCTGTCTGTATCTGTCTTTTGCTCCTTTTTTAGTTAGATTTCTCCTCACCCTTCTTTTACATGTCTTTGTAGTTCTGTTAACACCATCCGTGCAGCGCATTTTCACGCTGTGCGCTGCACTTTTAAAAAACCCGCGGTTCATGACGAGCTCAGCTCGTCATGAGCGTACGAGAGGTGTACCTCATGACGAGCTGAGCTCGTCATGAGCGTCGAAGGGGTTAAGAGAGCAGTTTTTTGGAAACATAAAGAGGATTGCAGGCCCAGGTATTCACCAAACAAGTTAGTTGAGATTGAGAACTTAATGTTTTCTTGATCAAATTGTCAAAAACTACAGGGACAGAGACAGAGTGATTATGGTCATGGACCCCCAATGTTGTCTCATACAAGCAGTTTCCATGACAGTGCAACATTGCAGTAATGAGAAAAATGTCATAAGTCAAACCCTCCCACTTTGAGGAGGGACTAGCCAGATTCATTTCAACGGTAACTAGGCCCATTGGTCTGCTTGTGCCTCTCAAAACATTTTCAAATACAGCCAGTGCCCTCAATCAGCATGGTACTCTCCGGAGCTGCGTGCTGAAAAACGGAAATGCAAAAACCTGGAGAGACGCTGGCGCAGGTCCCAAGAACCAAGAGATAACGATCATTTTAAGATCACCCTTCCCTTATATCATAAAAATATAAAAGGAACACAGAAAAAGTACATCACTCAGCAGTTAAATAAAGCAGAGAACGTGCCCAAAACCCTATTTCAGACACTGAAATCCTTCAGAACTCTCTGCTCCTGTAGGCACTATCTTCAACCTATCCATGACAGAGGGTCATCTTCCACAAGCATGAAATGTGGCACAGGTCATTCCCATTCAGAAAAATCCTAATGCTTCCATGGAAGAACTTTACAATCTCCGGCCCATCTCCCTCTTACCCAATTTAAGCAAAATCTTGAAAAAATACATTAATCAACATCTCTCCACCCATGTCGAAAACAACAACTGCCTGGACCTCTAGCAATCTGGTTTTAGGCCCAACTACAGCACCGAACTGGCCCTACTAGAGGTCATGGATAACATCAGAATGACTCTAGATAGTGGCCACTCCACCATTCTTGTGCTGTTGGACCTCTCCGCAGCATTCGACACGGTGTCACACCAGATTATGCTTAGGAGACTGAAGGAGATTGGACTTAGTGGAGTTGCCTTACAGGGGATGACCAGCTTCCGGTCCTCCCGCACTCAGACCGTCAATCTAGGACCCTTCCGGACTAAGACGACAGAACTGACCAAGGGTGTCCCCCAGGGCTCTTGTTTGAGCCCTCTTTCTTTAACATTTACATTGCACCCTTGCCCACCTTCTCAGGTCCAGTGGTTTCCTGCCCATTTCCTATCCTGATGACACTCAGCTTCTGTTCCCCTTCAATAAATCTTCCTCATCAGCTTTGTTCATCTTCTCTGAAGGAATGACTGCTATTGCAGACTAGATGAAAAGTAATTTCCACAACTTAACGCAGGAAAAATGGAGATAATGCTTTTCGGGGATGCCCCTCTTCTCTGGTCCCCAGATTGGTAGCCGTAGCCCTCGGCCCTTCCACTAACCCCAAAACCCTAGTCAAAAACCTGGGTTTTCACCTTGATGATGTCTTAACATTAAAGAAGCATGTTGCCCATACTACTAGCACTTGATTCTATGTGTTGGACCTGCTACGATGAGTTTTCCCTCTCTTGCCACACTTTACTTGTAAAACTCTTATTCAGACCATGATTATGAGCTGTCTTGACTACTGTAATGCTCTCCTGGTCTCTGCGAATGAGTCATCCCTTAGCAGGTTACAGGTTGTTCAGAACGCTGCTGCGCGACTCATCACGAACTCTCCGCCCAAAACCCTGTCCTTTCCCTTGCTTCAGAAACTCCACTGGCTTCCAGTTCACAAGCGTGTCAAGTTCAAGGTTAGCTGCATAGTCTATAAAGCCTTGCACAAAATAGGCCCTTCCTACATCTCTAGAAAGATCAAGCCTTACAACCCCTCAAGGACCCTCAGGTCATGCAGCAAAACACTTCTCCAATTCCCCAGGGTTAGGAAAGCCAGGCTTGGTGGGAAATTCTTCTCCTACCTCGCTCCCCGGTACTGGTACCAGCTCCCCTTACACCTGAGGCAATGCCCTGTTTATCTGCGCTTCAGGAAACTTCTCAAGGCCTCCTTGTTCTAATTTTTCCTCAGTCCACCAGCAGCTTCTCCCAAACGTGCAGAGATACCCCTTTGGGGGTGATTCAGGCAATCTACAAAACCAATAAATAAATAAGTACCAACCAATACCATAATATGTCCTTCATTCCCTTCATTGTGTTTCATTGTTATGCATTCATAGCTGTATCCCTCCATTAGGATAAGAAGGCTTTGGCTGGCTTGACTACTACTAATACCTGGTTTTTAAAAGGGTGCAGCAAAATCCGTAACGGAGTAAGTCTAAGTGTTACCCCAGTGGCTTTTGAAAAGGAGAAGCTGGTTTAAAATCTTCTTTACCGCTGTGCCATGTGTGAAATCCGGTGCTTTCCGAGTCTCTGGCCCCATGATGACTCTCACAGTGTCATTTCCTCTGCGGCCAGGCATGCCGCATTATTTCATCCAAACCAGTTGCCCTGAGTTGAGGACACGCCGACAGCAGGTTGGTAGTGACACCGTTTTATTTTCAGAAACCAGGGGTTTTATAATTTGCTCCAAGAAATATTGCCTTCAAGTACCAGCACGCTTAGAGGTTTTTCAACCATGTGACCAGCCCACCTGGGAAGAATTGTTGCATGCATTTAAAGATGTTTGGGAGCGGTTTGCAGCATACTGTGATGTCTTCCTCTGACGAAGGAGCTGCCCTAGCTCTGAAACTCGTAAGGATTGATATGCAATTCGAACTGGGACAAGCTGGTTTCTGAAATAAAACGGTGTCACTACCAACCTGCTGTCGGCGTGTCCTCAACTCAGGGCAACTGGTTTGGGTGATATATATATATATATATATATATATATATATATATATATTACCTACTGGAGGTCGCCAGAAGGTAGTTATAGTTAGGACCTAGTTTCCATAGGAAATCCGCAACATTCTATTGGGAATAACTTTGGCACCGGTTGTTGAATCTTTGTGAATTTCTCAAAGAAGATGGCCCGCTCCGCTCCGCTCCTTCCCTGAAAGTCTTGGGAAGATTCGTCAAGCGGGGGCCGAGAAAAAAGGGGGGTCCCAAAACATATATTCCTCATGTTAATTTCCATAGGACGATTAGACACGGCTACAGCCCGAACCGCTGAACGGAATTGCACCAAATTTGGGAAAATGGTAGGGTCTGGTACGCAGATCACCCTTTTGGTTCAATGGTGTAAATCCCTCCAGTAGTTCCTGAGAAAATCAAAAGAAAAAATATATATATCTGGGCAGAGCCTAACCACACATCTCATCGTGAGATCTGATTGGCTGTCAGCACTTCATCCAAGAAGTGTGGGCAGCCATCTTGGGACCAATATACATGATAGCACCTCATTAAAAAGCATTGCAGTTAATAGAAGGTTTTAGGACTTTAGTTACATTATAAATCATTTGTTGATGGTGCCATACTCATTTTAGGAATTGTGGTGTGTTCTAAGGTGATTTTACCATGTGAAAAAGCCTTCTGCTGGGATATCAGGAATCATGTTTGAAAGAAAACTATTAACTCATGCTTTTCCCCCAGTGGTTTGGAAGGGCATCTATAAGCTAAACTGAAAGCATATTTTCTGTAAATTCACATTATCTGACATTCTCGGTAAAACATGTACATCCAACAAGGACAGAGACTGTCAGTTGATTCCTTTGTGTTCTACTGCAGCTTCCCAGAGTGTTCTAAAGAACAACTAGAGCGCTAACAGTCCTACTTATTACAAAGGTATGGCACACCTGAAGCCATCTTGATTGGAATAAAGTGGTAACTCTTAAAACATTTAATTTAAAAAGGAACAAAATGAGGGGGTATATTTTGCCATAGAAAGTATGATTAGTGCTGCAGAAAGAAAAATTAGGGCACATTTTGAGTGAAATGTTCCCCAGCTGTGGCCTTACTCGTTCTTTTGAAGGAGTGGAGTGGATACATAGCGCAGTTTCCAGTGATGCGCTTCTAAGGCTCCCGCTTTGATAAAGAGGCTCTGTACTTACTGGAACACTGCTTGCAGTTTTGGATTTCTCCGGGGTACCAGAATTCACAGAGCCCACCGCGCAGCAAGGAAAGAAGTTCGACGGTGAGGATGACATTATGCATCACGTCGGGCCAGTTGGATTGCTGATTTGCCCCCGCCAGAAAGGATTTCCAAGCTACGTTGGTTAAAGCGGTATGGGGACTGGAGGCAGCGCAGCTGCACACATGTACTTTTGGGCATGGCTTTATCGTTACAGACGCTGCAGTAATTGTTTCCCACTTTTCTCCTGCGATACCTACCCATGCACTGCTGTGGCATGCTGGACTTTGTAGGCGCTGAACATTAAGCGGACTACAGGAAGGTGTATGCAACGTGAGGTCATCACAGTGGGAGGAGCTGCGGTCTGTGGGGGAGGTGGCAGGACATATCTTCTTCCCTGACGCTTATCTACAGAAGCACATGCACCTGGCGCTGAGGAGGCTAAGAACGCCGAAATGCATCCACCATTGGAAAAGATTGTTTTTTCCACTGTATGTGCAGCCAATAAAGCGCTTCCGAAATGTTCCCCAGCTGTGGCCTTACTCGTTCTTTTGAAGGAGTGGAGTGGATATATATATATATATATATATATTGATAAAGCCTGCTGCGCAGGCGAAACGCGTCTCTCTGTCATTGCGGGGTCGTGGGAGACCTGACTTTGAATAAATAAGCCTTATACCTACATACCTGATGTACGTGCCTCTTCTTCGTTGGAGCAGGACTGTCTTTTGGATATATATATATATATATATATATATATATATATATATATATATATATATATTGCTGAATGGCATTAGCCCAAATTTGGCAAAACGGTAGAGCTTGGTTCGGAAAGCGACCTTATTTTAAATGGTGTAAATCCGTTCAGTTGTTTTTGAGAAATTCAAAAAATAAGAGTAAAAAAATCAATTTCCCATAGGAACCTTTGTGCAAGGCTAGAGCTGAAACTACTGAACGGAATTACCCCAAAATTGGAAAAAAGTTAGTGCTTGGATCAGAGAGCGACCTTTTTTTTTTTAAATGGTGTAAATCTGTTCTGTAGTTGCTGAGAAATTAGAAAAATAAAAGTTTCAATAACTGGGCTGAGCCTATGTACCGAGCACGAGCTTCAGTGTGATTGGCTGCCAACACTCTAAGCCAGGAAGTGTTAGCAGCCATCATGTGACCCGGTAGAAGCGAGTCACCAGAAAACAGGAAATGAAAGGTATAAAACAAGAGAAGGGGGAAGGGTAGAAACACCCTGACCCCCAGGCCTGCTCAGGGGGTCCCAGAAGGACCCTCAGGGCCAAATAATGCATTTAAAACAATATATATATCAGCGCAATTCGCGCTGGGGCCGCGGGTGCCCACGTTTTATTTTAATGAGACCCCGGGGAGGGCTAGGTCCTGGGGGCATTTCTTAAAAAATCATAGTGGGGGCTCACTGGGGCTCCGGGGGCCCTCTGGGGTCCTCACAGTCCCAAGGCTTCACTAATGTTGGGAGGGGGTTGCGCGGCCCCCCTCCTGGAGCCCTCCATGTGCTTTTAATTTTGGAGTCGTTTGATGAATTTTTACAAAATGTCCCAGAAATTTCTCTTTTTTGATCAGCTCCTATCTTGAAAGTTTAGGGGTGATTTGTCTAGGAGGGGCTGAGAAAAAAGGGGGGTCCGAAAAAGTGTTTTCTCCATTCATTATTCATAGGAAACTTTAGATAAGGCTACAGGTCAAACTGCTGTCCGGAATTATGGCAAATTTGGCTTGGATAAAGGTCTTGGTCCAGAAAGCGCGCTTTTGCTAAAATTGTGTAAATCCATTCAGTAGTTTTTGAGATATTAAAATAAAAAAAGATATATATATCTGGACGGTGCCTAACTCCCAAGTATGAGCTTGCCTCTGATTGGCTTCTAACACTTCAAACCTGGGAGTGTTCGCTGATTGGCTGCTAACACTTCACACCAGGGAATGTTAGATTCCATCTTGTGCCTTGCATCGAGTGAAAATATAAAAGAAAGGTCCTGGGGGCAATTTAATATATCAGAGCTCTGTCTGTGCAAGATACCCCTTTCATGTTGCGTTTCCTCACATCAGCAGGTAACGCACCCTTTTCCCCCATCAACAGCATACCTCCAACAATATTCTTTGGCCCGCAAGTCTCCCTCTGCAAACTACTTGTTGCTCTCAGCTCTTCGGGTGCAAGTTCTCGGGCCCTCAGTTGTATATATGAAGCCAAGACTGGAAATATACCGCAGGTCTCTCTCTGCGAGATACGCTCTTCATGCTCCTTCTCCCTACATCACTGTTCCGCAGCTATCCCTTTGGAAGCCGACGGCCCGCACCTTTCCCTATACCAGTTGGCCTGCAGGTGTTCCTCTGCAAGCTGGCTCATAGCAGGCCCACAGCTCTCCCTCTGTGAACTGATGGGCCGCGGTTCTCCCTCTATGAGCCTGCCTGTCGACTCGCAGCCCTTCATCTATGAGCCAGCCCACCGGCTTGTAAGTCTATGAGAACAGATGCAATGGACGCAACAATCATGCAGGTCGTACACCCAACACTGCCCAGACAACCCCCAGCAGGAGCTCCTTGTCTGCCTTCCCCCTCATCCCACCCCCCACAAACAAATGTGACGGTCATGTTAGGGAATCTGGAACATAAAAAATTGGGTAATGTTGTACAATTATTAATAAGAAGATGCTTATGAGGTTGGGCAAATAAGAATCTTAGTCATGTATGGATTTACATATAAAACATTTTATTAAAACAAAACAACAACAACCATGTTGTGTCATCGCTGGACCATTTGTGAATCGGTGCATCATGTGTCCAGCAAAGGAGAAGGAGAAAGAGCGAGAGAGAGGAAGAGAGAGAGGAAGAAAGAAAGCGTGAGAGAGATAGGAAGAGAGAGAAAGAGTGAGAGAGAGAAAGAGAAAGAGAGAAAGAGTAAGATACGAGGAAGAGAGAAAGAGAGAAACAGTGTGAGTGAGAGGAATAGAGAGGGAAAAAGAGTAAGAGAGAGTAGGAGGAGAGAAAAAGTGAGAGAGACGAAGACAGAGAAAGAGAGAAAGAGTAAGAGAGAGAAGAAGACAGTGAAAAAGAGAAAGAGTGAGAGAGAAAGAGTAAAATATGCGGATGATGCACAACTCTATTCGCAAATCTCTTTCCCCGAAAACATCACCTCTCTCAAGTCGACCCTAACGTCTACTCAAAATTGGTTAACTGAGAACCATCTTCTGCTCAACACCTCCAAAATGGATTTCCTGGTGATCTCCCCTCCGAACCACACCCTCAAGCTTGACCTCTGGTTGAATCACCTCAGCACCTTCAACTGCGCTTCTCTCATCATAGACTCAGCCAATCACTCAGAGTCTTCTTGGATAAGCACCTAAATACGAAAAATCGCATCAGTAAGGTATGCAAGGGTGCAAACCACTTGATGAGGTTACTCAGAAATATCAAACCTTTTCTTCCACAAAACGATTTCAAGCAGGTGGTGCAAGCGCTTGTCCTGACTCGGCTGGACTATGGTAGCGTGACCCTTTGTGGCCTTCCCAAATACTCCCTGGCTCCACTAAGAGCATCAGTGAATACAGCGGCTAAACTGGTTACAGGCACTAAGCGAAATGAGCACATTTCCCTAGTACGAAAATATCTCAAATGGGTTCTTATGAAGCATGTATTAAGTTACAGATTGTCGTTCAGGCACACAAACCCCTTCACTTCAATACTTCCAGGTACCTGGCACAAAACCTGGAGCTCTCTTGTGGTGTAAGAGCCTCAAGAAGCACCAAGACTTTCCTTTTGAAACCACTCATCTTTAGAAAAAAGAGATCTTGTCACATAGCCTTTTCCAGCGCTGCCCCAAAGCTATGGAACGCTGTTCCACCGGAAGTACGTCGAATCTCATCAACTACGGCATTCAAATTGGAAGCCAAAAAATTCTTCATGAATAAATTCTGACCCTAATTGGGCTAGGCGCACCTGCTCGGAGAAATCGCTCTTACTTCCATTGGGCTATCATTTGTTATGGTTCTTTCTTGTGCAACTGTCCCTGAATATGCTATCATTCCTGTTGTTTTACTCCTAACTGATGTCGATTTTGCATCTATGTCCTTCCTCCCATCCTTTTGTAAAGCGCCCTGATATTACTCGGGATCTTGTTAGCACTATATAAAACTTTATCAATAAATAAATAATATCCTTGTTGATGGAAATTGTAATTCACCACTCCCTCTAAAATGATGCCACTGCTGCAGCTTGTGCCTGCAGGTCGAGCAATACCTTGCCCTTGTCTGGCACATGCGCAGCAGGACAACTCCACAATTCAACATGTTCATTGCTGATCAGCAAGTCGTCATTTGTTTCAAGTTGCTGTGTTTTTTGCTCATCTTGCTTGCTTCTCTCTTAGGGTGGTAAGGCAACCCCCTCTACGCCCTGTTTATTGTATGCAGATGAAATGCATCAGTGGCTGAATGAGTCACTATTGTGTTTCTGATGTTGGTTATATAGAAACTCTTTGCTGTACACCAAAAAGCAAAACACTTTTTGTGACATTCAGTGGCACAGGAGCCTGCTCCATATTTACGAGGCAGCACTATGCCACTTTTTTTGGCTGAAAGCTGCCTCGTAAATATCATTGCCTTTAAAAGTTTTCAGCATTAAAGGGGCATGCACTGGGTGTTTCTGGAGGCATTCCCAGCAACATCCATGGCTTTTTGACACTGCCCCAGATTTACGAGAAATAGTATCTCTGAGGCAGCACCAAAAACAACAAGGAGAAATATATTTATTTCTCGTCATTTTTCCTTTTTTCTATGTGTGATGCATTCTGCAGCATAAATAGAAAGAGGAAAAAGCTTTTAATCATCCCTGTAATGCAGGCACCCTTGCACAAAAGCACAAAATACATTCTCACCAAATGGAGTTGTAGGCCCAGCCAACACCGCAGTGCCACTCCAACACTACTGCACATGTGTCTCACCCGTGTTACCACTGTATACATTCCCAACCACACCTGCTGTGAGAGGTGCTGTCTGCAGAGCTACTTGATTCTGATCACCAAGATCTCCTCACTCCCGAATCCCATTACTCATTGCCACTAACATGTTATGATGGGGTCAGAGCAGCAGCAGAGGCAAGAGGGTATAGAAAAGTCTTTAATTCCTCAAGATATTTGGACAGCACACAGTGAAGCCCGGTGACTGATCCAGACCTCCACAGCAACTGCCAAGATCTGGAAGACTTGTCATGGAACACTCAAAGAGCATTCTACAGTATGCAATTTAACACATTGCATATGCGATTACAGTATCAAACATGACCTCACTTGCTGCATTAGGCGGAAATGCTGAGTGAGATAAAGTCAATCAAATCTTCTGTAATGGCGCTTGCCAAGGTGGTCAAATACTTCCTTGACAAGTCTTTGGAATCTATAAAGGAACCACAAATAATTACTGCTTTTGTTTACTTATTTTCTTTAGTGTTACATAGATGAAAAATAATCTAGTTTGATTCCTAGCAATGCACTTTTAGTCAGGGTTGAGATCTTTAGGTGGAGGACCAATATTCCAGGCAGAACTTGTACAAGGCTTTCTTGGATCATGGGCAGAGCCATATATAAACAGTTATATTGCACCTTCAAGCTCAGCACATAAACTAGTCCCACAACCTCCATTCAAAAGATAACACTCTACCAACATGCTTAATAGATGGAGTAGATTGTTACTTGCCTGTTTGGAAAGCACTTTCGAGCTTGCAATGCTGTGTGGCGTTTAGAGCTCCAATTAAATTTTCCCGATTCATGCCCTTATATAGATACAGTTCACATTGCCCTTAGATAGGCATAGAAATCAATCTCTTATTTAGGCATAGACCTTGCGACCCAAATACAGGCATGGCTACTTCCTCCAGCACCAAACGTCACAACGATTTCTTGGAAAATCGGCTTAAGCAGTTAGGGAACTTACCCTTGCTTGAATATTGATTTGTCCAAGAACTCATGTACTTTGCAAAGAACAACTATTCCCTAGGGGTTATTTCCTGATGTTCATATGCCTGACTTTACTTCAAACTGTGGCATTCCTAAACACCTTCAAGGTATAAATATACCTTTACTTGCTATGGCAAACTACTGTAGTTTGGAGCAGTTCGACTATCTACTTGTCCGACGCAGCTTGCTACAGCAAGTGTCGAAGGAATCCGATTCTCCAGCTGATGCACTGATCAAGAGGGTGCCCTTCTCTAGCCGAGAATCCAGCTCCAGTGTTTCCAAGCTCCCCTTGCAGGGTGTTGGGAAATCGAGTCCCGAGACTGAGATACCAGACCTCCTTCATTCTAACTAAGGTATGGAGCTGATTAGAACCTAGAGAAATCTTGGGTAGATACTTGGCAAAAACAACTAAACCTATGCTACACAATACTTACTTCTTCCCACGTGCTAGACTTACGTTAGGTACATTGGGGTAGGCGTATTTAGAAGCACCAGTTGAGTATTTTTAGTCAATGTTATTTATGTATGTAGTTTTACATGGCTTAGAAACCACACAATGCTTTTACAGTATTATTTTATAATACTATCGCTGTACGCATTATACTTTGCAGTGTGCTTAATGATTGTAGCAGTTCAATTCTCTTGTATGAGAAAGAAGACAGTTCAATAAACCTTTTTATTGAAAATGCCTGTCTCTCTATTTCTCTACTAACTCTGTTGAAACAAAGCATGCACGATTGACTGAGTGAAATACTTATCTATTGTTTCTACGACTCTGAGAGATATATTTCATATTCTTGGGAAACAAAGTTGTCATGTTTATGCAGTTGTCAGAAACTAATCCCTTCTTGTGAATTCGAGAACGTTTCTAGTGACCTCTGAGCTAGCTGGCACTCACTATTACGTTTAGTATATTCGATTGAGACCCAGTCGACCTCAGTCCTACGTCTAATATATAGGATATAGTATTCCAATGCGCAGAGCCTATTGGGAATATAGGAACTTCACTACAGCAAGAATAGGAAAGTGCTACACAAATGGCAATGCAATACTATGCAAACTGCTTGTGCCTCTGGCTGCAAAGATCCTGCATGTTTCTTTCCTAGTATCTTTGTGTGAAAATGAGCACTAACACTCATAGTGCAGTTGGAAGCTGAGGGAGTTGTAACAAGTGCTAGGTTTATTAATGCTAACTCACATAATACATGGAATTTTGTAATCGCTGTATAAATAGCAGTCATTAATTTATTTATAATCGATGGCTTGTGAAGCATCAAATCTCTGATTATAAAGAAAAGATGTCAGAACTCAACTATTAAAAGCTTAGTACAGTTGAGTTCTGACGTCACAATGCCTACTGCCAAAGCCAGCAGCCAAAGAGAAAGGCAAGTTTGGTCACATAACATAATTAAAGCAGCTGTTTAAAGCAACAAACATACTTTTCTTATGTTATATTTTACCCGTTCTGTGCTCCTCGTCATGAGGCACAGTGCTCAGGACGATCTGAGCTCGTCATGGCCCGTGGAACGGTCCCACGCGGGGATAATTCCCCTGCTGTGCTGAACGTTCCATGGGAACGGGTGTGGCTGTGACGAGCTCAGCTCGTCAGGAGCACCTGAGCGCTGTGCCTCATGACAAGCTGACCTCGTCATGAGCATGGGGGTGCTGTGCGCGCCCCCTGCCCCCCAACACAGCACAGCTTGCATTACCCCCGCATGCAAGGGGTTAAATAGCTCACTGTGACGAGCAGTGAGAAAATGTTTATTTTTTGCTCTCCTATGATAGAGAAATGCTAGACTTTTTCTGCATGTTTCTATGGATTTCAAGCTGCAGCTTTTTCAAAATAAAAACTGACTTGTATTAAACTGTTTCTAATATCTGTTAGCAACAAATATCTAACAGGCTTTTTTTTTACAATTCTTTTCATTGAAACAAAGCATCAGTTAAATTCACAGTACAGAGGAAAGTTATCATATCAAGTATAAAACATTCGGGGGTACAGGAAATTGGAATGCACATGATATCAGAACATTCTCGGGGATGGGGGTACATCAAAAACAACGTCTCTAGGTGGCACCCAGATCTCTCCTCTATATCTATTCCAAGGTCCCCATATTGAAGCCCGCTTTTGAGGGCGGCCTCTTGCCATGAAAACAGTCTTCTCCCAAAACATACTCCAGTCTGAGTTATTTTTCCAAACCTCCAAGGTGGGAGGCTGTTCGGCTCCCCACAGCTGGGCAATATTCCTTTTCGCTATCCTGAAACCCAATGTAGCCCATCGCGTCTGTGCCGAGTTGAGGTCCGTAAGTTCCCATATGTTGAGGAGACATCTCCTCGCTTCCGGAAGCAGGGAGACCCCACAGACCTCATGTATGATGCTGTGAATCTTACGCCAATACTCAGTGATATACTGACATTCCCAGATGATATGAAGGAATGTACCCACGAGACCACACTTCCGTCTAAAAAGGCCGGTATCAGAAAGACCCATAAGCACAAGTCGGGGCCCTGTGACATAGACGCTATGTAGTATTTTAAGCTGAACGAGCCCCAGTCGTGCTGGAATTAAGTATGGGCAAAATTTGCAAATTCACGGTACGTGAATTCGTGCGAATGCGTGGTCCGCAAAATTCGTGAATTTGTGCGAATTTGCGGATTTTTTATTTTTCTGTGTTCGCAGGGCGCTTTGTGTGTTCGCGGGGTTTTTCAGCGTGCCGACTGCGAAGTTACCCATACGGTCATACATGGGCGCGGCCATCTTGTTTTCAGTGTTCGCGTTGCGTAGTTCCGTTTCCTGGGACTAGTTGCATGCTCGCGTTTGGCATTCCCTACGTGTGGGGCGCAATTACGTTATTGTGTCAGTTTTTGCGTGTTCGCGGGGGAAATATCGCGCGAACATACCCACGCAGTCCTCAATGGGCGCGGCCATCTTGTTTTTTATTCATTGCTATGGTTCTGGGCATGTTTTTTTTTATCCTGCTTTAATCTTTGCAATCTTTTGTTTGTTTGAACTTTTTTTTAATCTTTTTTACTCATTATCTATCCTTCTCTTTTTCTGCATCTATATTTTGTGTTTTTTACTACTTTTGTTACTTTAAAACTACTTTAACTCTTTTCTTTTATTTACTTTTTCCCTATTCTCTTTCCTATTTATTTTCATTCCTGTCCAGGACCATGGCAAAGGGAGCCGGGAAGAACAAGGGGAAGGGTCCCACACCCCGTACCCGGCTCCCTTGCGGGCGATTAAGGGGGCAGGGTATATTGGCCTGGGAGATTTTCAGCGCAGTGGAGGTGGCCGCACTTATCTTTTATGTTCAGCGCCGCCTCCCGAAGACCGTCGCAGCAGGCGGCAGGCTCGGTGCAGGGTATGGCCTCCAGGAGCGTCGCCAGCTCTGGGATAAGGTGTGCCGGGCCATGTTTAGGGAGTCAGGGGTCCGGCGCACCTACCATCAGGCGACGCACCGGTGGGCGGATCTCCTTGACCGGGAGCAGGACCTGCTTGACCTGCTAGGCGTGGAGATCCCTGGGCTTGGTGAGTAGCTATTTAATAACTACTTTGTTTTCTTCTGCTCTGTGTTAATATAATTTATATTGCTAATATATGTTTTTCCCGAAGAGCAAGAATGCATTGCAGGTAAATTAATGTTTATAGCTTCTGTGATTGCAGGTGCTCGCCAGCTCAGTGGCGTTGCTACTATGCTTACTGGTTTGCAACTTTGTGCTCATTTGGTCTGATTATTTATGAGTGTAGTACTTTACAGATCTGCGTAATGCTAGAGAGACTAGAGACTCAATAAAAGTCCTTCCTTTGTATTCCTGCTACCACTAAGAAGAAGAGATAGTGGTGGATTGATAGGTTGAGTATATTATGACTTGTTATTAGTAGTAGGACATTTTTCAGTGGTCTGCAATCATGATGACGGACTGTGTCTGTCACGTCGCATGCTGCTGAGTGCTGGCAGTCATAGTAGAACCTTTTTGTTGTTGGTTTAGTTAGTGATTTACATAACTTTCCAAGTAGACGGTCTGCGAATCCAGCAATACTGTACTATCCTCCTAGTTGACCAGATCAGATAGGTCAATACATGTAGTGCAATTGTTGGTAATTTGTTTCCCTGAGATAATTTTAGATTGTGGTCAAAGAAATCAAATATTTCAAAAAAACAATCATCCGGGTTTGTGTTTATTTCATGATCATCAGCAACTCCCAGGGGCAAGAGGACGACAGCGACGCCAGCGGAACAAGGTGGGCAGGATAGGTCCTCCGAGGTATCTTCTGCTGGCCCCAGTAAGTTATTCTGTTGTAATGTTAATATTAATATTAATAAATATACTTCCCTAACTTTTACAGCACCTATTCATTCCAAACTGTTTCCTAATTCTATTTTTTACAAAATAGTCTTTGATCTTCTTGTAGACTGTTTCTACATTCTTATCCTGCCTCTACTATCACTCTCTGTGCTATTACTATTTACTATTATTATGATTCGGTCTGTGTAGGTAGCTAAGCTTGCCCAGTCTGCAAACGTTGTTAAACAGAACTCTGATCCAGCAATAGCTCTAGGTGCTGAGTGCAGTCCTCTGGGTTGCCCTTGCTGTCTATTCCAGTATTTTCCTAATGTAAGTGCTTTGACAATGTGTCCACCAAGAATAAGCTAATAGTTGGCTTTTTTTATTTGATAGGAGCACATCCATTACCACTAGTGTTTCAGGGACTATTCTGCACATACAGAAGTATGGACAAGAGAAATAGAACATTGTTGATGATAGGTGCAGTTCGACTTTCCACAAACCTCAGTCCGAACAGAAGTTGAACCCCCAATCCCCTGACCGACTATCTATTGTTTCTGACCAATGATTATACGACCCAGAAGAACAGAAGAAGACTACCGCCGAGTCCCGACCTATCAGAGTCATGGAAGCATGCCTGCAAAGTGCAGTAGTGCAAACCCTTCCGCTCACTCACTCGTGAATAAAAACCACACAGTGTTTTTTAGTTTTAAAGTTTTATTTTCAAATACGAAATAAAAAAACAATGTATTTATTTTTAATAGCGCAGTATTCCGAGCGAGCAGTGGTGATAGATGACGTTAAAGTTTAAACACCCTTCCCTAGAATCAATATACTTCAACTTAACACATCTAATTATTAGAATAACTGTGCTGGAGCCCTCACTTTGTTTGAACTTCAAGTACTGGTGGTGATGATGAGTAGGTGGTGAATTAAAAAGCTCTTGTTGGCAGAAGGGCAATGGAATCTACTGTCTGTAATTAGAAAAATGGTGCACGTTAAAAAGCAAGCATTCATCAGTTGTGCCAAAAAGTGTAGCATGTAATGGCTAAGCATATAAAAGGTTAACACCCTCCCCAAAACCGTCACTTTTTTTCATTCCCAAAAATTAAACATTGGTTATGTATTAACATTTTCTTCCATTACGAGACGAAAAAGGGGGTAGTGTATGGCATCTAAAAATATGACATGTTTTTTCTAGGCGTCACAACATCGGATGCGGCACATACTACCACCACCACCAGTGCCGGGGCCAGCAGCGCGTAGGCGTCCACTCCAGGGGGTGATGCGGCGGCGCCACAAGTGCCACCAGGAGGAGCTGTGGGGGATGGGTCAGCAGTGGCGGACGGTGGTAAGTTATTATACTCCTTACTTATTGACATTTTAGAGTAGGCTCGCAAAGGAGTGTATGATGTACTATACAGTAGACAGTACACTAGTACACATACACTGTACTGTTAAGAACAGTTACTAATTTAGAACTACATTTTTGCCAATCATGGAGAAGGCAGTCACCCTTGACTTAGCAATAGCATTAGTGGTGATAGTTCTCGAGTAAGCAATGGCCCCCTCTATTTGACTTCAACTCAGCTGAGAAACTTTTATCGTGAAGCCAAGTCATATCAAATGAACTTGAGGGATGTGATGAACGAACAGGGAAAGAAGGGTGAAAGGAAGGACGAGCAAGTCATAACATTTATGTCTGTAAAGAATGATACGTGTTTTTGATTGCAGGCACAGGTAGCTGATAGGAAGGAATCAGATGCATGGCTGCTTAAAGCAAGGATGGTTGGAGGAGAAAGAAAAGATGACTGCCTGTGTGGGGGAATGAGAAAATGCAGGTGTGGTGTGCATTGCATTATATCATTTGGGTGAAACTCAAATGCAAGTCAAGACGGTAGTTTACCAAATAAAATAAAAAGGGTGTTAGTTCGTTGTTGAGAAAAAGTAAGTTGGTCCAGTTGAGCTGCTAGTAGAATTCCTGAAACTCCCACTAATGTTAGAGGCTTACAAAGACGGCGGAAAGATACATGCCAAAATGTTATACTGTGCTTGCAAGTTGGTAGTGTTACTGTGAGACAACTTTCTGTTGAATTATTTTGTGTTAATGTTAAAGAGTATTGCTTACAGACTCTATTTTTCTTTCTTTCTTTCTTCATAGATGCTCCAAAAAAACTGACATGGAAGGAGATGGCTGTCCGGGCCAGGCCCGGAAGCTGGAGGCCATTTGTGCCGAATATCGGCAGCTGGTGGCTCGGGAGCAGGAGGAGGAGACGGCAACAGCTGCATCCTCCTCCTGTGCCCCCTGGTCCACCAGCCAGCAGTCTCCAGCGGTACGGCGCCGCAGCTAAGATGACACCAGCAGCTGCCCCCCCAGAGCCTGGATGGCACGTCAGAGCCGCCTCCGCAGGAGAGTGGACTCCCATGAGCACTTGGTAAAGAAGCTCCAGCGCCAGCTCCAGGACCTCCGCAAAGATACGCGGGACCACCTGTCCACAGGACCCCGCCGGAAGAAGTGACTGTCCCTTGCCCCTTTTTTAAAGACTGTTTTGAAGGACATTTAGACATTGGTTGCGGTTAGGGATGGGGGTGAGTTGGGTCTTTTGAATAGTTTATTTTTGTTAGGGAAAATATATTTATTTATTTTACATACTTAAACATAGTATACACGTTCATATTATTTTGTGTGGTGGTGGGCGGGGGTTACTGTACGTTTGGTTTCCTCAAACTTACCAGCATGAATTATCTAAACGTCCAAAAATGTACAAAAGTGCCATTAACAGAGTTAGTGAATTCAATTGCCCTACCAGTACTTTACTAGTACTACTGTCAGTCTCTCCTCTCCTCCGAGTCCTAGCCCATTATTCTACCTCCCCAAAAAACCTTACCTGTGATTTGTGTTTGAGAATAGGGCTATTGCAAAAATCACAGTTGATGGACAGAATGTAGAACAATGTCATACATTCACCCCAGTACAAGGATCTGGGCCTAAATCCATCGTTTTTTTGTTCAGACGTGAGTCCCAGGCTCTCCACACCACTGGAGTGAAGCTATCCAGGCTGATGAAGGCTGATAGCCAGAAACAGGTCCTTGGATGCTTGATTCCGGTCTGGGAAAGACATGGCTTGGTAGTTCGGACTGGACTGTTCCCATGAGGCACAGGGTCAGAGCTGATTTTCATATAGCCAGTGTTTAACCCAGGGTGGTGTGGAGTGCAAAAAAAACGATGGATTTAGGCCCCGATCCTTGAACTGGGGTGAATGTATGACATTGTTCTACATTCTGTCCATCAACTGTGTTTTTTGAGAATAGGGCTAGGCACAGGGCTGGCTGCATGGCAAATGGCGATTAAGGTTGGGTATGGATTCCTGGACGGATGAAATGTCATCGTTATGCTGGCAGTAGTAGTGGTACACACTGGCAGTAGCAGCATATAAAAAAAAGGAAATGAAACATTGAGTGGGCTGAGCGTAGCATTAGAACAGTACGATAGATAGTACGGTAGAGAACAGTGCCATAAATTGTAGCCTAAGCAGTGCTAAAGTATTCAAAATATAAGTACTAGTTGAGTGGAGTATGGCTACTATAAGAAATAGTATTGAAGGTGAAGGACACAGCAGCGTAAGCATTAAGCATTCGATTTGTCACGTGTAGGAGGAGGATGTTGTTGATGATCAATCCACGATGGCGCACATGAAATTCTGATTTGAATGATTTTTCTGTTGCTGTGTCCTTATCCTCCCCAGCAAGTGTGTGGAATTATTATTGTCATTTAATCACACCTCAATGAAAACCACACAGGAGAAGACGGTTAGGGTTTGAAATTTGGATGGCAATGGGGTTTTTGGGGAAAGTTTTATGGAGAGAGGAAAAGAAAACACAGCATGAACAAATAACAAATGAAGATAAACAAATCTTTGGATACGAAGATATCCATAAATCTTTTAAGGGACATAAAGGAAGTGCATGCGCTACTGCATGCATGAAGTTGTTTGCTAAATGGATGGTTAGGTTACTTAAAACTAAGTAGTACTTTCTACAACTTACTAACTATGAAGAAACAATGTGACAGTACAGGGCTGCAGTAATTACACAATTTCACTTGCCTATCTGCCCTCAGAGAGAATAAACACTTAGTACATTCAATTAGTTTTAAAAATAGCAAAGAAAAACATATACAATGGCTGGAGGGATGAATTTTGAAGCAGGGAGCAAACAAATGCACAGAGTCACACTCATAGAAGTTCACAACAATAACATTATTTTAAAGATAAGGAGAAGTGAAGAGGATACTGTAACTGTATGGTGTAGTTGTCCTGTGGAATTTGGGAAGTTGCATGCATCCACCCATTCCTCTTATTCGCGGTACTCCTCCATTCCATCTGACGCTCCGTCGATCAATCTTGATGACCAGACACACTGTCCACTGCCTGCCTGGCGGATGCGGAATTGCAGATCGCTAATGTTAATCGTTTTTCCCATCACACAGGGTAAAAGCCGGCCTGTAATTGTTGATGGAGAAACAGGAAGTGATATTAAAACACCACGGATAAAAAATATAAGGTACGCTGTGTAGTGCAAAAATAACACTTTGAGTTTCAGAGGCGACAGTATTAAACACAAGCATCATTTCTAAAGTGCGTACCCTGAGTCTCCTTTTCAAGGATAGTAATTAGCACACAGCAGGCCAGGGCCATGCAGACGGTCAAGGCAGGCACCACTGAGTGAAGCAACCTGATGTAGCATATCTAATTGTATGCAGCAAGCCACATAGCCGCAATTTTACATGAACTGCTGTCTGGACTCTGGCATAACAACACTACACGGGCTCGACCACTCCATACCACGACTAGAAAGACAAGTAGTTCTGCTGTAGTAGTTGTTGTTGACTGGTTTACCTGTTTGCCACTCACAAAGTGGCCATAATTCTTCCGTAAACCGATGATGATGATCCATCCATCCCAGTGAGTGACTGTAAAGAAAAAAGATATATTATTTAACTTTGATGATCAACACTCATCATCATCATGGTATATTGGCAAACAGTGACTCCAAGGACATTTTGCATATTGGAAAATGCAACTTAGTGGCCCCTGCAGTTGAAGTACAATTTGAATTAAAAATGGTAAAACATCAGAGTAGACTTGAGTTACATTTAGTGTGTAAAAGATTAAATAATAACAGAAGACATATGATTTATTTCATGCACAACAAACAAACAGCAATTGCTTTAATCAGAGCCAGACAGCCATTGCTGTCCACTGCATGCCATCTTCTCATTATTCATTACCTGTTCCACTTTTTGTCCCCATCTTGTTCTTAAAGTGAAGGCCCACTGGGCAGCATTTCCTGTCAATTTCAGAAGTAACTGTCAGCAATCAGCATGTAGTCAGTAATTCTAAACCCACTTGAGGGGACTCGTCTACGAAGCCAAAGTTTCTTGATTCTGCGTAATACAGCCATCTGCCTTGAGGGAAATGGATAGGGGAGTCTGGAGGAGGAGGATAGAGGAGCACAACTGTGTTGTGAACTCGTGAACCTCAGGAATGCAGACAGTGGCACCTTCAAATCAATAAGGAAATAAGATGAAGACAGTGCTGCTGATGGATTTGCTGTGAATAGGTGAGTGGAGTTTTGTTGTGGTAAAAGTTGCAAAACAAAGAAAGACACACAGGAATAAAAGTGAATAAGGACGAAAAAAAGAAAGTCATTTTCAGGCCTCGGTGTCAGGGAAGTAGAGCTCATCCTCAAACTCTGTGAATTGAGACGGGAGTAGGTCAGCTAACAGAGAAGAACTGAGTCAGTGTCCTCTTCTTCCTGCGTGCATTTACGTATTTTGTAATCTGGGGTATGAAGTGCTGATTCATCTTGATCATTGTTAACCGCTCCATATTTTTGGGCAAGAGGCGGATCCTTTTTGAAGTTAAAATGGCACCAGCAGCACTGAAAACACGTTCAGAAGACACACTTGCGAGTGGGCAAGACAAATAATTTAGAGCTAGGTTGGTGATCAGTGGCCATTGACCCCTTTCCCATACGAATACAGCAATGGGTTCTGATTAAAGAAGACCTCTGTTGGGTCATCCAGATAGGCCTGCACCATCCACTCAAGGTTCTCCAGGGGTGCTCCACTTTGCGTACCATCTGTGGCCTTTGCATCAATGCTGGAACGAGCAAACTCTTGATGAGATAGCCAATCCGCTTCCAACAATATTATGGCTGGGCCTGGTGCAGGTGAGGATGATGATACGGTTGCTGGTGTCGGTAACGGCTGTGAGGGAAAGTGACTGCCTTCGGCCACAGAAGTGGACCTTGATGCCGGATGGCCTGCTGATTCAGTAGTACTTCTGCCGGTTCCTTCAATTTCCTTCTGCGCTTTTTCGAACCGAGTGGCTGACAGAGCTAGCCAATAACCATCTGCTTCAGTAAAAGGAATGAATGCTTTGCTGGCCACTGCCTTTTTGTACTGTGGATCCAGAATAGTGGCACAAATGTAATGTAGTTCTGTATGTATTTTTTAAGCCTTTCATTGTCAACTAGGCTGGTTAAAAAGCTCACAGCCAACTGATATGCGTCTTGCTTGTCAGTATCACCTTTGAACGTTGAAGACACCGCCTTCAGTTGGTGCTCTAGCATTCACAACATTGGGATAGCTTTGCCCAAAGTACAGTCCTCCATGCTAACTTCACGCGTGAAGACCTCAAAAGGACAAAGCATGTCTGTCAAGCTTTTAACTAGCTTCCATTCCTCCAACTCTAGCCTCATGTCTTTCATAGTAGAACCCAGTGCAAAGACATACTCATTGATTACCAAGCACTGCTCGGACAGACGCTTAAGCATTTAGAAGGTTGAGTTCCAACGTGTTCCACCTCCTGGATGAGTCCTATGACTGGCAGTCAACGGTCACGTTGCATGTTCCTCAGCTGCTTCCAGGCCTTAAAAGAATGGCTGAAATGTGTGCAGATTCTTCGGCAGGTGGCCAGTAACTTGCTGACTTTGTTTTCTTTTTTCAAGAAATCTTGAACAACAATGTTAATACTGTGCGCCAAACACGGCACTCTGAAATAGCCACCATCATTCATGTCCCTAACTATATTACTGCCATTATCCGTGGAAACATAATCAATCAAGCGCTTTCTTGGATGTAGCCATTCATAGACCTTTTTCTTAAACTCATCCAAAAGGTTTACTGCAGTATGAGATTTCTCCATTGCAAACATGGCTACAGTTGCATGTTTCCGAGTACCTTGAAAAACTGTGTCCGAGTCAACACCTGCATATAACTTGTCTCTATCCCCTGCAAAAGAGACCCAGTGTGCAGTGATGCACATGTAATCAAGGGCTTGGCAACTGGTCCACATGTCTGTTGTCAGGTGGATAGTGTGAACAGCACTCTTCTGCAAAGCTGCCCCAATCACCTCCAGCACATCTTGATGTAGTGCTGGAACCGCAACTCTATATATTTTACAACACAAGGGAACCCAAGGCGCAATTGTTAGGGACCTATGGGTAATACTTTTTTTACAAAGACAATGGTCCCTAAGGTAACTGAGTAAATTTAATACAAAATAGACTAAATAGTTCTATATTGGTGTCCAGCCGGACAGTTTAATTGCATATAATAAAAAATTTGTATCAAAAATTCGGTTAAAAGATATAAGTGGGACACCAGCCGGTGCCCGACTCAACAACCTTCAACAAGGAAAAAACATACAACATAAATTGTGTAGGCAAAACAAAAGGCAGTCTGATTAGTATAAAATATATACAGACTATACATAAACTACACATATGCACACATAATTACTAATAGAATAGTGACATTTGTGTATTAAGTCGACGACGTTTCGAACTACCATTGGTTAAGAGTTCATCTTCAGGACAATTGATCCTTTGCCTATTTACAGATACTCTGACATTAGGTTGTATTCAGGAGTTGGTAGATAATAATTATGGGCTGGCAAGCCCGTCGATTTGGTAGAGAGACCACCACTTGGTTATGGGTACATGGGGCTATCTCTTACGCGTTGCCACTTTTAATTAGTAGTTTTGGCCGGGTAATGCAGTACTTGATAGAAGCACGTTCGGAAGTAACATTCGGTGATAACAGAGGAAACGTCCACAATGGGGATCCGATTTCCAAAAGGGGACGAAGCCCCGGGCTAGATAAGTCGCGATTCCTCGATGGGGATCAGTGCTTCCTGCAACTGACGGCAACTCTGGCAAAATAGGACTGGCTAGGAACCTTCCATTTAGGGCAGACTGTTGCCACAAATTCTAGAAAACCCACCCTTCCACGAAAGAAAAAGGGAGAAGGTCCAGCGCTAACAATTTAGCCAGCATTGCATTATAAAGACGTGCAGTTGGGTGGTTGCATTCAAATGGCGCATCCTACCAAAACATGCTTTTAATGGTGGTCTGGACCGTTTTCATACGTGATGATGATGATGATGCAGACTTCTTCAACCCAGTTAGGCTCATAGATGTACTTATTTGCATTGGTGTCTCTCCCAGACTCTTAGTGTGCCTCATACATGTTGCTGGGGTATAGGGTGTGGGCGCTACCACTGCAGTGCTGCTGCCAGGGGTACTGGGTGTACCAGAAAAAATGTCTGTCGCTTATTCACTTCCCCCTGCACAATCAGCCCCTCGTCATCATCAGATGCAATATGAATGGATACATTTGGATTTGTTGTACTTTTGGCTTCCCGGATCTTCCTTAGGTGCGCCTCCCAAGTGATAGTGTGGTGTTTTTGGAGATGACCTCTCTGGCCTCCGGTACCATAGTTGGTACCAAGCTTACCCCGACTAACTATAGTTTTACAATTCAAACAAACGATCATGTTTTCCGCCTTTTTGCTAACACTAAAGAAGTCCCAAACTGGGGACTGGAGATGTCTGCTGGTGGTGGAGGTGCTACTTTCAATGCCAGATGAAGTGGAGGATGGGCGTGGCTGAATTTGACTCTTTTGTGCACTTACAGCACCACTACTTAAGGTAATGGAGGTCTAGCTAGGGCTGGAGTGGTGACTGTGATTACTGGGTCGTCATCAGACTGTTCATCAGCAGCAGAATACACCACTTCTTGTTCGTCGTCAACACCCATAAGTGAAAACCTTGCGGGAACCTTCCTTTTAGGCTTAGCTACCTTTGTCGGCTCATGGCGTGCCTCAGTCTCAGACTGCATTGGTGGGTTCCAATCGACAACAAGATCATCAGAAGGAAGGGGGCTTGAAGAAGAACTTGTAGTAGCCCTCCTTGACCGTTTTCTTGCTGAGGATCTAGAAGACAATGGATCATCATCAGGAGGAGTGGCTTCCTCGGATGATACCTCCGCTTGAAACCTGATTTCTTGAGGTGCCCCTACTTCTGGAGGAACAAGCATTGTGGGCAGTTTTGCCGCTCCATGCGCCTCTAGTTACGCCTCTCCATGCGCCTCTCCATGCGCCTCTTCTTGCGCCTCTCCATGCGCCTCTCCATGCGCCTCTCCTTGCGCCTCTCCTTGCCCATGTACTTGCGCTTGTACTCGTAGCACCTGTGGTTGTCGTTGCGACTGTGGTTGTTGAACAGATGAGTTACACCCTGCATTGATTGGATGCTACTTTCTTGCGATGAGCCAACATCACTGGTCGATGGTGATTGAGCAATTAAAGTGGCTGCCTCTGCAGCACTCATGGACTTGGACCTAACTTGGTGTGGTGGCACTGAGCCCAATGAAGCGGAGGTGCTGTTCACAGCTTGGTCCCCGGCGGACCCCGCTGCTGCAGGCATAGTGGTTTTTTCCCCAAAAAAGTGTCTGTGGGCACACCAGTCTCCTTGGTAAGTGGCGCCAGTTGCTTCTTCTGCTCCTTCTTACTGGCAGTGACACTGGCAACGTTCTTGGTAGAGGAGCTATGGCCTCCTTTCTTTGGGTCCATCTTCTTCAGATGTCAGAACAGCAGGCCGCAGTTGCAGAGTTGTCCGTGGCCACATGTGACGTCATGTGACGTTGTGCTGCACACACCGCAGCAGAACTTTTTCCTGGCACTGATGATAAACGATGAGGATGATTCGTGGTTCTCTTTGTGCACCTAAAAGCAATTAAAACCAGAGGAACATCAGTTAAATAAAAGTTGCATATGTCGTGCTTCAATTAATATTTGCAGCTAGGCATTTATTATTATTACAACACACCCAAAAACGGGAAGGCCAAAAATAAAAATTGCAATTATTTCCAATCAAAAATGGATGTTTACATTAATAGAAGAGAGACCACCCAGAGAGAGTTGTTTCATGCACCACTGAGTACCCCTGGGCATAATGAATGAAAGGAGGCAGACTGGGCGCAAAATCTAAAATCACACAAAAATCACCACAATGCAATGCCATCCATGCCCTACATGAGGTTTAAATTCAAGAGACCCCACAGAAAACCTTGGTCCATGCACCACGCTGAGTACCCCTGGGCAGAATGGATGAAAGCAGGGCAGACTGGGTGCAGGCCTATGGCACAAAGCACACTGCCTGGCTTCAAAATGGCCCCTGCCTTGTCCCCTACCCACATGGCCAGGCCCTGCCTGGACCAGGCCTCAAAATGGCTCACACCCACATGGCCAGGCCCCAACACCACCCCAAAAAATCAAAAAACACACAAAAATCACAACAATGCAATGCCATCCATGCCCTACACGATGTTTAAATTCAAGAGACCCCACAGAAAGCCTTGGTCCATGCACCACACTGAGTACCCCTGGGCATAATGGATGAAAGCAGGGCAAACTGGGCGCAGGCCACTGGCACAAAGCACACTGCCTGGCTACAAAATGGCCCTTTGATCCCCACCCACATGGCCAGGCCCTGCCTGGACCAGGCCTCAAAATGGCCCCCACCCACATGGCCAGGCCCCAACACCACCCCAAACATTTTTTAAACACACACAAATCACCACAATCTAATGCAATCCATGCCCTACATGATGTTTAAATTCAAGAGACCCCACAGAAAGCCTTGGTCCATGCACCACACTGAGTACCCCTGGGTCTACTGGCTAGTGTGGCTGTACACGCACACCAACATTTAAAAAAAAATCCACATATACCAGTGAGCTTTTCAATTCCATGACATAAATGATATTTAAATTCAACTAAACTCACAGAAACAGTTGTATCATGCACTCATGACTAACCCTGGGCCTACTGGACACAGTGCCTACCCACAATATATATTTTTTTAAAGTTGTGAAAAAGTTTAAAAATTGAAGTTGCAGCAACTGCAATGCCCCAAACAAACAACACCAACTTACTTGTAAAATCTCAAATCCAAAAGTAATCAAAAAAGGTGATCCAAACAAAAAGTCCTCAAATACAAATATTTAGCAGCAGCCACAAAAAGTAATCCTTCTAGCTCCAGATCCAAATGAAAAGTGACCAGGACATGGACAAAGCACTTGGAGGAGCCTGCTGGACAAAAATGGACTCCTTGCACAAAAAAGTGCAGCCAAATGTCAATCTGAGGAGTTATTCTGATCCAAATCATCATTTTCAGAAGGTTTATGCTGCCTGCGGTAGATTTCTTGTGCAGAATTGAAATTTTTGCAAGTTCGGGAAAGCGAGCTGTTCAAATCTCCCGCCGGAAGTCAGCTGCGCGTCGCATCTACGTGTTCGCAATTGTTTACTCCAGCGATGCGTGATCGCGGGCCCTTATGACGTAGTTGCATTCTCAAACTCTCGCAGTGCAAGTTGGCGGGCCGCTATGACGTACTCGCGGTCGAAAAGTCTGGCGCGATCACGCAGTAAGATCCAAAATGGCGCAGTGCAAGCAAACCGGGAGGACAAACAACTCGGCGAACTCAGAATCACGGTAAGTCAACGCCGCGGGCAAGATATTGTATTTTTGAAGCGCGCCCAAGCAAAAAAATCCGCCAGCTTGCAAATTTCAGATTTTTGGGGAAATTCGCACGATTCGCGGACCGCGAGTTTGCCAAAAACATGCAAATTCCACGAACGGAACGGATTTTCAGCCCATTACTGGCTGGAAGTGCAACCACCTTCGGAGAAGACACAGCCAATTGCCAGTCCTCATCATCTAATTCTATGCCGTCCTGCACCCATCTATCCCTCAACTCCCCCAGTAGATCAGCCCTATGGTTAATTAGCTTCTTGTAGATCAGGGAGATTGTTTTTTCGGGGAGGTGACCATCCAAAATTCTATCTTCAAGAGGCAAAACCTCCGGGAGATCAGCGTCCACTGGCAGAGCCGACTGGAGTGAGTGTCGGATTTGTGCGTAGCGGAAATGCACAACTCTCGTCAGCTCAAATTCAGCCTGCATTTCCTCAAAGGACTTGATCCTCCCCTTTCCCCAGATGTCTCCAATGGTAGAGATCCCTATCAGGTCCCACTCCAGAGCTTACCCAACCGCTCCGAGTCGAAAAGAGGGGAGGCCTACGTTAGATTATCCCTCCACCCCAGAGAACTCATGGCATCATGCCAGATCCGAACAGCATGCTTAGTCGGGCCCGTTAAGTCCAACTTGGTCAGCTTAGAGTACATACGTTCCATGATTAATTGCTGCCAGCTGGGAGGCCCAATAGTACTGCCTAATGTCGGGGAGGGCAATGCCTCCATCGTACCAGGGGAGCGTCAGCTTAGCTAAAGCAATACGAGGTCTGCCCTCCCATAGGAGACTACGCTGCAACCCTTACACCTCACGGAAATAGCTGGCTGGCATTACGTCAAGGGTATTCTGTAGGGCATAAAGGAAACGAGGCAGAGCCATCATTTTAAAGAGGGCTGCCCGTCCCAACAAAGAGAGCTGGAGTTTCCTCCAGTTGGCGATATCACTCCTAAGTCTTTGCAAAGGGGGAGGAGATTGTGGGCATACCTGACTGCAGGGTCAAGTGAGATGAAAATCCCCAAATACTTGAACCCATCAGTATTGATTTGAATGGGACAGTGCCGAGGAGGGACCTGGGGTTCCCCCCACAGGACAAACAACAGAGATTTGCCCCAATTAATGGAGAGCCCAGAGTTTTTACCAAAAGTTTTCCAAGACGTCGCAGACGACAATGAGGGACTTCCGGGAGAGGTTAAGTAGAGCAGAATATCGTCTGCATAACAAGGAAATTCGGTCTTCCCATTCAGGGGACCACCAAATGCCCCGAATAGATGGCTCCCAACGTAACCAGACCGCTAGAGGTTCCAGGGCCAGTGAAAAAAGAAGGGGAGAGAGAGGGCAGCCCTGCTGAGTGCCCCGACCAAGATGAAAGGACGCCGAGACCCGATTACTAACAACTATTTGGGCAAGCGGCTCTGTATACAGCAAACGCACCCAGCCAATAAACTCAGGGCCAAATCCAAATTTAGCCAGGACCGCCCACAAATAGGACCATTCTACAGTATCAAAATCCATGGTTGAATCACTCGAAACAATCACAGCCGGCTCCTGCAGAGTATGGGCCCTAGCTATCACGCCAAGCAGTCTACATAAATTTAGGGCCGTGTTCCTGTGAATGATAAAGCCCGACTGATCTGGGTGGATCAGTTTGCTTACTACTTTCACCAGCCTAATAGAAAGAAGCTTGGCCAGTATCTTGGGCTCCGCATTCACTAAAGAAATGGGCCTACAGGAGGCACAGTTGGTTTTGGGCCTGCCCGCCTTATGAATCACTACCACTGACTCCACTCTCTGATCAACGGGAAGAATCCCTTTTTCCCGGGCCTCGAGAAACATGCCTTTAAGGTAGGGTGCCAGTTTATCGGGTCTGAGTTTGTAGAATTGGGAGCCAATTAGGTCCCAAAGCCTTACCCGAGTTCAAGGAGCGGATAGCTAGAGCTATTTCGACAGCTGTCAAAGCACTATCAATAAAATCACGGTCTTCGGGGGACAGGCAGAGAAGCTGTATATCGCGAAGCAGCAGAGGAGAATCATCTTCTGAACGATCAGATACCGAGGCATACACTATCTAACAGGCTTTTGATGTGTGTAATTTTAGAGACTGTATTTGTATTCTTCATGTTTGTAAGCACACTAGCTCTTTCATGTGTAAGAAGTATGCAACAAGGTTTTAAGTGGTTTGTGGGAAAAGTGACGGTTGGACTGTATATTTTATGGGATAAAGCACCTCCTGTTGTACATGACAACAATACTGTAAGTCACCATAAGAGTTCCATAAACCTATAAAAGGTTGGTGATTTGCAATATTCTTATACTGTACTGCAGGGGGTATCCTTTATATATTATATTGTACTTCACACTGCTCTTTTGGCATTTCTAAGTTATCTGATTGAATAATTGGTATATGTGACCTGCACACAGAGAAGGATTACCCATGACTGTCTAAGGATGCCTGTGAAGAGTCACTATGTGAATTGGCAAGACAGCCCAATGTGGATGCTTGCCACAGACACATGATGTTATTTATGTCACTAGGTACGATCAAGTCATAGCCATCCCAACCCTTCATACTTCTGAGATCATTGTAATTAGTGCCATGAAATTATGAAATGTTAACATCTATTATTTAGATCACTTGTACAAGACAAGTGTACATTATGAAACTCTGGGTATAAAATATATATATTGGACTGAAAAAATAAAGAAATGTCTGCTTTAAAAACACACAAAAAAAGATACAGGAAATTGTTGCAATGACCGGATTAGCAGAATGTTGGCTTTTTTCTGAACATACTTAGGGCCTGACTACCAGTTTGGCAGCACAAGTATTTCTCATGTCTGGTGAGGCTTGATGTTCCATCAGAGGCTTCTCTAAAAATGGGCACCCAAATGGAAACACCAAAAACAGTTCCTGCACGGCATGGACTTTGAAGTCCATGCCTGGCAGGAACGGGTGTGCATGCACACAGTGGTGCAGATGTTGTGCCCCCCGCATGAATTCACATATGGAGACATGAGGGGGGGCCCAGAACCGCCATGAAAGCCGTGGCAGAGAGGAAACTCATAATATGTTTGGCGGGACTGCGGTGGTCCTGACAAGCATATTGCGGCCTCCCTACCAACTGCCAGGGAATTGCCATTTCCTGGCAGCTGTGGCGGGCAATGGCAGTCGGACCACCCTAATTGTAATAGGGCAGTTGGAAGACTGCCACCACCGCACCACAATGATCCGTGGACCGCCAGAATAGAATTAGGCCCTTAAAGGAGGAGCACACAGATAGCCTTACTTTATCATTGGGTTTGCCATGTTCTGTCTAGTATTTCTGCTTGCTTTAACTAGTGAACATTTGTGAGTTACATTTCTCTGTTGCTCACCACATTTACCAGAGAGGGTTACGGAGCTTTGTGTGATCTCCAGTGCACTGTACATTTTTCCATCCGATGTGCAGCCATTGCAGCAATGAATACAGAGATTTATAATATCACAGTTTTCTTGGCTTTTCCAATGCTTGCTTAAATAATTTCAGAATCTTTACCCCACAGGACTGTGAGGACATTTGTCCCCATTGTGCATGGCAAAGACTTTGATCAGAGCTATTACTTCAGAAGCAACATATATTATAGCATCTGTAGCTTGGGTGGGGGAGTTACATTGTATACATTTTAATTGGATTCTGCTACTTGTAGTTCTGAAACAATAGTGCAATAAATAGAACTGCAAGTATCAAATCCAAATAAAAAACCTAAGAGGGAAGCAACTTATACATAGGCTTTGCAATATTGAGAGCTCTGACAAATCTTTAAATATGAAATATGAGTAAATTATGGCCTACATGCTTCAGCAGTACATGCTTTACCTACAGGTGTCTAAAGTCGTCATTGGTCCCCATCTCTGTTCATGGGCAGCTTCTTGTTTGTTCAGAAGCAGCCATTTAAGTAGCTGTAATCCACTTACAGACCATCGAGGTGGCCAGAGGAGAGACACCTTTTTAAATAACTTGCCATTTTTTTAAAATGAATGCTTACTTTTAAGCATCAACTGATTAAAAAAAAGTTTTAAAAAAGCAGATCAAAGAGCCCCAAGGGGGAACACCACTCGCATGAGAATTGTATTGCAAGAATCACAAGTAAGGATAGAACTGTTACCACTGGAGGCCCTATAAAGATGGCAAGCGGCCGGAAGGGCCACAGAATCCAGACTATATCTACCTATTTGGGCATACTTTTTGATGATCACAACATAAGGAATCAACTGAGTGTACCCACTGCAGCCACATTTGCCCGCTCTGTGGAGGGTTTCTTTAAGTTTATGAAAAACCTAGGTTCAAAGCCTACTAAGGATTTTGTGACTGCATTAAAAGCAAAATGTCTAACAGTCACAAATTATGGCTCTGATGTCTGGGAAATTAAAGAGATTATCGTTACTCAGTATATTCAAAAATATTGTTGGGGGTACCACAGAACTTGACCTTGATTATGTTAATGACCTCATTAGAATTAGTCCACTTGCTCTGTGGCTATCAATTTGAACAAAACCAATTTGAACAATTTGAACCAAAAGAGACTGTTTTTAGTTGCAATGTGATCAGGAACTGTATGATGCTGGATATGGCTGCCAGCATTTCTTGGTTAATGTACATAAAGAACATTAGTATTAGTTTGGGTTTTCCTGAATGTTATGCTAGTCTAGAGGCCCTTTGGTCGGCCTTTGGACAACCCCCAAAAAATATTTTCTGGAGCTAGACTAGGAATAGACTGTGCTGAGAAGATTAAGAGTTCAGCAGGTTTGTACAGTCCTTAAAATTCTGAACTTGTGATTGAATCGGGAAACGACCTTTACAACGACTCATTCATAACGAAGTGCCTGAACCACGACTCTTTAACAACGACTGAACCTGAATTACGAGTCTTTTAACAACTAATGAATTAACAACTACCTCTGGCCAGTAGATGGCACTCTTGGATTGTATATGAAATATGTATTACTATGGAATAAACGGTGGCTGGCTGTATTTTATATGGTTTTGTAGAGAGGATTTTTTTTTTGCAAAGCAAGTTTAGGAAACGGTTTAAAAAAATACTTTAAAATGTAAGTATTTTGGTAAGTATTAAAGGTAAGTATTTTGTGTAATATATATGTATATATAAATATACATATGTATATGTATACATATATGTGTGTATATTTATATATGTATATATATATATATATATATTCACTGAAAAAACCATAGGTTTCACACCAGTTATAGTTAGGAATTAGCATTTAAAAAACCTATTAAATTCACTGAAAAAACCATAGGTTTCACACCAGTTATAGTTAGCTGAAAGTTTTACTCGCATAAAACCATTGAAATGCCCACGTTATAGTTAGTTGGACTCACTATAACTTGCGCGTGCAATGCACTGCTGATGACGTCACATATTACATCACTCATGACATGGTCAGTGACATCACTCATGACATCACTGATGACACCAGCCAGTGAATGTGTGTCTTTCTGAGAAATAAATATGTGTTATATATGTATATGTAAAAGTTGATGGAAGAATAAATGTTTAAATAAGTGTTTACATGGATGTTTTAAAAAAAAATTGATTGGTTAACTGGTTTATGAAGTGTATCTTAGTGAATACATATATTAGAGAATAATGTTTAAATATTTAAATATATGTATTAGTGTTTCACTTTGTGTATAAGTGGCTGCATGGGTTGCTGAGTAGCTACATGTGTGTATATGGGTTAATAGACTTTTTTTTAGTATCAGTATGAGTGTCTGTATGGTTTGGTGGGGGTATTACTTAGCACATAGATGCATGAATGACTGATTCACTGTTTGTATGTGTTTTGAAGACAGCATATGTGCAGGACTGTATGGGTGGATGAGTGTGTATATGTGTGTGTTAGTGAGTGAATGACTGTCTCACTAGTGTCTTTATCAGTAACTACATATGTTTTATTCTAGTATATGTGAATATTGATGTATATAAGTGAGTATATGTGAGAGTGAGGGATTGTAAGAGTTCCTGTTTAAATAACTATGTTTTTCTATAAGTGATTATTTAACAGAGTAAATATGTGTATGTTTTCTTAGAAGTAAGGTGGTAGTGTGTGTATAGCTGTATATGCAAATAAATGGATGTTCAATTGTTTATTTGCATGTGTGAGTATGTGTGTGAGTAACTTTTGGATCACTGTCGTTGTGTAACAGGATATATAGGTGTATCACTATATATGATGAGTGAGTATATGTATGAGTGACTACATAGAACTGTTGGTGAATGAGTGGATGTGTATATAGATGGTGGAATTACTGAATTGGTTGTTGTAACTGGTATGGGTATCTCCTTTTTTTTGAAAATTTTAGTTTCTATTTTTCAATTTGTGTTTCAAGGGTTACATTACAGTGAAAGGAGGTCTGTCACTCTGTCACAAGGATGGTGTCATCAGTGATGTCATGAGTGATGTCACTGACCATGTCATGAGTGATGTAATATGTGACGTCATCAGCAGTGCATTGCACGCGCAAGTTATAGTGAGTCCAACTAACTATAACGTGGGAATTTCAATGGTTTTATGCGAGTAAAACTTTCAGCTAACTATAACTGGTGTGAAACCTATGGTTTTTTCAGTGAAATTAATAGGTTTTTTAACTGCTAATTCCTAACTATAACTGGTGTGAAACCTATGGTTTTTTCAGTGAATTTCATAGGTTTTTTTAATGCTAATTCCTAACTATAACTGGTGTGAAACCTATGGTTTTTTCAGTGAATTTCAATGGTTTTTTAATAGCAAATCTTTATAGGTATAGAAAGTGAAAAATTTTAAAACGAATTTTATATTGTATAAATATGTTACATTTTTTAAATTTATTTATTTATTTGTTAACCCGGGGGCGCTCCCGGGGCGCGTACCGGTGAACGCACGGGTAGGCGCAATATTACGGCGCGCCCCGGGGCGCGGACCGGGGAGTGTCACAGGAGCGCTATTGCCGCGAACGAAAACAACATCGTGACGTATCGCGTAGACGCATGATGCGTCATATGACGCACAGCGCAATCGCAACTGAAAGCACCCGATCGCATACGATCGCGAAACGTCCTGACGGCCTTACGCTACGCACCCGCGGGCGCGCCCAGGAGCGCAACTACGGGCGCGCCCCGGGGTGTGTAGCGTAAGCGCGTCGGGTCATGTGACTTGAAAATAACACTTTCTATTGGTGTAGAACAGTTTTGGTTTCTAAATGAGTAATGCCTCAGTCTTGTGACCAGCCTGATTCTTGTGACCTGAAAATAACACTTTCTATTGGTGCAGAACAGTTTTGGTTTCCAAATGAGTAAAGCCTTGGTCTTGTGACCTGAAAATAACACTTCTGATTGGTTCAGCACAGTTTTTTTTTACAAATGATAAAAAAAACACCTTTCTTCCTTACTCTGACTTTGTCCTTTGACTGAGGAAGACCTGTTTCATCTACAGAGACAATTATTTTGTACTTTGAAATGGCTACTGTAGCAGCAACAGCTGGATCATCTGCACCACCACCACCACCACAACCACCAAGAGGACCACCACAACAATACATTGGTGGTGAAGAAGAGGAGGAGGAGGAAGAGGAAGAGGAGGAGGGGAGCAGATGGCTGCCTGAAGAAAATACCCCATACAAGCCAAAAGAACACATTGTATGGGAGTGTTTTTCACTTCCAGAGGGCAAGAAAAAAGTTAATGCGGCTAAGGTAACATGTCGAATCTGTGGTGCAGAACTCTCAATGAGCAATCCAGATAAAAAATATTCATTTGGTAATAATACCATGATTAGGCATATGACCCGGAAGTATCCTGCTAATTATTCTCGTGCAGAGATCAGGGAACTGGCCAGTCACCTCCCCCAGGGTTCAAGGACCAGCTCCAAAAGAAAGCAACCCACTCAATCGGGATCAGAAACATCAGAGGTGATGCCTTGTATCCAGGAACGATTTGGTACTTTTAGAATCACTTGTACTGAATGTGGCAAGCTCATCACCTATGGTGAAAAGAGCGTAAAGCTGATCGTCCTTGCTGGTGAGAATCACATTTGCCCCAAAAAAAAGAAGTAATTTATTCAGTTTTTTGTTTTTTGCTCCAATTGAGCCATTTTCAATTCCCTTTCTCTTTGTTTCTTCCCATAAAAAATACAAAAAAAATTTAAAACTGTTTTGAAAAGCCAAAAAAAGTACAAAATGTTCAAAAAACATTAAAAAAAATATAAAACAACAAAAAGAATAGAAAAACAGTTCTTTTTACAACTACCTTTCATTTATAAAATTAAACCTATATTTTTAAAGGATCTCTGTCAATTTTTTGCCCTTAGGGAACGCGTACCGGGGCGCGCCCCCCCAAAAAAAGATTTTTTTTTTTAATGAAGCAGTTAGCATGAGGGAAGGACACAAAGAGAATTATGTTAAGAGAAAAAGAGCTACAAGATGACCACAGAGAGATTGTTTATTACATAGTAAAAAATAGAGAAGGTGTAATTGGATGAAAGTGAGAAAAGTAAAATGACTAAAGGAGCAAAAGAAAGGAAGAGAGAGGAAGAACACTAAAGTAGAGATATTGTGAGACTGTGATTGGCTGTTAAAAGAAAAAGAAAGGACAGTAAAAAATGGAGAATGAAGGGTAGTGGCGGAACCACGATAAATGAAGAACGATGAGGGAAAGTGAGAAAAGACCAGGTAGTATAAGTAAAGAGGGATGAAAGAGGGAGAAAAATTGAATTAGGATAACACTTGGGGAGTGACAAAGAGAGAGGACAAAGAGAGTAAAGGAAACAGTAAACAGCAAAAAAAGATAAGTAATGCAGTGTGTGTGACTTATAGGGAGTCAGTGGGTGTAGGTCGGGGTGTGGGTGTGTAAGGTGTGTCTGTGGGTGTGGTTGTGTGGAGTGTTTCGGTGTGGGTGGAGGTGAGGGTGTGTGAAATATGTGTGAGAAGTGTATGAGTGTGGGGCGTGTATGTGTTCGATGTATGTGTGTGTATGGAATGTGTATGTATGTTTGAGGAGTGTGTGTGGGAGGATTTTTTGTGTGTATGAGGTGTGTGTGTGGTGTGTGTGTGGGGTGTATGTTACAGGTGTGTGTATGTGTTGGGAGGGGGATAAGGTGTATGTGTAGGAGTAAGGTTAATAATTAAGAAAAAGAGAATGAGTGAAGAAGCAAAGGAAGGGAACAGAGGGTAAGTGAAGTAAAGCATAGGGATTGAAAGAAGTTGAATATGAGAGGGGAAATAGGGAAAGGGGAGTAAACATGTAGAATAAGAATAAGTGAGGGAAGCAGAGTAAAGACACAGGAGTGAGGTAGATTGAGAAAATGTTAGTGACCTTAAAGCAAAGGGTGATGACAAACTACATTTTTTTAGTCATACTTACCATATAATAAATGTAACTTTAATTAATTTTTTGTACTACACTTTGTATCTGTGAAAGAGAGAAGAAAAAATAATTTATAATTAGTAAACTATGTATTTTAAATTAAAAGATACACATGAAGAGGTTAAAAATCATAACGCTCTATTTAGAAATAAAGTTAGAGTGAAGGACACAGAAAGGGAAATAAACTAAGGTAGAAGGACAAAAAGAGAGAAAAAGAAATAGAAGGAGATCAAATTACAAAGAGTAAGGCATATAGATTCACTGACAAAAAGAGAGAGAAGAACAGAGAAATGAACTGAAGGTAAGAAAGATACTAAAACAATGTGAGTTAGCAAAACTAAATCAGGAAACAGAAGTAAGTAAAAAGATAATGACTTAGACAGAAAACAGTCTAATTAAGGATGCATTCAGAAGAATGAGGAATAGATGATAATTGAGAGTAAGTGAAGAACAGTCATAGAGTGAAAGGATGAAGGGAGACATGATAATATACAACGATTGAGGGAAATGGACTGAGGAAGTTATAAGGTAGACACACTAAGAGAAAAACTGAGTGAGGTGGAGTACAATGAGTGAGAAAAGGAAATGAGTAAGTGAGCAAAAAGAAGGAAAGAGAGGAGAAGACGACTAAAACAGTGGTACTGAGAGAAAATAATTTGGTGATGAAAGTAAAGAGAAGGACATTGAAAGAAAGGAAATGAGGGATAGTAATGGAACCAGAGTAAAAGAAATGGGATGAAGAACGATGAGAGAGGAGCAGTGAAGTTGTTGTAAAAGAAGTGATGGAAGGTAGATAAACACAAGTGAACATAACACAAGTAGAGTGAGGCACTGAGGACATAGAAGTAGTGAACGAAAAATAGAGAGAAGAGGTCAAAAGTAAGGAGCAAACAAAGATAAGCGATGGGAGAGTGGGTGATTTATAGTGATAGAGTGCAATAATACTGCTGAGTGAGTAAACAGGAATTACTAAAAGAGCAAAGTAGGAAAATACGGAAAAGAGAAGTAAAGCAGATAGACTGAAAGCTGAAAAGTTATGCAAGGGAGAGACGGGATGGACACAGTTGAAATGAGAATGAGGGGTTGTCAAAGAAGTGGAGTAAGGGAACGGGGGTTACAGAGAGTGAGAGAAAGACATTATGAGTGAGTAAAAAGAGCTGAGAGAGGATGGAAAAAGGAAAGTAAGTGTCAGAGAATGGGAATACAATTTAATTTACACAATCCAAAGTATAAAATAACTTGTACAACATGTTACATAGTTTATTTTTGCTGTTCTCAGAATATATTGAATTTCACTTAAAACAGTGAGTTCAAATTTCTCATCATATGACAGCGGGAAAAAAAACACAATCTAAAAGATTGTGTTTTAAAAAAAAACTTAAATACTGACAAATGACAAATATACGCTAATCTTAGATTGACTTACTTTTCCTTGAGGCCAAATACTGTATCATGGTGGTCCTTTTCTCGTTGAAAAGTACTTTGCTGTTCACTTAAAAATCCATTTAATCGACTTTCTATAAGAAAAGCTCCAAGAACATCTGAAATATTTTCAATATTTTCATATACTCCTTTTTTTCAGTCATAACTCTTTACTCATTCCTGCACCTTTCCATTTGGCCAAATAGTGTCAGATGTATGAGTATATGTTCAAATTAATTCTAAGGCACTCTGAAATGACCTTTTTCCCGATGTTCTGAAAGAAAGGCTCTACAACATTTTCACAACATTTAAGTATATAAATCTTTCAGAGTCTATTCTAGTAGTACTTGATGAAGCACAGTTATCACAGTCATGTTGCCATTGATAAGAAAGGTTAAAAAGATTTTTTATATCTACTCCTTCATCTTCCAATACATCAAACATATACATTAAAAATTCCTGACAATCCTGCTGAATTATCTGTGAAAATTGATTTTGACCTGAACATATGTCTACAAGATTTCTAATTTCTGAAACACTTTCTATTTTTCCTCTATCGCTACTACATTTCTCTAACACAGAATTCAATAAATAGCACAATGTTTGTTCCCGATTTTCGACAATCTGTTTTTGTAAATTTTGAAGAAAAAAAACAACATTAACTACTACATTAGCATAGCAGTTGACACCAGAACTGTTTTCAAACTGAAATCCAACAACATCCTCAACAGAATCCTTTTTCCTTCTGCTTACAATTACAGTTTCCTCTACTTTTTGTCTTTTTGCTACTACCTCACTGCAATTACTCTCATTTCTTCTTTTTCGCCCTACCACACGTTTTTCAATCAGAGGATATTGAGGCAAATGTGGAGCATACTCTCTTCTTAACCTATTGTATTCTTTAACACAATCTAGATCAACACAAATCTTTGTTTCATCACACTCAATCAAGTACAATCCTGATAAAGTTCTGAATCGTGGTAATGCCACATATGCCATACCCTCTTTAAACACAGAACTTCCAATGTTCACCAAAGCAATATCTACACTTAAACCTTGAGATTTATGAATTGTCACTCTATATGCCAAACAAATAGGAAACTGTTTTCGGCGAACATATAAGTCTTTCATGAGCAAAAATCTAGCTGAACAACGACAAATTTGTTCTATTTCATCAATGCCATCAAATTTAATTTTTAAAATTTCAATTCCATCTCTATTTTTGTAATTCACAAAACCAACAACATGACCCATTGCTCCATTTACCAGACCTCTTTCAACATTTAAATTCCTTCTCAAAAGGACACGACAATTCAAACACACATTCAGAGTCTTTTCAAAACCAGCAGTTTTAGATATACTCTTCTCTAATGAATCCAATTTTGATTTCAAATTTTCAGACAAAACAATTGTTGCTCCCATATGCTCTATTTTATCTGTAGCTTCCAGTTTCACTATCTCTTCATTTTCTAAATGTAACATTTTGTTGTTGAACATGGAACATTCTTTCAGAGTTGGCATCAAACATATGGCAGATTTCCTCTCGTTAATTTTCTTAAAAATATTCTCTGGAAGAATGTTTTCATTTGGGTACAAATTTGAAATTAACCGTCCATGTAAAGCTTCTTTCCCTTGCTAACTTATTTTTCCTACTCTTACATCTTGTAAAATATTTTTATAATTTTCATCCTTTGCCTGCCGCATATTTTGAAGCAGTTCTGCATATTTGAAGTTTAACCATATATTAACGTTTCCAATGCTTCCTAGGCACTTCCTGGTATCTTCATGCATGAGCATTTTGAACACAGGTTGTCCTTTCACTGGAGTCAACTGCAGAAGATCTCCAAAAACAATAATATGTTTTTCTCCAAATAAGACATCATAGTCTGTTCTAAGAATTTCTTGCATTCTCAAATGTACAAAAGCAAGCATTATATTTGACACCATGCTTACTTCATCAATGATAAGAAGTTTCATTTTCTTCAGGACTCTCGAAACTTCGGAACACGCATCTCCAGATAGCTTGTGATATTGCAATTTGTTATCATGCTCCACTGGCAGCATCAGTAAACGATGTAAAGTAATCCCTTTAATATTATGTGCTGCCAGCCCAGTTGGAGCGGTAACAACACAAGACAGCGGTGATTCAGTCCTTTTCTGCAGATAAGATGCAATTGCTTTAATCAGAAAACTTTTTCCAGTTCCCGCTTTTCCACTCACGTACAGTCGGACAGGCTTAAATGATGTACATGAGCACTCTTTCTTCTCATGACTCAATCCATGTTCAACCTGTTCTGTGACTTCGTCATATATCAGTTTCTGCTCAAGGTTTATTTGTTTCACCAAATCTTCTAAATTAATTACATCCTCTTGAGCTTGCTCCATAGCTCTTTCCACCTCATCCATGTCAGTGGCAGCTTCATTTTCGATAATTGGTCCTCCTAGTGGATCCTGACTCAACGAAGCAGAACTCTGACTGCCTTGAGAACTGTCTCTCGCAATCTCTGCAGCAATTTTTGCTTCTTGCTCTATTTCTTCATTCAACATTTGCAGATAATTTGGAAAAACAGGACATTCTATGGTATCCTTCGTAGCATTAAAAGAGTCTTCATAACAGAGAAAATCTCAAAGTAGTTCCTCTTCTTCTCGCCATGGTTTAAAGAGTTGCAAAAGAGCCAAATAATAAAATTCTCTTTTATCTGGATTTTCACAACTCAATTTTCGATGATTAATCAAATGACCTTTTTTCTGTTTCACTAGACATCCTTCACATCCAATGACTCCATATATTCCATTATTGATATCTTCTCTGATGTTCCTCTTATAAATATATCTTTGCAGAACGTCATAGAGACAAGCATTCTCAAGGTGAGGACTTCTATTTGGATAGTATGTTTCCAACATGTTTGTCTTCAAAATATCTGTACTTTCTGGTTCTTTCTTCGCCAAATACTCTATCTCTTGTACAGATTTCAAAACTCGATTTCGTGTTGCAGCAAGACCTAGACTCACCCAAATGATGGTTCTAGATTTCGCATAGAGACTTGCTGACGCCAATATATCAGAACATTCATATGCTCCAATTTCTCGATGTGACAACATCTTCAGACTGTAACTGTATAATTTCTTGCTTAGGCTCTTTTCATGTGAAATGTCCTCCCACATTTCCTTCAGTTCTGTCTTTTCTTTTTTTGTGCTGTAAGACGTCACATATCGAGCCACAGCAATAGAGTTGTCAGCAACAAATTGAATATCCATGTTAGCATTCCACATGGACAAAATCACTGGGTTGTAGTCGTTGATGTACTTGGACTCTTCGTTTCTTTTTAAATTGTATATATTTTTGGTGATTTCCTCGTCACAGTATGTCGCAGAGAAGACATCAAATTATTTACTCTTCCTTTCAGAAATCACTTGTCGTGGAAAGCCGAAACGACATTTTGTGTAGAACTTGTCCTTGTTTCTGAATTTTCGACGACAGTACTTTCCACAAAGATGGGATTGAAAGCGTAAAACTTGTTGCCTTAAACCGCACATGTTGAATACTCTTCAATGAAGCTCATCACTGTCTCATCCGAATCTGTTCCAAATTTGGGTGCATCTTTAATCCATAACAACATATGTATGTGAGGAGCACCTCTCGCTTGATACTCCTTTCTCCAAAAGAAATCCAAAACCTCTCCAAGGGGAGGATTTTTTTTGTTGGTAATAAAAGACATCATAGCTTCAAATCTATGATTGAAATATCTGCATACATTCACTGGATCCAAAGAACACAGTTCTCCAGGTGTTTTGAATTCTATATTTTGTATATTTGCATTTGCCTCTCGTAGAAATTGAAGTAAGTCCTCCCATGCATACTCGACACAGCTAAGAGTGAGGAACCATGTAGGAGTTCCTAAGTTTCTTAGCATACATTTCAATTACCCATGACGACGGTACCAATACTCGTTTGTACCACGCTGACATGCCATGAGATTGATTAGATGAGATTCTAAAATATTATCTTGCAGATTCACTTTCTCCATAAAGTCCCTCGCCGAAACATTTTGCAGATGTGCTCCACTTTTCAGTATATGGTTTACTGCATAAGAAAGCCCAGACAAGTCACTTTCATACAGTAGATGAAACAAATAGGGAATGCATTGACGAAACCTTGGATCTTCAGCATATAATCTTACAGTTCGATATTCAGATGCATGAATTTGAAGTGGTCGATCGTCATATCGTCCACCTCGACCTGTTGGAAATAGCTGTGGAAAACAACGAGCTTCCAAACTTTGTTCCCATACACTAATGGGACTTCCTTTTGCTGCTTTCATTTGAAACAATTCAATTGTATTCCCCATTACTTCTTTGGAATGCAAAGGATGAACAGTATAATGTTCATATATTTCTTCACTTCTAGACACATCAACTTTTTCAATTTGGCCGCCTGAACAATCACTGTCTTCATCTGCAGCTGTTTCCTCTGCTGCAACACATACATCTTTGTAATACTCATTGTTTTTGACTAAATTCAACGTTGCCTTTTTTACTTTCCTAACATCCACTAAATCTTGCCAGATTTTTTTACTCTTTGTCGGAACCCCATTAACTAGAATAACTAAAGGTTCCTCTTCTACTTTTTCTATACCAATTGTATCAATATTTTTTTTGATATCTAGGGGCAAATAAACAACTCTTCCCTTTAATCCTCTCTGCAAATCTGTAGGAGGCAATTTCCCTATCTTAGGCTCCATGCGAACAATTGCCTGAAAAGGATGGACACACTGAATCAAAATAGACTCATATGTATTTAAATCCATCAATTCACGGGGGATGTCTACGAACTCCAGATTATTATGAACAGCTCTAGCAGGCATTCTGTTTTGATCTAATTTATCATAACAATATTTACAAATACGCTGATCAGAACTCAAATCAAAACAATTCTCCACCCACAAATAAGTTGCAAAATCTTTCCACTCATAATTATTCATCTTTTCACTTTTTACGTATAAATCAACTAATCTAGTTTGATGCTTATAATGACTTCGTCGACAACACACACAAGTAAAATTCGGCCTTTCACTTGATTTCACCTTAAACCTGGTAATTTCCTGCTCAAACTTTTCTGTATTTGAAATCTGTACATTGTCTTCCACATTACCTTGAATTGCTGTGTCAATTTCTACACTGTCCTCTTTTTCACCAAAATAACAAATCTCAATTTCTTCACAAATCTTCTTCACATCTAATTCAGTTCCATGCAAAAGAGCACTGTTTAATTGTTTAAGCTTAAGTGCTGGACTTTTTGCATAATACAACATTCTCACTAATTTCCTCATTTTGGTATGATGCTCTGCTAACATCCTAAAATGATGAAAAACACTCTGACAGACTTTTCTAGAAAGACAAGCCAGTGAATGCCCTTGCAAACCTGTGTTTTCTCTCACTCTGCAAGGATCTAAGTCTTGCAACAACTTCACTTTCTGCTTTAGACTTTTCTTACTATATGTACGTAAGAAATTATAAAACAAATCAATTGATTCCTGTCGCACACTACAAATACGACTACACTTCCAAGTGTACACTGGACCCTTAGTATGTCTCCCTAAAACTTCATCAGTTAACACCTCTTCTAGTTCTCTAGGCACAAGTTTCTCTTTTTCAATCGGACAACCGTCTTTCACTTCATACGCTCGACCACTGGTGTCAACTGCATGCACTAAATCATTATCCTGGAAGTAACTCTCCTCATTAAAAAATGGCTCACAACTTGAACTGTGCATCCATTCTCCCAAAAAAACTTTACAAAAATTTGTCCGATTAATTACTCTTTTCCATCTACTGTTTGATTTGAAACCATCAATTGTCTTGTTAAGTGTCCTAATTCTATTGATTATTAAAATAAATAATTTTTTCTTAACTTCAAAAGCGTGATCAACAGTCTTCTCTACACTTTTCTTTTTCTTATAAAAAGCAGCTCTCTGTTTACCTTTCCTAATGTTTTTTAACAAATTTAAAACCACCCTATTGCGAAACATTCATTTACGAATGTCTCTAAACTGATTCTGCCTTCTATTCCTATACATATTATTCTCTCCTGCTCCAGTTGTAGAATTCTTTGAGGGTCTCTCCTTCCTTTTCAAATTTACTCTCTCATTCTCTTTTTCTACATGCTGTCCATCATTTTTTTGCGATGTACATATGTTACGTATGAAAGACTTTTTTCTCTTACCAGGAGCTTTGTTCCTGTTTTTTGAAGTATTTGTTGTGGAAGAGTGCTGTAATTCCATTGCTCTTTTTGTTTTTTTGCGGTTATCTTCTTTTCTTCGCCTTTCCCTTGAAGGCATTTTGTCTTACTCTTGAAATCTTGATTTCAATCTGTGTTAAAGAAAAAAATAGCACATTATAGATCACTATTACCAAACAACAAAGCAATGACAAAAACCAAACAGTCTATTCAGGGTTACAGATCAAGTCAGGATTCTCTAGGGGTGCAGAAGAGGTGAGGCCTCTATTGAAGAGTGTAGTGGAACACAGCTCTGTCCACAGGTACAAAGTAGGTGAGACCTGTGTCTAAGAGTCCAGTAGGGGATAGACTTCATGAAGTCTAGTCCACTGCACTCTTATACAAAGGCTTCACCACCTATGCATCCCAGGAAAGGCCTCTCTCCCACTACAGTCTTGAACATAGATCTCACCTCCTCTGTCCCTCTGGACATGCCTCACCTCATCTCCACAATCTACTTCCTAATCTCAGGTGAAACAGGTGACATGATTGTGAAAAGATCACATTTTTTTTATGTAATCATGCACACACAATTTATTCTGTCTCAAAAATGTAAATCACATTACTTTGCCCTATAAATGTTTCAGTAGTGTAATGAAAAGCTTATACATATCACCTTATCTCTGTTTTTCAAATTTCATTCTAAAAAAAGATTATGAGGCCTAAGCAGGACTGCTCATGTGATAAATCCTGTCCAGGGGAGCACAAAACGTGAGGCTTCTGTCCAAGAATGCAGTGGACAGGACTAAACTGAAGTAGTGTGCAAGAAAAAGATGAGCCTCATTTAAAAAGCCATGCGTCAGTTTTGCGCTACTGATGCGTCACTTTTTGTGACGCATTGGCAGCATAAAACATGTGCCTTGTTGCACCGTATTTAAAAAGTGACGCATGTAGGTAGATGCGTCATTTTTTTAAACCTCTGCACCACATTATACCTCTGTCAAGTGTAATGTACACAGAGGAGTCATTTCTCCGCAAAAAGCCTCGTAATAATGACGCAGTGTAATCTATGAGATTTCACTGCATCATTTTTAGGACACTGTTACATCAAAATCTTGCACCTGCCTCACAGCAGGACTAAGACTGAGGCAAACACTTTCACATGGAGCTTTCCCCATGTGATAGGATTATGACACCTAAGCAGGAGTGCAGATGAGATGAAGACTGTCCAGGGGAGCACAAAAGGTGAGGCTTGTGTCCAAGAGTGCAGTGGACAGGACTTAACTGGAGTAGTGTGCAAAAAAAAAACCTCATTTATGAGGCCCTGCATCAGTTTTGCACTGCTGATGCGTCACTTTTTGTGACGCATCCGCGGCTTAAAACATGTACCTTTTTGCGCCATATTTAAAAAGTGACGCATGTAGGTAGATGCGTCACTTTTTAAACCTCTGCGCCACATTATACTCAAAAATGTAAAAGCCATTCATTTTCCCCAAAATCGTTTTTGACATCACATTTAGGAAACACAGCACAGGTCCTATCTACAAGCATTCCATGTCATTACTGAAACCTCACTATTTTACAAAATACAATTCCTCTATGCAAACAAACTCAATATGCTTCCTACACTGAGTTAACACAGGTAACATCATTGTAAAGAGTCAAATTGACGCCTGTGTCTCAGAGTGCAGTCGGGGATAGGCTTCATGAAGCCTAGTCCACTGCACTCTTAGACACAAGCCTCACCACGTACGCTCCCCAGGAAAGCCCAAACATGTACCTTTTTGCACCATATTTAAAAAGTGACGCATGTAGGTAGATGCGTCACTTTTTAAACCTCTGCGCCACATTATACTAAAAAATGTAAAAGCCATTCATTTTCCCCAAAATCGTTTTTGACATCACATTTAGGAAACACAGCACAGGTCCTATCTACAAGCATTCCATGTCATTACTGAAACCTCACTATTTTACAAAATACAATTCCTCTATGCAAACAAACTCAATATCCTTCCTACACTGAGTTAACACAGGTAACATCATTGTAAAGAGTCAAATTGACGCCTGTGTCTAAGAGTGCAGTTGGGGATAGGCTTCATGAAGCCTAGTCCACTGCACTCTTAGACACAAGCCTCACCACGTACGCTCCCCAGGAAAGCCCAAACATGTACCTTTTTGCGCCATATTTAAAAAGTGACGCATGTAGGTAGATGCGTCACTTTTTAAACCTCTGCGCCACATTATACTCAAAAATGTAAAAGCCATTAATTTTTCCCAAAATCGTTTTTGACATCACATTTAGGAAACATAGCACAGGTCCTATGTACAAGCATTCCATGTCATTACTGAAACCTCACTATTTTACAAAATACAATTCCTCTAAGCAAACAAACTCAATATGCTTCCTACACTGAGTTAACACAGGTAACATCATTGTAAAGAGTCAAATTGACGCCTGTGTCTAAGAGTGCAGTCGGGGATAGGCTTCATGAAGCCTAGTCCACTGCACTCTTAGACACAAGAATCACCATCTACGCTCCCCAGGAAAGCCCAAACATGTACCTTTTTGCGCCATATTTAAAAAGTGACGCATGTAGGTAGATGCGTCACTTTTTAAACCTCTGCACCACATTATACTCAAAAATGTAAAAGCCATTCATTTTCCCTAAAATCGTTTTTGACATCACATTTAGGAAACACAGCACAGGTCCTATGTACAAGCATTCCATGTCATTACTGAAACCTCACTATTTTACAAAATACAATTCCTCTTTGCAAACAAACTCAATATGCTTCCTACACTGAGTTAACACAGGTAACATCGATGTAAAGAGTCAAATTGACGCCTGTGTCTAAGAGTGCAGTCGGGGATAGGCTTCATGAAGCCTAGTCCACTGCACTCTTAGACACAAGCCTCACCACCTACGCTCCCCAGGAAAGCCCAAACATGTACCTTTTTGTGCCATATTTAAAAAGTGACGCATGTAGGTAGATGCGTCACTTTTTAAACCTCTGCGCCACATTATACTCAAAATTGTAAAAGCCATTCATTTTCCCTAAAATCGTTTTTGACATCACATTTAGGAAACACAGCACAGGTCCTATGTACAAGCATTCCATGTCATTACTGAAACCTCACTATTTTACAAAATACAATTCCTCTTTGCAAACAAACTCAATATGCTTCCTACACTGAGTTAACACAGGTAACATCATTGTAAAGAGTCAAATTGACGCCTGTGTCTAAGAGTGCAGTCGGGGATAGGCTTCATGAAGCCTAGTCCACTGCACTCTTAGACACAAGCCTCACCACCTACGCTCCCCAGGAAAGCCCAAACATGTACCTTTTTGCGCCATATTTAAAAAGTGACGCATGTAGGTAGATGCGTCACTTTTTAAACCTCTGCGCCACATTATACTCAAAAATGTAAAAGCCATTCAATTTCCCTAAAGTCGTTTTTGACATCACATTTAGGAAACACAGCACAGGTCCTATGGACAAGCATTCCATGTCATTACTGAAACCTCACTATTTTACAAAATACAATTCCTCTATGCAAACAAACTCAATATGCTTCCTACACTGAGTTAACACAGGTAACATCATTGTAAAGAGTCAAATTGACGCCTGTGTCTAAGAGTGCAGTCGGGGATAGGCTTCATGAAGCCTAGTCCACTCCACTCTTAGACACAAGCCTCACCACCTACGCTCCCCAGGAAAGCCCAAACATGTACCTTTTTGCGCCATATTTAAAAAGTGACGCATGTAGGTAGATGCGTCACTTTTTAAACCTCTGCGCCACATTATACTCAAAAATGTAAAAGCCATTAATTTTCCCCAAAATCGTTTTTGACATCACATTTAGGAAACACAGCACAGGTCCTATGTACAAGCATTCCATGTCATTACTGAAACCTCACTATTTTACAAAATACAATTCCTCTATGCAAACAAACTCAATATGCTTCCTACACTGAGTTAACACAGGTAACATCATTGTAAAGAGTCAAATTGACGCCTGTGTCTAAGAGTGCAGTCGGGGATAGGCTTCATGAAGCCTAGTCCACTGCACTCTTAGACACAAGCCTCACCACCTACGCTCCCCAGGAAAGCCCAAACGTGTACCTTTTTGCGCCATATTTAAAAAGTGACGCATGTAGGTAGATGCGTCACTTTTTAAACCTCTGCGCCACATTATACTCAAAAATGTAAAAGCCATTCATTTTCCCCAAAATCGTTTTTGACATCACATTTACGAAACACAGCACAGGTCCTATGTACAAGCATTCCATGTCATTACTGAAACCTCACTATTTTACAAAATACAATTCCTCTATGCAAACAAACTCAATATGCTTCCTACACTGAGTTAACACAGGTAACATCAATGTAAAGAGTCAAATTGACGTCTGTGTCTAAGAGTGCAGTCGGGGAAAGGCTTCATGAAGCTTAGTCCACTGCACTCTTAGACACAAGCCTCACCACCTACGCTCCCCAGGAAAGCCCAAACATGTACCTTTTTGCGCCATATTTAAAAAGTGACGCATGTAGGTAGATGCGTCACTTTTTAAACCTCTGCGCCACATTATACTCAAAAATGTAAAAGCCATTCATTTTCCCTAAAATCGTTTTTGACATCACATTTAGGAAACACCGCACAGGTCCTATGTACAAGCATTCCATGTCATTACTGAAACCTCACTATTTTACAAAATACAATTCATCTATGCAAACAAACTCAATATGCTTCCTACACTGAGTTAACACAGGTAACATCATTGTAAAGAGTCAAATTTATTTCTTTAAACATGCACACATTCTTTATTCCTTTTAAAAAATGTAAAAGCCATTCATTTTTCCCAAAATCGTTTTTGACATCACATTTAAGAAACACAGCACAGGTCCTATGTACAAGCATTCCATGTTACTACTAAAACTTCACAATTTTACAAAATACAATTCCTCTATGCACTAAAAACTTTTTACCAAGCATTATCAAAAAGCATGACACAAAGCAACATTAAAAAACCACAATTTGCTTCCAAATCTTCTCCATAGAGTATACAAGTCTCTATGTATATTAAATGAATCATAACTCACATTTACAAATGCTCTAGGAGATTCACAACAGTGTCAGATACACACACCAATTTTTTTTTAGCAGAGCAAAAGGTATGTTCTCCAGGCACTGCAACCATTAATGGCACAGAAAACCTCTAATTGTACACACATATTCCTCATGGTAACCAATCAAAACTCTTCCCTCTCTATTTTCAAATCAACACCCTTCCCCCCCTCAGCCCTTTCTACCTGTTACCATAGCAACTCCCTCCTCTCTGAGCTTCCAGTGTTAAAAGTTTATTCCACAATGTTACAAATCAAATGAGCAAGGGTGTTTGACCTCTCAATACACCAGCTTATCTGGTGCAATGTTTCTTTAAATGACTTTTTTTAACCATTCAAATTACTTCTTACACAGAACACAACCATGCACCCTAACTTTCAGTTTTCAACTATCTCAATCTACCAATCATTGCTTGTGATTCAAGAGCACTGAAACTCCACAGTTTTTTTGCAAACTCCTACTGTTCCAACTGCCATTTTATTCCTACACTTCATCTGACTGCACCAGAACCTCCTCTACCATGTATTCTGTCTGGATTATTGGACATAGCTATATCCACTGGGCTCAAAGGTATGCAGCTACCAGAAATTTTCACAACCTTGATTTACCAAATGTGAACATTAAATGGATTGGCCAGAGAGGATTGAAATGTCACCAATTGATACCATTGGTGAAAACCTTTTTGCATTTGCCACACCCTAACCTCATAATTCTGCACTGTGGTGGAAATGACTTAGGCACTTTGACTGGGGTAGGTCTGGAAATGCTTTTAAAGGACACCTTTGAACAATTGATGGCACTTTTTCCTCAAACTGCCTTGGTATTTTTCAATATATGCCAAAGGCAGAAATGGAACTGGTCCAACCAATTTTGTTCACAATTTGAGAAAGCACGGAAACATGTGAATAAATCTGTTTCTGCTTACATGAGAGACTATGGAATGGGTTCAATATACAACAACAACTTGCGTTACAACATGCAAGATATCTACAGAGGAGATGGTGTGCACTTTTCAGATGAGGGGAATAGAATATTCCTCCTGAATTTAAGACTGTGCATTGGTACCTACTTGTAGGTACCTAAATCAGCCACAGAACCCAAAAGCTCTTTTCAGAGCTACCCTACCTCTGATCACTCCAAATGATTATCTTTTTCTAACTTTTTTCACTATTTTTCACCAAAGTACGCTCCCCGGTACGCTTCCCGGTGCGCGTACCGGGCGCTCCCCCGCGAAAATTTAAAAATATATAATTTTTTTTGGGCCTATATGTGCCTCCTAAGACCCCCTCAGAAAACCTAGAGGGTCAGGGAGTGCCTACCGGTCCCCCTTTTTTGGGAGCGCATCGGGAAGCGCTCCCAAAAAAATAATAAAAGTTAATTTACATAAAAAACAACTGGAGACACTTTCACCAAATATAGAATAGGCCATACTACACACCAGTCCCTACCATTTTCCCAAATTTGGTGGAATTCCATTGAGCCATTTGAGCTGTAGCACTGTCTAAATATCCTGAGGTAAATTACTTCACAAACACACATCTGAAGTGTTAGAATTGACAACCAATTAAAATGTTACTTTCATTTTCTACTTTTTTTTCCTGACATTTGATTGGTTATGTACATGAATATATATAAAGAAAGAGTGGAAAACCCAGCCATTTTGACTACTACCTCCTGAAGTAGATTTCAAGAAAATTTTCACTGAGAACTTAAACTGCTTTTTGAAAGGTAAGTTGTTATTTTGAAAACTGAAGTATGTTGTGCACTTTAAGTTAATTTGGAAAACTTTTTCTGATAGTTTTATACTATCCCTCTGTAATAGTTATAGATTTAGATAGACTTCTCTGTTATAGTTATGGATGGATTTAGGCTTGTCTTGTATAATTATGAATTTACTTAGGCTTCATCACATACAATTTTCTACTTCCAGTCTGATACCATACACTACCCAAAGATAAATTCACTGTTAAAAAATCCAAACTACCTGTCTGAACTTAAACCCAACAGTGCCATATTTCTAGTGATTTCTTTTTTTTTTAATGCAAATTTCAACACAAAAATGAAAGGAGAACAAAACGTTTCCTTTGAAATTGTCCTAGAGACGAACAATGAAGAAATCATTGAACCCAATGACTTGGAATTCATGGATAAATCACAAGACCATGAACTTCTACAATGTGTAGAATCTGTGGATTTGCTCATTCAAAATGAGGACGTTTCTGACAGTCAAATGATAGAAGTTATGTTTAATTTAGAAAAAGAATCTGAAAAATAAATGTAAATTTAATAATTCTAAAATTGTTTGAGTCATTATTCATTTTTATATGTAATTCTTAAACTAGTACCAAATTGATTATAATGTAAAGTCAGACTTATAGTATACTGTGCAACTTTATTGTGTTACATAGTAATTTTGCTCATAGATACTTCCTTTCTCCCACTATATTGTCTCCAATGTGTATTTGACATCTCTTTTTCATCTCCTGCCTCCATGTTCTTTCTGCTTTCCTGACAGACTATGGTATGGATTCCATATACCACAATAACTTCTATAACAACATGCTAGAGATCTACATAAATAAAGGTGTACATTGAATTTAAGACTCTGCATTGTTACCTACATGTTGGTACTTAAATCACCCACACAACACAACAACTCTATTCAGAGATACCCTACCTCTAAGCACTTTAAATTATTATTTTACTGTTTCACTAGGTTTTCCCCATGGTACGCTCCCCGGTGCGCGTACCGGGCGCTCCCCCCGTGAAAATCGAAAAAAAAAAAAAATTATTTTGTCCCGAGGGACCCTTTTATGGCCCCCACATCAAACCTAGGGGGTCAGGGGGGGTGTACCCTGCCCCCTTTTGGTAATTTCCCCCTTTTGTTTTTAGCCACTTCTTGTGTCTCGGTCCTACCGAGACACAAGATGGCAGCCGCTCCGGACTGTTTCGAATGTTTACAGACACCCGAGAGCCAATCAGCTTCTCGTGCGCAAGTCGCGTGGCGCGCCCGGAGTGCTCCTCGGTGCGCGTACCGGGGCGCTGCCATAGATATATGAATTTTTTTTAACCTAAATTACTCAAAATCCTCTGGAGCACATATCTTGAGACATAGCAAAGGCACATCGGGCTACCAGTCCCTACAATTTTGCCAAGTTTGGTGAAAATCCATTCAGCCGTTCGAGCTAAAAGTGCGACCGACCGCCCTATGGAAATGAACATGGGGAAACACATTTTGGGACCCCCCTTTTATCTCAGCCCCCACTTGAGGAATCCCCCCCAAACTTTCAGAGAAGGAGCGAAGCGCCGCGAGGCAAAGTTGCTGAAAAATTCAGGCTGATTCCTCAACCGGCGCCAAAGTTATTCCAAATAGAATGTTGCGATTTCCCTATGGAAATCAATCCTAACTATAACTACCTACTGGCGACCGCCAGTAGGTAATATATATATATATATGCATATATATATATATATATATATATATATATATATATATATATATATATATATATATATATTACCTACTGGCGGTCGCCAGTAGGTATATATAGTTAGGATTTTTTCTCTATGGGATTTTTGAAAATTCTATGTCTAATAACTTTAGCGTTTGTGGACGGAATTGGCTGAAATTTTCAGGAAAATGGAACATTTTGTTTCTGAGCAGCCCCGGAAAATTTGGGGGGGTTTCGTCAAGGGGGGGCTGAGAAAAAAGGGGGGTCCCAAAACGCGTTTTTCCCATGTTAATTTCCATAGGGCGGTTGGCCTCACTTTTAGCCCGAACGGCTGAATGGATTTCCACCAAACTTGTCAAAATTGTAGGGACTGTTAGCCCGATGTGCCTTTGCTAGGTCTCAATATATGTGCTCCAGTATATTTTGAGAAATTAACGTTCAAAAAAATATATATATCTGTAAGCGCGCTCCGGGCAGCGCCCCGGTTCGCGTACTTGACGCGTAACGGTACTTCGCGAAGCGAAGCTGATTGGCTCTCCGGTGTCTGTCAACATTCTAAACAGTCCGGAGCGGCCGCCATCTTGTCTCTCGGTAGGATCGAGAGACAAGAGGAGGCCAAAAAAAAGGGAAAATGACCATAAGGGGGCATAGTAGATCCTCCCTGACCCCCTAGGTTTGATGTGGAGGCTTTAAAAGGGCCCCGCAGGGCAAAAATAAAATAAAAATGTTTTTGGTTTTTTTGCGTGGGTAGCGCCCGGTTCGCGCACCGGGAAGCGGTCCGGGGAGCGTACTATAAGGAAAAAAGAATGATAGACTATGATATTTTGAAATATTGTATGTTTATTGATTGTTCTTTTTGTTGTTTTTTAATTTTTTTTTATTTAAGTAGCAGTATTAATGATTATTAAATATAAATGTATTTCTGGAATTGTGCACAGTATACTATAAGTCTGACTTTACATTATAATCAATTTGGTACTAGTTTATGAATTACATATAAAAATGATTAAAGACTCAAACAATTTTTTATTATTAAACATAATTTTATTTTTCTGATTCTTTTTCAAAATTTAATAAAACGTCTAACATTTGACTGTCCGATATGTCCTCTTGTTGAGTGAACATAACTTCCCACATTTGACCGTCATCATAATGAAGTAAATGATCCACAGATTCTACACATTGTAGAAGTTCATGGTCTCGTGATTCATCCATGAATTGCAAGTCAATTGGTTCAATTATTTCCTCATTATTCATGTCTAGGACAATTTCAAAGGAAACGTTCTGTTCTCCTTGCATTTTTGTGCTGAAATTTGAATAAAAAATAAATATATCAGTAGAGATAGGGCTCTGTTGGGTTTAAGTTCAGACAGGTACTTTTGAGGCATGAAGTAGTACTATTAAAAAGTGCCTGTGAGAAAGCCTATGTAAATTCATAATAATACCACAGAAACCTAAATCAATCCATAATTATAATAAACAAGCCTTTCTCAATGTCTAACTCTTACAGAGGGATAGTATATAACTATCTGAAAATGTTTTCAAATTTATAAAATAATATCTTACCTTTTAAAAACAAGTTTAAGTTGTGAGTGAAAATGATCTTGCAATATAGTTCAGGAAGTAGTAGTCAAAATGGCTGTGTTTCTCTCTCTTTTTTTATATATATTCAGGTACATAACCAATCAAATGTCAGGAAAAAAAAGTAGAAAATGAAAGTAACATTTTAATTGGTTGTCAATTCCAACACTTCAGATGTGTTTTGTGAAGTAATTTACCTCAGGGTATTTAGAGAGGTCTACAGGCTAAATGGCTAAATGGAATTCCAACCAAATGTGTGAAAATGGTAGGGATTGGTATGTAGTATGAGCTAATCTATATTTGGTGAAAGTGTCTCCAGAATTTATTCTGTAAATTACTTTCCCACCTTTTTTAATGGAGCGCTTCCCGGTGAGCGCCCCGGTACGCGAACCGGCAGCGTTACGGGAGTCCACCATTTTGTGTTTCGGTCGAATTAAGATACAAGATGGAGGGCAAATAATGTTCAGAATGGGTAGAAGGGGGCACGGTAGACGTATTTTGACCCCCTAGGTTATCTGAGGGTGGCTGAGGAGGCCCATATGTGAGAAAAAAAAAAATTTAAAATTTCGCGCGGTTAGCTTCCGGTTCGCGTACCGGGTAGCGCTCCGGGGAGCGTACTTTGTTGAAAATTAGTGAAAAAAGTTAGAGTAAAATAATAATTGTGAGTGATCAGATGTAGGGTAGCTCTGAGAAGAGCTTTTGGGTTTATGGTACATTTAGGTACTTATAAGTAGGTACCAATGCACAGTTTTAAATTCAGAATGAAAATTCTGTTCCCTTCATCTGAGAAGTGAACTCCATCTCCTCTGTAGATATCTTGCATGTAGTAACGTAAGTTATTGTTGTAGATGGAGCCCATTCCATGGTCTCTCATGTAAGCTGAAACAGATTTGTTTACATGCTTCCTCGATTTCTCAATTTGTGGACAAAATTGGTTCGACCATCTCCATTTCTGTCTTTGGCATATATTTGAATATACCAAGGCAGTTTGAGGTAATAGTGCCATCAATTGCTCAAAGGTGTCCTTTAAAAGCATTTCCAGACCTACCCCAGTCAAAGTGCCCAAGTAATTTCCTCCACAGTGCACAATTAACAGGTCAGGTTTAGGCAAATGCATAAAGGTTTTCACCAATGGTATCAATTGGTGACATTTTAATCCTCTGTGGCCAAACCACATAATTTCCACATCTTGTAAATTGAGGTTAGGTAAATTTCTGTTATCAGCATACCTCTGAGCCCAGTAGATGTAACTATGTCCAACAATCCAGACAGAAAACATGGTGAGAGGAGGTTCTGCTGCAGTCAGATGAAGTGTGGCAATGAAATGTGAGTTGAAAAAATAAGAGTTTAAAATGAAAAAAACTGTGGAGTTTCTGTGTTAATGAAGCAGTAGCAGTGATTGGTGGATTTTGATTGCTGAAAACAGAAAAGTAGGGTGCATGGATGAGTTCTTTGAAAGATGTAATTTGAATGATCAAAAAAAATCATTTTATGAAAGATTGCACTGGATATGCAGGTGTACTGAGAGTTCAGAGTTCAATTGAAACATTGTTGTGTGAACTTGCAAACATGAGAGGTCTTTCAGGAGGTGGTTGCTATGCAAAAAAGGCAGAAAGGGTAGAGGGGGGAAGGGTGTTGATTTGAAAAAAGTGAGGGAAGAGTTTTGATTGGGTGACATGAGAGATATGTGTGATGAATTACAGCTTTTCTGTGCTTTTTATAGCTGCAGACTCTGGAGTGCATACCTTTTGCTCTGCTAAAGACAATTTGGTGTGTTTCTGAGACTGTTTTGAAACTCATAAAGTATTTGCTAAGGTGAGAAAAGATTCATTTAATTTAGATAGAGAATAGTATGGTTTAGGGAGAACATTATGAAGAAAGTTGTGTATTTAAAATTTTGATTTGTGTCAAGTGTTTTACAAATAGATTTTGTTTCTTTGTGTTACATAGCCATGTTAAAAGTGACGCTAAAATAGTGCAAGGGTCTTACAAAAATGCTTTCATGTGTCTTAGGGTATTTTAACTCACTTTCTCATGAATGTAGGTATATAATTGATTTAGATGTTGTGTTTAAAAACGATTTAAGAAAACAATTAGGTTTCTGGATATGTACTGCTAGAGATTCATAGGTTGCTTGGGGCATATTTATAAGGCCTTTGAGTCTCTCTGATGTTATTTTTCACATTTTTATTTAAGACCTTTCTCTGTGGTGCAAGGTCCTTGTAAATATGCCCCCATCTGTGGTTGGCAAATTTTGATTTTAATTCATTGACTAACATAGCCATGTTAAAAGTGACCCAAAAATGTTGGAAGGGCCTTAAAAAAACGATTTCATGTGTCTTAGGCCATTTTAAGTCATTTCCCCTTGAATGTAGGTATATAATTGATTTAGATGATGTGTTTAAAAATGATTTATGAAAACAATTAGGTTTTTTGATATGTATTGCTAGAGATTCATAGGTTGCTTGGGGCATATTTATAAGGCCTTTGTGTCTCTCTGATGTTATTTTTCCCATTTTAGTTTAAGACCTTTCCCTGTGGTGCAAGGTCCTTGTAAATACGCCCCCATCTGTGCTTGGCAAATTTAGATCTTGATTATTTGACTTACATAGCCATGTTAAAAGTGATCTAAAAATGGAGCAAGGGCTTAAAAAAAACGCTTTCATGTGTCTAAGGGCATTTTAAGTCACTTCCCGATGAATGTAGGTATATAATTGATTTAGATGATGTGTTTAAAAACGATTTTTGAAATCAATTAGGTTTCTTGATATGTAATGCTAGAGCTTCATAGGTTGCTTGGGGCATATTTATAAGGCCTTTGTGTCTCTCTGATGTTATTTTTCCCATTTTAGTTTAAGACCTTTCCCTGTGGTGCAAGGTCCTTGTAAATACGCCCCCATCTGTGTTTGGCAAATTTAGATCTTGATTATTTGACTTACATAGCCATGTTAAAAGTGATCTAAAAATGGAGCAAGGGCTTAAAAAAAACGCTTTCATGTGTCTTAGGGCATTTTAAGTCACTTCCCGATGAATGTAGGTATATAATTGATTTAGATGATGTGTTTAAAAACGATTTTTGAAATCAATTAGGTTTCTTGATATGTAATGCTAGAGCTTCATAGGTTGCTTGGGGCATATTTATAAGGCCTTTGTGTCTCTCTGATGTTATTTTTCCCATTTTAATTTAAGACCTTTCCCTGTGGTGCAAGGTCCTTGTAAATACGCCCCCATGTGTGCTTGGCAAATTTAGATTTTGATTATTTGACTTACATAGCCATGTTCCATACAGTTCTCACCTTCTGCGTAGTCTTTGATATGCTAGACTCCATCTGCACTATGAGATACCTAAGCAAAGGAAACACAGGTGATGTGATTGTGAAATGAGGAAAAGAAACTCCACATTTTTCAATTACATCACCTGTGTTTTCTAAGTTTACGAATGACATTGTGCAGATGAGGTTTAGGTCTGTCCACGGACACAGAAGAGGTCTGGCCTTTGTTCAAGAGTGAAGTGGACATGACTTACTTCATTGGTAGGCTTTCACATGTATTATCTCCTCTGTACTCTTCAAGAAGCGTAAATTTCATCTGCAACCCTGAGTAGGCCTCACCTTAAACTAACCTCTGAATAGGCCACAACTTATCGTCATCCTGAATCAATCATTTAAAATGTTAGGGACAGATTTATGATAGGTGTATGACTCTTTTGCGTCACTGTGCGTCACTTTTGTGACGCAGCAGCGGTGCAAAAGATTTGCTATGTGGCGACATATTTACAACTTGATGCATCTAGGCAGATGTGTCATGCTGTAAAGTCCCATGCCACATGAAACCGATGCAGCAGTGATGCAAAAGATGCACCATGTTGCAAGACAGGCCTCATTTCATCTCCAACAAGATAAGAAGCTGAATCTTCTGTAAATGTCAAAATTGTTGTATACACTGCTCAACTTATGTGTACTCTTTGATAAGCTAGAGTCCATCTGCACTATGAGATACCTAAGCAAAGGAAACACAGGTGATGTGATTGTGAAATGAGGAAAAGAAACTCCACATTTTTCAATTACATCACCTGTGTTTCCTAAGTTTACAAATGACATTGTGCAGATGAGGTTTAGGCCTGTCCACGGACACAGAAGAGGTCTGGCCTTTGTTCAAGAGTGAAGTGGACATGACTTACTTCATTGGTAGGCTTTCACATGTATTATCTCCTCTGTACTCTTCAAGAAGCGTAAATTTCATCTGCAACCCTGAGTAGGCTTCACCTTAAACAAACCTCTGGATAGGCCACACCTTATCGTCATCCTGAATCAATCATTTAAAATGTTAGGGACAGATTTATGATAGGTGTATGACTCTTTTGCGTCACTGTGCGTCACTTTTGTGACGCAGCAGCGGTGCAAAAGATTTGCTATGTGGCGACATATTTACAACTTGATGCATCTAGGCAGATGTGTCATGCTGTAAAGTCCCATGCCACATGAAACCGATGCAGCAGTGATGCAAAAGATGCACCATGTTGCAAGACAGGCCTCATTTAATCTCCAACAAGATAAGAAGCTGAATCTTCTGTAAATGTCAAAATTGTTGTATACACTGCTCAACTTATGTGTACTCTTTGATATGCTAGAGTCCATCTGCACTATGAGATACCTAAGCAAAGGAAACACAGGTGATGTGATTGTGAAATGAGGAAAAGAAACTCCACATTTTTCAATTACATCACCTGTGTTTCCTAAGTTTACAAATGACATTGTGCAGATGAGGTTTAGGCCTGTCCACGGACACAGAAGAGGTCTGGCCTTTGTTCAAGAGTGAAGTGGACATGACTTACTTCATTGGTAGGCTTTCACATGTATTATCTCCTCTGTACTCTTCAACAAGCGTAAATTTCATCTGCAACCCTGAGTAGGCCTCACCTTAAACAAACCTCTGGATAGGCCACACCTTATCGTCATCCTGAATCAATCATTTAAAATGTTAGGGACAGATTTATGATAGGTGTATGCCTCTTTTGCGTCACTGTGCGTCACTTTTGTGACGCAGCGGCGGTGCAAAAGATTTGCTATGTGGCGACATATTTACAACTTGATGCATCTAGGCAGATGTGTCATGCTGTAAAGTCCTGTGCCACATAAAACCTGCGTCAGTTTTCATATAGGTGTTTTGTTGCAAGGTATGCATTAATTTGCATGAAAGCCCTGTAAAACTAACACAGTGAAATTTAGAAGATTTCACTGAGTCAGCTTTATAGCATTGCTGAATCAAATCCTTACGCCTGTTTGAAACAGGCATAAGAAGTGATGCACCATGCAATGTGAGGGTTCCTCCTGTGCATTGCAGTAGACATGTTGCGCTTATGACGTGATTCCTGCAATGTGCTGCTTTTGCGGCACAGATGCGTGACGCATCTGTGCTGTTTTTGCTCAATGGTGCTCCACATTGTAAATGCGGCACACTATGGGTGGCAGAGCAGCGGTGCACATTAACTGGTGCATCCGTGGGGATGCGCCACTTAGCATAAATCTGCCCCTGTACATTTAAGTATGAGCGAGCAGGGGACACAGAGTCGGTGAGGCTTATCCAAGGTTAAGAAGAGATGAGTCCTGTTCACTGAAAACTTGGACATAGGCCTCCCCTCCTCAGCATCGCTGGACATGGCTAAATAATAGCTGTAAAATGTTACTCTTGTTAAACAATTTTACTATTATAATCTCTGAGATTTGTCTCTTACTCTGCAACATCTCATTGTTGTTCTCTTTCTTTAAAGATAACGACAACATCAACCATGAGTGACAATCAGCAATCAGTTGATCTCGACCTTATCATTGAACTTGTAATTGAAACGTCAGTGGAAGTAGATCCCTTGGATGATTTAAATCCTGAGGATGATGAAGAACATGATGAGGATGCCGATTTGTCAGAATTGTATGACATAGGGTGGGAAGCTGACCTGCTTGAGCCTATGGAACTATAAACATTTATTTTTAAAATTTACAATAAATGAACAGTAAAAATGTAAACCGTTTCATTTAAAATTAAACACACCTTCAAAAACAGGTTTTGTGTAGTGTCTTCAATAAAATATTAAAATATGCTCATAAAATTAGATCAGATTCACATATAAAACAGCACAGGTAAAATGAAGAAGAATTCCATTTCTTTTCTGCTATTTGTGTATTCTAAATTTGCCAAAGCACTAAAAAATATTCTATGTAAAAATGTCAAGTAGTGTGTTAAGTTTTTGATGACTGTTATTGATTTACTGTTTGGTAATAGTGGTTAATAATTTTTTTTTTATATTTTACCACAGATTCAACTGCAGATCATTTCAAATTTTGAGAATGCCGTCTAAGGATAGAATCAGAAAGGCTACAAAACGTCAAAGACAGCAGGTTCATCAACTAATGCAGCAGTCCTCTACAATAAAAAATCGTCAAGTCATCTAGAAAGCACCGGGTAAGACCACGAAATCATTCATAAGAAACATTTGTAAAAAAAAAAGTAGTACTACAGAAAATGTTTTAGTCCAGAAAAAGAGAAGCAATTTAAACGGAAAGGAAAGGCCAATCAAAAATGTTACTGCTAGAGCAAGAGATAACTCTGTGCATGATAGTAGAAGGAAACAACAGTTTAGGGACATTCGTAAACGAATGTTCCGCAACAGGATAATTGGCAATTTGTTAAAAAATATTAAGAAAGGTCAACAGAAAGTGGTTTTTTTATAAGAGAAAAAAAAAGTTGAGAAAGTTATTGATCAGGCATTTGAAATTAAACGAAAGTTATTTATTTTGATAATCAATAGAATTAGGAAGCTAAACAAGGCAATTTATGATTTCAAAAGAAATAGTAGATGGAAGAGAATAGTTAATCGTAGTAATTTTTGTGAAGTTTTTTCCGGAGAATGGATGCATAGTTCAAGTTGTGAGGCATTTTTTAATGAGGAGAGTTATTTCCAGGATAATGATTTGGTGCATGCAGTTGACACCAATGGTCGAGCTTATGAGGTGAAAGATGGTTGTCCAGTTGAAAAAGAAAAACTTGTGACAACAGAGACAGAAGAGGTGTTAGGTAATGAGGTTTTAGGAAGACGTCCTAAGGGTCCTGTGTACACCTGGAAGTGTAGTAGTATTTGCAGTGTACGACAGGATTCCATCAATTTGCTTTGTGATTTTGTACGGACATTTTAATAAGAAAAGTTTGAAGCAGAAAATGATGTTGTTGCAAGAATTAGATCCTTGCAGAGTGAGAGAAGTGACAGGTTTGCATGGTCATTCACTGGCTTGTCTTTCCAGGAGAGTATGCCAGAGTGTTTTTCATCATTTCAGGATGCTAGCAGTGCATCATAATAAAGTGAGGAAATTAGTTAGAATGTTGTATTATGCTAAGAGTCCAGCAATTATGCTTAAACAATTATGCGCTGCTCTTTTGCATGGTTCTGAAATAGATGTGAAAAATATTTGTGAAGAAATTGAGTTTTGTTACTTTGGAAGTAAAGAGGAGAATGTTGAAATTGACCCAGAAGAAGAGGGTAATGTGGAAGATAGTGTACAGGTTTCCAGTACAGATAATTTTCAGAAGGAAATTGCCACGTTTCAGGTGAAATCAAGTGAGAGGCCTAATTTCACTTGTGTGTGTTGTCGACGCACTTATTATAAGAATCAGACTAAGTTAGTGGATTTATATGCAAAAAGTGAAAGGGAAAATAATAGTGAATGGAAGGATTTCGCAATATACTTGATGGTAGAAAATTGTTTTGATTTGGGATTGGATCAACGTGTGTGTACTTATTGTTGTAAAAAATTAAATCAAAACCAGATGCCTGCTAGAGCGGTTCATAATAATCTGGAATTGGTTGAGATTCCTTCTGAATGGAAGGATTTAAATACTTATGAATCTATTTTGATTCAAAGTATCCATCCCTTTCAGGCTATTGTAAGAATGGAGCCAAAGACAGGGAAATTGCCTCCATCAGATTTACAGAGAGGATTAAAGGGAAGAGTTGTTTATTTGCCTCTAGATTTGAAGAAAAACATTAATACAATTGGAGTAGAAAAAGTGGAAGAGGAACCTCTGGTTATCTTAGTTAATGGTGTTCCGACAAAGAATAAGAAAATATGGCAAGATTTAGTGGATGTTAGGAAAGTCAAAAAGGCAACATTGTATTTGAAAAAAAATAATAAGTACTATAAGAATGTATATGTTGCAGAAGAGGAAGTAAGTGAGGAAGAGGATAGCGATTTGTGTGCTGGTCAAATTGAGAAAGTAGAACCCTCTAAAAGTGAAGAAATATATGAACATTATAGTGTTCATCCTTTGCATTCCAAGGAAGTCATGGGGAATGCTATTGAGTTGTTTCAAATGAAACAAGCCAAAGGGAGTCCCATTAGTGTTTGGGAGGAAAGTTTGGAAGCTCGGTGTTTCCCACAGCTATTTCCAACAGGTCAGGGAGGAAGATATGATGAGCGACCTCATCAAATTCCTGCTTCTGAATACCGGACTTTATGATTGTATGCAGAAGATGCTAGGTTTTGACAATGCATTCCCTATTTGTTTCATCTCCTGTTTGAAAGCGATCTGTCTGGACTGTCATATGCAGTGAACCACATCTTGAAAAGTGGTATACACATGCAAAACATCTCTGCAAGTGACTTTATGGATAAAGTCAATGTGCAAGACAGTATTTTGGATTGTCACCTGATTAATCTCATGGCGTGTCAGCGTGGTACTAATGAGTACTGGTACCGTCGTCATGGTGATTTAAAATGTATGCTGAGGAACTTAGGAACTCCCACATGGTTCCTCATTCTGAGCTGTGCCGAGTATGGCTGGGAAGACTTACTTGAATTTCTACGAGAGGCAAATGGAAACATTGAAAATATCGAATTCAAGACACCCGGAGAACTGTGCTCTTTGGATCCAGTGAATGTATGCAGGTACTTCAATCATAGATTTGAAGCTATGATGTCTTTCATCATGAACAAGAGAAATCCACCTCTTGGAGAGGTGTTGGATTTCTTCTGGAGAAAGGAGTACCAAGCAAGAGGTGCTCCTTATATACATATGCTGCTGTGGATCAAGGATGCACCTAAATTTGGAACGGATCCAGAAGACTTAGTGATGAGTTTCATAGAACAGTATTCTACATGTGCTGTTCCAAACGCAAAGGAGAAGAAAAGCCTAAGAGAACAAGTTCTACGTTTCCAAAGCCATCGTTGTGGAAAGTACTGTCGTCGTAAATTCAGAAACAAGGACAAGTTCTACACCAAATGTCGTTTCGGCTTTCCACGACCGGTGATTTCTAAAGGAAGAGTAAACAGTTTGATGTCTTCGCTGTGACATAATGTGATGAAGAAATCACCTAAAAACACATACAATTTGAAAAGGAACGAAGAGTCCAAGTACATCAACGACTACAACCCAGTGATTTTGTCCATGTGGAATGCTAACATGGATATACAGTTTGTGGCTGATAACTGTATGGCTGTGGCTCGGTATGTGACATCTTACATCACCAAAAAAGAAAAGACAGAATTGAAGGATATGTGGGAGGACATTTCCCATGAAAAGAGCCTCAGCAAGTAGTTGTACAGTTTCAGTCTGAAGATGTTGTCACATCGAGAAATCGGAGCTTACGAATGTTCTGACCGGTTGTCTTCAGCAAGTCTCTATGCCAAATCCAGGAGTATCGTTTGGGCGAGTCTTGGTCTTGCTGCAACGCGTAATCGAGTTCTGAAACCTGTGCGGGAAATTGAGTATTTGGCAGAAAAGGAGCCGAACAGTACCGATATTTTGAAGACCAACATGTTGGATACATATTATCCAAATCGAAGCAGTCACCTCGAGAATGTTTGTCTGTATGAGGTTCTACAAAATTACATATTCAAGAGGAACATCAAAGAAGATATTGATAAAGAAGTGTATGCTGTAATTGGAAGTGAGGGATGTCTGGTCAAGCAAAGAAAATGCCACTTGGTAAATCATCGAAAATTGAGTGGCGAATCTCCTGAAAAAAAGGAGTTTTTCGATTTAGCACTATTTAGCACTTTTGCAACTTGTTAAGCCTTGGCGTGCAGAAGAGGAACTGCTTGGAGATTTCCTCTGTTACGAAGACTCTTTCATTGCCGCCAATGAGACCATAGAATGTCCTGCTTTTCCCAAATATCTAGAAATGTTGAATGCAGAAATCGAGCAGGAAGCAACGATTGCAGCCGAGACTGCCAGAGACAGTTCTCAGGACAGTTAGAGTTCTGTTTCATTGAGTCAGGATCCACTAGGAGGACCTGTTATCGAAAATGAAGCTGCCACTGCCATGAATGAAGTGGAAAGAGCCATGGCACATGCTCAGGAGGATGCGGTTAACTTAGAAGACTTGGAAAGACAACTCAACGTTGAGCAAAGGAAAATATATGACGAGGTTACCAACCAAATTGATCATGGATTAAGTCATGAGAAGAAAGAGTGCTCATGTACGTCGTTGAAGCCTGTCCGACTGTATGTGAGTGGAGAAGCGGGAACTGGAAAAAGTTTCCTCATTAAAGCAATTTCATGTTATTTGCAGAAAAGGACTGAGTCATCGCTGTCTTGTGTTGTCACCGCTCCAACTGGACTGGCAGCACATAACATTAAAGGTATTACTTTGCATCGTCTACTGATGCTGCCAGTGGAGCATGATAACAAATTACAATACCACAAGTTATCTGGAGATGCTTGTTGTGAAGTTTCAAGAGTCTTGAGGAAAATGAAACTTCTTATCATTGACGAAGTAAGCATGGTTTCCAATGTCATGCTTGCCTTTGTGCATTTGAGAATGCAAGAAGTTCTTAAAACAGAGTATGATGTGTTATTTGGTGGCGAACACATCATTGTTTTCGGAGATCTTCTGCAGCTGACACCAGTGAAAGGACAACCTGTGTTCAAAATGCTCACGCATGAAGATACCAGGAAGTGCCTAGGGAGCATTGGCAACGTCAATATATGGTTAAACTTCAATTATGCTGAACTGCATGAAAATATGCGTCAGGCGAAGGATGAAGATTACAAGAATATTCTACAAGATGTTAGAATTGGAAAAGTGAACGAGCATGGGAAAGAAGCTTTACATGCACGATTACTGTCAAATTTATATCCAGAACAAGACGTTGTGCCTGAGAATATTTTTCAGAAAATTACTGAGAAGAAATCTAGAATATGTTTGATGCCAACTCTTGCAGAATGTGCCATCTTCAACAACAAAATGTTGTATTTAGAAAACCAAGAGATTGTGAAACTGGAAGCTATTGACAGAGTAGAGCATATGGGATCAACAATTATTTTGTCTGAGAATTTGAAAACAAAATTGGATTCATTAGAGAAGAGTATATCTAAAACTGCGGGTTTTGAAAAGACTCTGAATGTGTGCTTAAATTGCCGTATAATTTTAAGAAGGAATTTACATGTTGAAAGAGGTCTGGTAAATGGATCAATGGGTAATGTTGTTGATTTTGTGAAATACAGAAATAGAGATGGAATTGAATTTTTAAATTTGATGGCATTGAGGAAGTACAGCTAATTGGTCGTTGTTCTGCTAGATTTTTGCCTGTAAAAGACTTATATGTTCGCCGTAAGCAGTTTCCTGTTTGCTTGGCATATGCGGTGACAATCCATAAATCGCAAGGTTTAAGTGTAGACAGTGCATTGGTGAATATTGGCAGTTCTGTGTTCAAGGAGGGTATGGCATATGTGGCATTGTCACGAGTTAGAACTTTATCGGGATTGTACTTGATTGAGTGTGATGTCACAAACATTTGTGCGGATCTAGATTGTGTTAAGGAATACAATAGGTTAAGAAGAGAGTATGCGCCACATTTGCCTCAATATCCTTTGTTTGAGAAACGTGTGGTAGGCCGGAAACGAAGAAATGTGACCAATACTAGGGAGGTTGTAGCAAAAAGACGAAAAGTCGATGAACCTGAAATTATAAGCAGAAACAAAAAGGATTCTGTTGAAGATGTTGTTGGTTTTCAATTTGAAAACAGTTCTGGTGTCAACTGCTATGCTAATGTAGTGGTTAATGTTTTGTTTTCTCTAGAAAATGTAAAAGAAGAGATTGTGGTCAATTCGGATCAGAGATTTTGCAGTTTGTTGAATTCTGTGTTAGAGAAATGTAGCACTGAGAGAACAAAAATAGAAAGTGTGTCTGAAATTCGAAATCTGTTAGACAGATGTTCAGGTCAAACACAATTCTCTCAAAATATTCAGCAAGATTGTCAGGAGTTTTTAATGTATATGCTTGATGTATTGCATGCTGAAGGTGTAGATGTAGATCACCTGTTTGGGCTTTCTTATCAATGGCAGCATGACTGCGAGAACTGTAGGGTATCAAGTACTACTAGTGCAGACTCAGAAAGATTTATATATTTAACTTTGCCAGACAGTAAATCAGTGTCCTTTAATAAGCTAGTAAAAGCAGCTGATCACAACATGGAGTGTAGCAAATGTAAGTCTGAAATGTTATCAACATTATTTATACGAACATATGACCAGTATGTCATTTTAATGTTCCAACGATATAGGCCTGATGGAACAAAATTGACAACTTTAATTAAAAATGTTGTGGCTTCACAGTTGTCAATATCAGGAAGGACTTTTGTAACTGCAGCAATTATATATCATGACGGTCCTTCAATAACATCAGGACATTACACATCTTATTTAAAGTCTAGAAATGGCTGGTCATTCTGCAATGATTCTGTTTTAACTTTTTAAAAAAATATTGCCTTTTGACCTTAAAAATTCTTACCTGGTGTTTTTAAAACCAAAATTTTAGGGAAGGAATCTCAGGATTTGCTCTGAGGAATTTCAAGAGGTTCTAATGGCTCCTACACAATTTGGCCTTGAGGATAAGTGTAGTACAGAGTCAAAAGTTATTTTTGAGTTTTAAATAGTTCCTGGCAAAAAAGAAGGTTTTCTTACAGAAAGTGGTGGGCACGGATTAGTTAAAGGACAACAGAGTATTTCCCAAAGCAAACGGTGTTCTTACCATAACACTTGACGTCATAGAAAAATAACTGCACTTTGAATGAGTTCAGAAAAACTGTTTCTTTTTATAAGCTAATTCAAGCAGCCAATAAAAACATGGAGTAGAGGTAATGTAAGTCTGCAATGCTGTCTAGATTATTTGACCAAACTTTTGGTTATAATGTCATTTTAAAATTCCAACTATATAAACCTGATGAAAGTAAGTCTTCAACTTTAATTACAAATGTTGTGGCTACACAGTCGTTCATTTTAGGAAAAACATTTGTAACTGCATCTATTATATGACATGATGGTCCTTTGACAACATCCGCTTATTACACAGCCTAAAATGTAAAAAAAGCTGGTGTTTCGGAAATGATTCACATTTGACTATGAACAATGTTGCCTTTTAACTTAAAAATATTCTTACTTTCTGTTTTCAGAAGACAGAATTTAGGGTAGGTAACTGGCCTATAATGATTTTAGGGGTTGATATAATTTTATCTACTGTTTTATATTGCTTTGTGATTAAAAGTGATGTAGACAATTAAATAATTGTAGTAGTCATAGAGGTAGTGTAAGTCTGCTTCATAGTAAGCAGTATCAGTGGCATAGGAAATGTAGAACATGAGTGAGCAAGAAGGGTAAGATATTACTAGTCCAGGATTGTGAAAGTGATCTTGAACGTTTTCTTTCTGAAAGTTGCGGAAATACAAAATGACGGGATTTGCTTACAAGAATTCCAAGAGTTATAAATGGCTCTTACATGATTTGGCCTTGTGGAAACGTGTGGTAGAGAGCGAGAAGTCATTTATTGTATGTAACATATTTTTCAAAACGATGGAGGTTTTCTTTCAGAAAGTGGCGGGCTGAAAATAAAAACAGCACAACAGAGTGTAAGCTGTTCATAGGACATCCTTCAACGTCATGGAAAGTAAGTTACTTTTGAGGAGTTTTGATTTCTGATTGGTTATGTTATATGGGTTTTTTAAACACAATCATTTTGATTGTGTTTTTTTTTCCCCGCTGTTATATGATGAATACCTTCAAGTCACTGTTTTTAGTGAAATTTGATAAATTCTGAGAACAGCAAAAATAAACCATTTAACATGTATAATTAATTCTGTATTTTTTGTACTTATGATATACATTTAGAAATGTGTAGTAGACATGGAGAAGCTGAGGCTTCTGTAAGTGTCAAAGTTGTTGCATACAGTGCTCACATTCTACATAGTCTTTCATATGATAGACTACATTTCCACAATGAGATACCTAAGCTAAGGAAACACAGGTGATGTGATTGTGGAATGAGCAAAAAAAATTGCACGTTTTTCAATTCTATTACCTGTGTTTCCTAACATTACAAATCACATTGTGTAGATGAGGTTTAGGCCTGTTCCAGGAGACAGAGGAGGTCTGACATTTGTTCAAGAGTGCAGTGGACATGACTCACTTCATTATTAGACCTGCACATGTATTATCTCCTCTGTACTCTTCAACAACTCTAAATTTCATCTGCAACCCTGAGTAGGCCTCACCTGAAACAAACGTCTGGATAGGACACACCTTATTGCCATCCTGAAACAATCATTTAAAATGTTAGGAACAGTTTTATGATGATTGTGCACCTCTTTTGCGCTGCCATTGCGTCACTTTTGTGAGACAACAGCAGTGCAAAAGATCCACCATGTTCCAAGATAGGCTTCTCTTCATCTGCATCAAGATACTGTTAGTTTAAAATGTATATCTTTAGGACTGTGTAGGGGGCCTGGAGAAGCAGAAGCTTCTGTAAGTGTCAAAGTTGTTGAAAAACTGTTTGTCCTTCAATCTTTTCCCTTGTCTTTTCTAATTTTTAAATACATGTTTTAATATTTTTCAAATGTTTGTTCTCTCTTTCACAGATTGAAAGTATAAAAATAACAAGTGACTAAGTTAACGACAATTATAAGGTAAATGTTTTGTACTCTTTTCGTTACATTTCTATCACATTTAAATACTATTAGTTCCACTGCTTCATTTCTTTAACCCTCACTTTCCTGCCTTTGCTACTTCCCTCATTCCTTTCTCTATTACTTACTTACTCTACTCCTTCCACTCCTTTTCTCAGTCTCTCTCTTCTCATAGTTCCTCACTCTTGTTCACTCACTCCGTCTCTATTACTCTTAGTGTCTCTGACTGATCACTCTTTCACTACTTGTTCATTATGCTTTCTCTGTGTAGTTGAAGCACACTAAGGGGCATATTATGAACACAGCCAATAAAATTATTGCTGTTTTTATCGGCTGAAAACTGCTGCAAAAGCGGTTTTAGTGGCAGTTTTCTGCCGCAAAAGTGGCTTTAGCGACACATTTCTGCCGATAAAAGCTGCAAAACTTTTATTGCCTATGTTGATAATATGCCCCTATGTTATTTAGATTTCTTTGCTGTTTCAATTATTCTTTTTCTGTTACTTCTTCTTTTCTGCTTTCTGTTTTTTCTCTCTGTTATTCCACATGTTTTAATCTTATTTTGAACATTCACTCACATTCTCTAAGAAACTCTTCTTTGTTATTCTTCTACTCTCCTTTTTTTCTTTCACTTCCTTATCTATTTTGTTTTTCACAATTATATCCTCTTCCATCTTTTCTTCCGTAAATAAATCTATTAAACAGTATCTCTGGTTTAGTCCCTATAGCTGTCTTTCTTTTAACATTACTCTCTGTTTACTTCCCTTATACTTACTCTTCTTTTTTTTTTCAAATTTTTTTTGGGTTCGCTCCCAGTTCGCGTACCGGAGAGCGAACCGGAAAGCGAACCAAAAGAAATAGAGGTTGCCAGAGTGCTAAACATTCTAGCAATTATTTTATAAGGGGGAGGTAGTTCTGAAAAGAACTTTTTTTTAATGTTTTTGTTGTTTTATATTTTTTTTTATTTTTCTGAACATTTTATTTTTTTTTTTCGAACAATTTTATGTTTTTTTGTTTTTTTGGGGGGGGAAACAACGAAAAACAGGCATTGGAAAGGGCTCAACAGGAGCAACATTTTTTTTTATTTTTTGGGGCGTTTTGAGCACTTGTGGTTTTCAAATGCTCTGTTTATCAAATTAATACTCATATTGCCACATGAGAGTAAGGTACCGCAATATAAACACACTATCTTCATGTGGACAAAGTTGTCTTGAATGTTTGGCACTCTTTCCCGTGCCTCTGGCCCCGACAGAGTTACCTGTGCCGATGTCCTGGCCACAGGAATTGGTGGGTTGTCCTGGAGGTCACGAATCTCTGCCCTGCTGTAATTTAGTGGATGCCACCTCTGCATGTGACGGTGCATAGTATAGTTGCCGTAACTATACTTCTTATCTGTGCCTCTAGATAAGTCCTCTTTGCATATGAGGCACGTCACATAGCGAGCATTAACTTTTTTTTGTCCTTCAGGAAAAGAAAAAAACTGCCAAATGAAACTAATTTTATGATGAGATATCCGGGGCTCCTCTTGTAAAAACTGTGTTGCCTGTATTTCCTCTTCCTCTTCTTCATCCTCTTCCTCCTCTGTGTTGGGAAGGAACTGTGGAGGTGGTCCTCTCTTCCTATGAGGAGGTGGTGGTGGTGGTGGGGGTGCACCAGCTGCAGCTACTAGTGAAGCCATTTTCCACTCAGCAAAATAGGTCTTCCTTTCACAAAGTTGAAAGTCAGAGTGAGAAAAAAGGTGAGGGCTTTCATCATTTTGGAAAAAAAATAGTTCTAAACCAATGAAAAGTGTTATTTTTAGGTCACATGACCTAGCCTTACATCATTAGGAAACCAAAAGTGAAATGAACCAATTAAAAGTTTTATTAACAAGTCACATGACCTGTTACGCTTATGTTACTCGCTGCGGGACGCGCCCCGGATCGCTTCCGGGGAGCTGCGCTTCGCGCCTTGGTTCGCTCTCCGGAGCACTTCCGGGTGCGCTAATGCGGCGCGTCATAAGACGCATTACGCGGCAACGCGATACGTCGCGCTTTAGCGACGCGCCCCGGATCGCTTCCGGGGAGCTGCGCTTCGCGTCTCGGTTCGCGTACCGGAGCACTTCCGGGTGCGCTAACGCGGCGCGTCATAAGAGGCATTACGCGACAACGTGATACGTCGCGCTTCCGCGACGCGTCACGATGTTGATTTCGAACGCGGCAGTTGCGCAAACGGAACGTTTACCGGTTCCTGGACCGGGTCGCGGCACCAAATTGAGCTAACGGGAAGCTTCCCGGTTCGCGAACCGGGAGCGAACAAAAAAAAATAATAATAAAAAAAATGATTAATAAACATATAAAATATATTTTTTGATTTAAAGAAGAATACATTTTACAGCTATAGATATTAGCTTTTAAAAAACCAATGAAATTCACTGAAAAAACCATAGGTTATAGACCATATATAGTTAGGAATTAGCATTTACAAAACCTTGAAAATTCACTGAAAAAACCATAGGTTATAGACCATATATAGTTAGGAACTAGCATTTAAAAAACCTTTTTTTACTCACACAAAACCATTGAAATTCCATATATAGTTAGTTGTACTAACTATATATCGCGCACCCGCAATCCACTGCTGATCATGTCACATATTACATCATTCATGACATGGTCAGTGACATCACTAATGACATCACTGATGACATCATTGTGTCGAAACGCGTAGCGTGTAATCTGTAAACAATAAATCACTTGGTAAGCGGATTCCTGAGTGTGCAATTTATTGCTTTGAAGCAATCGTGCATTTTACATTGGATTCGGCCTCTGTGGTCCGCCGAATAACTTTGCGCTACCTGACTTGGGAGGAAGGATCTCAGCAGGACCCTGCTTACTTCTTGGGATATATATAAATATATATATATATATATATATATATATATATATATATTATATATATTACCTACTGGCGGTCGCCAGTAGGTATATATAGTTAGGATTTTTTCCCTATGGGATTTTTGAAAATTCTATGTCTAATAACTTTGGTGTTTGTGGACGGAATTGGCTGAAATTTTCTGGAAAATGGAACATTTTGTTTCTGAGCAGCCCTTGAAAATTTGGGGGAGGTTCGTCAAGGGGGGGCCGAGAAAAAAGGGGGGGTCCCAAAACGTGTTTTTAACATTGAGTTTTCCATAGGGCGGTTGGCCTCACTTTTAGCCCGAACGGCTGAATGGATTTGCACGAAACTTGGCAAAATTGTAGGGACTGGTAGCCCGATGTGCCTTTTGTAGGTCTCAATATATGTGCTCCAGTGGATTTTGAGAAATTAACGTTTAAAAAAAGATATATATCTGTAAGCGCGCTCCGGTCCGCGCCCCGGTTCGCGGACCGGGGCGCGTACCGGAACTTCGCGTAGCGAAGCTGATTGGCTCTCCGGTGTCTGTCAACATTCTAAACAGTCCGTAGCGGCCGCCATCTTGTCTCTCGGTAGGATTGAGAGACAAGAGGAGGCCAAAACAAAGGGGGAAATGACCATAAGGGGGCATAGTAGATCCTCCCTGACCCCCTAGGTTTAATGTGGAGGCTTTAAAAGGGCCCCGCGGGGCAAAAAAAAATATTTTTTTTTTGTTTTTTTTGCGTGGGTAGCGCCCGGTACGCGAACCGGGAAGCGTTCTGGGCAGCGTACTACAATGAAAAAAGAATGAGAGACTTTTCAAATGCAGTATGTTAATTGATTGTTGGTTTTGTTGATTATTTTTTATTTTCTTTATTTTTTAAGCATTTTTTTTTATTGTGATTGTGTTTCATAATTTATTAAACTTTCTAACATTTCATTGTCAGAAATTTCATAATTATCATGTAATATACATTGTAGTCTCTGAGGGTGTAAAATGTCCTCATTTGCAAGGAGGTTATCTACTGCTTGTACACATTGCAGTAGTTCATTGTCCCAATGTTTCATCAAAAAATTCAATGTCAATTTGATCAATTGTATCAATCAATTCTTGGCTGCTCTCTTGCAGGTCCATTTCAAAAGAAACTTGGTTTTCGCCTTCCATTTTGCCTGAAATTTGGATTAAAAAAATATATATTAGTAGAGATAGGGCAATGTTGGGAATAATTTTAGATAGGCATTTTTTATCAGTGAATTTATCTTTGGGCAGTGTATAGTATCAGAGTGGAAGTAGGAATTTAAAAAAGTGTATGTGATTTAACGTAAGTAAATTCATAATTATACAAGAGAAGCCTAACTCCATCCATAACTATAACAGAGAAGTCTCTCTAAATCTATAACTACTACAGAGGGATAGTATATATCTATCAGAAAAAGTTTACCATATTAACTTATAGTGCACAATATACTTCAGTTTTAAAAATAAAAACTTACCTTTAGAAAGAAGTTGAAGGAATTAGTGAAAATACTATTGAAATGTACAGCAAGAAGTAGTAGTCAAAATGGCTGTGTTTTCTTCTCTTCCTTTATATATATTCAGGTATATAACCAATGAAATGTCAGGTAAAAAAAGTAGAAAATGAAAGTAACATTTTCATTGGTTGTCAATTCCAACACTTCAGATGTGTTTTGTGAAGTAATTTACCTCAGGGTATTTATAGAGGTCTACAGGCTAAATGACTAAATGGAATTCCAATCAAATTTGTGAAAATGGTAGGGATTGGTATGTAGTATGAGCTAATCTATATTTGGTGAAATTGTCTCCAGTGGCTTTTCTGTGAACTACTTTCCCACCTTTTTTGATGGTGCGCTTCCCAGGGAGCGACCCGGTACGCGAACCGGTGAGCGCCCCGGTACGCGAACCTTAAGCGTTACGGGAGTCCACCATTTTGTGTTTCGGTCGAATTAAGATACAAAATGGAGGGCAAATAATGTTCAGAATGGGTAGAAGGGGGCACGGTAGACTTATCTTGACACCCTAGGTTTTGTGAGGGTGGCTGAGGAGGCTTATATGTGCGGAAAAAAAACATTTTTTTTAAAAATTTCGCGAGGTTAGCTCCCGGTTCGCGTACCGGGTAGCGCCCCGGGGAGCGTACTTTGTTGAAAATTAGTGAAAAATGTTAGAGTAAAATAATAATTGTGAGTGATTAGATGTAGGGTAGCTCTGAGAAGAGCTTTTGGGTTTATGGTACATTTAGGTACTTATAAGTAGGTACCAATGCACATTCTTAAATTCAGAGTGAAAACTCTGTTGCCCTCATCTGAGAAGTGAACTCCATCTCCTCTGTAGATATCTTGCATGTAGTAACGCAAGTTATTGTTGTACAGGGAGCCCATTCCATGGTCTCTCATGTAAGCTGAAACAGATTTGTTTACATGCTTCCTCGACTTCTCAATTTGTGGACAAAATTGGTTTGACCACCTCCATTTCTGTCTTTGGCATATATTTGAATATACCAAGGCAGTCTGAGGAAAAAGTGCCATCAATTGCTCAAAGGTGTCCTTTAAAAGCATTTCCAGACCTACCCCAGTCAAAGTGCCCAAGTCATTACCTCCACAGTGCACAATTAACAGGTCAGGTTTGGGCAAATGCATAAAGGTTTTCACCAATGGTATCAATTGGTGACATTTTAATCCTCTGTGGCCAAACCACTTAATTTCCACATCTTGTAAATTGAGGTTAGGTAAATTCCTGTTTTCAACGTACCTTTGAGCCCAGTGAATATAACTATGTCCAACAATGCAGACAGAAAACATGGTGAGAGAAGGTTCTCCTGCAGTCAGATGATGTGTGGCAATGAAATGGCAGTTGAAAAAATGAGAGTTTAAAATGAAAAAAACTGTGGAGTTTCTGTGTTCATGAAGCAGTAACAGTGATTGGTGGATTTTGATTGCTGAAAACAGAAAGTTAGGGTGCACGGATGTGTTCTTTGAAAGATGTATTTTGAATGGTCAATAAAAAATCATTAAATGAAAGAATGCACTGGATATGCAGGTGCACTGAGAGTTCAGAGTTCAATTGCAACAAAGTTGTGTGAACTTGCAAACACCAGAAGTCTTCCAATGAGGTGGTTGCCATGCAGAAAAGGCATGAAATGGCAGAGGGGGGAAGGGTTTTCATTTGAAAAAAAGTGAGGGAAGAGTTTTGATTGGGTGACATGAGAGATATGTGTGAAGATTTACAGCATTTCTGTGCTTTTGATAGCTGCAGATTCTGGAGTGCATACCTTTTGCTCTGCTGAAGACAAATTGGTGTGTTTCTGAGACTGTTTTCAAACTCAAAGTATTTGCTAAGGTGAGAAAATATTTCTTTAATTTAGATAGAGAATAGTGTGCTTTAAGGAGAAAATTATGAATTATGTGGCGCAAATTGCTTGTAAATATGATCCCACATGTGCATGGAAAATTTAGATTTTGAATGTTTGTGTTACATAGCCATGTTAAAAGTGATACAAACATGCTGCAAAGGCAATCAAAAAACGCTTTTATGTGTCTTAAGGACATTTTAAGTAATTTTCCCATGTGCAGTGTTTTGAAATTATGATTTGAAAATCGTTTTTGGGGAAAAGGAATTGTTTTTAAATTTATGACAAGGACATAATGGTGTATGCTTCTTTATACGGCAATTGACTGTCCCTGATGTTATTTTTCCCATTTTAATGTAAGACCTTTCTCTGTGGCGCAAGTTGCTTGTAAATATGCTCCCACCTGTGCATGGGAAATTTAGATTTTAAATGTTTGTGTTACATAGCCATGTTAAAAGTGACCCAACCATGCTGGAAAGGCAATAAAAAACACTTTCATGTGTCTTAAGGACATTTTAAGTATTTTCCCTGTGGGCAGTGTTTTCAAATTATGAATTGAAAATCGTTTTTGAGGTAAAGGAATGTTGTTAAAATTTATGTGCGCCATATGCCCACAAATTTCGTTTTCAGGGGTGCAGCAGGGTGTTCTTGAGACACCCCTGCACCTTTGGAAAAATTCCTAATTTGCGATGAGCTAATTGCTAATCGCAAATTGCACCTTCATTCCTATGGGCCTCCTGCTCCATGGAAATGAATGGGTAATTTGCAATTAGCAATTTGCTCATCGCAAATTATGAATAGTAAAGAATCGCTATTTATTCCTTAAAATTCGCTATTTTGGAAATGCAAAATAGTTATATGATACATATGGCGGTTAATGTCTAACAAGATAAGAAGCTTAGGGATACATTTATGATGACTGGCGCAATGAAGTGGACATCACTTACTTCATTGGTAGAGCTTTACATGTATTATGTCCTCTGTATTCTTCATCAAGCGTAACTTTAATCTGCAATCCTGAGTAGGCCTCACCTTAAACAAACCTCTGGATAGGCCACACCTTATCGTCATCCTGAATTAATCATTTAAAATGCTAGGGACAGATTTATGATAGGTGTATGCCTCTTTTGTGCCACTTACAAAACACTGTCCACGGGGAAATGACTTAAAATGTCCTTAAGACACATGAATGTGTTTTTTTAAAGCGTTTGCAATTTTTTGGGGTGACTTTTAACATGGCTATGTGACTCAAACAGTCAAAATCTAAATTCACCATGCACAGGTGGGAGCATATTTACAAGGAATGTGCTCTATGGGGAAAGGTCTTATAATGTAATATGGGAAAAATGACATCAGAGACACTGAAATGCCTTATAGAGAAGCATACACCATTATGTCCTTGTCATAAATTTTTAACCATTACTTTTCCCCAAAAACGATTTTCAAATCATAATTTGAAAACACTGCACATGTGGAAATTACTTAAAATGTCCTTAATTCAAAATTTGCTATTCCCTATTTTGCGATTGCACTGAAGGATTTGCAAATTTTGCGATTCCTTAAATGCAATGTATCAAACAAAAAATATGTAAAAAATGATATTAAGGATTTGGAAACTACCACCAACTTCTAGTTTGTGGTAATTTGCGAATTCTTTTCAAAAAGCATTTTTTTCCAAAAAACAAAAGGTGCCATATGACGCCTATACATGTCCTTAGGGCATGTATGTGTGCCATATGCCCCCAAATTTCTTTTTCAGGGGTGTAGCAGGGTGTTCTTGAGATACCCCTGCACGCTTGAAAAATTTCCTATTTTGTGATGAGCTAATTGCTAATCGCAAATTGCAACCTTCATTCCTATGAGCCTCCTAGCCCATGTAAATGAATGGGTAACTTGCAATTAGCAATTTGCTCATTGCAAATTAGGAATGGTAAAGAATTGCTATTTATTCCTTAAAATTTGCTATTTAGGAAATGCAAAATAGTTTGATGGTACATATGGTGGTTCATCTGTAACAAGATAAGAAGCTTAGGGATACATTTATGATGACTGGCGCAATAAAGTGGACATTACTTACTTCATTGGAAGGCCTTTACATGTATTATCTCCTCTGTATTCTTCATCAAGCGTAACTTTAATCTGCAATCCTGAGTAGGCCTCACCTTAAACAAACTTCTGGATAGGCCACACCTTATCGTCATCCTGGATTAATCATTTAAAATGCTAGGGACAGATTTATGATAGGTGTATGCCTCTTTTGTGCCACTGTGCGTCACTTTTATGATGCAGCGGCGGTGCTAATTTGCAATTAGCAATTTGCTCATTGCAAATTAGGAATGGTAAAGAATTGCTATTTATTCCTTAAAATTTGCTATTTAGGAAATGCAAAATAGTTTGATGGTACATATGGTGGTTCATCTGTAACAAGATAAGAAGCTTAGGGATACATTTATGATGACTGGCGCAATGAAGTGGACATCACTTACTTCATTGGTAGAGCTTTACATGTATTATGTCCTCTGTATTCTTCATCAAGCGTAACTTTAATCTGCAATCCTGAGTAGGCCTCACCTTAAACAAACCTCTGGATAGGCCACACCTTATCGTCATCCTGAATTCATCATTTAAAATGGTAGAGACAGATTTATGATAGGTGTATGCCTCTTTTGCGCCACTGTGCGTCACTTTTATGATGCAGCGGCGGTGCAAAAGATTTGCTATGAGGCGACAACATTACAAATTGATGCATTTAGGCAGATATGTCATGGTGTAAAAAAAACGTACCACATGAAACCGATGCAGCAGTGATGCAAAAGATGCACCATGTCGCAAGACAGGCCTCACTTGGGGCCATATGTATCAAGCTAATTAGCATTCGCAAAGATCAAAATTCTACGAATTTCGGCCTTTGCGAATGTTAATTAGACAAATGGTATGTATCAAACAAGTTTGATGCAAAATAAGGAGTAGCAAAATTTGCTATTCCTTATTTTGCAATTGCACTGAAGGATTTGCAAATTTTGTGACTACTTAAATGCAATGTATCAAACAAAAAATATGTAAAAAATGACATTAAGGATTTGGAAACTATTGTGGTAAATTGGTGGTAATTTGTGAATTCTTTTCAAAAAGCTTTTTTTCAAAAAAACAAAAGGTGCCATATGACGCCAACACATGCCCTTAGGGCATGTATGTGTGCCATATACCCCCAAATTTCTTTTTCAGGGGTGCAGCAGGGTGTTCTTGAGACACCCCTGCACCCTTGGAAAAATTCCTAATTTGTGATGAGCAAATTGCTAATCGCAAATTAAACCTTCATTCCTATGAGCCTCCTAGCCCATGGAAATGAATGGGTAACTTGCAATTAGCAATTTGCTCATTGCAAATTAGGAATGGTAAAGAATTGCTATTTATTCCTAAAATTCGCTATTTAGGAAATGCAAAATAGTTTCATGCTACATATGGCGGTTCATCTGTAACAAGATAAGAAGCTTAGGGATAGATTTATGATGACTGGTGCATCACCAGGGATGTGTCAGTCATCCTGCGCCGCTGTTCCGCCACCCATGGTGTGCTGCATTTAGAATGCGGGGCATCATGGGGCAAAAATGGCACAGATGCGTGACGTATCTGTGCTGTAAAGGTAGTGATTGCTGGAGTTGTATCGCAAGTGCGATGCAGCTCAAGCAAGGCTCAGGGGTGCCCCATCTCCACAATGTTGCGTCAAGACCTATGCCTGCTTAAAGCAGGCGCAGGGTTTTGACGAAGCTTTCTCCTATCTGATTGTAAATACGGCACACCATGGGTGGCAGAGTAGTGGTGCACGTTAACTGGTGCATGCCTGGGGATGTGCCATTTAACATAAATCTGCCCCTTTACATTTAAGTATGTGCAGGACACACAGAGTCGGTGAGGCTTATCCAAGGTTAAGAAGAGATGAGTCCTGTTCACTGAAAATTTAGACATAGTCTTCACCTGCTCAGCATTGATGGACATGGCTAAATAATAGCTGCAAAATATTACTCTTGTTAAACAATTTTACTATTATAATCTCTGAGATTTGTCTCTTACTCTGCAATATCTCATTGTTGTTATCTTTCTTTAAAGATAAAGACAACCTCAACATGAGCGACAATCTGCAATCAGTTGATTTTGACCTCATCATTGAACTTGTAATTGAAACATCAGTGGATGTTGATCCCTTGGATGATTTAAATCCTGAGGATGAAGAAGAGCGTGATGAGGATGCAGATTTGTCCGAATTATATGACATAGGATGGGAAGCTGACCTGCTTGAGCCTATGGAAATATAAACATTTATTTTTAAAATTTATAATTAATAAAAAGTAAAAAGGTAAACCGTTTAATTTAAAAATAAAGACACCTTCAAAAGCAGGTTATGTGTAGTGTCTTCAATAAAATATTAAAATATGCTCATAAAATTAGATCAGATTCACATATAAAATAGCACAGGTAACATAAATATAAATGTCATTTCTTTTCTGCTATTTCTGTATTGTAAATTTGCAAGGACTAAAAAATCTTCTATTTAAAATGTCAAGTAGTGTGTTAAGTTTTTGATCACTGTTATTGTTTTACTGTTTGGTAATAATGGTTAATAACATTTTTTATTATATTTTACCACAGATTCAACTGCAGATCATTTCAAGATTTCACCATGCCAACAATAGAAAGACAGAGAAAGGCTGCAAAACGTCAAAGACAGCAGGTGAAAGAAAATAAGCAGCAGTCCTCTAACAAAAAGATTTGTCAAGTCACGAAGAAAGCACCGGGTAAGAGCACAAAATATTTCATAAGAAATATGTGTAGTAAAAAAAATATTACTACAGAAAATGTTTCAGTCCATAAAACGAGAAGGAATTCAAATGGAAAGGAAAGGCCAATGAAAAATGTTACTGCTAGAGCAAGAGATAACTCTGTGCATGATAGTAGAAGGAAACAACAGTTTAGGGAGATTCGTAAACGAATGTTCCGCAACAGGATAATTGGCAATTTGTTAAAAAATATTAAGAAAGGTCAACAGAAACTGGTTTTTTATAAGAGAAAAAAAAAAGTTGAGAAAGTTATTGATCAGGCATTTGAAATTAAACGTAAGTTATTTATTTTGATAATCAATAGAATTAGGAAGCTAAACAAGGCAATTTATGATTTCAAAAGAAATAGTAGATGGAAGAGAATAGTTAATCGTAGTAATTTTTGTGAAGTTTTTTCTGGAGAATGGATGCATAGTTCAAGCTGTGAGGCATTTTTTAATGAGGAGAGTTATTTCCAGGATAATGATTTGGTGCATGCAGTTGACACCAGTGGTCGTGCTTATGAAGTGAAAGATGGTTGTCCAGTTGAAAAAGAAAAACTTGTGACAACAGAGGCAGAAGAGGTGTTAGGTAATGAGGTTTTAGGAAGACGTGCTAAGGGTCCTGTGTACACCTGGAAGTGTAGTAGTATTTGCAGTGTGCGACAGGATTCCATCAATTTGCTTTGTGATTTTGTACGGTCATTTAATAAGAAAAGTTTGAAGCAGAAAATAAGGTTGTTGCAAGAATTAGATCCTTGCAGAGTAAGAGAAGTGATAGGTTTGCATGGTCATTCACTGGCTTGTCTTTCCAGGAGAGTATGCCAGAGTGTTTTTCATCATTTCAGGATGCTAGCAGTGCATCATAATAAAGTGAGGAAATTAGTTAGAATGTTGTATTATGCTAAGAGTCCAGCAATTATGCTTAAACAATTATGCGCTGCTCTTTTGCATGGTTCTGAAATAGATGTGAAGAATATATGTGAAGAAATTGAGTTTTGTTACTTTGGAAGTAAAGAGGAGAATGTTGAAATTGAGCAAGAAGAAGAGGGTCATGTGGAAGATAGTGTACAGGTTTCCAGTACAGATAATTTCCAGAGGGAAATTGCGACGTTTGAGGTGAAATCAAGTGAGAGGCCTAATTTCACTTGTGTGTGTTGTCGACGCACTTATTATAAGAATCAGACTAAGTTAGTGGATTTCTATGCAAAAAGTGAAAGGGAAAATAATAGTGAATGGAAGGATTTCGCAACATACTTGATGGTAGAAAATTGTTTTGATTTGGGATTGGATCAACGTGTGTGTAGTTATTGTTGTTGCAAATTAAATCAAAACCAGATGCCTGCTAGAGCAGTTCATAATAATCTGGAATTGGTTGAGATTCCTTCTGAATTGAAGGATTTAAATACTTATGAATCTATTTTGATTCAAAGTATCCATCCCTTTCAGGCTATTGTAAGAATGGAGCCAAAGACAGGGAAATTGCCTCCATCAGATTTACAGAGAGGATTAAAGGGAAGAGTTGTTTATTTGCCTCTAGATTTGAAGAAAAACATTAACACAATTGGAGTAGAAAAAGTGGAAGAGGAACCTCTGGTTATCTTAGTTAATGGGGTTCCGACAAAGAATAAGAATGGGGTTCCGACAAAGAATAAGAAAATATGGCAAGATTTAGTAGATGTTAGGAAAGTTAAAAAGGCAACATTGTATTTGAAAAAAAATAATAAATACTATAAGAATGTATATGTTGCAGAAGAGGAAGTAAGTGAGGAAGAGGATAGCGATTTGTGTGCTGGTCAAATTGAGAAAGTAGAACCCTCTACTAGTGAAGAAATATATGAACATTATAGTGTTCATCCTTTGCATTCCAAGGAAGTCATGGGGAATGCTATTGAGTTGTTTCAAATGAAACAAGCCAAAGGGAGTCCCATTAGTGTTTGGGAGGAAAGTTTGGAAGCTCGGTGTTTCCCACAGCTTTTTCCAACAGGTCAGGGAGGAAGATATGATGAGCGACCTCATCAAATTCCTGCTTCTGAATACCGGACTTTGCGATTGTATGCAGGAGATGCTAGGTTTCGACAATACATTCCTTATTTGTTTCATCTCCTGTTTGAAAGCGATCTGTCTGGACTTTCATATGCAGTGAACCACATCTTGAAAAGTGGTATACACATGCAAAACATCTCGGCAAGTGACTTTATGGATAAAGTCAATGTCCAAGACAGTATTTTGGATTCTCACCTGATTAATCTCATGGCGTGTCAGCGTGGTACTAATGAGTACTGGTACCGTCGTCATGGTGATTTAAAATGTATGTTGAGGAACTTAGGTACTCCCACATGGTTCCTCACTCTGAGCTGTGCCGAGTATGGCTGGGAAGACTTACTTGAATTTCTACGAGAGGCAAATGCTAACGTAGATAACATCGAATTCAAGACACCCGGAGAACTGTGCTCTTTGGATCCAGTCAATGTATGTAGGTACTTCAATCATAGATTTGAAGCTATGATGTCTTTAATCATGAATAAGAAGAATCCACCTCTTGGAGAGGTGTTGGATTTCTTCTGGAGAAAGGAGTACCAAGCAAGAGGTGCTCCTCATATACATATGTTGCTGTGGATCAAGGATGCACCTAAATTTGGAACGGATCCAGAAGACTCAGTGATGAGTTTCATCCAACAGTATTCTACGTGTGCTGTTCCAAACGCAAAGGAGAAGAAAAGCCTAAGAGAAAAAGTTCTGCGTTTCCAAAGCCATCGATGTGGAAAGTACTGCCGTCGTGAATTCCGAAACAAGGACAAGTTCTACACTAAATGTCGTTTCGGCTTTCCACGACCGGTGATTTCTAAAGGAAGAGTAAACAGTTTGATGTCTTCGCTGCGACACAATGTCATGAAGAAATCACCTAAAAACACTTACAATTTGAAGAGGAACGAAGAGTCCAAGTACATCAACGACTACAACCCGGTGATTTTGTCCATGTGGAATGCTAACATGGATATACAGTTTGTGGCTGATAACTGTATGGCTGTGGCTCGGTATGTGACGTCTTACATCACCAAAAAAGAGAAGACAGAATTGAAGGATATCTGGGAGGACATTTCCCATGAAAAGAGCCTCAGCAAGAAGTTGTACAGTTTCAGTCTGAAGATGTTGTCGCATCGAGAAATCGGAGCGTACGAATGTTCTGACCGGTTGTCTTCAGCAAGTCTCTATGCCAAGTCCAGGAGTATCGTTTGGGCGAGTCTTGGTCTTGCAGCAACGCGTAATCGAGTTCTCAAACCTGTGCGGGAAATTGAGTATTTGGCGGAAAAGGAGCCAAACATTACCGACATTTTGAAGACAAACATGTTGGATACATATTATCCAAATCGAAGCAGTCACCTCGAGAATGTTTGTCTGTATGAGGTTCTGCAAAATTACATATTCAAGAGGAACATCAAAGAAGATACTGAGAAAGGAGTGTATGCTGTAATAGGAAGTGAGGGATGTCTGGTCAAGCAAAGAAAATGCCACTTGGTAAACCATCGAAAATTGAGTGGCGAATCTCCTGAAAAAAAGGAGTTTTTCTATTTAGCACTTTTGCAACTTTTCAAGCCTTGGCGTGCAGAAGAGGAACTGCTTGGAGATTTCCTCTGTTACGAAGACTCTTTCAATGCCGCCAAGGAGACCATAGAATGTCCTGCTTTTCCCAAATATGTAGAAATGTTGAATGCGGAAATTGAGCAGGAAGCAACGATTGCAGCCGAGATTGCCAGAGACAGTTCTCAGGACAGTCAGAGTTCTGCTTCATTGAGTCAGGATCCACTAGGAGGACCTGTTATCGAAAATGAAGCTGCCACTGCCATGAATGAAGTGGAAAGAGCCATGGCACATGCTCAGGAGGATGCGGTTAACTTAGAAGAGTTGGAAAGACAACTCAACGTTGAGCAGAGGAAAATATATGACGAAGTTACCATGCAAATTGATCATGGATTAAGTCATGATAAGAAAGAGTGCTCATGTACGTCGTTGAAGCCTGTCCGACTGTACGTGAGTGGAGAAGCGGGAACTGGAAAAAGTTTCCTCATTAAAGCAATTTCATGCTATTTGCAGGAAAGGACAGAGTCATCGCTGTCTTGTGTTGTCACTGCTCCAACTGGACTGGCAGCACATAATATTAAAGGGATTACTTTACATCGTTTACTGATGCTGCCAGTGGAGCATGACAACAAATTACAATATCACAAGCTATCTGGAGATGCTTGTTTTGAAGTTTCAAGACTCTTGAGGAAAATGAAACTTCTTATCATTGACGAAGTAAGCATGGTTTCCAATGTCATGCTTGCCTTTGTGCATTTGAGGATGCAAGAAGTTCTCAAAACAGAGTATGATGTGTTATTTGGTGGCAAACACATCATTGTTTTCGGAGATCTTCTGCAGCTGACACCAGTGAAAGGGCAACCTGTGTTCAAAATGCTCACGCATGAAGATACCAGGAAGTGCCTAGGCAGCATTGGCAACGTCAATATATGGTTAAACTTCAATTATGCTGAACTGCATGAAAATATGCGTCAGGCGAAGGATGAAGTTTACAAGACTATTCTACAAGATGTTAGAATTGGAAAAGTGACCGAGCATGGGAAAGAAGCTTTACATGCACGATTACTGTCAAATTTATATCCAGAACAAGATGTTGTGCCTGAGAATATTTTTCAGAAAATTACTGAGAAGAAATCTGGAATATGTTTGATGCCAACTCTTGCAGAATGTGCCAAATTTAACAACAAAATGTTGCATTTAGAAAAGCAAGAGATTGTGAAACTGGAAGCTATTGATAGAGTAGAGCATATGGGATCAACAATTATTTTGTCTGAGAATCTGAAAACAAAATTGGATTCATTAGAGAAGAGTATATCTAAAACTGCAGGTTTTGAAAAGACTCTGAATGTGTGCTTGAACTGCCGTATAATTTTAAGAAGGAATTTACATGTTGAAAGAGGTCTGGTAAATGGATCAATGGGTAATGTTGTTAATTTTGTGAAATACAGAAATAGAGATGGAATTGAATTTTTAAAAATTAAATTTGATGGCATTGAGGAAGTACAGCTAATTGCTCGTTGTTCTGCTAGATTTTTGCTTGTAAAAGACTTATATGTTCGCCGTAAGCAGTTTCCTGTTTGCTTGGCATATGCGGTGACAATCCATAAATCGCAAGGTTTAAGTGTAGACAGTGCATTGGTGAATATTGGCAGTTCTGTGTTCAAGGAGGGTATGGCATATGTGGCATTGTCACGAGTTAGAACTTTATCGGGATTGTACTTGATTGAGTGTGATGTCACAAACATTTGTGCGGATCTAGATTGTGTTAAGGAATACAATAGGTTAAGAAGAGAGTATGCGCCACATTTGCCTCAGTATCCTTTGTTTGAGAAACGTGTGGTAGGCCGGAAACGAAGAAATGAGAACAATACTGGGGAGGTTGTAGCAAAAAGACAAAAAGTCAATGAACCTAAAATTACAAGCAGAAACAAAAAGGATTCTGTTGAAGATGTTGTTGGTTTTCAGTTTGAAAACAGTTCTGGTGTCAACTGCTATGCTAATGTAGTGGTTAATGTTTTGTTTTCTCTAAAAAATGTAAAAGAAGAGATTGTGGTCAATTCTGATCAAAGATTTTGCAGTTTGTTAAATTCTGTGTTAGAGAAATGTAGCACTGATAGAAGAAACATAGAAAGTGTGTCTGAAATTTGAAATCTGTTAGACAGATGTTCAGGCCAAACACAATTCTCTCAAAATATTCAGCAAGATTGTCAGGAGTTTTTAATGTATATGCTTGATGTATTACATGCTGAAGGTGTAGATGTAGATCAGCTGTTTGGGCTTTCTTATCAATGGCAGCATGACTGCGAGAACTGTATGGTATCAAGTACTACTAGTGTAGACTCAGAAAGATTTATATATTTAACTTTGCCAGACAGTAAATCAGTCTCCTTTAATAAGCTAGTAAAAGCAGCTGATCAGAACATGGAGTGTAGCCAATGTAAATCTGAAATGATGTCCACATTATTTATATGAACATATGGCCAGTATGTCATTTTAATGTTCCAACGATGTAGGCCTGATGGAACAAAATTGACAACTTTAATTAAAAATTTTGTAGCTTCACAGTTGTCAATATCAGGAAGGACTTTTGTAACTGCAGCAATTATATATCACGACGGCCCTTCAATAACATCAGGACATTACACAGCTTATTTAAAGTCTAGAAATGGCTGGTCATTCTGCAATGATTCTGTTTTAATTTTCAAAAAAAAATTGCCGTATGACCTTAAAAACTCTTACCTGGTGTTTTTAAAACCAACATTTTAGGGAAATAATCTCGGGATGTGCTCTGTGGAATTTCAAGAAGTTCTAATGGCTCCTACACAATTTGGCCTTGAGGATAAGTGTAGTTCAGAGACATAACTTCTAACCATAGGACTGGACGTCATGGAGAAATACGTGCACTTTCAATGAGTTCAGAAAAACTGTTTCTTTTTATAAGCTAATTGAAGCAGCCAATCAAAACATGGAGTAGAGGGAATGTAAGTCTGCAATGCTGTCTACTGTTTTACATTGCTTTGTGATTAAAAGTGATGTAGAGAATTAAATAATTGTAGTAGTCATAGAGGTAGTGTAAGTCTGCTTCATAGTAAGCAGTATCAGTGTCATAGGAAATGTAGAACATGACTGAGCAAGAAGGGGAAGATATTACTATTCCAGGATTGTGAAAATGATCTTCAACATTTTAATTCTGAAAGTTGCGGAAATGCCAAATGACGGGATTGGCTTACAAGAAATCCAAGAGTTATAAATGGCTCTGACCAGATTTGGCCTTGTGGAAAATTGTGGTAGAGAGCAAGAAGTCATTTATTGCATGTAACGTGTTTTTAAAAACGATGGAGATTTTCTTTCAGAAAGTGGCGGGCTGAAAGTAATAACAGCACAAAAGAGTGTAAGCTGTTCATAGGACATCCTTGGACGTCATGGAAAGTAAGTTAACTTTAAGGAGTTCTGAATTTTGATTTCTGATGTTGTATGGGTTTTTTAAACACAATCATTTTGATTGTGTTTTTTTTTCCCCGCTGTTACATGATGAATACCTTCAAGTCACTGTTTTTAGTGAAATTTGATACATTCTGAGAACAGCAAAAATAAACCATTTAACATGTATAATTAATGTTCTACTTTTTGTACTTATGATATACATTTAGAAATGCGAGGTAGATATGGAGAAACTGAGGCTTCTGTAAGTGTCAAAGTTAATGCTTACAGTGCTGCACTTCTGGGTACTGTTTTTTTTTTTAAAACTGAATAGGCCTCACCTTAAAGAAACCTCTTGAAAGGACACATCTTATTTGTATCCTGAAAGAATCATTTAAAATGTTAGACACAATTTTATGATGGCTTTACATCTTTTTTGCGCTGCTATTGCATCACTATTGTGAGACATCAGCAGTGCAAAAGATGCACCATGTTCCAAAATAGGCCTCACTTCATCAGCATCAAGATACTGTTTGTTTAAAATATATATCTTTAGGATTGTGTAGGGGACGTATAGCAGCAGAGGCTTCTGTAAATCTCAAAGTTTTTGAAAAACTGTTTCTTCTTGAACCTTTTCCCTTGTCTTTTCAAATTTTTAAATACATGTTTTAATATTTTTGAAATGTTTCTTCTCTCTTTTACAGATTGAAAGTATGAAAAAATATTTGAAAAAGTTAACAAGAATTATAAGGTAAATGTTTTCTACTCTTTTAACCCGCAATCCACTGCTGATGATGTCACTGACTATGTCATGAATGATGTAATAAGTGGACATGACTTACTTCATTGGTAGGCCTTCACATGTATTAGTGCATACACTGCTGCACTTCTGCGTACTGTTTCATATGCTGAACTACATCTGCACTATGAGATACCTAAGCAAAGGCAACACAGGTGATGTGATTTTGAAATGAGCAAAAGAAACTCCACGTTTTTCAATTACATTACTTGTGTTTTCTAAGTTTACGGATGACATTGTGCAGATGAACTTTAGGTCTGTCTATGGACACAGAAGAGGTCTGGCCGTTGTTCAAGAGTGAAGTGGACATGTTTTACTTCAATGGTAGGCCTTCACATGTATTATCTCCTCTGTATTCTTCAACAAGCATAAATTTTATATGCAACCCTAAGTAGGCCTCATCTTAAACAAAATTTTGGAGAGGACACACCTTATCGTCATCCTGAATCAATCATTTAATCTATCACATTTAACATCTATTAGTTCTACTGCTTCATTTCTTTAATCCTTATTTTCCTGCGTTTGCTACTTCTCTCATTCCTTTCTCTATTACTTAATTATTCTACTCCTTCCAGTATTTTTCTCAGTCCCTCTCTTCTCATACTTCTTCATTATTATTCACTCATTCTGTCTCTATTAATGTTACTGTTTCTGAATGATCTCAAAATTTTTTTAAAACAAGAACAGTAAGTATAAGGATAGGAAACAGACATTTATGTTACAAGAAAGACAGCTATAGGAAGTAAACAAAAGATACTGTTACTCGCAATCCACTGCTGATGATGTCACTGACCATGTCAAGAATGATATAATATGTGACATGATCAGAAGTGGATTGCGGGTAACAGTATGTTTTCTTTACTCCCTGTAGCTGTCTTTCTTTTAACATAACTGTCTGTTTCCTTCCCTTATACTTACTGTTCTTTTTTTTTTTAAAAATTTTTGGTTCGCTCCTGGTTCGCGTACCGGAGTGCGAACTGGAAGCGAACTAAAAGAAATAGAGATTGGCAGAGTTTCAAAAATTCTACCAATTTTTTTTATAATGGGGAGGTAGTTCTGAAAAGAACTTTTTTTTTTGTTTTTGTTGTTTTAATTTTTTTTTATTATTTTTCTGAACATTTTTTATATTTTTTTGTTTTTTCTGAACATTTTGTAATTTTTTTGTTTTTTTGGGGGGGAGGGGGGAAACAAAAATGATTCATTGAGAAGGGCTCAACAGGAGCAACGAAAAAAAGAAGAATTTATTTTTTGGGGCGTTTCGGGCAAACATGATTTTTGATAGCTCTCATTATAAGAGTAATGCTACTTTCTCGGTAGCAAAGTGTTTGGCTGCACCACACGCACACTTGCTTTACTTCCCCCATGTCCATTTGAATGTTTGGGATCACCTCCCTCGCCTCTGGTCCCGATACTTCTTTGACAGCAGATGTTCTCACCATTGCCAGGGGATTTTGCTGTTCATCACGAAGCTGGGCAGCACTATAATTATTTGGGTGCCACCTACTCATATGCCTGTGCATCGTATAATTGCCGAAGCTGTATTTCTTGTCAGTGCCCCTTGACAGTCGATCGTTGCAAATACGGCAAAACACATATCTGGCATTGACTTTTTTTTGCTCTGCTGGAAATTAAAAAAATTGCCAGATGTAGTTTTCTTTTCTATTGTACCTCCTGGGCTCCTCTGGCAAAAACTCAGGCTCTTCCTCCTCTTCCTCCTCTTCTTGATCTTCCTCTTCTTCAAACATTGGTTGAGCAGGTGGTCCTTTCTTCCCTTGAGGAGGTGGGGGTGGTGGTGGGGGAACACTAGCTGAAGCAACAATGGAAGCCATTTCTCTATAAAGTAAAAGGGTCTTTCTCTCACCAAGATGAAAGTCAGAGTGAGGAAAGAAGGAGGGGTTTTCATCATTTGGGAAAAACAATACTTCTCAACCAATGAAAAGTGTTATTTTTAGGTCACCTGACCTAGCCTTACATCATTATGAAACCAAAATTGAAATGAACCAATGAAAAGTTTTATTAACAAGTCACATGACCTCTCACGCTCATGTTACGCGCTGCGGAACGCGCCCCGGTTAGCTTCCGGGTCGCTAAGCTTCGCGCCCCGGTCCGCGCCCCGGGACACTTCCGGGTGCGCTAACGCAGTACGTCATAAGACGCATTACGCGGCAACGCGATACCGTCACTAAGTTGATTTTTTACCGGTTCGCGGACCGGGTCGCGGCATCAAATTGAGCTAACGGGAAGCTTCCCGGTTCGCGGACCGGGAGCGAAACAAAAAAAATATTTAAAAAAAATTATTAATAAACATATAAAATATATTTTGGGATTTAAATAAGAATACATTTTATAGCTATAGATATTTGCTATTAAAAAACCATTGAAATTCACTGAAAAAACCATAGGTTATAAACCATATATAGTTAGGAATTGGCATTTAAAAAACCTTGAAAATTCACTGAAAAAACCATAGGTTATAGACCATATATAGTTAGGAATTAGCATTTAAAAAACCTTATTTTACTCACACAAAACCAATGAAATTCCATATATAGTTAGTTGTACTAACTATATATCACGCACCCGCAATCCACTGCTGATGATGTCACATATTACATCATTCATGACATGGTCAGTGACATCACTGATGACATCACTGATGACATCTCAAATGACATCACTGATGACATCACTGATGACATCTCAAATGACATCACTGATGACATCATTTAGCGCTTGGACGCCTCAGGGCAGCAATCGCGCTGTTATAAATCCACTTTCATTCTTTCATTCATCATTGATGACATCATACAGTGACTGTATTTTTCTGTAAAGTTAAAATATGTCTTACATATTTAAGAATGAGTGGATGTATAAGTGTCTGGATGAAGGATTTAGTAGGTGCATGACTGACTGTATGAGTGAGTGGTTAAATGTGTCTCACTGAGTGCATGGGTTAGTGACTAAACTGTCTTAATTTGTGCATCATTATGTCTCTTGTTCTGTAAACTGCTGCATGTGTTGATCAGTAGCTATATGAGTAACTATATGGGTTATTGATTGGTTGCCCAAGCATTTGTATGGGAGACTGAGTGTGTGTGTGGGTGGCTGGGAGGTGTATGACTCTGTGCATAGATGTTTGGGTTCAAAAGTGCATGTGGAAACAGCTGTATGGGCGGTTGACTGTGTGCATGACTGTATTGGTGAGTGAATGGATATCTCAGTGCTACATGTCAAAGTAAGTACATATGTAAAATACAGTACATGTGAGAGTTGACATATATAAATAACTGTGCATAAGAGCCAGTGAATGTGTGAGTGGCTGTATGGATCATTGTGCTCTTGTATCCAGGATTGTATAAGTGAGTAAATATGTTTTAGTATATGTTTGAATAAGTAAGATGTGTATAACTGTATAGTTGTGAAAATGGAGGTGTGATTGATTCTTTGCATGACTGACTAGGTGTGTAAGTAACTCCATGGATGAGTGACAGTCTGTGAGTGTCTGTTTACACTGAGTGTATCTAAGGTTATATTAGAGTCTGAAGAGGTTCATCGTATTATCACATGAGTGATGTCATCAGTGATGTGATCAGTAATGTCAAATGAGATGTCATCAGTGATGTCATCAGTGATGTCATTTGAGATGTCATCAGTGATGTCATCAGTGATGTCATTTGAGATGTCATCAGTGATGTCATCAGTGATGTCATTTGAGATGTCATCAGTGATGTCATCAGTGATGTCACTGACCATGCCATGAATGATGTAATATGTGACATCATCAGCAGTGGATTGCGGGTGCGTGATATATAGTTAGTACAACTAACTATATATGGAATTTCATTGGTTTTGTGTGAGTAAAATAAGGTTTTTTAAATGCTAATTCCTAACTATATATGGTCTATAACCTATGGTTTTTTCAGTGAATATATATATATATATATATATATGAACGCTCCCTTTACACCAAGAAAAATGAGTCACTCTCAAAGCGGGTGCTTTAAACCGCGATGGTGTCCGCGGTTAATATAACAGCTCCAAATCCCAAAACAGACCCAGCCGGGTTTCTCAGGAATAGCACTCACAAGCACGGCAGTAACTTTAGCAGGGGGTAGATTTATTCAGAATATATGCGTTTCGGGAGAGCACTCCCCTCGTCAGTATTTACATCTGATAAACTGTACGCTGCACCATTATCTATGTTTGTCATAATGATAGACATAAACAAGGGACTAAACCATACGTGCGTCTTTAGGCGCCATCTTTGAATGTGCAAATACGATAATTGCAAAACATTGCTGGCAAATAGATTACACCATCAATCAAGCCGTGTATCGGCACAATCATCATCTTAGTAATCACCCACATCGCTTTTTAAATCCGGAAACCATTTCATATCCGAACTGTGTGGCTAAGATGACTGGAACACAACTCCAGCCTCCGAATCAAGTCATAAATTAGACATAGAAACATCAGGCAAATCTCGCCGTGGATCGGCAATGGCAGCCCCTTAGGACTGCCACACTACAGGTGTAACAGAAAATGCAGCAATGTACATAACAAATGTCAATAAAAATAGCATCTTCAACCCCAAACCACAACTACTAAAATACAATTCATCTCAAAATCATGATTTCATCATTATTACATATTCAATGCACTATAACCCATTTTGTCAACCCAAATGAGAGGCCAGTTCTTTTCCCATGTTCAATCCCTTGGGCGCTTTAGTCTCTAAGTCTATAATGTAACGGGACTCGAGTCTCCTTAATGCGAGCAATCTATTGCCCCCTCTTGGATTTTCTTCTACTCGATCCAAACAAAAATACCTTAGAAGGTTCCTGTCACTATTGTGTCTGATGGAAACGTTGCGGGCCACGGGGTATGTAAAATCCTTGTTTGCTATGGCCCGCATGTGTTCCAATATCCTCAACTTAACAGGATTGATTGTGCTGCCTACATATCTCAACATGCAAGGGCATACAAGACAATAGACTGCATGGTCGGAATGGCAAGACATAAATTTGGTGATCTTCTTCCCTCCAATACAGCCAGGGACCTCATAGCTCAATGTTCTTTTAGTTGATAGACAGGCCTTGCATTTACCGCAAGGAAAGAAGCCTTTGGCATCCTTTAATGTACCCTGTCACTTATCAATAGGTCGTAAATAGCTATGGACTACTTGATCACGTAATGATCTCGCCTTCCTGTACGTAATTAATGGCACGTTGGGGATATCAGACCCAATAATTTGGTCTGATTTCAGAATATGCCAATGTTTTGACAGGGCTGATTGCAATTTGTGAGAATCCGCAGAATAGGATGTAATCATGCGGAATTTTCCTACTGTGGTAGGAGCCGGTTTTTTGGCAAAAAGACTAGAGCGAGGTATATTTCTAACCTTATTCAAAGTCTCTCTAAGAAGATGGGGATTGTATCCTCTCATCACGAATCTCTCCACACACTCCATGGCTGCTTTTTCAAAACACTCATTCTGGCTACAATTGCGCTTGAGCCGCAAAAATTCCCCGTACGGAATGTTGTTAATCAGTTTGCGGGGATGGCTACTGGACGCGTGTAAAACGCTGTTGCCAGCAGTAGGTTTGCGGTACAAATTAGTGCAAATGTGCCCATCATTGATACTCACTTCCAGGTCCAAATAATTGACCTTTTCCCTATTTATTTCACCAGTGAATCTCAAATGATGTTCGTTATCATTGAGAATTTGAATATACTGATTTGCTTCCTCAATCGATCCATTCCACACTAGGAACAGGTCGTCAATGTACCTGCTCCATAATACCACTTTGGTGTTCCAGGTGGAAAGCCTGGGGGCCCAGGCTACCTGCTCCTCCCACCAGCCCACGAATAAATTCGCGTAGCTGGGGGCGAAGCAGGAGCCCATGGCCGTACCAGACAGTTGACGGTACATAGTGTCCTGAAAGAGAAAAATATTATTATGCAAACAAAATGCAATTAGTTCTAGTAACATCTTATTATGCATTGCATATTTGAGCTCTCTCTTGTTGAGGAAATACTCCACTGCGTGGAGGCCCTGGTCATGGTCTATACAAGTATATAAGCTTGTTATGTCCAGGGTAATCACTGTATAGGATGGTTGCCAGTCCAAGAGTTCCACCTTTTCTATAAAGTCTGTGGTGTCTCTGATATACGATCTCAAAGACAACACAAAACTGAACAGATGGTGGTCTAAGAATTTGGAGAGTTTCTCCGTCAGTCCTCCCATAGAGGAGATTATAGGTCTCCCAGGGGGGTCATTAATGTCCTTGTGAACCTTGGGTAGATGGTAAAAACAAGGTAAAGTAGGGTTAGTAGTCTTAAGAAAGAAATATTCCTCCAGATCTAGCATCTGTTTGTCAAGCCATTTCTTGAGTAAAACATGAAGATCATTGATGCTTGATAAATAATCTTGTTTCTTTATTTTAGCATAGCAGGAAGCATCCTGCAATTGACGCATAGCCTCAGCCACATATTTCGGCCTGGACATGATGACAATGTTGCCTCCCTTGTCGGAGGGTTTACACACAATAGTCTTAGCATCCATAATGGTCTTGATGGCTAATTGTTGTTCCTTGGTGGTATTGAATTGTATTCTCCGATTCCCTTGTGTAGTTCTCATGGCCATCAGATCCCTGGTGACCAAATCAGAGAAGATATCAATTGAATCCACCGCAGTCTGCGGAACAAATTTAGAAGCCAACTTGAAATTGCTCTTAGGTGCAGTCTGATCAATGTCAACATTAGCCAGTCTTTGAATGAGTGTATTATCTGTTGTCTCAGTTTCCATGTTACACTCTCGCCTCAAATTATGTAGGACTTCACAGGCAGTGAGATCATTCACGGTTAAAAGGTCCGTATCCCTTTTGCTTTGTCTCAAATGCTTGACTTCTTGAGCTGTAGGTCTAGTTTTATGAAACTTATGCAACTTGACCTTCCGGACGAATTTAAACAGATCAATACGTGTCTGCGTATACTCCATGTTTTTGTTTGGACAGAATGTCAGTCCTAACTTTAAAACAGACTCTTCTGCTGGAGTTAAGTGTCTCTCTGATAAGTTCACAATGGTGAGTTGTTCCGAGGTGCCTACCATCTTCCCCTTCTCTGGCTCCTGGTGACCCTCGTGGTTGGTTTGGTTTGGGTATTGCCTCTGCCTCTTCCCTTTCCAGCCCCCTCGTCGGGTTTGTCTCCCACTTCTGGGGGTTTGTTCTTGCCGTCTCTTAGCCAGCTTTCTCGGATGACCTTGAACTCCTGTTGAAAAGGGGTCTTATTTGACAGAGGTTCTGGGGCAGTTGCCATGCCTGTTGTTTCATCCCCAGATAATTCACTGGCAGTGACATCAGAGTCCGATGTTTCCACTCTGGTTTCTCCGGTCGCTTTTGGCATTTGATCTTTCCTATCAACTTCCTTTTGTGGTTGATCGTATTTCTTTGAAAATGTCAGCACTCTTCCCATAGCATAATCCCGTTCGTCACGGTCGAATTTTTCTTGTTTTCTTAGTTTGATTTTAGTTTCATATTTCTGGAGTCATCGTCTTCATATTTGCTCTGAGTAGATCTTGTTCCTCCTTATTGGTATTCTGTAAGATTAAACTTTCCAATTCCTCAATTTCCTTGACAGTTTTGTCGCGATCACTCCATGCAAATTGGATTAAAATTTCCAACATGCCCTTGCATGAATTAGCTATATGAGTAGCCCAGGTTTCTAGCAGGAGGGGGTCTGGGTTCTCATAAGCAGGGACAGTGAAAATTCTCAGTCCTCGAGGAACCCTCTTCACCTCGATATAGCCCTGCAGGGAGGTACCCTCCCACCACTTGCGGAGTTCGCGTTCATATAGTTTTTCCAACTTGTGAAATTGAGAAGTTAGAGCATTAGGAATTGTCATGGTATTAGTTGGTGGTGGCTTAGAGACATCCGGGTTTTTATTTTTGAAGATGTCACCAGCTGCGTCCCGTCGCTCGGACATATTCAACATAATTCAGTGGTACAGTTTGAGTGGTATCTGGTCCCAGAGTCCAACTCACACCCCCGCTATCAAGCAACTGCCGGCTCTCGCTTAACCGCCTTAAACAAAATACGAAAGTACTTTAGGGTCGCGTAGTCAGAAGGCAAGCTTACCACTCTGGAAGATAGCCGGCAAAACGCAATCCCTTAGTCAGTCGATCCGGAGTATGAAGAGATGTATCCTCACTCCTTCGTTTGTATGCTCCGGTGGCGGTGGTGCACTCGTTGTTATCGCTATGAACGCTCCCTTTACACCAAGAAAAACGAGTCACTCTCAAAGCGGGTGCTTCAAACCGCGATGGTGTCCGCGGTTAATATAACAGCTCCAAATCCCAAAACAGACCAGCCGGGTTTCTCAGGAATAGCACTCACAAGCACGGCAGTAACTTTAGCAGGGGGTAGATTTATTCAGAATATACGCGTTTGGGGAGAGCACTCCCCTCGTCAGTATTTACATCTGAAAAACTGTACGCTGCACCATTATCTATGTTTGTCATAATGATAGACATAAACGAGGGACTAAACCATACGTGCGTCTTTAGGCGCCATCTTTGAATATGCAAATACGATAATTGCAAAACATTGCTGGCAAATAGATTACACCATCAATCAAGCCGTGTATCGGCACAATCATCATCTTAGTAATCACCCACATCGCTTTTTAAATCCGGAAACCATTTCATATCCGAACTGTGTGGCTAAGATGACTGGAACACAACTCCAGCCTCCGAATCAAGTCATAAATTAGACATAGAAACATCAGGCAAATTTACTTCTAAGGAAACTTACACATACTTACTCTCTTAAACAATCACTTATAGAAACACATACTAATTTAAATAGAAACTCTTAAAATCTCTTACTCTCAGATATACTCACTTACATAGATCAATATTCACATACACTAGATTAAAACATATGTAGTTACTGATAAAGAAACTAGTGAGACACTCATTCACTCAGTAACACACACATATACACAGTCATCCACCCATACAGTCCTGCACATATGCTGTCTTCAAAACACATACAAAGAGAGAGTCAGTCATTCATGCATCTATGTGCTAAGTAATACCTCCACCAAACCATACAAACACTCATACTGATACTAAGAAAAACATCAAATAACCTATACACATGTACCTACTCACCAACCCATGCAGCCACTTATACACAAAGTGAAACACTAATACATATATTTAAATATTTAAACATTACTCACTAATATTTATTTTTCAGAAAGACACACATTCAGTGGATGGTGTCATCAGTGATGTCATGAGTGATGTCAGTGACCATGTCATGAGTCATGTAATATGTGACGTCATCAGCAGTGCATTGCACGCGCAAGTTATAGTGAGTCCAACTAACTATAACGTGGGAATTTCATTGGTTTTATGCCAGTAAAATTTCCAGCTAACTATAACTGGTGTGAAACCTTTGGTTTTTTCAGTGAATTTAATAGGTTTTTTAAATGCTAATTCCTAACTATAACTGGTGTGAAACCTATGGTTTTTTCAGTGAATTTCATAGGTTTTTTAAATGCTAATTCCTAACTATAACTGGTGTGAAACCTATGGTTTTTTCAGTGAATTTCAATGGTTTTCTAATAGCAAATCTTTATAGGTATAGAAAGTGAAAAATTTCAAAAAGAATTTTATATTGTATAAATATGTTAATTATTTTTTCTTTATTTTTTTAACACCGGGGCGCTTCCGGGGCGCGTACCGGTGAACGCACGGGTAAGCGCAATATTACGGCGCGCCCCGGGGCGCGTACCGGGGAGCGTCCCGGGAGAGCTATTTTCGCTAACGAAAACAACATCGAGACGTATCGCGTAGACGCGTGATGCGTCATATGACGCACAGCGTAATCGCAACCGAAAGCACGTGATCGCATAGGATCGCGGAACGTCCTGACGCACTTACGCTACGCACCCGCGGGCGCGCCCCGGAGCGCGACTACGGGCGCGCCCAGGGGCGCGTAGCGTAAGCGCGTCGGGTCATGTGACCTGAAAATAACACTTTCTATTGGTGCAGAACAGTTTTGGTTTCCAAATGAGTAAAGCCTGGGTCTTGTGACTTGAAAATAACACTTTCTATTGGTGCAGAACAGTTTTGGTTTCCCAATGAGTATAGCCTGGGTCTTGTGACCTGAAAATAACACTTCTGATTGGTTCAGGACATTTTTTTTTCTCCAAATGATGAAAAACCCCACTTTTCTTCCTTATTCTGACTTTGTCCTTTGACTGAGGAAGACCTGTTTCAGCTATAGAGACAATTCTTTTGTACTTTGAAATGGCTACTGTAGCAGCAACAGCTGGAGCATTTGCACCACCACAACCACCACCACCATCACCAAGAGGACCAGCACAACAATACATTGGTGGTGAAGAAGAGGAGGAGGAGGAAGAGGAGGAGGAGGAGGGAAGAACATGGCTGCCTGAACAAAATACCCCATACAAGCCAAAAGAACACATTGTATGGGAGTTTTTTTCACTTCCAGAGGGTAACAAAAAGTTAATGCGGCCAAGGTAACATGTCGAATCTGTGGTGCAGAACTCTCAAGGGGCAACCCAAACAAAAAATATTCCTTTGGTAATAATACCATGATTCGACATATGACCCGGAAGCATCCTAACAACTATTCTCGTGCAGAGATCAGGGAACTGGCCAGTCACCTCCCCCAGTGTTCAAGGACCACCTCCAAAAGAAAGCAACCCACTCAATCGGGACCAGAAACAACGGAGACGATGCCTTGTATTGAGCCACGATTTGCTAATTTTAGAATCACATGTACTGAATGTGGCAAGCTCATCGCCTATGGTGAAAAGAGCGTAAAGCTCGTCGTCCTTGCTGGAGACAATCACAAATGCCCCAAAGAAAAGTAATTTTTTCCATTTTTTGTTTTTTGCTCCAGTTGAGCCATTTTCAATTCCCCTTTTTTTGTTTTTCCCTATAAAAAATACAAAAAAATATAAAACTGTTTTGAAAAGCCAAAAAAAGTACAAAATGTTCAAAAAACATTAAAAAAAATATAAAACAACAAAAAGAAGAAAAAAAACAGTTCTTTTTAGAACTACCTTTCACTTATAAAATTAAACCTATATTTTTAAAGCATCTCTGTCAATTTATTTTCCTTAGGGTACGCGTACCGGGGCGCGCCCCCCCAAAAAAATAAATAAATTAATTAAGCAGTTAGCATGAGGGAAGAACACAAAGAGAGTTATATTAAGAGAAAAAGAGCTACAGGATGAACACAGAGGGATTGTTTATTACATAGTAAAAAATAGAGAAGGTGTAATTGGATGAAAGTGAGAAAAGTAAAATGACTAAAGGAGCGAAAGAAAGGAAGAGAGAGGAAGAACACTAAAGTAGAGATAGTGGGAGAATGTGAGTGGCTGTTAAAAGAAAAAGAAAGGACAGTAAAAAATGGAGAATTAAGGGTAGTGGTGGAACCAGGATAAATGAAGAACGGTGAGGGAGGGTGAGAAAAGACCAGTTAGAATAAGTAAAGAGGGGTGAAAGAGGGGGAAAAATTGAATTAGGATAAGACATGGGGAGTGACAAAGAGAAAGGACGAAGAGAGTAAAGGAAGCAGTACCTGAATGGGTTTGAGTGAAACAGCAAAGAAAGATAAGTAATGCAGTATGTGCGACTTATAGGGAGTCAGTGGGTGTAGGTCGGGGTGTGGGTGTGTAAGGTGTGTCTGTGGATGTGGCTGTGTGGGGTGTTTCGGTGTGGGTGGGGGTGAGGGTGTGTGAAATATGTGTGAGGAGTGCATGACTGTGGGGTGTATATGTGTTCGATGTATGTGTGTGTATGGAATGTGTGTATGTGTGTGAGGAGTGTGTGTGGGAGAATTACTTCACAAAAACACATCTGAAGTGTTAGAATTTACAACCAATTAAAATGTTACTTTCATTTTCTACTAATATTTCATGACATTTGATTGGTTATGTACATGAATATATATAAACAAAGAGAGGGAAACACAGCCATTTTGACTACTACTTCCTGAAGTACATTTCAAAAGCATTTCCACTGAGAACTTAAACTTCTTTTTGAAAGGTAAGATGTTATTTTGAAAACTGAAGTGTGTTGTGCACTTTAAGTTAATTTGGAAAAAAAATTCTGATAGTTATTTACTATCCCTCTGTAATAGTTATAGATTGAGATACGCTTCTCTGTTATAGTTATGGATGGAGTTAGGCTTGTCTTGTATAATTATGAATTTACTTAGGCTTCATGATATACACTTTTTTATATTTCTACTTCCAGCCTGATACCATACACTGCCCAAAGATAACTTCACTGTTAAAAAATCAAAACTACCTGTATGAACTTAAACCCAACAGTGCCCTATCTCTACTGATATATTTATTTTTTATGCAAATTACAGCAAGAAAATGGAAGGAGAGAAAAATATTTCCTTTGAAATTGTACTGTAGAGCAACAATGAACAAGTTATTGAACCCAATGAAGACTTAGAATTCATGGATCAATCACAGGACTATGAATTAGTTCAATGTGTGGAAGCGGTAGATTCGCTAATTCAAAATGAGGACATTTCCGACAATCTGTTAATGGAAGTTATGTTAAATTTGGAAAAAGAATCTGAAAAATAAATTTATATTTAATCATTCTAAACTTGTTTCAGACATTATTCATTTTTATATGCAATTCATAAACTAGTACCAAATTGATTATAATGTAAAGTCAGATTTATAGTATACTGTGCAACTTTTTTGTTACATAGTAATTTTGCTCATAGATACTTCCTTTCTCCCAATATATTATCTCCAATGTCTATTTGACATCTCTTTTTCATCTCCTGCCTCCATGTTGTTTCTGCTTTCCTGACAGACTATGATGTGGATTCCATATAGCACAATAACTTCTGTAACAACATGCAAGATATCTACAGAGAAAACGGTGTACATTAAATTTAAGACTCAGCATTGGTACCTACATGTTGGTACTTAAAACACCCAAACAACACAACAACTCTATGCAGAGCTACCCTACCTCTAATCACTTTAAATTGTTATTTTCCTGTTTCACTGGGTTTTCCCATGGTACGCTCCCCGGTGCGCGTACCGGGCGCTCCCCCCGCGAAAATCGAAAAAAAAGTAAAAACATTTTTTGTCTCGCAGGACCCTTTTATGGCCCCCACATCAAACCTAGGGGGCCAGGGGGGGTGTACCCTGCCCCCTTTTGTTCATTTCTCCATTTTTTTTTAGCCACCTCTTATGTCTTGATCCTACCGAGACACAAGATGGCGGTCGCTGCGGACTGTTTAGAATGTTTACAGACACCCGAGAGCCAATCAGCTATCCGTGCGCAAGTCGCGTAGCGCGCCCGGTGCGCTTCCCGGTGCGCGTACCGGGGCACGGCTATAGATATATATATTTGTTTGAACCTAAATTACTCAAAATCCTCTGGAGCACATATCTTGAGACATAGCAAAGGCACATCCGACTACCAGTCCCTACAATTTTGCCAAATTTGGTGAAAATCTATTCAGCCTTTCGAGCTAAAAGTGAGTTCGACCGCCCTATGGAAATTAACATGGGGAAAACACGTTTTGGGACCCCCCCTTTTATCTCAGCCCCCGATTGACGAATCCCCCCAAACTTTCAGGGAAAAAGCGGAAAGCCGCGAGCCAAAGTTGAGGAAAAATTCAGGCAGATTCCTCAACCGGCGCCAAAGTTATTCCCAATAGAATGTTGCGATTTCCCTATGGAAATCAATCCTAACTATAACTACCTACTGGCGACCGCCAGTAGGTAACATATATATATATATATATCAAAACTGCCAGAATCGCTATTGAGGAAAGACTACGCAAACATGAGGAAAAGATCAAACATCGTAAAGCCCATAAGTTTGCCAGAGATGAATCAGACTACAACAACGGGCAAATCTTCACATTCGGCCGAAAATATAACAATGAAAACCGAAAAAAATTCGGGGAACGGAAGGGAAAGAGCAATGTGGAGTTGAATGCACAGCAGCCTGCCGCAATGGAAGGAGCAGCGGCAGAAAGCTCCAGTTTTGATTCTATCTCTATATCAAGCGAATCTAGCATAGGGAGCGGAGAAAGGCCTACACCAGCAATTGTACTAGACATGGGTGAGGAATTGGATTTTTTAGCATCAGAGAGACTGCGCACATTAAGACCGAGAAAGGACAGCAAACAGCAACAAAAAAGTCAAGAAAAAATAGAGGAAGAAAAGAAAGACGAAAAAAGCTCAAACAAAGGAGGAAAAAACAAAAAGAAGAACAATTGGACACGGAGAAAGTAAATGGAGATAGAACCATCATCAATCTGTCCAATGTGCCCCTGACTGAAACGGAGAAATCTTTGCTGTCATTAGGTCTCAACTTCTGTCCCAGCCAAACATTCAACTATAGCTCTACGAGAATAGATGTTTTCAGATTTGTTAGAAAACTCAAGCTGAAAAAGTATTTTTCTTTGAAGAATACCAAAGACAAAGACGCAGAGCTACAGCGAGATCCCAACAATCATGTAGATAGTTTGGGTATTGAAGCGGCGGATATTCCAACATACCTAGACCTACATGATTTGAATACAGGCGAGGCAGGAACAGATGAAACTGAGTGTGACTTATCTACTCAAACTAGGATGAGAAACATCAACCTGCTGCAAAAGGGCGCTGGGATCAGCCCCTTCAAGAAGAAATCCAAATACATCCCCATGATGCAGAGGGATGCATTAGATACGTTTCATGATTGCGTGGTTGAGGACATTAAAAAACTGAATAAACAAGTACAATCCAAAAAATTCAAACAAAAAAAGCAAATCGAACAAAGGAAGAAAGACTATGCTAAGTTGATGAAAAAACTAAGTGAGAACAATGAAATCATCATTAAAAAATCGGACAAGGGCGGCAACTTGGTAATTTGGCCCGAGCAGATTACATCAAGGAGGCAAAGCGCCAATTGAATGATATGAACTGCTATGAGCCGTCTAACACCAAAAAGTACATTATGGCTACAAATTCACTTAAAAAGTTGTTGATACAATCACGGAGTGATGGCCTGATTTCCAATGATGAATTCAAATTTATGCACAACGAAAACCCTATTGTACCAGTACTGTACTTAATACCCAAAGTGCATAAAGGTGTGTCTCCCATTCCTGGCAGGCCTATCATTTCCGCTATAGGGGGTGCAGCGGAACAGGTGGGCCAGTATGTAGACTTTTTTCTACAGAGTCATGTAAAAACCCTGCCTAGTTACATCAAGGATACAGGTGATTTCCTGGGAAAAATAAGGAATATCCAATGGTCAGATGGTATGTATTTAGTCTCACTAGACATAGAGTCTTTATACACCAGTATAGACCACCAGGCAGGGTTAAATGCTGTAAAATTCTTTTTGGACCAAAGATCGTGCGAATACTATCAGCACAACAAAGCTTTAATCAATCTGATAAGTTGGTGTCTCAACAACAACTTAATCCTTTTTGGAAAGGAGTTGTTCAAACAACTAAGGGGCGTGGCCATGGGAGCCTGCTTCTCCCCCAGTTACGCATGCTTGCATGTCGGCTGGTGGGAGGAGCAGGTTCTCAAGAGGGACTATTCTTCCATATTTAAAGAAAACATCAAACACTACTATAGGTATATTGATGACATCTTCATCGTGTGGCAAGGTAGTAAAGAGAAAGCATTGGAATTCATTCAGAACATCAATCGAAATAGTTTGAATCTCCACTTTACCCACCACATAGACAGTTCCAGTCTAGAATTCCTGGATGTCAAGCTGTATGTAGCTGATGGAAGAATAGAAAGTACCCTGTTTAGAAAATCCACTGCGGGCAATGTCACGCTCCATGCCTCGAGTGCCCATCCCAGGCATCTGATTGCGAGCATCCCCTATGGGGAGCTATTACGCTTGAAAAGGATTTGTAGCACGGAGGTTGAATTCAATACCTGTGCTGCAGAATCCATGCGACGCATGAAGGCCAGAGGCTATTCTGATAAGATCTTGACATCAGCCCTGTCCAAAACCTCTCTAAGATCGAGAGCAAGCTTACTACCAGCCCCCACAGAGGAAGGACCTGCCCCGCATGATTTACCTGATTCACCAATTATTTCCGGGTCATCTGGAATTGACCAATGTCCGAGACTAATCACAGCCTATAGTGAGAATGAACGTAAGATAAGATCTATCATCAATAAGAATTGGGCAATAGTTCTTACTGACCCCGTTCTTAGAATGAACTTGCCATCCAACCCTACTATCACCTTCAGTAGAGCAAGAAACATGGGAGCAATATTAGATCCTACGAGTCCTGAAGTAAAAAGTAAACCTAACTGGTTGAAACCTAAAGATGGATTCTATAAATGCTCCACATGTCGTGCGTGCAAGTTTGGAATAAACACCACAGAATACCATACTCCATTCAGTCCTATACCACATAAGATATTGGGGAATTTCAATTGTAAAACTGAATTCGCAGTTTACGTTCTCACTTGTACCTGTGGGCTTAACTACATCGGTAGTACTAAGCTGCAGGTTCATGAGAGAATCCTTCAACATCTACGTGCCATCTTACATAGTGATCCCAATTATCCAGTGGCACGCCACTTTAAACAGGTACATGGAAACAATTTATCTTGTTTAAAGTATTATGTGGTATCTTCCGTCCCTAAACCACGCAGAGGAGGGAATAGAGAGGCTTTGCTTAGGAGATTAGAAACCAAATTTATTCTTAACTTCGATAGCAAATGCCCAAATGGACTGAACAACACCGAAGACATGTACACGTGCCTGTAATTTATGTATTCCGATTGTTCTGTGTGGGATATATCTTAAGATCCCAGAATTAGTTACTGGTCTTGATGCAGATAACTCTATTTGTTTTTTTTTTGTTTTTTTATCATGTACTTATTGTTATTTTGAGATATAGTTGGGAATATTCTGTAGTTTCCGATATATGTTGTATGAGGACTGCCGATTCCTAATCTCACTTCTTTCACACTTTGGCTGAGACAATTTGATCAGATGTAGGGCATCATTTATATGAGCGAAGTAATCTCCTCAACTGTAGTTGAAGATTATTAGATCTGACTCCACTCAAAAAAATAAGTTGCTGTCATCTTGTTACACATCTTATCTTTGTGTTATGTCCTAGCCTTGGTTTGGGTTGCAAGATGCATTTTTGTCTTGCAATCATTTTATCTATGCACGGAACCACACACTTTTTGTACATGGTATATTGCACATTTGTTAGAAAAAATTAGTTTTAAAAAAAAGTTATAGATACTGCTGCTATGCTCTACGATTGTTTTGCATATTCTTTTTTAACCAGCGTCACGAATCAGCAAGTAATCACATGCATTCATGCAGTTATGTTAAATCGCACTATTGCACTTTATATGTATATATGGATTTATCCAGGAATTCTAATTTGCCAATTGGACTCTTTTTTTTTAAATTAGATTGTGGTTTCGATCAAATGTTTTCATGACGCTAGTTTAATAACCAATTAATTTTCCACTCTATTCAAATATATAGTTGGAAATGTTATAGTAGGTCATGATAATTTGTCCTGATGGCATAATGAACTAAATACATGAGCAATAATCCAGCGACTGTTTTTTTTAATCACGCAGTCTGTTTGCTATGTTTATCATTAACTTGCGGAACATGTGACCTGAGTGGGAAGGGCATATTATTTAAAAATGGCTTCAATCGTTTACAGCCTTTATGTGATCAAGGGCGCCTGAGCCCGAAACGCGTCATCTGTTGAATGCTGCTGAAAAGGTTGAAATAAAACATCTTGCCTGACAAAGAAGTGGTTCGCTTCTCCTTCTTCGCCGCCGAGGTTTTGGTGGAAGTGGACGGAGTTACATACTTGCGATATATATATATATATATATATATATATATATATATATATATATATATATATATATATATATATATATATATATATATATATATATCTTTAGCGATTTCTCAATCACCTCCACATTCGGTATTAAAGGAAAAACGGCACACCAGGTAGGTCCAGGCACAATTAATCTTTAATGTGCACTCTCCAAACAAAGACGACGCGTTTCGGCATGAAGCCTTTATCAAGTGGCCACCATTTTGACACAGTGTGTATTTAAGTCCTTCTTTTACACGATAGACATGGAAAAAATACTATCGTTTTTGTCCATATGAATCTAACCATACACATTACAATTTCATCTCATTGTACGGTAGCAATCTAAATTATTTAAGGAAGAGGATAAATCATCACACTGTTTGGCGCAATTCGAATAAATGTTAATTAAGAATCTTAACATTTCCAATACGTGTCAATAGCGGTTAGGACTTGTGGGCAATGTAGTTCCTGTGGCAAAAATTCTTATCAATCAAATTTCGAATAGTTTCCCATTCGGTACTTCATTCGCACATTGAAAATATACCTGTACAATATATCACTGTAATATACAACCTCACCTAATCAACATATTGGGAGGATACTGGAATCCACAAAATCGTGCAACAATCAACTGTCAATTTTATCTGTGGAAAATTATCAATACATATGCACAATTAGTATAATCATGATTGGCTTATAACTTGCACAAGACATTGCCGAATGGTAACTAATAAATCGTGATTAAGAAGATATAGCAGAATTCCACTATTCAGTAGCCACACTAATAATTTGCGTATGACATCGGGAGCTCCCGATATATATATATATATTTATATATATATCACTGAAAAAACCATAGGTTATAGACCATATATAGTTAGGAATTAGCATTTCCAAAACCTTATTTTACTCACACAAAACAATTGAAATTCGCATATATAGCTAGTTGCACTAACTATATATCGTGCACCCGCAATCCACTGCTGACATCACTGATGACATCACTGATGACATCTCAAATGACATCACTGATGACACCACTGATGACATCACTGATAACATCTCAAATGACATCACTGATGACATCACTGATGACATCACTGATAACATCTCAAATGACATCACTGATGACATCACTGATGACTTCTCAAATGACATCACTGATGACATCTCAAATGACATCACTGATGACATCACTGATGACATCACTGATGACATCTCATTTGACATTACTGATCACATCACTGATGACATCTCATTTGACATTACTGATCACATCACTGTTGACATCATTCATGTGATAATACGATGAACCTCTTCAGACTCTAATATAACCTTAGATACACTCAGTGTAAACAGACACTCACAGACTGTCACTCATCCATGGAGTTACTCACACACCTAGTCAATCATGCAAAGAATCAATCACACCTCCATTTCCTCAACTATACAGTTATACACACCTTACTTATTCAAACATATACTAACACATATTTACTCTCTTATACAATCCCTGATACAAGTTCACAATGATCCATACAGCCACTCACACATTCACTGGCTCTTATGCACAGTTATTTATATATGTCAACTCTCACATCTACTGTGTTTTACATATGTGCTTACTTTGACATGTAGCACTGAGATATCAATTCACTCACCAATACACTCATGCACACAGTCAACGGCCCATACAGCTGTTTCCACATGCACTTTTGAATCCATACATCTAGTGAATCAACTGCTCACACATCTATGCACAGAGTCATACACCTTCCAGCCACCCACACACTCACTCAGTCTCCCATACAAATACTTGGGCAACCAATCAATAACCCATATAGTTACTCATATAGCTACTGATCAACACATGCAGCAGTTTACAGAACAACAGACATAATGATGCACAAATTAAGACAGTTTAGTCACTAACCCGTGTCCTTAATAGAATTGCAAATTCTTGTCGCGAATGCTAGCAAATTTGTGATTCTATTGCAGGACCGGAGGCTTCAGATTATGCTTGTTTAACGCTTATTAAAAACAACAGAGGTAATATCCCCCACCGGCTTATAATAATACGTTTTGAAGGTCGATTCTGATGACCAATCTGCACTACGCATGATATCTTGTATGCTGGAACCTAACATAAATGACTTAGACGCCATGGCTCCTCTAACTGAATTAGCACCAAAAATGGTGATATCCACACCGGCTTCTTTCATGACATAACGAAGCCATCTGGCAATGGTGGCAGCTGCCACCGCTTTAAAAGGTTTTTGTATGGCAATCAATAACTGAGAACAGCCCTGCGGTCTATTAGCCGCTGTATATTCCTCATAGGTTTTCAAACATTTTACAACACGTAACTTATCATTCTCTTGAAAAGCATTATACGAAATATGACGAGATAATGTCTTGGTGCGTCCTGAAATGGAAAAAGAAACTCCTTCCGGAGTAAATACTCTACCTGTAATCTCCAGCGCTCGCACATCTGATGACCTCCTGCACGCCGAGAGGCAGAGTAACATGGCTAACTTAGCTGACAACTGCTTTCTGGTTAAAAGTGAGTTAACCGGCCATTTGTTAAATAGTTCTAAAACCAAAGACACATCCCACAACCCAGTGTATTTGGGTTTCGGTGGGTTAGCCACCCTAATTCCTTTAAGCAATTTGCACACCACTGGATGCATGCCTATTGGTTTTCCATCCAGCTGAGCATGGCCTGCTGAGATGGCTGACCTAAAATTATTGACCGACCTATAGGCCATACCCTCGGAAGCCTTATCCGATAAGAAGTTCAGCACGTGGGGTAAGTCTGCCCCCACGGGATCCAGATGTCGTTCCATGCACCAATCCATCCAGTTCTTCCAGGCCGAGGAGTATCGCTTCAGCGTGGATAGTGCCCAGGCCTGCTTGATGAAATCGCAAGTCCTGCTCGAAACGCCTGCCAGCTGCCACTGTTCCCTGAAAGCCTCCAAGCCATCAGCTGGAGCCTGCCTTTCATTATCAGGGGATGCTGTTCCTGATGAGGGCCCAGCAATAGCGTCTCCGATTCCGGGAGGAGTCTGGGGCGGTCGCAACTCCACTGCATCAGTTTGGTGAACCATGACTGTGACGTCCACCAAGGGGTCACAATGACTACTTCAGCCTGTTGCTTGATCACTTGAGACATCGCCCTCAGGATCAGCAGGAAGGGTGGGAAAGCGTACTGCGTCCCCTCCGACCAATTCTGGAGAAATGCATCCGTTGCCAGCGCCACGGGGTCCGGTCTCCAGCTGAAGAATCTGGGTACCTGATACGTTAGTCTGGATGCAAACAAGTCCGTCTTGAACGGACCCCAAATTTTCTGCAGCCATTGGAACACTTTCGGGAGCAACTTCCAGTCGCTGTAGTCCCTGAGGTATCTCGAGTTCCAGTCCGCCACCTGATTGGACTGACCCGGTAGATATTCTGCTATTATCGATATCTGATTCTCTAGACAGTAATGCCAAAGTCCTTGGCTATTTGCACAAGCATTGACAACCTCGTGCCGCCCAACTTGTTGATGTATCTCACCGCTGACACATTGTCCAAACGCAGGAGGATACAACAAGATGTCTGCCTCGGGGACAACGTCCTCACCGCGAACGATCCCGCGAGCAGTTCGAGACAATTTATGTGAAGCGAAAGCTCCTCCGGAGACCATCTGCCACCTGTAGAGATGTCTCCGCAACGAGCTCCCCAGCCCCAACGGCTGGCGTCCGACTCTATTGTTATCTCTGGAAGAGAGCCGAAGATAGCTCGACCGTTCCAGGCGTCTACATGACCTAGCCACCATTGCATTTCGGTTCTCACCTCCTCTGTGAGAGGAATGCTGTCCGAGTACGACAGACCCTTCCGTAGATGTCTGATCTTCAACTGTTGCAGAGCCCTGTAATGCAGAGGGCCCGGGAATATCGCTTGCACCGATGATGCCAATACTCCTACCACTCTCGCAATCGCCCTGAGTGAAACTGTCCGACTGTTCAGCAGTCTCCTGATCTCCTTCTGCAGGTCCTTCAGCTTGTCCTTCGGGAGGCTTAGCTGCGCTGTCATGGAATCGATCGTGAAATCCAGGAAGTCTATCACTTGAGAGGGTACCATGACTGATTTCCTGGTGTTGACTACAAAGCCCAGGTTTTGAAGCAACGTTGTCGTCAGAGTGAGGTGTCGCAAGAGTGTCTGCCGACACTGATCTACTATCAGGATGTCGTCCAGATAGATTATGAGGCGAATACCTCGTTCTCTGAGGTATGCCACCACTGGTTTCATCACCTTGGTGAAGCACCAAGGTGCCGAGGAGAGCCCGAAAGGCAGAACCAAATATTCGTACCATCGGCCTTTCCACCGAAATTGAAGATATCTGCGATGCGGGGGAAATATCGGCACAGACAGATAAGCGTCTTTCAAGTCCAGCCGGACCATCCAGTCTCCCACTTGCAGTAGATCTGTCAGAAGATGGATGCAATCCATCTTGAAATGATTGTACGTTATAAACTGGTTGAAATCCCTGAGGTTCAACACCAATCTGTTTCCACCTCCCTTCTTCTGTATAACAAAGATATTGCTGCAGAAACCGCGAGGACCTTGACAGACCGGTGCTATCGCGTGTTTTGCAGCAATTCGGAGATCTCTTCGTCTATAAAACTGAGATCTTGTTGGGAAAAATGGAGATCCGCCGGGAGCCCCGATTGAACAGGACGAGAATAGAACTCCAAGCGGAAACCTTGAACAGTTTGTAGCACCCATGCGTCTTGTGTAAGCTCCCGCCACTGCGCTAGGCAGTGCTGGGTCCTTCCCCCCAAAGGAAGAAGAGAAACCTCTGAGATTCTCACCTGAGTTCTGCTGGTGCTTGAAGGTCCCCCTGTTGTTTTTCATCTGATAAGGGCTCCTGTCGAACCTCCTGCGGGAGGGGTAGAAGGTTCCACCTCGGGTGGAGTCGTACTCATTCCTGCCCCTGCCGAAGTCGCCTCTTTGGGAACCTTGTTGACCTCCACGGCCCGACGAGCGGCCCCCGCCTCGTCCGGCCCTGTTAAAAACTCTCTGGCTGAGAGCTCTTTTGATGCCTGACTGCGCCTTGTCCAGCGCCGTAAAGGTCCCCACATATTTGGAAACATCCTTGACAAATTTGTCTCCAAATAATTGACCCGCTGCTAGGGGTCCCGGCTCAGCGTCCGCTAGTTCGGTCAAATTACTGTCCATCTTCATGAGCAGCGATTTCCTTCTTTCTGACGAAATGGCACAATTCGCGTTGCCCAGCAAGCAGATGGCTCGCTGGGTCCAACCAGCCAGTACGTCCGGGTCCACAGGAGTGGAACTCTCCTTGGCCGCTAGAGCCATCTCTAAAATCTAAGCCAATGGTCCGATTACGTCCAACATCTTGTCCTGGCAGCCTGACCATGCCCTATCCAAACCTCGTTTGGGGTCCTTTGAGAACTTCCTAAGGAAGGTCAAGAGGCTTGCGTAGATCTCTGGAGTCTCCGCAACTTTGTCCGGGATGTCCGGGCGAGGGCATTCCGATTTAAGACGGTTCCTTACTTCCCTGGGGAAGCTCTTTCTTAGATTGTCGTGTATGTATGCAGCCACCGCCTGAGGTGGCACCCAGTCCTGCGACCTGGGGTGCATGATTTCTGACGGATCGAAGGTGAAAGGAGTATTCACCTGAGCAATCTCTACCTGCGCCTTCTTCGGAGGAGGCTGCTCCTCCGAGGTATCCGTATCTGTGCCTGTGGTAGTGTCCGTGTCAGTGTCAGTATCTGCATGGACCTTGCGCTTGGACGTGGCCTTGGCGCCAGAATAGGAATGATCCGCCGTGTCTGGTAGGGTAGCAAGGGCCTGTGCATGAGGCCATGTGGCAGTGTCAACAGCCGGTTGACTGGAAGTGGATGCTTCCGCCTTCTTCTTTTGCGGTTTGTTATAGCCATGCCTCTTGGCAAAGCCCTCCAATTGTTTCCTGATTGGGCGAAGGGCTGTGACTAGGGCTTGCTGCACTGTTTGTGGGACCGTAGTCTCCATAGCCCTATTGACGGATGACTGTACAGACGCGTCCAATGCGATTACTAAATTGTCCTCAAGGACAGCCTCCTGCTGTCCATCAAACACCTCCTCCTCCGCATACTCTTCATTGTACTGACCCCACTTCGATATTTCAGGGGTGGTTGGTCCTGCACGTCAATGAAGATTTGCCAAAGCACTGTTCAGCCACTAGGAGGGTCAAGGGGGGGGTTAGCCCTGCAAGCACACTGAATTTCACAAAGTTCAGAAACCCCCTCAGCAAAGCTGTAGTCACAGGGGCCAAAGACCCAGGCCAAAACACTATCCACAGAGCGTGTGCGCACTCTAATCACTGGCCACAAAATTTTACAACCTTCACAGGCGTTTCGTTAGAGCAGAGGGGCCACCGGTAACTCTCCGTGTAAAAAACGCTATGACTGACAGTTTGGGATTCGCGCCGTGACGTGCAGCCCAAACGCGACTGAAAACCTACTAAAAAGGAGCCCAAATTCAGCGCGTTTGGACGCACGCCGCGGCCGTGACCCACCCGTACCCTACTCGCGTCATCGGCCTATGAGGGATGCCGATGCGCAAGTGCTAGACGCGCCTACGGGGAAACCAGCCGGGAGAAAGGCTCTTAGTGTGTATTTCGGCACCCGTCTGCCCCCGGTCAACGACCGCCGCTACCTCAAGCCACTAGGCGTATCAAAGCCACTGAGGAATGGATTAAACTCGCTAAGCGCCGCGACGCTAGCGAACATGCACAACACCCTCCCTGAAGTACCGATTACCCCACAAGCAGGTAAACTCAATAGACCAACATTTGCATCAACAATAAATCATATGTTATAATTTGCATCAATAATTATAAATGGGTAATTTTTAGTCATTCATTAATCCCATTAACATGAGCAATAGTTGCTAACAGCAGAGGGAGGAAACAAAGTGCACTTAGCTCTTGCTGTGAGCAGCAAAGAAAGAGGAAGATGGCGGCAGGCAGAGGCCTCTTATGGACTAGGGGGGCGTGCCTTGGGGCTAGTCATGATGGGATGTGTAGTTGTTTAACGTTTATTAATGAAAAGCAAGCATTTTCATTGGCTGCTGTGAGCTTCAATAAAGATAGAGAAGCATAATCTGAAGCCTCCGGTCCTGCAATAGAATTTGAGAAGTCACTCAAAATGTGCCCTAATTTTTCTTTCTTCAGCACTAATCATAATTTCTATGGCAAAATGAACCCCCTCATTTTGTTCCTTTGCAAATTAAATGTTTTAAGTGTTAACACTTTATTCCAATCAAGATGACTTCAGGTGTGCCATACTTTTGTCATAAGTAAGACTGTTAGCGCTCTAGTTGTTCTTTAGAACACTCTGGGACATTCTGTCACTGGGCTATAGTTGGGCTACATCTGGCTGATATTTGGGCTACATTTGTTTTTTTTTGTCTCTGGTGGCCATCTTTGGGCTACATTGGGCTACATTGGGCTACATTTGGGCTCTAACATATATATAGCCCAATGTAGCCCAATATATATTTTTCAAAGTTAATTTTCGTAAAAACCACTGGAGCATATATCTTGAGACATAGCAAAGGCACATCGGGCTACCAGTCCCTACAATTTTGCCAAGTTTTGTGGAAATCCATTCAACCGTTCGAGTTAAAAGTGAGTCCAACCGCCCTATGGAAAACTCAATGCTAAAAACACGTTTTGGGACCCCCCTTTTTTCTCGGCCCCCGCTTGACGAAACCCCCCCACACTTTCAGGGGACGCTCAGAAACAAAATGTGCCATTTTCCTGAAAATTTCAGCCAATTCCGTCCATCAACGCCAAAGTTATTCAACATAGAATTTTCAGAAATCCCTATTCAAAAAAATCCTAACTATATATACCTACTGGGACTGCCAGTAGGTAATATATATATATATATATATATATATATATATATATATATATATATATATATATATATATATATATATATATATATATATATATATATATATATATATATATATATATGTGTATTTATATATATATATGTTTGCCACCAAGCACAGCGGCCGCTGTGCGTATGCAACTCCAGTCCAGTAAGATCCGATAAATTCCACAAAACAGTACGTGTGCTCAAAGAAGATTTATTTCATTAAAGTTCCAGCATGTGATACACGGCAAGTACGGAACAAAACCCAACGCGTTTCGGCGATAAAACTCTCGCCTTGCTCACAGGTAACTCGTGTGTTGAAAACAAACAATTTAAATAAAGTTTAACCAGAGTGCATACGTGGTCAGTGTACCGGCCATGAACATAGACAAAGGACATAGTTGTGGTGACTATGGTGGCCATCTTTGCATGGTGTGTGTAACAATATGAATTATCACGTACCAAGTGGATTAGCTTATCAAACAAATAATAATAACACATTTCTACATGTGGTAATGGCGCACCAATGCACGATAAACATAATCTCAAAGTACAAGCCCAGTGGCTAATACGAGACGACCCATCATGTGACACCCATAACCTTTTATGTAAATAGTGCTAACATTGATAGGTAGCCATACACAAGCGGCCATATTACCTAATAAAATTAGTAGGCTGTTAGGTTTCATCATCCCTTCCCAGTGGACCTTTTTATCATATAATGACTTACGGATGTATATTGATGAGAAGTTTGTGAGACTTAATAATTCTAAGCCAAGTGGCCATATACAAATCAATGTCCAAATAATATTTAAGCAGATCAAATTACTCATTTGCTTCCAATGAGGAGTATGTGGCTTATGGACCTTGCTACGCTCATCTTTGTATTCACATCTTTTCTTCCCCAGTGGGAAAAGCCACCTATTCACTTCAGGTGACAAGTCTTCTTGAACCTGTACATCGGCAAGACAAAACAAAAAATATAGCCTGTCAGCTCATACATACAATACATAATCAATTATTATTACACTCCAAACTATGTTCAAACAAATTCGGTTACACAGCCTGTGCCTAAGTGATACCAATGTGATTAAAATGATTAAAATGTTGTCGTATTGCAGGAAATAGAACATACAATGTAAATCATCTTGGTTGGTAATTACCACCAATACTCAATAATTGCAGAAAACCAGAGGCAAGGAAACCCCCAAATGTAGCCATAGCATGATTATATGACCTACTCTCCCAAATGCCAGACCATTTCTTCCTCCGAGTTCAGACCCCCCGGAATCAGACTGTCTAGGTCTACAATATACCTGTTCTCTAACTGTCGTAGCTTGCGAATCTTGTCTCCCCCTCTTTTCATTGGCGGTAATTTGTCTACCACAAAGAATTTGTTTTGCTCCCAGCTTCGCTAATCTATTCATGGCGAGCTGGGAGCAGCAATTAGCCAGGACCAACCATCTATATCGCAGCCATGTGAGAGTATGGCTGCGATATATAGATGATCTATTTATCATCTGGGAAGGTCCGAAGAATACTGCAGAGTCATTTATTGAAGAACTCAACAGAAATGATCTCAACCTGACCCTAGAGGGTAATATCAGTGAATCTGGGGCGGTCTTCCTTGACCTATCTGTGGAGGTTGTAGCAGGCAAATTTTCGATGAAATTATTTCGCAAAAAGACCGCAGGGAACACCCTACTCCATGCGGAAAGCAGACACCCGAGGGCCTTGATAGAGAGTATTCCGTATGGAGAATTCCTCCGGGCCCGGAGGAATTGTAGCAGAGACTCCGACTTTGTCAAAGAAGGAGAATGCATGAAAAAACGTTTTAGGGAAAGAGGTTACAATCAAGACATCATCGATTGTGCTTTCGAAAAGGCTAGTAAGATCAGTCATCTGTCCCTTCTGACCCCAGAACAGAGAAGAGAGAATGAGGGAAATGAAACGATTAGATTCATTTCCACTTTTCACTCCAAGTCATGGAGAGTACAAAAAAGTTTACAGAAACATTGGAAGGTCCTTAGGACTGAACCTACTCTCAATGACATCCTCAAGGAAAGGCCCAGTAGCACCTACCGCAGAGCAGACACACTGAGGAGTAAAGTAAGCCGTAATGAGGTGAGCATGATCAAACCTAATACCTCTAAGATCCAGGGCTTCTATACTTGCATGAAATGCAAAGCCTGCAAATATAGTACTAATGTTAAAAAAGTGTACTTTCCTGTGGAGGACAAAGAAAGAACTATTGAAAAACATCTCACGTGCCTGTCAGAATATTGCGTTTATGTACTCACATGTCCCTGCGCCAAAAAATACGTAGGCAGTACTATGTTCCCAGCAAAGACCCGCATCTTACAACACATGAGGGCAATTCAAAATAAAGAACAGAATTCCCCTGTTGCTCGACATTTTGAGGAACTACATGGAGGGAATCGCAACCTTCTGAAATTCTTTGTGGTAGACAAATTACCGCCAATGAAAAGAGGGGGAGACAAGATTCGCAAGCTACGACAGTTAGAGAACAGGTATATTGTAGACCTAGACAGTCTAATTCCGGGGGGTCTGAACTCGGAGGAAGAAATGGTCTGGCATTTGGGAGAGTAGGTCATATAATCATGCTATGGCTACATTTGGGGGTTTCCTTGCCTCTGGTTTTCTGCAATTATTGAGTATTGGTGGTAATTACCAACCAAGATGATTTACATTGTATGTTCTATTTCCTGCAATACGACAACATTTTAATCATTTTAATCACATTGGTATCACTTAGGCACAGGTTGTGTAACCGAATTTGTTTGAACATAGTTTGGAGTGTAATAATAATTGATTATGTATTGTATGTATGAGCTGACAGGCTATATTTTTTGTTTTGTCTTGCCGATGTACAGGTTCAAGAAGACTTGTCACCTGAAGTGAATAGGTGGCTTTTCCCACTGGGGAAGAAAAGATGTGAATACAAAGATGAGCGTAGCAAGGTCCATAAGCCACATACTCCTCATTGGAAGCAAATGAGTAATTTGATCTGCTTAAATATTATTTGGACATTGATTTGTATGTGGCCACTTGGCTTAGAATTATTAAGTCTCACAAACTTCTCATCAATATACATCCGTAAGTCATTATATGATAAAAAGGTCCACTGGGAAGGGATGATGAAACCTAACAGCCTACTAATTTTATTAGGTAATATGGCCGCTTGTGTATGGCTACCTATCAATGTTAGCACTATTTACATAAAAGGTTATGGGTGTCACATGATGGGTCGTCTCGTATTAGCCACTGGGCTTGTACTTTGAGATTATGTTTATCGTGCATTGGTGCGCCATTACCACATGTAGAAATGTGTTATTATTATTTGTTTGATAAGCTAATCCACTTGGTACGTGATAATTCATATTGTTACACACACCATGCAAAGATGGCCACCATAGTCACCACAACTATGTCCTTTGTCTATGTTCATGGCCGGTACACTGACCACGTATGCACTCTGGTTAAACTTTATTTAAATTGTTTGTTGTCAACACACGAGTTACCCGTGAGCAAGGCGAGAGTTTCATCGCCGAAACGCGTTGGGTTTTGTTCCGTACTTGCCGTGTATCACATGCTGGAACTTTAATGAAATAAATCTTCTTTGAGCACACGTACTGTTTTGTGGAATTTATCGGATCTTACTGGACTGGAGTTGCATACGCACAGCGGCCGCTGTGCTTGGTGGCAAACATTTAATACAGGGCGACCTCCGCCCCTGGATTGCACCGCAGTTAATAGGTCCCGGTGTAAACGGAGGAAGTGGGCTGATTTATATATATATATATATATATATATATATATCACTTAAAAAACCATAGGTTATAGACCATATATAGTTAGGAATTAGCATTTACAAAACCTTATTTTACTCACACAAAACCATTGAAATTCGCATATATAGTTAGTTGCACTAACTATATATCGCGCACCCGCAATCCACTGCTGATCATGTCACATATTACATCATTCATGACATGGTCAGTGACATCACTGATGACATCACTGATGACATCTCAAATGACATCACCGCCTTTGAAAAGAAAAATAAATACATTTTTAAACCGGACAGAGGTTGCGACTCATTTCCTCTCTCGTGTGGGGAGGCTGTTGGAATATTTATGTGGCCAAGGTCCGGCCCAAGAGAAACGCACCGCCCGCTAAAGAGCGCCATTCACACCCGAACCTGGACCCTTTTGTTGAACGTGCAAAACACGAAGGGTGTGAGGTGCTCCCATAGACTGGACTATGGTTAGGGTCCCAGAAGATGTTTTAAAAGGACATTCTCAGGGTTTTCCGGACGGCACAAGAGGCGCAAATTCAAATGTAGCACGCATGGAAGGCGACAGCGAACTACATGACCCAACATGCAGCACTGCAAAGAACAGCTGAAATGCGGTACCCAACAAGGGGTTAAAAAACGGAAGCACCGGTACACTGATGGTCGTGTGGGTGAGCTGTTACAACCTGAACCTGCGGCGCCTCCTCTCTGACGAAGCTCACAGTGGTGAGCGAAATGCATTAGAGCTAAACAAGAAAATGCCGCCTTTGAAAAGAAAAATAAATACATTTTTAAACTGGACAGAGGTTGCGACTCATTTCCTCTCTCGTGTGGGGAGGCTGTTGGAATATTTATGTGGCCAAGGTCCGGCCCAAGAGAAACGCACCGCCCGCTAAAGAGCGCCATTCACACCCGAACCTGGACCCTTTTGTTGAACGTGCAAAACACGAAGGGTGTGAGGTGCTCCCATAGACTGGACTATGGTTAGGGTCCCAGAAGATGTTTTAAAAGGACATTCTCAGGGTTTTCCGGCCGGCACAAGAGGCGCAAATTCAAATGTAGCACGCATGGAAGGCGACAGCGAACTACATGACCCAACATGCAGCACTGCAAAGAACAGCTGAAATGCGGTACCCAACAAGGGGTTAAAAAATGGAAGCACCGGTACACTGATGGTCGTGTGGGTGAGCTGTTACAACCTGAACCTGCGGCGCCTCCTCTCTGACGAAGCTCACAGTGGTGAGCGAAATGCATTAGAGCCAAACAAGAAAATGCCGCCTTTGAAAAGAAAAATAAATACATTTTTAAACCAGACAGAGGTTGCGACTCATTTCCTCTCTCGTGTGGGGAGGCTGTTGGAATATTTATGTGGCCAAGGTCCGGCCCAAGAGAAACGCACCGCCCACTAAAGAGCGCCATTCACACCCGAACCTGGACCCTTTTGTTGAACGTGCAAAACACGAAGGGTGTGAGGTGCTCCCATAGACTGGACTATGGTTAGGGTCCCAGAAGATGTTTTAAAAGGACATTCTCAGGGTTTTCCGGCCGGCACAAGAGGCGCAAATTCAAATGTAGCACGCATGGAAGGCGACAGCGAACTACATGACCCAACATGCAGCACTGCAAAGAACAGCTGAAATGCGGTACCCAACAAGGGGTTAAAAAACGGAAGCACCGGTACTCTGATGGTCGTGTGGGTGAGCTGTTACAACCTGAACCTGCGGCGCCTCCTCTCTGACGAAGCTCACAGTGGTGAGCGAAATGCATTAGAGCCAAACAAGAAAATGCCGCCTTTGAAAAGAAAAATAAATACATTTTTAAACCGGACAGAGGTTGCGACTCATTTCCTCTCTCGTGTGGGGAGGCTGTTGGAATATTTATGTGGCCAAGGTCCGGCCCAAGAGAAACGCACGCCCGCTAAAGAGCGCCATTCACACCCGAACCTGGACCCTTTTGTTGAACGTGCAAAACACGAAGGGTGTGAGGTGCTCCCATAGACTGGACTATGGTTAGGGTCCCAGAAGATGTTTTAAAAGAACATTCTCAGGGTTTTCCGGCCGGCACAAGAGGCGCAAATTCAAATGTAGCACGCATGGAAGGCGACAACGAACTACATGACCCAACATGCAGCACTGCAAAGAACAGCTGAAATGCGGTACCCAACAAGGGGTTAAAAAACGGAAGCACCGGTACACTGATGGTCGTGTGGGTGAGCTGTTACAACCTGAACCTGCGGCGCCTCCTCTCTGACGAAGCTCACAGTGGTGAGCGAAATGCATTAGAGCCAAACAAGAAAATTCCGCCTTTGAAAAGAAAAATAAATACATTTTTAAACCGGACAGAGGTTGCGACTCATTTCCTCTCTCGTGTGGGGAGGCTGTTGGAATATTTATGTGGCCAAGGTCCGGCCCAAGAGAAACGCACCGCCCGCTAAAGAGCGCCATTCACACCCGAACCTGGACCCTTTTGTTGAACGTGCAAAACACGAAGGGTGTGAGGTGCTCCCATAGACTGGACTATGGTTAGGGTCCCAGAAGATGTTTCAAAAGGACATTCTCAGGGTTTTCCGGCCGGCACAAGAGGCGCAAATTCAAATGTAGCACGCATGGAAGGCGACAGCGAACTACATGACCCAACATGCAGCACTGCAAAGAACAGCTGAAATGCGGTACCCAACAAGGGGTTAAAAAACGGAAGCACCGGTACACTGATGGTCGTGTGGGTGAGCTGTTACAACCTGAACCTGCGGCGCCTCCTCTCTGACGAAGCTCACAGTGGTGAGCGAAATGCATTAGAGCCAAACAAGAAAATGCCGCCTTTGAAAAGAAAAATAAATACATTTTTAAACCGGACAGAGGTTGCGACTCATTTCCTCTCTCGTGTGGGGAGGCTGTTGGAATATTTATGTGGCCAAGGTCCGGCCCAAGAGAAACGCACCGCCCGCTAAAGAGCGCCATTCACACCCGAACCTGGACCCTTTTGTTGAACGTGCAAAACACGAAGGGTGTGAGGTGCTCCCATAGACTGGACTATGGTTAGGGTCCCAGAAGATGTTTTAAAAGGACATTCTCAGGGTTTTCCGGCCGGCACAAGAGGCGCAAATTCAAATGTAGCACGCATGGAAGGCGACAGCGAACTACATGACCCAACATGCAGCACTGCAAAGAACAGCTGAAATGCGGTACCCAACAAGGGGTTAAAAAACGGAAGCACCGGTACACTGATGGTCGTGTGGGTGAGCTGTTACAACCTGAACCTGCGGCGCCTCCTCTCTGACGAAGCTCACAGTGGTGAGCGAAATGCATTAGAGCCAAACAAGAAAATGCCGCCTTTGAAAAGAAAAATAAATACATTTTTAAACCGGACAGAGGTTGCGACTGATGGAGCAAGATATAAAACAAAATTTTGTTTAAACTCGTGAAGTCACATTTCCATAACATGAATAATAAAATTAATGATTTGTGATATGTCGTGCTAATACAACTTAGATTAAACTTTACACATGGGGGGACTAACATGTGTGCTCATAAACGTGCATAATTGTTGCATCTTTTTGTTCGTGCAAAATAATAAAATAATTTATTGTTTTCGTTTTTGTCATTACTAACTGCTGCAAACTTAAAAGAAGCATGTGCTTGTTTTGCTTTTCCTTGTCTGTGTGATGTCATTTCTACTATTCTAGGTGCATTTGAGTCTCATGGAATAACGGAGACTGGTAGATATAAACGCTGCTTTATTTGTTTGCAATGGCTAGGTAACATTTTGATTAATCAGGTGGGTTAATTAATTAGTAAATCTTGGGGTGGATACAGAATCTACATTATTTCTTACATTAATACTTTTCTTGTGTTTGTTTTATACTAGAAAGCTTAAGTTGCCTGCTTTTGGGCCTAATCACTTGAGTCGCAGAAAAGAGCTGACTTGTAATTCTGCAAAAGTCACGAGACGCCCATTCTGAAATAAATTATTCGTCAAAAACTGCGTTCACAAAGCAAAAACTAACGTGCTGTCATCATTCTGTCGGACATGGCCAAGGTCGAAAAAGAACATTTTGTCAGTCCTTAACTTGGCATCCGCGGAAGTCAATTGAAAGTCAATGGACGCTGCGAGAATGACTTTATACAATTGTTGCAATATAAGGAAGCTCCTGGTTGCACTCGGAAGGGACAATGGTCTCTAAGAAAAGTGATTTAATGGAAATTTTGAAATGTGGGTGACATGTCACTTGTCACTCTCAGCCAATGGGACGTCGAAGATTTCTGAAAACTTTCCTTTGCTAGTTTAGTTAGCGTAGAAAGGTATAAAAAGTCATGCCCCTAGGGATGGGCTGGCTGCTGCTTTCTGACTTTCCGATGAGGGTGATGTGCTGTTGGACTTTGCGTGGAGCACGTAAGAATCCTCAAAGAACTTTACTTTAATTTCTATCTATTTAGCTCAGTTAGGGAATTAGGTTTTAGAAATGCTAAACTTTATATATTCACTTTGATTTTGATTCACTTGCTTAAATTGTATTTTTCTCATAATTCTTTACAATCATGCTTGCTTTATTGCAAATAAAATTCATTTATAAAACTATCAACTTATATACCATAATTTAGTAAATAAAATCTTACTTTTGACAAACAAGCTGGTCTTGGTTATTCAAGAGTGTAGGTTACTATTAGCTAGATCACGTCGTCAATGGTGGTCATATAAATGGTCAAGTTTTATTCTAATGACAATATTCTTTCCGCAGATGTATAAAATGTATATAGTTTGTAGATAATGTGTATATAGATTTAATCTGACCACCTGATTCAGTAGGCCCAAAATATGTCAGGTTTATAAATGGGTCCATATTTAGTATAGAATTTTGTTTATAGGTTATGAAGTTGGGTAGCGTTGTTTATGATATATTTTCTATAGGCCGCTGGATCAATTCTCTGGTAGCAGAAATTGATGGTTGCTAAGAGTAACCAAGGTAATATGTTGGTTGCTAAGGGTTACTAAAGTATTATGGTATGGAAATAGGATCGATGTTTTAACACATGTTAAGTTCGTTTTTCGTGCCATCTGTAAGCTATACCGGTATAGATTGTGTGGCGAGAAATTAGTCACGCAAGCCATCTGTTCTGTTTGTAGTGATATCGCCGAGTATCACAAGAGGTATCGCCGTGTACCATAGTGTTGTCGCCGAGCAGCACAGTTTTAGGGCTAGGTCTGAATCTTGTAAAGTGAGGGTTTTCTAAGAAATTAAAGCAGCATGAGAATAGGGACAAAGCGCCTTCCATAAAACTCACTGTGATAAAAGTATTAGTTATATCCGAGCTTGAGTGAAGGGTAAATTAGCGTCGGTGCATGATTATCTATAAACAGGTTAGAGTCCTGTACGGGTACATGTTTCATATCTATAAACAGGTGAGAGCCCTGTACGGATAACGTTGTTATTTTGCTAACGGTGCATGATTTCTATAAACAGGTGAGAGTCCTGTACGGAATTCATGTGTGTTTGAAATTAGGGAAATTTCAGTGTGAAAGTGCGAGTTTGAATGTATTTTATGTTCAAGTGGAACTCTTAGAACTTTCACTTCGCGGTGGGTTCAGAGCAAAGCGAGTTCATAATTATACGTGTTAGAAGGGTGGGGTAAGGTTACTCTACTAACAATTGAATATTATCCTTAGTGTGAATAGCGCCGTCTATTCCGAAGTGTGGATACTTGAATGTATGTAAACTATCCTAAATAGTGAAACGAACAGATGTTGTCTTTATAGTCATTGTTAAGAATTAATTTACACTGAAAAGTGTTCTTAAAATGGCGCTGTGAAAAGATTTTGTGAAGGAGGGGTAAGCGCCAGGAGTGAGAAACGAGAAACCGCAGCTGCTGTGTACGTCACAGAGCCGCGCTGGGATTGGGTGACCTACGTCACAAGCTACATTCTGATTGGCTCTTGAGTCTCTGACGGCCTGTGAGCTGATTGGTCCTTCGGAAAAACTCTAAATTTATTGGTTGAGCAGAAAAGTGACGTAGCTCAACTGTCATTGGCTTGTTGGTGTGTTTCGCGCACGGATTGGTTGTTTTACGGAACATCCCGGAAATATTTTACGAACGATTTTGTGAATTAGATTTAACTCTTAAAAATGAGTTATCATTTTAAACATGTTGAGAAAAAGCCAACATTATTTCAGAAGTTTAAGAATTTATTTTCACCTGACAAGAAAATCGAAACGCGAGGTGGTAAACTACTTCATAAGTATAAAACACCTGCAGCGTATATGGAAGGTGAATATGGATATCATACTGTCTTATGGTTCGATAGTTGGAAACGCTATACTAAGAACGACGGTGTTTTAACTTGGCCTGATGATGGTTCATTTAATGTAAAAATCTTAAGAAATTTACGAGAGAAAATGAATGCTCTTGTTCCGAAACCGAGACCAACTCAATTTGAAGCTTTAGTTGAGTGGGAAGACGAGATGTATCAGTTACAAAGAGAAGCTAGTGGAATTAAAAGACCTTCTAAAAATCCACCTTGGAAAAGAGAAACTCATGAAGATAGATTGCGAATGTGGAGACAGGGAAACATGAGTGAAGGATTGTATTTAATTCATGAAATGGTAATGGGTACTCCTACAGGGAAATCTATGGAAAGTGAATCTGAGGATGCAGTTATGGAAGAAATATATACAACTGCTAGAAAGAATCAGCCTTTGAGACCTCCTAGATCATGGTCTACTCCGGTGGTTTCTACTGAAACTTCACCGAGTGCACCTCCAATTAATGAAGCTCCTAAACTTTATCCAAATAATTGTGAAATCATTGAAACTCCTAGAAGACCAGAATTCGAGAATGCTCGAAATGAAGGTAGACATTTTACAATGGCTCCAAGAGCAAGAGAACCTCCAAAAGATTATACAAGAGAAGCAAGAAATGTTGAAGACGTTGATTATAATGAATATTTAAGATCAAAAGAAGAATTAATAAAAAGAATGACAAAAGGCATGGAAGCTGTGACAGTTCCAGTAACAATTGGTCCTGTTCAGCCCGTATTTGACCAAAAGGAAACAAACAAAACTGGATTAACTATTCCTTTAAATACAGAAATTCAAAAGGCTGCTGAAAAATTTTATTCAGACTTATCTGAAATAAACTCTTCTAAATCAAGAATGCCTGATTTAACCTTTAATGAGGATTTATCTCCAAAAACACCAATGGGTGCTATATCAGATATAGGGAGTCCTGAAGTCAGGGTAACCACACCAAAACTTGATGTGGCCAAATTAAAAGCGAATATCGAAGAATTAATAATTGGAACAATTGGTCCAGATAGTTTAAATTACTATCGAGATGATGAACTACTGTTCATTTGCAAAAGCATTCAGTGGAAAACGAAAAACAAATATGATCAACTAGAAGATCTAGCAGCAGAACTTGAAATCGATGTGAGTAAACAAAAGAATTTTGCAAAACATTACAGATTAGACTTTTCAGAAAGTGACATCGAGTGTTTAAACTCAATGGGAAGAATAGTTCATATTAAAGATTTGATTGTCTATATCAAAAAGCTAGGAGAACTGAACAAATGGAGAGTAAAATGGACGAAAAAGAAGGAAGATGAAAGATTGGAAAAATTGTCAAAACAATTTCCAATGAGAGAAATTGCAGGTGGAGGATATGTTCATGTCCCTTGGTCGAGACAGGACATTCTGTTATTTACAAATGACTTTCCAAAATTGAGGGAGAAACCAGTTGAGTGGTACAGGCAAGTCGATAGATTTATCAAAGTGTCAAAAGTTCTGTGGATTGATTTAGATGGATTTTTTGACATTGTCGTTCCATCAGATCTTTGGACAGAATGCAAAATATCGATTAGTTGGCCAAAAACAGAACCTGAGCGAATCAAAGAAACAGGTGCTCCAAATCCACTTGTAATGGATTTTTATGAAAAAGTAATTGTTTGGATGAAAAACAAAATTCCACCCAAAGAAGTCGATTGGGTTAAAATAGAAAGAACAGAACAGGAAACAAAAGAATCAGTTCATTCTTTTTATGAAAGACTACTGTTAATCTTTAAACAATACAGTGGTTATGAAAAATTAGATGAAAAAGACATGAGTCATTTTGTCTATAGATTTGTTTATGGACTAAAACCTGAAATTGGAGAAATGATCAGAAATAGTATTGTCGGATGGCAATCACTATCTGTAGATGATATTCTAAGAAAAGCAAAGTATTGTAGCGATGAAATAGAAGTAAAACAGAAGAAGCTGAAGGAGAAAGCCATGTGGGCTCAGGTAAAAGTGGCTGAGCAACAGATTGCCAGCATGGGAAATAAGAACACTAATTTTGTTCAAACTGGGAATACAAACCAGATACAAGGAAAGTTTAAAGGTAATAATTTCCCAAAGAAATTTAGCCCAAAGATTGAGGAGTTGAAGCAAAGATTACCTTGTTTTAATTGTGGCGAAATTGGACATTGGAGAGACGAGTGTCCTCATCCTCCTAAAAACTTAAAGAATCCCTTATTGAATTCACAGATGCAGAATGGTGTTGACCTGCAGCGACAGCTACAGATGCAACAGGGGTTAAACGAATTTAATATTCAGCGACAGTTACAGCAACAGCAACAACAACAGGTGAATAATCGTCAAGACCAATTGCCACAACCACCTTTTCCGAATTGTGGGGGAGTTCAAAAATATAATCCAAACGTGGGATTTCAGGGAAGTGAACAGGTAATAAAACCACAAAAACAGCAAAAGCAACAAAGGGTTCAAATGCAAAATGCTTCACAACAATTTTTATTAGCAGAAAGTCAAGATAGCGATTCTGATGATTATTGTTGACGGTGCCCGAGAGAGGAGGAAGAGTGTGTTGTTGGAGCCACTCTTGAGGTTGACCAGTCTGGTCCTTTTGTAAACGGGAAAGTTAATGATGTAGACATCACTTTTCTAGTGGACACTGGTGCTACCCGTTCTACTGTTAGATCAGTGGAAATTGAAAACCTACCTCTCTCTGGGGATACCATCCAAGTTGTCGGAGTAAGTAATCAACAAATTAAAACTGACTTAACTGATCCAGTACCAGTTGAAATTGGAAACTACAGAGATAAACACAGATTTGTGGTTTGTAATAGTAGTCCAGTAAATCTATTGGGCAGAGACATCCTATGTAAAATGAATTGTAGAATATATTGTTCTCCTGATGGAGTTGAGTTACAAACAATGGAGGAAGATGGTTTATACAGAATGACAATGATGATGGAAGCAGAAGAAACAAAATTGTTTCCTGCATTTGAAGAAAAAGATTTACCTGAAGAACTCAAAGAAACAGTGAAATCTGAAATATGGGATTTCACTGGAAATGAGATGGGTCTGATGAAAAACGTAGATCCAATAAAAATTACATTGAAACAGGGAATAGAATTTCCAAACACTCCACAATATAAAATGAAAACAGAAACAATTGAAGGTATTACACCTATAATTGAAAAATTAATCAAGCAAGGTGTATTAAAAGAAATGAAGAGTAGCTCTTGTAATTCACCAATTATGGGAGTTAAAAAGTCTAACGGAACATTTAGAATCGTACAAGATTTGAGAAAGGTTAATCAAATTGTCGTTCCATGTTGTCCTGTGGTTCCAAATCCAGCAGTAATTCTATTTCAGATTCCACATGATGCTGAATGGTATACAGTCATTGACCTTTGCAATGCATTCTTTACTGTTCCCTTACATCCAGACAGTTATGAAATCTTTGCTTTCAGATTCCAAGGTAAGACCCTCGGATGGTCAAGAATCCCTCAGGGCTATACAGAAAGTCCTTCAATCTTTAACGAATTGTTAAAAAGATCATTAGAAAACCTAGACTTACCTGGTAGGTCTACACTAGTGCAGTATAGTGATGATTTGTTAATAGCTGCAAAGACAAGAGAAAATTGCGTAACAGACACAATAATTCTGTTAAATCGCCTTGCAGAAGAAGGACATAAAGTGTCCCCAGCAAAACTACAGTTTTGCAAACAAGAAGTAAAATATCTTGGTCACAGAATTGCAAAAGGAAAAAGACAAGTAACAATAGAAAGAATAAAAATGATTCAAGCAATGTTACCACCAAGAACACAAAGACAGGTAAGAATGTTCTTGGGAATGGTTGGTTACTGTCGACAATGGATAAGTGGATTTTCAGTAATTGCAAAACCACTACAAAGACTGACAAAGTCAGATGTAAAAGATCCAATTATTCTCAATGATGCTGAGATGGACTCTTTTGAGAACCTGTAAAAGAGCTTATGCCAAGCTCCTGCTTTAGGTATGCCTAATTATGAGAAAGATTTCGAACTGTATTGCAGTGAGAGAGAAGGATGTGCATTATCTGTGTTAATTCAGAGACATGGAAATTTAAAGAAACCTATTGCATACTTCTCTGCAGTTCTTGATCCAATTGCAAAAGCATTACCAGGTTGTTTGAAAGCAGTTGCAGCTACAAGTATCAGCCTCGAACAAAGTGAGGGGATCATTATGGGATTTCCTGTGAAAGTTTTTGTGCCTCATTCAGTTGAAATATTACTGACAAGAGGTAAGACTCAACATTTAACAAGTAGCAGATTGACAAAGTATGAGAAAATCATACTGGGAGCAGATAATGTTTCGATTTCAAGATGTTTAAATCTGAATCCTTCTACATTACTGCCTGATTCTGAAATTGTTGATGACATTGAAACAGAACATGAATGTTTAGATGTCATGGAATTCTGCACTAAACCAAGAAAAGACATCAAAGACAGACCTTTGTCTGAATCGGATTTTGTCTACTTTGTAGATGGGTCATGCTTAAGATCCGAAGGAGGTGTCTTAAAAGCTTCATATTCAGTTTGTACAGTCGTAGATATTGAAGAAGCATCATGTCTTGAAGGAGTTCGTTCAGCACAGGTGGCTGAATTGATTGCTTTAATTCGTGCATGTGAAATATCAAAGGATATAAGAGTTACCATCATTACTGATAGTCAGTATGGGTACGGAGTTGTGCATGATTATGGACAACTCTGGTCTCAGAGAGGATACATGACATCAGCAGGATCACCAATTAAAAATGCAGTTTTCATTAGGAGATTAATTGAAGCAATACAATTGCCAAAAGAAATCGCCATTGTTAAGTGTGCAGCGCACACTAGAGGAACTGATTATATTTCCAAGGGAAATGCCTTCGCAGATGAAACAGCTAAATACTGCGCAAGGAAAAATTATTCATACAATTGGGAGAGGAGTAAAGAAACTGATTCAAATTCATTAATGCTAACAACTGTTGTAGAAACATGGCATGAGATTAGAGATTTACAAAATGAAGCAGAAGATGAAGAAAAAGACTTATGGTTAAGATCAGATTGTAGACCACGTGAAGAAGATGGAGTGTGGGTTTACAAAGATGGCAGAGTAGTCTTACCAAATTGTTTGATTGCTGACATGGCCAGATTATATCATGGTCCAGCACATCTAGGAAGAGATTCTATGGTTAGACTTTTCAGAGAAACATGGTTCAATACCAAGTTTAGAACTATTGCTGAATCTTTTTGTCAAAGGTGTTTATCATGCCAACAAATGAATCCAAACAGAAAATCAGTGGTGGGGACAGGAATAATTGGTCGAGAAGGTGGTCCCTTTACCAGGTTACAAATGGATTTCATTGAAATGCCCTTACACAATTGTTTGAAATATGTACTTGTAATTGTATGCTTATTTTCAAGATGGGTAGAGGCTTTCCCTACACGACATTGTGATTCAATTACAGTGGCAAAACTAATGCTCAGAGAAATCATCCCAAGATACGGTTTTCCAGTCACTATTGAGAGTGATGGAGGAAGCCATTTTGATAACAAACTGATGAAGTTAATTTGCGAAGCTTTGAGCATTGAGCAGAAAATACACTGTGCATACAGACCAGAGGCATCAGGAGTAGTTGAACAAATAAATGGAACAATTAAAAACAGAATTGGAAAAATGTGTCTTGAAACAGGTATAAAATGGACTGATGCTCTTCCACTTGTTTTAATGTCATTAAGAAGTACACCAGATAAAAAGACAGGTTTGAGTCCTCATGAAATTTTAATGGGAAGAGTTATGAGGCAAGCTTTTGTACCTGTAGGTAAACTGTTGAGCATAAATGACAGTGCTATTTTGGATTACTGTAAAAGGTTATCTGATATGGTAACTTCTGTGTCTAATCAGGTGGGAACTGAAGCTCAATCAGATGAAAAGGTTTTGACACATGATCTGAGACCTGGCGATTGGGTCAGAACAAAAGTACATCGGAGAAGGAATTGTCTAGCTCCTAGATGGCAGAAACCTAGGCAGATAATTTTGATCACTACTAATGCTGTAAAGTGCAGAGGATTGAAACGTTGGATTCATCCTAGTCATACTATTCCAGTACCAACTCCTGAGAGTTCTGATGTTGAAAGTGATACCACAGATGATTCTGATTCTGAAGCAGAAGGCGGAACAGAAGGTGAAATAATTCCAGATTCTGAAGATCGACAAGAAAGTCGACATCTGGAAACTGTGCCAGTGAATGGAAATTTGACAAGAAAAGACTTGGAAATAATTGAAATAGATTCTGAAGGTGAAGAGAATCTGTTAAAAGGAAAGATAACTGAGGATTCGGTTGTCTCCATTGAAGACAAAGAAGCTGAACAAAAAGAAGTTTCAGACCAGGAGAGTATCGAAAGGCAGAGAACAAACTCTGAAGTAAGGAACAGAAATCCGAAATCTGGGAAGTTGGAGGTAATTGAGGAAGAGGAGGAGAACGAATTACCAAGTACCAGTGATGGAAGACAAAGTGAAGTTCCTGAAGGAGTGAAATTGCCGAATAGAGAAGTTCCTGAGTCAATTGAAATTTCAGACTACGAAACTGAAGAAAGTGACGTGGAAGGTGAAAGTGAAAACAGAAAGAAAAGGACTTGGAAGTCAGAATCAAATAATTCTGAACCAAAGAAGAAGTACGTGAGAAAAGCAGACTACTGGCCAGGTGGAAGATTGAGAGTCAGATTGATCAAAAAGCCAAAAGAACAAGTTGAAGAAATCAGTAGTCAAAAGAGTCCTGGAAAAGAAGTTGGAGTTGGAAGAAAAATTGAAGTGATATCGAGAAAAGGGAAGAGAATAATAAGACCAAACCAAAAATACAAGTCTCCTGAGTGGACTTACTTAGTAATTCCACCTGTTATTGACATATATGATAGTAGTGAAGAAGAAAACGAAATCCAAGAAATTAGTGACAATGATTGAAGTACAGAAATATTAAATTGGCAAAAGGCTGAAGAAAATTTGTTAGTTGACACAAGGTCGAAGAAAAACTGTTTAGTTGAAGAAAACTTATGTATGACATAAGGTCGAAGAAATCTTGTTTAGGGTTTTAAAAAAAAAAAAATAATAAAAATAAAAATATTTTAAAAGGGGGGTGTAAATATAAATTTAGAATTTTAAAATTTATTTTTATTTTTAGGCTAAAATTAACCAAGAATGCCTTATGTTAAGGAGAGCACTTCAAAGTGTTCTGTTTTTAAAAGATGCTGTAAGATGACTCTGGTGTGTCTGCTCATTTTAATTCTGCTCTGGTTGGTTCTAGCTGTGATTATCCCTTTGGAAATGAATAGAGAATTACACAAAGTTAACATAACAAGCAAAGCTCTGGTTAGCCAAACTAAACATAGTGCGTCTGCTAAAGTTATTGATCATCAGCCTAACATTCATCAAGATAAATCAATTGGTGATTTCTCAAGTAATACATTCACAAAGCTATTGAGTGAATATGTTAAGGTAATGGATGCAAAAGACTGCTACGTCTGTGTTAAGTTACCTGCTTCTGTTTCTGAGGGAGTAACATATAATATGCTTCCTCTCACTTATGCTGTAACATGTAGTGTATTAACTAGTTTATTTTATCAAACTGGACGTTTAGAATATTACTATTCAAATTATGATGAAATTTTTGCAAATATTAAGATTGATAATGCTTTAAATAAGCATAAGAAAGCAAAACAAATGAGAGAATTTTTCCTTGTTACTAATGAACTCACTTACGAGTATGCTTACAAGAATAATCTAACATGTAAATTAAGTGCTGAAGGAAAGAAATTTTTGAATATGGTTGAGGAGAGAAGAGCAATTTATAAGAGGAATGAATTAGTCAAGCAGACTAAGTCAGGTTTCTGGCAAAGAGAGGATGAGAAATTAAATGGCAAAATGCTTGAAAATATTGCAATTCACATAGACAAACCAGTTAGTGGAAAACTTTGCATTAGAAGAGATAATACACTTTTTGATAATTATTTTGTAGGTGCAAGTAACTGTGAAGATACTTATCAGATTTTGGGAGGTTGGGGATTTAAAGGTGGAAAAGATCCTATCTTTCCTGGGATTTATTTTGTTTGTGGTGACAAAGCCTACTACAACCTTCCAGACCACTGGTATGGAACTTGTTATGTGGGAATTGTTTTTCCTAAAGTGTTTCATGTTGACAGAGATTCAGAAGGATTGTTTAAAATTCATAATTATGTAAATAGAGTTAAAAGAGAAACTTTTACTGAAGTTCTGGGAGATATTTTTCAAGCTGTAATACCTTTTGTTGGTATAACCCTAAATGCAGGGAGAATCAGAAAATTGTCCACTATAGTTGATAGATTATCAACTGACACAGCTGATGGATTTCAATTAGTGAATGTTGAAGTTATTGCAATTAGATCTATGGTAATACAAGACCGCCTTGCTTTAGACATACTTCTAGCAAAAGAGGGAGGAGTCTGTGGCATTTTACATGTACAACATTGCTGTACATATATACCTGATGAAAGTAAGAATATTGAAATGTATATTAAGAATATTACACAAATGCATTCAGAGATAATTCCTTTAGAAGAAGATGACTTTACAGGGAAACTTTCAAAAAGGTTTCAAGCAATTAAAAACTGGTTTCATAATATCGGAAGTTCAATTCTTGGCAAGATTCTGGCACCTTTGATTATAATAGTATTCATTTTTATTTTGACCAAAATAGGTTGTTTGTTACATAAAAGAAAGAAACAGTTGAAAGAAAAGAAAAGAATCTATAAACTCAGAAAAGAAGAAGAAAGAGAGATCGAATTACAGGAGTTACATAGAGAGCGTTATGCTAATTCCAAAGATTATGCAGAAACAGACTTTTAGGTTTACTGATACAAATGAATCTGAATCGATTTCTTAGAAATTTAAATTATCAAAATTTTGAGTGCTGGTGTGGTGATTTGTTAATCACCAGATGAGGGAGTTGATGGAGCGAGATATAAAACAAAATTTTGTTTAAACTCGTGAAGTCACATTTCCATAACATGAATAATAAAATTAATGATTTGTGATATGTCGTGCTAATACAACTTAGATTAAACTTTACACATGGGGGGACTAACATGTGTGCTCATAAACGTGCATAATTGTTGCATCTTTTTGTTCGTGCAAAATAATAAAATAATTTATTGTTTTCGTTTTTGTCATTACTAACTGCTGCAAACTTAAAAGAAGCATGTGCTTGTTTTGCTTTTCCTTGTCTGTGTGATGTCATTTCTACTATTCTAGGTGCATTTGAGTCTCATGGAATACCGGAGACTGGTAGATATAAACGCTGCTTTATTTGTTTGCAATGGCTAGGTAACATTTTGATTAATCAGGTGGGTTAATTAATTAGTAAATCTTGGGGTGGATACAGAATCTACATTATTTCTTACATTAATACTTTTCTTGTGTTTGTTTTATACTAGAAAGCTTAAGTTGCCTGCTTTTGGGCCTAATCACTTGAGTCGCAGAAAAGAGCTGACTTGTAATTCTGCAAAAGTCACGAGACGCCCATTCTGAAATAAATTATTCGTCAAAAACTGCGTTCACAAAGCAAAAACTAACGTGCTGTCATCATTCTGTCGGACATGGCCAAGGTCGAAAAAGAACATTTTGTCAGTCCTTAACTTGGCATCCGCGGAAGTCAATTGAAAGTCAATGGACGCTGCAAGAATGACTTTATACAATTGTTGCAATATAAGGAAGCTCCTGGTTGCACTCGGAAGGGACAATGGTCTCTAAGAAAAGTGATTTAATGGAAATTTTGAAATGTGGGTGACATGTCACTTGTCACTCTCAGCCAATGGGACGTCGAAGATTTCTGAAAACTTTCCTTTGCTAGTTTAGTTAGCGTAGAAAGGTATAAAAAGTCATGCCCCTAGGGATGGGCTGGCTGCTGCTTTCTGACTTTCCGATGAGGGTGATGTGCTGTTGGACTTTGCGTGGAGCATGTAAGAATCCTCAAAGAACTTTACTTTAATTTCTATCTATTTAGCTCAGTTAGGGAATTAGGTTTTAGAAATGCTAAACTTTATATATTCACTTTGATTTTGATTCACTTGCTTAAATTGTATTTTTCTCATAATTCTTTACAATCATGCTTGCTTTATTGCAAATAAAATTCATTTATAAAACTATCAACTTATATACCATAATTTAGTAAATAAAATCTTACTTTTGACAAACAAGCTGGTCTTGGTTATTCAAGAGTGTAGGTTACTATTAGCTAGATCACGTCGTCAATGGTGGTCATATAAATGGTCAAGTTTTATTCTAATGACAATATTCTTTCCGCAGATGTATAAAATGTATATAGTTTGTAGATAATGTGTATATAGATTTAATCTGACCACCTGATTCAGTAGGCCCAAAATATGTCAGGTTTATAAATGGGTCCATATTTAGTATAGAATTTTGTTTATAGGTTATGAAGTTGGGTAGCGTTGTTTATGATATATTTTCTATAGGCCGCTGGATCACGACTCATTTCCTCTCTCGTGTGGGGAGGCTGTTGGAATATATATATATATACATATATATATATATATATACCTATACTCACAAATATTAACTTTACAACGCATATGTCTTAAGCATGCATGCCTTTACCACTTAGTGGTTTCCTTTAGTTACAAAAATTAGTGGTTTCCTTTAGTTACAAAAATGCCTGTATACATCGAAGCATTGTGTGATCAAGACACTGCATAGTGTTGAAACGCGTAGCGTAATTTGGGAATAAACAACCTTTTTCATCAAGAATCTGTCTCTGAGTGCGTACTTGCTTTGTAAAAGCAACTTTGGAGTATTAGAAGTAACGGCTTGGGTTCGCCGCTGCTGTACGCCACCTGACAATGGGAGAAATGGTCTCAGAAGGACCCAACCTGTTTGGATATATATAAACATATATACGTATAAACTCACACACACATTTATACTTACCAGTAAAATAGATACATTAATGGGGTAAAGGCAAGCGAGGTAAAGGCATAGTAGTTGTAAAAGATAGTTGTTGTTAAAACTGTAGTGGTTTAGACTAAGTAGTGGTTAAGGAGTATTTGTTTAGACTGTAGTAGTTCAAGTGGTAGTTGTTCCATCATACAACCGATTGAATCATATCTCATATGGGTAAGCAACATTTTCTGCGGGTTTTGTTTACCAGGTTGGGATTATGCACCTTGCACTTTATGGTGGCCTTCGTAGAATCAGTCAGGCATCCGACGACCCATGATGTGCGTCCATACAACAATCATTCAGTACAACCCACTCTGCACTTAATGTTAATCTGTAAAGTGTATTCTAATTTTAGGAGATCCATTCTATTGCCACTCTTAAAGGATATTAATGTCAGACATTATAAGGCAGCTGTGTTCTATTCATAATCCCTTTAATCTCCAAGCGTATGCTTGACTGTAGTGTGCTATATACAATATGTAATTAAACATTGGAAATATAGTTTATAGAATAGTGTGTATGTTTGAGACTAGCTGTACCCCTATGTTTTATACTTCTTATACTTAATCTGGTTTTATGTTGCACACGTTTTATTACAGAGATTTATGCACACTGTGTAGTTAGTGCGGTTAAAATGGCCTGTATAGAATATGAGATGTTGTTGGCTCTGTTGCACTGTACACTCAAGGGCTTAGATACAAGCCCCTTGCGCTGCATCACTTTTTTTAACACAGCAGCAGCACAGTTAGTGTGCCACACTGCTCCATATCTACAAACTGAAGCATTGGGTACAATGTGTCTGTTTGTCGAGCCCTGCATCACATTATACCTATGCCAGGTATAATGTATGCGAGGCAGGCTTCCATGCAAAACAGCCATGTAGAAGTGGTGCGTTGAAATTGACAGAATTTCACTGCGTCACTCTACAACTTGACTGCATCAAAAACCTTATGACTGCTCAGACCAGGTGTAAGGATTGATGCAGGACTTTTTACATGGGACTCATCTATGTGTTCTGATGCATTGATGGAGTTGTGTCAGTTTTATGACCAACTGCAGCAATGCGTCACTTTTGCACCAACAGATGCATCAGAATTTCTGACTCATCTGTTAAATCCTTGTGCTATGGAGCCCATATTGTAAATACCGTTCATACACAGTGTTACAAAGGTAGGTGGGGCAGACTCAATGGAACTGATGTATCAGTGCAGATGCATCAGTTCCTTGTTAATGAGATCCTTAGTTATTTATGATGCTATACACAGTAGTTTTTATTCACAAATTTCTCGATGACATTGTTGTACTATGCATTTGTCAATTGACGTTATCATGTGTTGCTGTTTTTTTTAAATCTTTGATCATGTATCATTCTATAATTGCTTTTATTTAGTTGATGAATGTATTTCTGTATGTATTTGCTGTCATGGCCCTTTGCTGAATATAGTTTTTTGATGATGCCTATTTCTCTAGCTTACTACCTCATAATTAGAGAAGGTGCTCCATTTTCCTTTCGTGCAGTGAGACCCATGGCACCCCTTCCATGCCACTGCATTAAAAACAGGAGTTTAATATACCGTGTAGAGTTTGGCCTCCACCAAGGAGGAACAGAGACCAGACTCGCAACGGAATGAGCCAATGAATGCATACCCACATCTTGCATATTCATAGGGGGGGGCTATTGACTTGGCACTGTGGACCTGTCCATTTCCGCATGCACAAATCTCGCTTTATAAATTGGAAAACACACAAGAGAGCACAGAGGTTCACAAGCACAAACTTGTGCCCCATATTAAAAGACTTGTTTTGTACCAGATAAATGTACCATTAAACGAATACCTACTGAAATGCCATTGATACATGTTTTTCTCAATGAATGACTTGAATTTGTCCATATTCCTTACTGCTCTCTAGGGGCATATCTTATTCAATGAGAGTTGGGGGCGGTTGTAGGGAGGGGGGATTGTGACTCACAGTTTTCCCACCTAAAAAGCAGGCCTGGGCATAGTTCGCTGAGTTTTGCTACATGGAACTCCGCGAAGTTTCAAAAAAATTCAGGGGACTTCTGAAAGTGGCAGAGTGCAGTGTGGACTGCCATTTGCGCTGGTCTTCCTGCCACTCGGGTAGAAATTCTACCCGAGCCGCAGCTCATGCTCACGAACTTACCGTTTGCGATCCCGAGTGGGGAAAAACCCTGCTGCACTCCACAGAGTGCAAAGTGCAGAAAACTCTGCAAGCTCTGGGAACGGAGCGGAGTTCACAGACCAAGCCTACTAAAAAGCAATCTGCGGAAGGGTGAAGGTGAAGGATTGAGAGGAGTCGGTCAGCACTGACTTGTATAAGGTTGTACTCTATCTAGAGTGGCACAGTAGGAGGAAATAATGGGTTGGAATGTAATCCGAGTGATTGCCACAAGTTAGACTTTTTGCAAGCATTCATCCAATCATTTTTTTGTTGTTAAAATGCCAATAGTATGCCTGGATACTGGTGCTGCTTTCCAAACCTACAACTGGCAAAGTTTGTGAATTCCAAAAAGTAGTACATTTTCAACCATTTGAGGAGTACGTTTATGGGTTCCGATTTACTACTTTTTTGATTAACCAATCACTAGATATATATAAAAGTCAATCAAAAACATAAGCAAGTTAAAGCTTCTTCGTTAATGCAAATGACAAAACAAAAATAAAGATATACACATAGGACACCTGAATCAGGGCCCTGGACGCACCTACTACATCAAGAATGCCAAATAAAAGAACCGGTGGCTTTGCCACACAACCAGCATATATATGGTAGCACAGATACATTTCGGCAAAGTCTTTAAGTAACTGAGAACACAAGATTATTTTGTTGTGTGGTGCTCGTTTGGTTATGGGCCTCGCTACTTGGGGAATTGTAGCAGGAATGCAGGAATCCTAGTTGGCAATATATTGACAAAAAACAAAGCCCACACAGACAGTCTGTATTTAAAGTATGACTGGGATATAATAATCCTCTTATTTCAGAATTGCAGAGTATAATCATAGGCACTTTATTCTCTGCACAGACATATGACTATTCAATAATTATGCATTCTTCATTGCACAAAGGCAGCTGACATGTGTTTCGTCTGAAATCGTCCTCAAGACTGCAAAATGATATAATAACACTCTTGTATAAAAGTACATAAGGTAAGGGACACCGTTTTAAGGTTTAAATGTTGTCCGTCTCCAAAAGAATGTCTCACCATGGTGTGTAAAAATTGTTCAAGCAGCTCAAGGGTCAAAAGAGAATTGTTGATGAAGAAGAGGGGAGGGGTTTTGATTAGTGGTGAAATAGAGAAAATCCCAAATTAAAGATAGGTTAAGTAGGAATATTGTGCCACATTCAGCATGCAGTGAAGCATCCAAAGCATGCATGCTAGAATAAAGAAAACTTAAAATACTCTCATATAAGATATGGAAAATATATATGTCCAGTGTTTATGTGAAAGGTGACACAGTTCGCTCACATTCGTGCACTGTTTCCCAAACCAAGGGGCAGATTTACGAGGACTGGCGCATCCTTGCATATCAGCAAGGATGTGCAAGTAAAGATCCGACACGCAGGAATACCCATGCGCCACCATGGATGTATCGCATTTACAATGCGAGGCACCGTGGCGCAAGGATAGCCGGATGCGTGTCGCATCTTCTGGCAAAAGGGCAGCACATTGCTGCACAACTCCAGCAATGCTCAGGAGTGCCTTATGCCTTACATGCTGCGTCACTCCTTACGCCTGCTTCAAGTAGGCACAGGGTTTTGACGCAGCAAGGATGTAAAATTGACCTGCGGCACTTTTACTAGGCTTTCTTGCAACTGAACGCCCATCCTGCATACATTATACCTCACGCAGGTATAATGTAGTGCAGGGCTTTACAACGTGACACATCTCACTAGATGCATCACGTTGTAATGAATAAATGCCCATACGCTTCATTGTGAAATGTAGATATTACCTATACATTTGATCCCTCGGTCATGGTGTCCTGGAAATAATAATCTGGATTTGTAAAGCGCACAGCTACCGTAGGTTTTCCGGTGCTGGGGGCCTTCGGGAAGATTAAGCAAGTTATTGCCCAGAGTCACATGGTGCTGTGCAGACCACTGCCGCCGGTGCCGGGTAACAAACCGTGATTCCCAGCGTCCGGCGTCAGTCACCCTGGCTGCTGCGCCACACCTCTTCAAGGTGAAGAGAGAAGCTCTGTGGGAGAGTAATGTAGTAGCGAGGGACTCTGATAAGTCTAAAGACCGGAAAAAGTAAGAAAGAACAATATGTATGAGTAAATGTAAGCGTCTCTAAAAGCTAAGTGTTCCTATATGTATACAGAATGCAGTTCCTAGTAGGCAAAATAACTGTTAGCTCACCTTACAAACTGACGCATCCTCCCGAAGCCTATGCCGGATAAGAGGAATTCGGCAAAGAGCTGCGTTCTCTATTAAGGGCTCATTAGTGTCATTTGGTGTTCATTAAGACTGTAATCAGATAGATTTACAAAGATTACATCACCACTAACAATATGTGTGTCACCCGTAGCATGAATTATTTTTTTCTGATTCTTTGACTTTGATCTCAGTGTGACTTTCTCTCTCTTTTTCCAAAGTCCCCATTACTCAGGCCTGGCTTAACCATCTAACTGCACTTAACGTTCAACCTACTATCGTGGACTCAGCGAAATCTTTAGGCATAACACTCAATTGCAATCTCAATATGCATCCTCATATCAGCAATGCAACGAAAGGAGCTAATTTCCAAATCAACACATTGCGGAAGCTAACACTTTTCCTCCCTGCCAATGACTTCAGAACTGCAGTCCAAGCCCTAGTTATCCCTCAAGTTTATAATGGAAGTGTTGCCCTCTGTGGCCTCCCCATATCGACTACCGCACCATTAAAAGCCTCTATCAATGCTGCAGCCAGACTAATCACGGGCTCAAAAAAACGCTCACACATCTCTCCCGACTTAAAATCCTTGAACTGGCTGCCATACGAAGCTGGAATACGCCTGAAAATCGCATGCATGACACACAAGGCTATACACCACAACTCCCCCAGCTACCTTGCTTAGAAACTGACAATTTTGAGTGGCTCAAGAGCAACAAGAAGCGCAGAAAACCTTCTTTTGAAACCCCAAAGATTCCACAAGAAAAAAACATATAAACGCTCCTTCTCAGGGATGGCACCCAGGATCTGGAATGCCCTTCCTCCAGAAATCAGACTTATCTCATCCACGGCATCCTTCAAAAAAGAAGTAAAATCTCTCCTCTTAGCTAAATTCACATGAATTTAGACTAATGTAATTTCGTTACTCATTATTTCCCCTCCAAAGACTATGTACAGTTGACCACCTATACACAGCTGCTACCTTACCTTGTTTCCATTTGTTTAACCTTTTTGCTCATCTTTGCACTAAATTACTTCTTTAGTTATTAATCCTTTGTCTGTTTATCCCATCTGTGTGTAAAGCGCTCTGATATCCGCAAGGATCTTGTTCGCGCTCTATAAAACTATCAAAATAAAATAAAATAAATCTATTTTGTCCCCTTCTCGTTTTTTGTGTGTGTATCCACTCTTTGGTAAGTCTGCTGATTCCCTAGTGCGAATAAAGAAGGTGACTTGTTTAGAGAGGCAGATGTGTGTGACCCTTTGGTGTTTGAGGATTCAAGGCTAGAAGTACTGGAAATACGAGCTATGCCAGACTCACTGGAGTCAACAATGACTTCCGTACTGTTGACACAGTTTTATTTGTTGATTTCAGAAGTATTAGGTCTGATGTTGTCAAATTTTTGCACATACCCAAAGACCATACCGTTTTTGTAATCATTATCGTCCCTGCATAATTTCTGCATCTTTTTTCCTTTGATGTACAATTGATGTTTGTGTAGAACATCTTTGAGTATTTTATGGGTTTTTTCAGCAACCTCCAGTAGATTGACCTCCCATATTTCTTTTCCGAATCATTAATCTCCTGAAGTATTTTGTCTCTCTAGGATATGGCCTTTCTAATCTGAATCTCCATCATCCCGTTGCATGAGCCCACCATAGGTTGTCCCCAACACTTAAGAAGATCTGGATGTAGATCATCAAAGGAATGGAAAATAACTACTCAGAGACCCCTTGGGATTTGCTTATTTTCAGTGAATTTCTGTAAAATGATACAAACCCACGATCTTGATAATCCTTGTTTTTTCTAATTTTAAAAACTTGCTCTTGAGAATCCATTTGATTGTGTCACACCCCAAACTCCCCTGCTGAAGCTATGCCCCTGCCTGTCGCATCTGGGCTGGTAGTTCTCTCTGAGAACTCATGACTATGGTTGCATGCAACACAACAGCCTGGAGCACCTGCCCTGGGGTCACTTATAATTTTTATATATTTTCACTGCACACACTCACCTTGCTTTGTGTTACAAGAAGCCTTGATACTAGAGTTGTCAAAAAGGTGCATGTGGGAAGGGCTCCATGTTTATAGTCCTCACCTTTTACATGTACTAAGCCAGAGTGATAAACAGAGGAGGATTTAGAGCCAAATTAAAGGACAAGGAGAGAAAGAGCCAGTCCATGGGTCTTACTTGGCTCTAACAGCCCATTCACAAACCCAAACATGAACATTTTTTGGCATGTATATAGTGCAACAATCATAATGTAAAAATATGATACGATCTCTTCAAAATTAATTTTTTAAAAAAAAACTATATTTCTTTAACACCTTAGTACATTAGTGATAGCTTTTAGAAACATTCATGTCTCGCCCCCCACACCCTAACAACAATGCCAGTAGTGAACTAAGAGGTAAGTCTGGAGCCATGTAGATCAAGAGGCCCAGATTTACTAAGAATTTGCCTCAGGGTGGCTTCACTTTATGGCAAAGGCCATAACACAAAATCCTTTGTGGCAATTACTGAGCCAAAAAACCTTGATTTGTGTGGCTATCTGTGGATTAGTTGTTTAAGGTAAGCATTACACGGGTGGGTCTTGGGCATTCCTATGCATTCACTCATGTATTTTCATGCAAACTCATATTTACAAAGACTTGTAAACCTTAGTTTGCACTAAACTGATGTACCTGCCCAACAGAGGCTTAATAAGGAGAAATATCTATATTTATCCTCATTACTTACTACTTCAATGTGTTCTGCAGCACATATAGAACAAGGGATATGCCTCTAAGAATTGTTTTGCTGCAGAAGGTAAACATTCCTACACAAAACAATCTTACCTGTAGCACAGGCACCATGGAGAAAGAGTGCCCACATTGGTGCTAGGCAGTGCTCAAAGTGCTAGCACTGGGAGAGAGCTAAAGTGCCTCATATCTTAGTAGATGTGTTACATTTCTGCCCTCTCTCTTCCGTGCAAAACTGCACAGCAAGTTTGCTTGCTGCATTACGTTGTATGAAACACAAGTAAATCTGGCCATGAATGTGGCATAGATTTTTATTTTAGATGGAACAACATAGTCTAGATGCTTGTATAGAGCACATCCTGAACTCAAGTATTTAAAAGTGCACACGTGATAATAAAGACAACGGATGTTCTGTAAAGTAAAACATTTGCCTAAGATCACCCAATTTGTAGAAGCAAAGACTGATTCCAGTTTACTGGTTTGGAAATTCAGCCACCAGGTGGGCATCTCTGTCTCTCTTTCTCTCTCTCTCTCTTTGTCTATCTCTCTAACTATATCTCTCTCACTCTCATTCTCTCTTTCTCCTCCCTCAGACCACCTCACTCCCTGTTTACATCAAACGTCAAAGGTCACTGCTTTGTCTTTCTTTCATTCTTTGCCCAGGACAGGAGAAAAACCGACCCCGATATATTTGACCAAACTCAGGGTCCCCAGACACACCTACCCAGACAAGAATGCATTTATTTGGGGCGATGTCACACCCCAAACACCCCCTGAAGCTATCTCCCTGCTGCCCCTTTCTTTAAAGTTTCAAGGCCTCACTTACGGGGATTTGGTGTAGGGCAGCACATCAAGTCACCTCGCTACGGTACCCTATGATAAAGTGAAAGGGGAGGAATGCATTGTATTTATCCAATACAGTGCATTCCTGCCCTTTCCCCCTGCACTGGTGCTCGTTCAGTTTCGGCAGCGTAAAGCCAACGCGGACACCCTTTCCCCATGCCTGTGTTGTCGGCAGGATTTTTTTTGTGCAGGAAGGAACACCTTCCTGCACAAAAACTATCCTGGGAGAGGCATTGTCCTCTTTTGCAGAATGCAGCATGCATGGAAAAAGGAAATAATTAGAAGAAATATTTTGCCTTGTTGCACCTCCCCTGGGCAGGCATAAGATTTTGGCACATCCCCAGGTTTACATGGTTTTGTAAAACTGGGAAAGCATCAAAATCCATTGGTGTTGCGTTGGAGCACCCGCCGCAATACCCAATGGAACGCCTCACAAGTGCAGTGTAAGGCAGTGCAGCGATTTGCGCTGCCTTGCTCTACTCCATATTTGTGCGACCAATAATAGCTTTGCATGACATTATAAATATGAATTTGTAGTTGCACCACTGGAGCATCACAATAAGGGATGCTACAGTAGTGCAAGGGGCTCATAAATGTGCCCACTTGTTTATCAGTTATGGGATTTGCACCCTTGTCTCTGGCTGTATGAATTTTGTAATCATAGGGAAATCAGTTCATTGGGATTATCAGCTGCAGTGCTCAGTCTTTGGAACAGAGAATTTTGCAACTTCCAAGAAGGCACTTTGTCAGCTTTTAATTGAAAAGTTTGCTCGTCTCCTTTGTAAACTGTCTAACTACTCAAAGATTGAATAGACTTCCGCAAATGGATTCCAGTGAGAACAAGTTGAAGGATTAAAAAAAAAGCTAATTGCCAATCAACGTAGAATAGTATGAATCCACTTACAACCATGTCACATCTCTTCTCTATCTGGATTCATTAAAAACATGAACATAATGATTACCAGGCCTAGTGTCATTCTTTCAGAGATGGCACAAAAGAGAGTCGAGCTGATGCAATGTTGTTGATATCTAAAAAGGTGAAGCATTCACTAAGTGATCCTATAGTTACAGACGTTTACAAGACATTGTGCTCTGACGTTACAGAGACAATCCATCCCTCCTGTAGAATTGAAATCGTTTACCATCCATAGGCTAAATGCATGTTTTAAAAAAATACTTTATAGGATATTTACAATATTTATAATAATAAAGTACCATTTTGAATGTGGGCTTTTTTTACTTTTCATTAGCTGTGTGTAATATTAATATGGAACTAACACATGTTAACGCTTGTGAGGTTTGCTGAAACATTTCGGGGAAAATGCAGTTTAATTTACTAGTAAAAAGCAGCACAACCTCAGATATTTGTAGAATTCTGGAGGTAAAATTCTAATCGTGCAAGTGCAATATAGGAAACTATTGTAGTCAAGAACCACGCTCTGTATCTTGAAGTCCTTTATTCAGAAAGAACACATACACGACATCCATAACCCTGCCAGTCAAGTACTGACAGGAGTGCGACTTAGAACGTTGACATGTGGGGAAAAGGGTCAGCCCAACTGGGGCAAAACAGAGGGGTCGGACTGAACCACTATACTTTTATAGTTAAATACAACACATCTCCTATCCCATAATACACGGCTTACTAGGGTTACAGCACAAGATGAAATTTTGGTCTGCAGACAACATTTGAACACAGATATAAGTAACCAACTTTTGCTTGTAGGCATGCTCCCAAATTCCTTTTCCCAACATAGAAGAGTTGGCATAAAGATGCCCCAACTAACATTCCTAAATCTTCCAGGTACCTTCCCGTGTCCACCTTGTCCTCCTCCTTATACTAGGGGATTGAGATTCCTATGCTAGTGCCTGGTCTATTTTGTTTCTCGTAATTTCCTCGTGGATGGCCTAAGCAATTAAGCTGATAAGGTTAGAAACACACAATTAGTTTCCTTAAGTGCTTTCCTCCAATTGACCATATGTTACTAACCCTATGTGAAGTCTCCTTGAACAACAGATCACTTTCTAAATGTTCTATTCATTCTTGTACGATATAATGTAGGACTTGGTCAGATGCAACTCCCTTACAATGTCCCTCCCTCATGTGTGGCTGGACCGAATCTCCTGTTCCAACACCAATGTTAGAGGTGCTCCTTCATTCCTTAACCTTCCTTGACAACCCACTGTTACTAAGTCGATAGTTTCCTTTTCTACACATTTTTTCTCCACAGAAACGTCAAACCCCCTCCCTTGGGGCTCGCTGCATCTTGCGTCCACTTCTTTAGCCTCCCACGGTCCTACTCTGCCCTTTACGAATTTCTCATAAACAGAGGTGGATGCCTCAACTGTCCACATGCAGGCTTCCTTGCCTACTGCACTCATCTCACTCTCAGTACACCTGCACAGTCTAGAATACTTTACGTTTATCGTAGAATTCCAATCCAATTGTCCCATCAGGGCTTTAGTCACAACCCTTCCTCTCTTGATCTCTTGGGGTACTGTTTCACACTCTCTATCCAAGTTCCTTCCCTGGATAATTAGTTCCTTTCTTTCCTCGTCAATATCTTCCTCCTGCTCTCCTAGATCAATTAAGAACTTAAGATCAACACTCATTTCCTCTTCTTCCTCCTCTACCTCTTGACTACCGGTGGTCCCTCCCCACCTGGTGCTAATATTCATAGCCATGAACATGTCCTTGTCAATGTCCCACTGGCCTCGAGGAAGGACCCTCATTGTTTTATGCTTTACTTCCTCACTGGTTTGCACCTTTCTATTGGTGCCCTCTTCAGCTCTTATTACTATGGGCACGACTCCCCTTGAGTTCCCTACAGGTTCTATCTCTTCCTGCCTTACATACTCTCTCTGAACTCCTTCAGAGCTTCCCATTTCCACAATAGAATTCTCATTGCACATCTTATCTTTCCCTTCTATCATCTCTTCACCACACTCCCTTTTACTTGATATCATGACTGGTTCTTCACTAGTAGAATCTAGGATCATCCTTAATTCTTTTTGTTGAGCCCATCCCAGCACATTTAGACCATTTATCACCACTTTGACTTTTCCTAACGTGCCTCTTCCCTTAAAGGATATTTTCCCTATGAACATTCCTTCTAGTGGTATTCTCTGCTTGTTGTAGCCAATAGGGGACACATCAGGTTCCATCAACCTTAAGCCCCTTTTCCCAGATTTTTTCTTGTACGTCTTTAAATTGATGATAGTAAATTGAGAACAAGAATCTGTAAATACTTCTATCATATCACCATTGAGATCAATTACACATTTTGGTAAGTCTTTTCTCTTCACAGAGTCTACATCCTTATTGCAAATGGATAACACATACCCTTCTTCACACTCATCACTGTTGCTCACCAGATTCACAGATTTAACTTTTGGATTATCTTTGCATGCTCTTTCATAATGCCCTTTCCTGTTGCAATTCCTGCACGTTGCTGATCTTGCCATACATCTGGTACTATTCGCTAAATGTCGGGAACTCCCGCATCTAAAACATTTAAGTCTATCTTCTTCCTTATACTTCTCTTCCTTTTGTTCCCTATAGGAGTCTTTGCTCTTTATGTTCTTTACAGCATACACTTCTCGGTTGACCTCCCATCTATCACCAATTTCATTCACCTTACCTCCCTCGACTATATTCATTTCCTTCACGCATTCTGCGGTGTGTTCTACACTCTTGGCTAAATCTATGGCATTTCTCAAATCAGAATTTCCCACCAACAACTTCTCCTGAATTTTCTTGTTGTTGGTGCACCTCACCAGTTGATCTCTTATAAGTGATTCGGTCAGATCATTGAATTCACACGTATACGCTAATCCTCTCAAGCATGCTATATAGTTTCCTACTTTCTCGTTCATCCCTTGCACTCTACCATAAAACTTGTGTCTTTCCAACACTACATTTATCTTGTCTGCATATTGTAATTCTAATTTCTTTAAGCTTTTATCGTAGATATCCATGTCCTCACCTTCACCTACCCCTCCTTCCAAATCTGGTAGGCTGTCAAAAACTTTCCTTCCTTCCGTTCCTAGATTTATCAGGAGTATGTTCTGCTTCCTGACAGCAGAAAACCCACTTGCTCCTATTGCGACCACATATGATTCAAAACCCTTTCTCCAATCTTTCCATGGCAGCACTGGCTCCCCTTCCTCTGTTAGGAAAGGTGGCGGTTGATTCATGCTTGCTGCCGCCATTTCCAGGGTGACTTGCAGAAAAAATAGGTTATAGCTCTCCGTAGGACTGCACCTATAATGCACTGCCTACTGGTAGAGTATGGTACAGTTTATTACAACCTAATCTACCTAAAGCTAGTCACTCCCTTAACTCTTACACTTTTCTTTCACACCTTTACCCCTCCACCACAGATGCTGCAAATTATTAATTTCAATATACGTCTTTACCAATACATTTGAATAATCTGCTCATGAACAATTATTTCCTATCACAACTTAAATAGTTTTCACCCACTCGTGTGACCATTCACCATATAACAGTTCCCCTCTCCTCACACTATTTCCTTTGGAATCTGCCAATCAGACTCTCCAGCAGTTTCCGAGGGTCTCTACTTCAGCAATATTAACCCGCTCCTCACTAGAATTACTGTGCTCCCGCCCCTTACGAATATCCTAAAAGGGACTACTTCAGTTCTGCCAATAAGTTCCTCCGCCAAATAGCTCTGCTCCTTATGCCAGTTCTGTGAGGAATCTGCTGATGATGTTCGCGGGGTATTTGACGAATCTGTCCCAACGGAAATCTTTATTCACACAGCGTCTGTCACTCGCCTCACGCAGTTGCAGCCTTTCACCACTACTCCTCAGGAACACTCCCAACTCAGTAAGACTCTCTTTATGCACGGGAACTGCCTCACTTCTTTCACCACAGAATGCTTCCCTCCTTCATTTTAAACGGCTACAGCAGCCTCCTTTCACACGGCGGTTCAGTCTCTCTCTGGAGATTTCTTCTGCACTTACTTCCCGCAGGCCTCTGCTGTCACACAAAATACTGCCTCGCCGTCTATCACCCTGGTGCCTTGCTCCAACTCACGACGGCACAGCTCCTCACAGGATCCTTATTCAACACAAGAAGCCTAGTCCGTCGTCTCACCCTGGCCCCAGTTTCCTTCTACCACACCGAGGCTCTTTCTCTCACAGGATACCTCCTCCGCTGTTGCACAAAATTCCGCCTCACCGACTTTCACCCAGCTGCCTTACTCCAAATCACGGTGGTAACGTTCCTCGCTGGATTTCCTTACGCTTCCTATTTCACGCATCGCCTGCTCCAGACACCACGGAGATTTCTTTCACCTCAGATTCCCCGCGCCATGTCTCCTTCTCACGGACGCCGCCAATCACCACTATTACTCCGCTATGTGGATAGCCTTCCGTCACCCCGTCACCTCAGACAGCACCGGTAACTGTGAGTACCTCTAATTTCCTTTATTATCCTCCTTTCAGTCACCACTGTGGTTTCCACCAGCAGATCAGTTTAACTTTTTCATATTTCTGCTTACGCCATCAATTGTGGGTAATTTCTTTCTTCTCGTCACAGCTCTATCGCCAGCAGATCTGTTACTCACAGCTGTTCTCTCCTTCCAGGCTGCTGATTTCCACAACCTGTCTCCTCCTCTCATTCACAGCTCATCACGCCCGCAAATCAGTTTCTCGTTTGCCTCAACTTTCGTAGTCTCGCTGTGGGTACTTATCTCTTTTTCCTTTTTCAGTTGCTGCCCTTTTCACCGGCAGATTAGTCCCGTTGCAGCTGTTTTCACTTTTCTGCCTGCTGGTTCCCACACACTTTCCTTTTTTTTTTTCCGTCTGCTCCTTCACATGTAATTTACTTTTCTCACTCAGGTTGCTGGCAGGTCACTCTGCTCATTCGCAAAATTACTTCTCGTCTCTCTTCACATTCCGTTTCATTACGTTACTTTTCCTCATTCCCACTGGTCCCGGGTAACGAATGGAGGGGATGTCGTACGTTGGCCTCCTCCCAACGATCGTCGCCAGTATTGTAGTCAAGAACCACGCTCTGTATCTTGAAGTCCTTTATTCAGAAAGAACACATACACGACATCCATAACCCTGCCAGTCAAGTACTGACAGGAGTGCGACTTAGAACGTTGACATGTTGATCAGTTTCCCTCTTAGGGTTGCTTGGAGGGCAGCCCAGATGGTACTCTTCCCTACTTCGCCATTGTCGTTGTGTTTGAGGTAGTCCTTTAGTGCGTCTTCGACCTCCTTCACGTTTTCTTTGTTCTGCAGGATGTCGTCGTTCAGTCTCCATCTTCTCGTTAGAGTTTCATTGTGTCTACCGCTCAGAGTGAGCGAGACATGCGCGTGATCTGAGATGGTTATCGGTGCGATTTCCGTTTCCTCTATTAGGTGTGTGTGAGTGTTAGACATCAGTATGTAGTCTATTCTTCTGTAGGAGTTGTGTGGGTGCGAGTAGAAGGTGTATTCGCGTGCACTTGGATGTTGTAGCCTCCACGGGTCTGCAAGGTGTTGTTTGATGCACAGGTCTTTCAGGGTGTTGTTGTTGTGAGAGTCATGGCTTGGTCGGCTTGGGTGCCGGTCCGTAGCTTGGTCCATCGCCTTGTTCATGTCCCCTGCTACTAGCACGAGGTCACTCTGCGGTATGTCGGATAGCTTCCTGTCTACCTCCTGCCAGAACTTTTTGTCTTCAGAGTTTGGTCCGTAGATGTTGGCCACGTGTATTCGGTCATTTCCTTTCTGCAAGCTTGTTACTAGTATGCGTCCGTCTTCGTCCGCGTTTGTTGTTTGTATGGTTAGGTTGGCCCTCCTGCTCAGTATGGTTATTACTCCTCGTTTCTTGCCTTTTGCCGGCGAGCAGAGTACGTCCCCTATCCACCTAGCTTTAAGCAACTTGGCTTCTTCTTCTGAAAGTTTAGTTTCTTGTAGCGTGTAAATGTTGCCTTTTAGTTTGGCAAGGTGGTCCAGTATTTTCCTGCGTTTGATTGGGTGGTTTAGGCCTTTAACGTTCATGGACACCACCTTTAGGTTTGTGGTTAAGTTAGCACTTGATGCGTTGTTCATGGTGGTCTGGTGCTATCGCTGAGATCTTTGTTTCTCTCTTGTCTTAGTGCTGACCTGTATGTCCATTTTCTGTGGTGCTCCTTATAAGCCCCCCCCCCAGGTGTTGGAATGTGTGCTGCGGGATGATAGGTGGGGAAAAGATATAGAAAGAAAGATATAGTCTTGTTACACAATTGCATACTGTGTCATTTGCCCTCTTGTCCACCTGTCCCTCCCATTGCCCCTGTCCCCCCCCTCCCCCCCTCCTGATCAACATCAAATTGAGGATGAACAGAGGGAGGAACAAAAAAATCACCGAAATAGAGGAGGAGATAAAAGCGCTGGAGAGAGGACACTGCGCCAACATAACTGACAAGAACACACTCACCACGCTCACAAAGAAGAAATACGAGCTGAATAAGATCTTAAGTGAAAGAGCGGGCTCATGGCTGACAAAGTTCAAATCTGTGAACTTGTGTGCCGCCAACAAAGCGGGGAAACAACTGGCATCCTACCTAAAAGCAAAACAAAGGCAACACACAATCGCAGCAATAACGGACAGAACCAACAAGTCTCAAACGACAAACAAAGGAATACTAGAAGTCTTCAGACAGTTCTACCAGGAACTATACACCGAAGACAAGGACCTAAGTAGAGACGGAGGTGCCGCTCTACTCAAAGACACGAATCTGCCAGAACTAAACGAAGACGAAAGAGACTCGCTGGAAGCTGACATAACAGAAGCAGAAATTGAAGCAGCAATCAACCAGCTAAAACAGAACAAAGCACCAGGCCCAGATGGATACACTGCATTGTTCTACAAAACCTTCGGCCAGCAAGTAAAGACACTACTGGCAGAAACATACACTGCCTGCATACGGGACGGCAAGATGACAGAGTCCATGAGCGAAGCAAACATCACAATAATCCCCAAGGAGGGGAAAGACCCACAACACCCACAGAATTACAGACCAATCTCGCTAATAAATGTTGACTGTAAAATCTATGCGAAGATACTGTCCAACAGACTGAATAAGGTCCTGCCAGACATCATCCACAGCTCGCAGGTGGGGTACATCAAGGACAGGCTATCGCAAGACAATACAAGGCTATTGTGCCACCTAATCAACCACACGACACAGAGCGGTGAACAGGCAGTCATGATAGCGCTAGATGCTGAGAAGGCCTTCGATAGAGTTTCGTGGCCGTTCCTAAGGAACTGCATGAGCAGATTTGGCCTGGGGGCGAAATACATATCCATGGTGATGGCCCTTTACAATGGACTGAAAGCTAAAGTAGTGGTGAACGGCAGTACATCGGAAATGCTCACACTAGGCAGAGGCACCAGGTAAGGATGCCCCCTCTCACCAGGCCTCTTCCTGCTGGCACTAGAACCCCTACTAGCCAGAATCAGAGACAACACTGAAATAACGGGCGTCAAAGTCAAAGAAAAAACGGTCAAACTCGCAGCTTACGCTGATGACATCCTTATTACAACCACAAACCCATCAACGTCGATAGCAGCTCTCATGGACACAATAGGAGAATATGCGGAAGCCTCAGGGTACAAGCTCAACAGAGACAAATCGGAGTGCACGCCGATGAACATCCACACCACAAGAGAGGTCCTCGGGGACTCTGGACTGACATGGCAGACAAAACCACTCAAGTACCTAGGTCTGCTGTTTGGGAAAGACCTAGCATCCACGCTACAACACAACGAAGACTCAACCCTGAAAAAAATAAAGGGAAGACTTGAGCTATGGTCCCCAAAATACATAAGCTGGTGGGGCAGGATAGAAACTATCAAGATGATGATAATGCCAGCAATCAACTACACGCTAAGCATGCTGCCACTCCTGATGACAGAAGCCTTCCACAGGAAGCTAGACAAACTCATCAACATCTTCATATGGGAAAACAAAAAGCCCAGAATAAGCCTACAGAAGCTGAGGCTAACCAAAGACCTTGGAGGCCTCAACCTGGCTAATTTCAAAACCTACCAAACGGCCTGCCTGGCAAGGCAAGGAATCTCCTGGCTAGATGACACCCAAACTTACAAGCCAGTCTGGTTAGAGGTGGAAAAGGAAACTCTGGGAGGCCTTAACCCAATAGCTCTTCTAACAGCAAACAGACATCCCCAAAGAACCAACCCAATACTGAAGCACACCAGGGAAGCCCTGATGAAAATAGATAGACGCATGTCGCAGAAACTGAAAGGCACGTCCTGGGAATCGATCTGGTACTACACAAAGGTAATCTATCAAGCGGCAATAATGCACAACGACACATGGATCGAGAAAGGGATTAGCCTTCCAAACCAACTGGAAACTAAGCAAACACCGTTAGCCTTTCAAAACCTGCAGCAACTACACGGACTCCCAAACCGAGAACTCTACAACTTTCTTAAAATTAAGACAGCCATAACCAAAGCAAACCTACACAGAGAAGAACCCAGCATCATCAAATACATGCAAATGCCTAACTCAGCAGGCCATCAAACAGCAAAGATATACAAGCTCCTGAGCCCAACCACGTTGTCACTGAACAAGAAAATAACTAACACATGGGAACAACTCCTAGGCAGGCAGCTAAATGAAAAAGAACGGTGCAAAATGTGGAGCTCAGCAACAACAAACAAAATAACCCCACAATTAGCACAGACAAAATTCTGGCTCCTCCACAGGGCCTACTGGACCCCATCTAGGCTCCACAAGATCGGCATAATAGAGTCTGGCAACTGCTGGAACTGCCAGAAAGAGGAAGTCACTCTGGAGCACCTTATCTTCAAATGCGCTAAAGTCAAGAAGTTCTGGATGCAGATCAGCACATTCCTGAACGACATGCTCAAAACAGACCTAACAATAAGCTTTGTAAGCCTAGCAACAGAACACGTGATTGCAAGCCTAAACAGCAGAGAAGAGAGAGACCTACTAGACCTGCTCCTCACAGCGGCCCTAAAAATAATCCTGACGAACTGGAAAAACACCGCCAAAGCAAATTTTAAAACATGGATTAATTGGGTCACCTTCCTAACGGGGGCGGACACCATCACAGGGAAACTCTCAAAGGAGCACAACTCAAAAGAAGGCATGTGGGAACCACTTGACGCGCAGCTGAAGAAAGCCCAGTAAAATTCGCCACCCCCCCTCTCTTTTCTTTCTCTCTCTCTCTCTCTCCCTCTCCCTCACTTGGGAAAGATTAAAGAGAACCGTGTATCACATTGTACTGTATACAAGATCTGCCAAATGTATATTCCACTTTATTTATCAATAAAACTTTATTAAATAAAAAGAATGTTGACATGTGGGGAAAAGGGTCAGCCCAACTGGGGCAAAACAGAGGGGTCCGACTGAACCACTATACTTGTATAGTTAAATACAACAGAAACGTTATGAAGAAGATTAGATAAATGAAGGAATACCTGAGAAATATCACTACAAAACAAGGGTTGTTCATTGCAGGCATCGAGGAATGGAGGTAAAATGGAATTCTTGTGTTGGCTGGCTCAGTCAATGGGAGGCTATTGTCAGTAACTTAATGGTAATCACATTAAGGTAATTACAGTAGCTGGCCCCAGACAGCGCTCTTCAGAGGAATGTTGCCAGGAGGAGAGTAGTGCCTGCAAGGAGGATGCTGCAGACAGGGCAGAGTACACAGGCATTCCCACTGGGGAAGTTACTTTGAATTGCACTGTGAGTGGATGACCAATGTATTTGCCTCAATGCAGTTAGCATTGATTAAAACGCATTGCTCAGCCCATCACCGTGCTTCAAAAAGCACCTGTTATTTTTAAATTTTTCTGCCACAAAGAAGTTCCATTGCACTAGTGATAAAAAGGGTGAAATACACATGTTTTGCTTTCCAAGAAACAATTGCGCCCCTCCCTACCGATAACATGTATCACATCAAGGGCGATGCTTCTGCTGGGCTTGTGGCTTCTACCCATCAGGGCTTGGAGTTGATCATTAGGTGCCATTTCAGTTTTCTTCCAGGATACAGGATCCATGTTTCCTTGTTCTGCAGTGGCAGCTGCAATATATTTCCTGAAGTAATGGCCAGCCAATCAAAGAGCATCCTACTTTGGGTTCACATAACCTAAATGGACGACAATAGAAAAAGCTCAATCATTGAATTAGATTTGAATTGCTTTAAATTTTGAGTGTACAGAGATCCATGAAAGCTGGTTGACTGCCAGCCGTGGATTAACAGTTCTGTTATCTTTATAACAACCGGGAAAGTGTGAATTGTGTGTAATTGTTGCAAGCATAATAACACGACATTTCCTTAAAATGCAAAATTACAGATATCTACGGAAAATTAGTCCCCCTATATCTCATGACATGTTCAGTCACAATATTGATGACAACATTAATGACATCGTTAATGACATATTTGATGACATCACTGATTAAATCACTGGTGACACATTCCACTAATATTCTGTTTAATTTACTCTACAAACCAGTATAATTAATTTACTCTACAAACCAGTACAACCTTTGAAATGTGCAAAGCTGCAGAATCATGTAAAGCATACATTACATAAACATATGCACTTATATAAATTAAATTAGGCAGTAGACCACACCCTGTAGACACATTAGCCCCATTAGGTGGCAAAGCTTCTAGTATTCACATCCTTCGCCATGTGCACACGTTTTCAAGGGGAGTACCCTACCGCCAGACACTCTAGCTTCATTAGGTGCCAAAGCTCTACATACATTCTTCACCATGTGCAGACCTCTTCATGGAGAGCACACTCCCTCCGGACACGGAATCCCTATTAGGAACCTGATTTGTGACTTCTGAGGGTGCGGGGGCAGGCGGCATGCCACGCCATGCCCCCACACCACCAAAGGTCGCTGCTGCCGGCACGCCAAATTACAACTTAAAAATGTTCCGTGGGCATATGGTGTGCGGTCCCGTGGCAGTGACTCTTCAGTGTGGCAGTGATTTTGAAAAAGGCACGACAATGGGACCGCACTCAAAAGTAAATGCTGTACAGGAACTGCTGTGTATGCACACAGGGGGCACATGTTATGCCCACCTGTGTGCATTCACATGTAGAGTTCCCTTTGTTTCCTCTCCACCATGGTGTGTATGGACTAAGAACTCCTGACACTGGCAGCGGAGAGGAAACTGGTAAGATACTTGGCAGGACCACGGCGGTCTGACCAAGCATATTGCTGAATCTGACCGCCACAACACCACCAGGTAACAGTGGTTCCTTGGTGGCAGTACCAGGGCGGTTCAACTGCTCAACTCATAATGGGGCAGTTGGACCTCCGGTGCAGCAGCGACTGGACTGCCACTGCAGCACCCCACGATTCTGGTGGTCCTCGAACCGCCAGATGCGTAATCAGTACAAAAGGGGGTGGTGATGGACGGAGCATCTGAACCAATCAAACACTCACACCCAGTCAAAAGATCTAGGTTTGATCCATCATCGTTCTGCGTAATCAGGGCCTAAGTGACCAGGACTCTATATTGCACAGCTTTCTTTATGCATGCAGGTCTTCACAGAGAGGCCACCCCCTCTAAATACCCAAGCCATATTAGGTGGACAAGCACCTACTATGCTCAGTCTTTACATTATACACAACTCTTCATAGAGACTAAAGCCACATTAGTTCACAAGCTCCTACCAATCAAAGCTGTTGCCCTGTGCACAACTTTTCACATCATGCTACCTACAGACTCTTTAACCGTGATAGGTGGTGAAGGCCATGCTATGCACAACCTTTGTCTTGTGAATAACTTTTCATGGAAAGCCTACATTAGAAACGTATTGCAAACCTTGTTCACAGGTGAGCCATCCAACTGATTGTTGTGTTGTTCGTTTTGCAATTCACTTTCCCATTAGTATTTCTTATTTCTTGGGGTCATGCAGTCTTTGAATTTCTTTAAAATATGCTGATTAATTAGCTCATACAATTGCCATGCTATCACTAGTGATTATCTCCTGAAACACACACAAACATAGAAGTACTTCATGAACGGGCCAGAATCCTTTGTCACTCCCTTGCCTTGTCGTCATCCTTGACGTCACTGACCATGTCATGAGTGATGGAATATGTGAGCTTATAGCGGGACATTGGGGGACGTAAGGTAGAGTTAGCTCAGGTAAATATAACTGCTGAATTCCAATGGTTTTGTATGAGTGAAACCTGTGCCTAATTATAACGTCCCTGTAACCTTTGTTTTTTTTCAGTGAATTTCTATGGTCGTTTTAATTCTAATTCCTAACTATAATGTCCATGTAACCTTGGGTCTTGTCAGTGAATTTCTAAGGTATTTTTAAAATATATTTTCCAACTATAACATGTATATAACATTTCTGAATGTATTTGTGAATCTCTGTATGAGTGTCTCACTGGGTTTCTGAGTGACTGCATGAGTGTGTGAATGGGTCTCTGAGTGGCAGTGAGACTAAACACGAGGTTCTGTTTGGGTATACATGAGTGTCTAAGGTAATTTGTGACCAGGTTCATGACTCTTTGAATGGATATATGAATGGGTGCATGTCTCTTTGAGTGGCTTGTGAGTGGGCTTGTTTTACTTTTTATTAGCTGTGTGTAATATTATTATGGGACTAACACATGTTAAGGCTTGTGAGGTTTGCTGAAAAATTTCGGGGAAATGCAGTTTAATTTACTAGTAGAAAGCAGCACAACCTCAGATATTTGTAGAATTCTGAAGCTAAAATTCTAATCGTGCAAGTGCAATATAGGAAACGTTATGAAGAAGAATAGATAAATGAAGGAATACCTGAGAAATATCACTACAAAACAAGGGTTGTTCATTGCGGGCATTGAGGAATGGAGGTAAAAAGGAATTCTTGTGTTAGCTGGCTTAGTCAGTGGGAGGCCATTGTCAGTAACTTAATGGTAAGCACATTAAGGTAATTACAGTAGCCGGCCCCTGACAGTGCTCATCTGAGGAATTACGCCAGGAGGAGAGTAGTGCCTGCAAGGAGGATGCTGCAGACAGGGCAGAGTACACAGGCATTCCCACTGGGGAAGTTACTTTGAATTGCACTGTGAGTAGTTGACCAATGTATGTGCCTCAATGCAGTTAGCAATGATTAAAACGCATTGCTCAGCCCATCACCGTGCTTCAAAAAGCAACTGTTCTTTTTCAATTTTTCTGCCACAAAGCAGTTCCATTGCACTAGTAATAAAAAGGGTGAAATACACATGTTTTGCTTTCCAAGAAGCAATTACGCCCCTCCCTACCGATAACATTTATCACATCAAGGGCGATGCTTCTGCTGGGTTTGTGGCTTCTACCCATCAGGGCTTGGAGTTGATCATTGGGTGCCATTTCAGTTTTCTTCCAGGATACAGGATCCATGTTTCCTTGTTCTGCAATGGCAGCTGCAATATATTTCCTGAAGTACTGGCCAGCCAATCAAAGAGCATCCTACTTTGGGTTCACAGAACCTAAATGGACGACAATAAAAAGGCTCAATCATTGAATTAGATTTGAATTGCATTAAATTGTGAGTGATCAGAGATCCATGAAACCTGGTTGACTGCCAGCCGTGGATTAACAGTTCTGTTATCTTTATAACAACCAGGAAAATGTGAATTGTGTGTAATTCTTGCAAGCATAATAACACGACATTTCCTTAAAATACCAAATTACACATATCTACGGAAAATCAGTCCCCCTATGTCTCATGACATGTTCAATCACATTATTGATGACAACACTAATGACATCTCAAATGACTTATTTGATGACATCACTGAATAAATCACTGGTGACACCATCCACTAATATTCTGTTTAATTTACTCTGCAAACCAGTACAACCTTTGATATGTGTAAAGCTGCAGATTCATGTAAAGCATAAATTACATAAACATATGCACTTTTATAAAGTAAATTAGGCAGTAGACCACTCCCTGTAGACACATTAACCCCATTAGGTGGCAAAGCTATTAGTATTCACATCCTTCGCCATGTGCACACGTTTTCAAGGGGAGTACCCTACCTCCAGATACTCTAGCTTCATGAGGTGCTAAAGCTCTACATACATTCTTCACCATGTGCAGACCTCTTCATGGAGAGCACACCCCCTCCGGACACGGAATCCCTATTAGGAACCTGATTTGTGACTTTTGAGGGTGCGGGGGCAGGTGGCATGCCACGCCGTGCCCCCACACCACCAAAGGTCGCTGCTGCCGGCACGCCAAATTACAACTTAAAAATGTTCCGTAGGCATATGGTGTGGCGGTCCCGTGGCAGTGACTCTTCAGTGTGGCAGTGATTTTGAAAAAGGCACGACAATGGGACCGCACTCAAAAGTAAATGCTGTACAGGAACTGCTGTGTATGCACACAGGGGGCACATGTTATGCCCACCTGTGTGCATTCACATGTAGAGTTCCCTTTGTTTCCTCTCCACCATGGTGTGTATGGACTAAGAACTCCTGACACTGGCAGCGGAGAGGAAACTGGTAAGATACTTGGCAGGACCACGGCGGTCTGACCAAGCATATTGCAGAATCTGACCGCCACAACACCACCAGGTAACAGTGGTTCCTTGGTGGCGGTACCAGGGCGGTTCAACTGCTCAACTCATAATGGGGCAGTTGGACCTCCGGTGCAGCAGCGACTGGACTGCCACTGCCGCACCCCACGATTCTGGTGGTCCTCGAACCGCCAGATGCGTAATCAGTACAAAAGGGGGTGGTGATGGACGGAGCATCTGAACCAATCAAACACTCAAACCCAGTAAAAAGATCTGGGTTTGATCCATCACCGTTCTTTAGCCCACTCTGCCACCCCAGTTCAGACATGGCTATATGCAAATCAGTCTGACCCTGTGCCTCATGAAAACAGTCCAGCCCGATCTGCCAAGTCATGCCTTCCCTGGACCGTAAACAAGCTTCCGAGGACCGGTTTCTGGCATTCCAGCCGTCTTCAGCCCGGCTTGCTTGAATCCAGTGGCAAAGTGAGCAAGGGACTCACGTCTGAGCATACCCTGCCACACTTATGGCGGCCAAAGCGGTACAAAAGGGGGTGGTGATGGACGGAGCATCTGAACCAATCAAACACTCACACCCAGTCAAAAGATCGGTGTTTGATCCATCACCGTTCTGCGTAATCAGGGCCTAAGTGACCAGGACTCTATATTGCACAGCTTTCTTTATGCATGCAGGTCTTCACAGAGAGGCCACCCCCTCTAAATACCCAAGCCATATTAGATGGACAAGCACCTACTATGCTCAGTCTTTACATTATACACAACTCTTCACAGAGACTAAAGCCACATTAGTTCACAAGCTCCTACCAATCACAGCTGTTGCCCTGTGCACAACTTTTCACATCATGCTACCTACAGACTCTTTAACCGTGATAGGTGGTGAAGGCCATGCTATGCACAACCTTTGTCCTGTGAATAACTTTTCATGGAAAGCCTACATTAGAAACGTATTGCAAACCTTGTTCACAGGTGAGCCATCCAACTGATTGTTGTGTTAACAACGTGACTTTATATGCCCATTCGAGACTACTAGGTTTTGATGTAGTCTCACAGTACTACAATCCCCAGAATGCACTATTGAAAGTCTTGTCTCTGTACTTCAATTTCGTTTTGCAATTCACTTTCCCATTAGTATTTCTTATTTCTTGGGGTCATGCAGTCTTTGAATTTCTTTAAAATATGCTGATTAATTAGCTCATACAATTGCCATGCTATCACTAGTGATTATCTCCTGAAACACACACAAACATAGAAGTACTTCATGAAAGGGCCAGAATCCTTTGTCACTCCCTTGCCTTGTCGTCATCCTTGATGTTACTGACCATGTCATGAGTGACGGAATATGTGAGCTTATAGCAGGATATTGGGGGACGTAAGGTAGAGTTAGCTCAGGTAAATATAACTGCTGAATTTCAATGGTTTTGTACGAATGAAACCTGTGCCTAACTATAACTTCCCTGTAACCTTTTTTTTTTTCAGTGAATTTCTATCGTCGTTTTAATTCTAATTCCTAACTAAAATGTCCATGTAACCTTGGGTCTTGTCAGTGAATTTCTAAGGTTTTTTTAAAATATATTTTCCAACTATAACATTTATATAACATTTCTGAGTGGATTTGTGAATCCCTGTATGAGTGTCTTACTGGATGTCTGAGTGACTGTATGAGTGTGTGAATGGGTCTCTGAGTGGCAGTGAGACTAAACAAGAGGTTCTGTTTGGGTATGCATGAGTGTGGTGCATGACTCTTTGAATGGATATATGAATGGGTGCATAACACTTTGAATGGATATATGATCGGGAGCATGTCTCTGAGTGGCTTGTGAGTGAGTGCATTAGTCTGTAAGTGGCTCTGTGAATGGCAGCATTGGTGTGTGAATTGTACTCTGAATACGAGTATGAGGTCATTAATCATGTAGAAGGTTACTCAGTATATCTGAATGAATTAGTAAGTTCTTACTTAGCTTTGTATTTGCAATGTTAACGAAGAATGTTGGTATATAAGTGCCTTGCTTACTGGGTGTATCTGTGTGTAATGTGTGAAGACAGCTGCATTGATTGCTTGCTGAGTGTATTATAGCTCATCGGAGTACGTATGTTTGTATGCGACTGCCTCAATTGCACCCTTATATGAGCTGTCAATCTATCAATCAATCAGGGGGTTGTAATGCACGACTACTCTCCAGGTCTCAAGGTGAGCGGAAGGGAGCTGCTGCTGGGTGTGGAAGGATTATTCAAAGAGCCAGGTCTTGAGGCCCTTCTTGAATTGGGTCAGTGACACCGATTGCCTGAGGTGGAGGCCAGGGTGTTCCAGGTCTTGGCGGCAAGGTAGAAGAAGTAACTTCCTCTGGTTCTGGTCTTGTGGATACTGGGAATGGAGGGTGGTGCGCGATGGGCAAAGCGCAGTTGTCTGGCAGGTACGTGTATATTGTAGTGCCTCTGTGAATATCTTTGTTCCTCTGTAAGTGCCTATATCCTTTTCTATATAGGTATGTGAATTGCAGAATAGGTGTAGCACTGGTTCTAATGCTGGGCCTATGAGCCTCTAAGTGCACAAGAAAAGACGAAAACAACTGCTAAACAAATTCTGACAATAGGAATACTGGAAAATTACTCCACTAAAACAGAGCGCAAAAACAAATAAGAACATCTGCTCATAAAACAGCTAACAATCATGTTACACAAATATTACCATATAGCAGACAAATAGAGCTAAGGAAAATAGTCCATAAATGTTTAATTTCTTTGGTGAACGAAGTGATTCCCACAGAATGCCTCAAACAGGTATTATGTACATATACTAAAACTGCAACAACAAAACAATACTGTGGATGTACCTAAATCAAGACAAATACAAACAAGAGTAGCGCATGATTCAATACTGAAAAATCCTAATCTGGAATCAAGGTAGTATTCAGGCAATTCACTTGTGATACCATTAATGCAATGCACATGGTTAAGTGCCCATCCAACTATGCAATAATTGGAAAGACATCCGGAAAGGTCAAGACTTGCATTCATGGGCATAATTTTATTAGACAGCATTTAGAATTTAGCTGTTTATTAACAAAATGTTGTTGGAAAATGGGCACAACATATCAAGGTTATACTAACAGCTATCTAAAGAGATAAACAATGTATTTTCTTATATATAGAAGATATGACCACACGTCGATTACATATGGAAATCTTTGAAAACGATAAAGCTGAATGGTGTAAGGGGAACATTATTTGTGCTTTTTGACATAATTTAGTGAAGCGAAGATGAGTATTATGAACACACTTAGATATACAACCCAAACATTGCAAAGGAAATGAAAGGAGTATGGGACACAGGGTAATACAAGAGGAAAGGTTATGACAGAAGTAGAAATAGAAGACATCGTGAACATGATGATAATAGTGTTGGATATATTGCATATATTTTGAGTGTGGAGTACCTGTGAACCATGGAATCAAATGGCTGGATAAACAAAGGTGTAAATACCATTCCGGAAAATTACCATGAGAGACATTTCTAGAATAGATATGAATCTATACATTTTATTGTTAGAATTGTGTTATGTTTATGTTAATTTTGTTTAAAAAAGCACTTTCATGAAGGATATATGAAATCTCGAAATGCTTTGGGTCATTTTAATATTGTTTCTGAGTATTCTTAATGCAGGCAAAAAAACTGCAAAACTATGGTTGTATCCAAGAAATCGGTCATCAAAAGATCCAGGTAGAGTTGTAAATCTACTTTCAACATTCCAGAAATAGACCCAAAAAGGTGAGCCAAGTGCAAGTTTATAAACAAACTTTTTCACACTGTCACATAGCTTAATAAAAAAGGATCTGATTTCTCTGTGCAGTGTTTGCCATAGTGGAGAACTCCAAACAGAGAAACTTAAGTCTCCTGTTCAAATTAACTTTTGTTTCTACAAGGGAAAAGCATTTTACCCATCACCAAAGTGTTTCCTGTACACCCACGGTTAGAAATTGGGTTTCTGGTTGGCAAAGGTATGCACCTTGCACAAGCAGGAACCACAATCCTAGTCAGGGTAAGTCAGGCACACCCTAAAATACCCTGTGCCAACCCCCTTGTAGTTGGGGACAGAGCAGTCATGCTACACTTAAGAGACAATGTGTAAAGTATTTGTGCAACACTACAAACAGTAAAAGGGTGACAACACCACAAAAAATATACCACAACTCGTTCGACAAATAAGGGCTTAATTTAATGAACAAAACAAGATCAAAATGACAAAACTTGAACAAGTATAACCAGAGTTATGAATTTTGAAAGATTAAACAGAAATGTAGTACTTAAAAGCAAAAATGCCAACCAGGGCTATTTAGTCATGCTAGACTGGGTCAAATCCAAATGTTCAGGTCCACCACGTGGGAGCGGGGGTCAGATACAGGGACCAACCTTGTCCCGCTGAAAAGTACCTTCTAGCCTTGTTGATGAAGACCCAATGCGTGGAGCGGGGGAGGCGATGTGTCATCGTCAATCCCTTCAGATGTAAGCAATGCTTTGGTTCTGAACCACACATGTTGGTCATACATTATCATTGAAGCACAAGATGTAGGTGATGCATCATTGTCGAGCTGCACAAGTCGAGAATGCGTCAGGAAGTGGAGGAGATGCACCGCGCAGTTGGTGATGCAATGTCTTCGGTCCTTGCAGCAGTGGTGATGCGTCGAGGGAGATGCACTGGTTCCAAGCACTGCATCACTGACGATGTGTGGATTTTGGTAGTTGCAGCACCTTGTACCAACTTCCAAGGGCCCAGGACTGGGTTTGTACCACTTGACAGGGAAAGATGTGCAGCAAGCAAAGTCCAGGCACTGTTGTGGGATGAACAGGAGGCAAGCCGGCAAGCCCTTGAAGTCACTCTGGTTCTGGGCAGGAGAGATGCAGGTCAAATGATTCTCACTCCCAAGCAAGAGGGCAACAGGTAGAAGGTTAGCAGATCAGAAGTCCTCAAGACTCCATCAAAGTGAAAGTGACAGCAGAACAGCAATCTTTCTTCCTGGCCGAGTATCCACAGGTCGAGAAGTGTACGGAGTTGGTGGTGTCAGAGTTGGCTGCCTCCCGGCCCTCTCTCCATGAAAACCTTGAGGACAATGTGTCCCAGTTCTCTGACTGGATTGTGGACTCAGTTTCTGCCCTTTCCGCCTCGCGTCCATCTAAACTGTCAAGAGATTCACCCTTCAAACCCTGGTTCACTTTGGAGCTGAAGGCTTTGAAGCATGACTGCAAAGTGTTGGAGAGAGCCTGGCGCTCCAGTGGCTACTGCTGTAAAGCTAAACTTGCTCTTAGAGCTAAACAAAAAAAACGATTATGCTGCCATCGTGGTCGCTAAAGGCCAATATTATATGTCACGTATTTACCTGGCCAAAAATAACTCTAAAGAGATATTTGCGATTGTGCAAAGCTTCATGTCCCCTACGGCTCAGGCGTACGCCACGCCTGTCTCGGAATCTTGGTGTAACACTCTCTCCAAGTTCTTCCTGGATAAAATACGCAGCATTCAAGATACTTTTGCGGCCCCTGTCACTGGGCTGGTTGTGGCTGCCATAGAGCCGCTGGGGGCTAACCAGGCCAAGAGGTTTTCTACTTTTATGCCTATTCATCCTGCCGGCTCACTGAAAATTCTTAAGGGCCTTAAGTCAGGCTCCCCAAACGACCCTTGTGCTGCTAGACTCTTGGCTGCTACTGCAGATGTCATCAATCCTGAAGTCAATGCTTTGGTCAATATGTCTCTCCGGGAGGCTGTGGTCCCGGCATCTTGGAAGCAGGCACTTTTTCTTCAGCTTCGTAAGAAGCCCTCTCTTCATCCGCGGCTTCCCTGTAATTATCGTCCCATCTCGCTCCTGCCTAGCTTGGCTAAGGTTTGTGAAAAGGTGGTCATGATCCAATTTGTCAATCATGTTGAGGCTTCGGGGCTCTTGCATCCGGCACAATCCGGCTTCTGGCCTCTACATAGCACAGAGTCGGCTTTGCTGGAGGTGTCGGAAGTGTTCGGGGAGTGTCTGGACGCTGGTGGGAGAGCAGCTCTTGTCATGTTGGACCTTTCTGCGGCATTCGACACGGTGCCTCACTCTTTACTCCTTGAACACCTCTCGATGATTGGGGTTTCAGGGGTGGGACTGCGTTGGATCGGATCTTTCTAGGAGGGTCTGGATTTGTACCACTTGACAGGGCAAGATGTGCAGCAAGCAAAGTCCAGGCACTGTTGTGGGATGATTTTAAGTATTTGATGGTCATCAGACTTAGAACAGGAGGGAAGCCGGCAAGCCCTTGAAGTCACTCTGGTTTAGGCAGGAGAGATGCAGGTCCAGTCCTTCTCACTCCCAAGGAAGAGGGCAACAGGTAGAAGGTCAGCAGATCAGAAGTCCTCAAGACTCCATCAAAGTGACAGTCTTTTCAGAAGCACAGCAGCCTTTCTTCCTGGCCGAGTATCCACAGGTCGAAAAGTGTACGGAGTTGGTGGTGTCAGAGTTAGCTGCCTCCCGACCCTCTCTCCATGAAAACATTGAGGACAATGTGTCCCAGTTCTCTGACTGGATTGTGGACTCAGCTTCTGCCCTTTCTGCCTCGCGTCTATCTAAACTGTCAAGAGATTCACCCTCCAAACCCTGGTTCACTTTGGAGCTGAAGGCTTTGAAGCATGACTGCAACGTGTTGGAGAGAGCCTGGCGCTCCAGTGGCTACTGCTGTAAAGCTAAACTTGCTCTTAGAGCTAAACAAAAAAACTATTATGCTGCCATTGTGGTCGCTAAAGGCCAAGCTTATTTGTCACATATTGACCTGGCCTAAAATAACTCTAAAGAGATATTTGCGATTGTGCAAAGCTTCATGTCCCCTACGGCTCAGGTGTACGCCACGCCTGTCTCGGAATCTTGGTGTAACACTCTCTCTAAGTTCTTCCTGGATAAAATATGCAGCATTCAAGATACTTTTGCGTCCCCTGTCACTGGGCCGGTTGTGGCTGCCATAGAGCCGCTGGGGGCTAACCAGGCCAAGAGGTTTTCTACTTTTATGCCTATTGATCCTGCCGGCTCACTGAAAATTCTTAATGGCCTTAAGTCAGGATCCCCAAATGACCCTTGTGCTGCTAGACCTTTGGCTTCTGCTGCAGATGTCATCAATCCTGAAGTCAATGCTTTGGTCAATATGTCTCTCCGGGAGGCTGTGGTCCCGGCATCTTGGAATCAGGCACTTATTCTTCAGCTTCTTAAGAAGCCCTCTCTTGATCCGCGGCTTCCCTGTAATTATCGTCCCATCTCGCTCCTGCCTAGCTTGGCTAAGGTTTGTGAAAAGGTGGTCATGATCCAACTTGCCAATCATGTTGAGGCTTCAGGGCTCTTGCATCCGGCACAATTCGACTTCCGGCTCTACATAGCACAGAGTCAGCTTTGTAGGAGGTGTTGGAAGCGTTCTGGGAGTGTCTGGACGCCGGTGGGTGAACAGCTCTTGTCATGTTAGACCTTTCTGCGGCATTCGATACGGTGCCTCACTCTTTACTCCTTGACCACCTCTCGATGATTGGGGTTTCAGGGGTGGTACTGCGTTGGATCAGATCTTTCTAGGAGGGTCCATCTCAGCAGGTTTGGCTTCCTCCTGAGGAAAATGATATTTTGCCTGACCAAATATGTCCACTACATATACCCTATGTTACATGTCATGTGCATGTCACCCATGCATATTTCCCGTAGTGGCCTGAATCACTAGGCCTCTGCAAACATGTCCTGCAAGTCAAGTCATCAAGTCTCCCAAACGTTAAGCTAAAATGAAGGCCCATGTATTTGCATTTTGCATTGTGCTCTTTTAAATAAATATCGTACTGGTTGAGCCTGAAACCACTTTCTGAATTAATGTTTTCATGACTCTTGGCATACTGAGCTGCAGTCACGTCAGCAAGAAGCCTGCCAAGACGGTATTATGAATAACAGTTATCTGTTTGCTGTACAGAGTGGCATCCCTGTCCGGTGAGGAAAAGTAAACAGAACCCGTCCGATAGCCATTCTGTCTCCATTTAAGTGAATTACAGTGCTTGCACCCATAGAAAGCTCATGCAATGAACGAATAAATATGCCCTCTCTGTCTTTTAGTGACGAACAACCTTTTCTTCAGATAATACATCCCCTGACTCTAGATATCAGTTGTACTAGACGTGCTCAAGTCGCCTTGACACAAGAGATCTCTCTACTAGGTTGAAAGTCAGCTCTCCTCCCAGTTACACGTCAATTGCACGTCATGCTCAAAGTTGCACAAGTAGGGCAGAGTTCCAGCTGGTCATGCAAACTCCTCCTAAGTACCCACCCACCTATGACACCTACCTATCACCTACCTATGACTCATCAAAGTACACACCCTCATGTACACCCACATGTTCTTATCTCATTTACTTTCTTGCTCTGCTTAGCCTATGTACAAGAAATGTATATATACTATGTTCAGTAAATAATTGTTAGAAGACTCTTCCTGAACCTCTGTGGTGATGGAACTAATTCTCCCTTTGACTCGAGTTATTGGAATAAAGCCCATTTTAACTCAGATACCACGGACTCTGCTTCTCACTTGATGCATGATACTTTGTTAATGCCTAGAAATTCTGCCAGGGTAATCTTTTATTTACCACATAATTTGGCGCCCTTACAGGGACATATCCCTTTCCCCACTCGCCGGAGTTGTGGGTCTAGTCTTTGCCCCCTTCTACAGCCGTGACGGACTTCAAAGTGCGCACACCATCGGGATTTCCCGCTACTCCCTCAGGCCCAGGAGGAGGACGGACTGCGACCAGGCATCCATGTGAGGCGGTGAGGAACGCGGATCGTCTCAACCAGAGGCCCAGCCCGTGAGAGAGCAAGGTCCAAGGTCTCCAGAGGTCCACCTGTTCCAAGGCGCAAGCGTAGTCAAGTCAAGTTTCCGAGGCCTTCAAGTTTCAAGTTCTGCTTTCCCGGTGAGTACCACTATGGGGAATGTATCAAGTTTCAAGACGGGCTCATTTTCAATGAGAACGGTCAAGACGGGTCCACGGTTAAACGTGGGCCCGGTAAAGACGTGTCTCATTTCTGGGACCGGCATGGTTGTACTGTATTTTCAGTGCACAAACTGTTTTTCAAGTACATGTTTAACTCTCTGTATGAGTTTAGGTTGTATCTGTATCTGTTTCAGTGTTTAAATTGTTTAGTGTGAATGATTGTTGATTGTTACAGTCTATTTTTTGTGTATTGTGTTTTCATTGTATTGATTTCAAACATGCCACTGTTTTCAAAGTTACGTCAGATAGGGACCAGAAAAGGTATACTAGAATAGACAGTTAATATCCGGCCTAGAGACACACCTGGTCATGATATGTGTTAAAAGGTCAAGACCCTCTCAGAAAGACGCTATTGAGTTATGGCGCAAAGAGTGACACAGGAGATCAGAGAAAGAATTCAATAAAGCAGAGAGAACTAAAACAAGCAGAGAAAAAATAAAGCCAAAGAAAAAGATCTACGGGATAAGGGGGAACAGGTCAAGACAGAACAGACTGTTAGAGAAAGAAATTCCGTCATTACTGGTATTTATCCCACCCTGTCAGAAGAACTAGTTCAAGTGACCACCTCAGAAAGACCCAGTAGGTAGAGAACGCCACCACCTGTACCCTTTAGAGTATGTAAAATAAGCCGACAGCATCTGAAGAGTCCATTTCCTTGTATCTAGACGAGTCCCTTCTGGACTGCGAAAGTGCCTTGTGAGTAACTAGTTGGTTTATTTGTGAATGAGCGCCTTGTGATTAAGACTTGTGAGTAGTATGTTGAATTTTCTTAAGTATAGCTCCTTGTAAATATGCCTTGTGAATAGCGTGTCATTTTTGTGACTTGTTGAGTTTATTGTAAATATAGCTTGTGAATAGCGCCATGTGGTTATGTTTTGTGCAGAACTTGTTATCATTTTTTTTTTACATTATTTTTATTAGCAGATTTTACCCATTTTTTTTTTAACATACATACATACATACAGGGCACGACAATAGATTACATGATACACGTAGCAAGGCATATTAACAAAAATAATACAGTTTTTTTCAGATCCAATCAAGCAGTATTAGTGCATTCTAGCCAGTCCAATCCATATTAAACAAATAAATTAATCTAGCCTTTCAATCCATACTCTCTTCTTTCCAGCGAGTGATAGGGCCCCAAATCTGTCTACCGGTCTTCCTTCCCTTTTTCCCCTTCTTTGCATAGATCTCAACCTCCAAATTATATGTTGTCAGCAATTTAGCCAGCCATTGATGAAATGTTGGTGGCTTGGTATCTAGCCATACCGATGCAGTACAAAGTCTCAAAACCGACATGGCTAAGAATAAAAAGTATTCCCCTCTACCCTCTGCCCTGATGTTGCTCTGCTGTTGTCCCTCCTCCTCTTTTACCCCCAGGAGAATGATTGAGGGAGTTAGAGGAATATCTATTCCTAATACTCGGTTTATGAAACCCTCGATATCTTTTATAAGTAACTGCAGATGAGGGCATGTTGCAAAAACATGTATTAGGTCTGCTTCTAAACTTCCACATCTAAAACATGTAGTTCCAGTTATGCCACCCAATTGGGCTATCTTAGCAGGTGTGTGATAGAGATGATACAATGTTTTGTAGTGTTGTGCCTGTAGAGGCGCTGAGCATAACAGTGTATACCCCATTTCTAAAGATATATAAAAGCTATCCTCACTAATTTCCAAATCAGATTTCCATTTAGTTGCCCATTTTTCTGTATCGTCCTCTTTTGAGATCAATAACTCAGCATAAAATCTCTTAATAGTACACTCCTCTCCTGCTTGTATTACTTCCATAATTGCATTTTTACTGAATCCTAATAAGCCACCTTTCTTACTATAGAGAAAGCTCCTAATTTGTAAATACTTAAAGAATTGTCTTTTGTCTAGTGCAAACTTGGTTTGTAGTTCAGAAAACTGGTAAACACCTTGCTGCCCCAAAATATCTCCCACCTTTCTAAGTCCTTTTCTTTCCCATTCTGCCAATATGGGCCCATAAACAACTTCCACAGGCAAATTTGGGTTTCCTTTCAATCTAGTATATGCATTATATCGCCCCAACCCGAATCTTTTAGTGAAGGCTTTCCACACAGTATGTGCTGCAATAAGCGTCTTAAACCGTGTCCTTTTGAAATAGCTGGGTTCAATATATTTTTAAAATAAATTTTCTGCTTCTGCCCCCAGTAGTAAGCCATAGATTGCCAGTGATCCCAACTCATTACCCCCTTCCCATTCTCCCCCTCCCACCAATCCAACCATATTTTGTAGAGCTGCTGCCCAATAATAAAACCTTAAATCTGGCAGTGCCCACCCTCCCCTCTCTCTTGGCAATGTCATGAACCTGAGTGCTCTCCTAGTTTTTCCCTTTGCCCATATAAATCTGTTAATCATATTTTCTATCTTCTTGAATAGATTAATCTCAAATAATAGTGGAATTGCTCTAAAAAAATAAAGAAACTTAGGTAAAACCAGCATTTTTACTACGTTAGTTCGTCCCACAATTGATAAATGCAGGTTGTCTAATCTATCCAGATCCTTTCGTACTTTGTTTATTAAAGGAGCTATATTTGTTTCCACTAAATTATCCAAGTCAGCCGATATAATCACTCCCAGATATGTTCCAGCTTTAATAACTCGGCTATCTGTACAGGTAGTATAGGAGTTTTTAATTATCTGGGTCTTAGTGGTATTAAGTTTATAACCCGAGATTTCCCCGAACTTCAGAGCTTCAATTTCCACTTGAGCAATAGCCTCCGTTGGAGTTGGTGTAATTACAGCAACATCATCGGCGTATGCCAATATCTTACAATAACCGGTTCGTGTAGGTAATGATTTAATTAGGTCATTCATCTCTATTCTCCGGATTAGGGGGTCCATATACATTGCAAAAAGCAATGGGGAGCAGGGACACCCCTGCCTCGTGCCTCTCCTTATCCCAAATTGTGTTGTAATCCCCGAATTCACACGCACCGAGGCCACAGGGTTTACATATAGCGCCTGAACTGCTTTAATAAAGCCCTGTTTAACTCCTGATCTTTCCAAGGTATACCACAAGTAGTCCCAGGAGACCCGATCGAATGCCTTTTCTGCATCTAATAACATAATCGCCATCGGGTCCCCTGCGACTGCTGCAGCATCAAATAGTGTTATCACTTTACGTGTATGGTGGGTGGTGCCCCTTCCGGGTATAAAACCATGCTGGTTTTTACTCACCACCCAATCTATTATCTTAGCGTATCTTGTCGCTAATGCCTTGGAAAAGATTTTAGTGTCCGTATTCATCAACGTGATAGGCCTATATGACCCAGGTTCTTCCGCGGGTTTCCCTTTTCTTAAGATTATCACTATGTCAGCGCCTCCCCATGTCCCAGGTATTGAATTACCTGATTGCGCTTGTTGCATTGTCCTAATTATGTCAATTTTTAGAGTATCCCAGAATATTTTATAGAACTCTATTGGAATCAGGTCTGGGCCTGCGGCTTTTCCGGAGGGGAGATTTAATATTGCATTTTTTATTTCTTCTCCCTGAAAAATTTCTTCTAGACTGTCTGCCTCCTCTCCCGTGAATCTAGTTGTCGGGATTTCGTGTAAATATTCTCTGATTTTCCTGACATCTCCCCTTATCGGCTCCTCATATAACTTCTCATAAAAAGCTCTGAAAACTTCCCTTACTTCCTCAGACTCTGTGTGTATCCTACCCGATGTATCCTTAATCTCCCTTATAGTACCTAATGCTTCTTGTTATCATTACGTTAGTCAGGAGAGAGCTGGATCTCTTTCAAGTACTTGGAGAAAACGTTTTGAAGATGTGCGTATGTGTTATGTGATAACGTGGAGAGATGAGTTCATGACTTTCCCATGTACTGCAGTCATTGGGGAATGATTGTGCTTGAATTGATATCTTGTACTGAGTAGGCAGTATTTGTTTTAACATGCTGATCAACTAGGTGTTGAGGGATTTTGGCGTTTTTTGGTGTTTGCGGGGGGCGTGTTTTTGAGCGGAAATTCGTACCCGTTCCAGTGGAGGGATTTGGTTGCTTTTTGGTGAGGATTTAGGGAATAGCTTGGACTACTGTGATGCCAAATTTGAAAAGGATCCGAGCTGTGGAAGTGGTGAAAAAAGCATGTTTTGTGTGGAGGTGCGATTTGCCATGTTATCCAATGGGCGTATTCAGTTTGCAGATTGAATGGTAAAATCTTGCATGGAGAGTAAAGAAGTGTGTTTGTAAAGGGTTTGCCTTGGAACACTTGATTTAATGTGTTTGGCTCAGAGGTCGGTATAGTTGTAAATAAACCAGTCTAATTGAGATAAGGGTTTGCACAAAGAGTGCTTCAATGTTTTCACGGTTGGAAAGAAAATATGAAACAGACCCATTAGAGAATGTGCTTTAAATTAGTGTAATGCAACAGTGTTTTTTGTTAAAATAGGGATGTTTCTACAAAATATGAATTATTATTTTTCCCAATGCAAGCTGCCCTTTAGCGTGTGACAGTTATCCCACTCACTTAGGAAAGTGGCTATTTGTAAATTAATGAACGTGGCCCTTTTTGATAGCTACAATACACTACCATCTTAGTGCATTGCTAAGAGTCCCCTACATTAGTTTGATTTGCATTCATTTAGTTTCAAGGCTCACCTATGTACTTTGACAGGCTGCTGATAGAAAGGTATAATGTTGCACGGTAAAAGCAGTGTTCATTAAACAAGACTTGAAAATAGGATTTATTATGTCTGATTCAGAGGTGCAATACTTACACAGATGGTTTCAGATCAACATTTAGTGGAGAAGCCTCCATTGATATATGCAGAGAACAGTCCCAATGCAACAGTCCATGATAATTCGTTTTGTTTTTTTCTCTCAACTGCAAAGTGCTTAGCATTGTGTGCAGAAGCAAATTGTCCCTTTCTTTTTTGTGTGGTAATTTGCATGCTAAACAAATGCCCGTGTTTCAAATGTCTTGCCTTCTAGCTGAATTAGTTAGACAAAAGTGTTTTTTAGAAAGTGGAGCTTTTAAGTAGCAGTACAGAATTTTTTTAAAAGGCTAGCATGTCACTCAGTTACAGAAAAATAAATGTCTTTATTAATTTACTTTTTACAACGTTTTAAAAGTTTGCTTCAGTTAAGTTAGAGAACGTGGGTTAAGCTCTCTGTCCTGGGAACGGTTATGTTTTGAATAACTTAGAAAGTGTTAACTTCTCCTGGCTGACTCCCAGGGACAGATGTTTATGTAAAGGGAGGGCATTTCCCTCTTGGAGCGAGGTGGCCTGTGCCTGTCTTGTTGATATTGGCCATACTCCAATTCTTTTCCGCGGACGAGACCGAGCTCTGTCTTCAGTAACTTGGCAGCTGTTCTCAGCTCTCAGAGCCTCCGTGATGAGCCGCAGAGGAATGTTTATGTAAAGGGAGGGCTATTGCTCAGACTTACACTAGCTTCATTCGCATGTAAAGAGAGGAGGCTTGCAGCTCACTCTTTAAGAAACTTGGCAGACGCTTGACTCTTTCAATGAGCTCAGCGTTGGCAGCGACCCAATTTAGAGAAGTAGAGACGAGTGAGAGGCTTGTCACCTATTTGTTATGTTTGACACTGAGCCAGCTCCTGGCTCTGAGGGGAGGGGTAGGTGAGCAAGGAGTGAGTTCGTAGCGAAGTTACCTCCCCAGCCCCTCTGACTTGTGTACAAATAGTTGCTCTTCCTTACAGTTAAGTCACGCTTGCAAATGTATAGTTTAAAATAGTGTAAACAGAATAATTGGCAGGAGTCTTGCTCTTGCAATGGGTTCAGCATCTGGCAGTCATTCAATTTTAGATCACAGTGTAGCCCGGCTTGGAGTTGATTCAAAACTCCGAGCGCGAACATAATTCTAGAGGGAGGGGCTGTTTCTCACAAAGGAGTGAGGAGTGGCGAGGCTCTAGGCCTTCTGTCTATGACAAGAATAATTTGGATTTTATTCAAATACATTTAGAGAGCATATTGTAGGTGGTATGGTCCTACTATTCCCAAGATTTAGAGTAGGATTTTAGTGTAAACTGCAGAGCTTTTGGAACGAGGCTCCACTTAACTTAGAGGTTAACAGAGGTTCGTGGGCGTTTGTTTGAGGTTCCCCCAAAATAAAAATTGTGGTTTTGGATTGAAAATTCATTTTTATTTATTTATTTATTTTTATGTAATTCATTTTTGCTGGATTGATGACATAGGGTCCTAGCATTTGCAGTCAAGCATTAAAGCGACAGCTGGTCAGTGTTTACATGCCTACCAACACAGCACTGATACAGTACATAATCGACATTCTAATTACAGCAAGATCAGAACCAGACTGTGACATTGCATCTCTGACAGTCTTACACTTTCTGTGAAAAGCAAGTGGTGTACAACACTTGCTTTCCAAGGAGGGTACCCAGGTATACAGCTAACATAACCATTTATTGGCCTTACTTCTTACTGCAGGCAATGGATTCCCCAGTATGCATATCTAGCCAAACCACTCATACAGTTAACTACACAGGAGGCATCTACTCTGACTGTACTCCCTAGGACACAAGAACACACCTTGGCATTTGAGGAATTAAAAAGAGCATTATGTCAAGCGCCAGTTTTAAGCGACTCCATGTTACAGTAAACATTATATGCTTTTTTATGTTTTTTTATTTTTATTTATTTTTACATTTGACTGTAGCGAGACTGACAGGATATGAACTGACATTATTTCAACCACACATAGAGATCAGACGTTGTAACATTCTGAATCCTGCAACACTTTTGCCCTCAAGTACAGTAAATGCACCACCACATGACTGTGTGGAAGTTATGAATATAGTGACAAGACCAAGACAAGACCTGACAGATATTGTACTCCCAGACCCTGACCTGACACTCTATGTGGATGGTTCATGCATGAGAACAAGTACAGGAGACTTAGTAGCAGCGTATGCCGTGACCACAGAAGTCATAGAGACACAGAAAATAGACACACTGTCTGCTCAAGCAGCAGAGCTTATTGCTCTGACACAAGCCTGCATTTCTTTTTTGACCTCCCATGGGACCAAGATTCAGCACAGCCAGCTTATTCAGGCCCTGTTAGAGGCCATACATTTACCTACAGCCATTTCTATCCTGAAATACAAAGCTCACACCAAAGTTACAGACACCATTTCCCAGAGTAATGCCCAGACAGCCCAGACAGCCCAGACACCAACAGACACGACAAGGACAGAGGTACCATTACTGACATAAAGTATGACAGTCAGGGACCCTACACAAGATGTACTTGACATACAGACACATGCCACAACAGATGAGATAAAGAATTGGACTGAACAAGGAGGGGTCCAGACTAACCAAGGTTAGATGACTAGGGGAAAAGGTACATTGTTTTCTTCTCAGCACATAGTCCAACACACTTGGGAGAGAAGGCAATGCTAGACAGCTTACAGAACATTTGGTTTAACAAGCAGCGAACATGTATGATCTATTACCAGTTCAATCCAGGTAAAGGCATTCCGGTGGAACAAGGCGGATTTCATCCTCCTGACCACCCTTTTGAAGTTCTCCAGATGGATTATATCCAAATGGACAGATGTAGAGGTTTAACAAGTATGTCCTAGTAGTTGTGTGTGCACTGTCTAGATGGACAGAAGCATATCCAGTTCCAGATTATACTGCTGTTACAACAGCCAGGCAATTAGTGCGCGAGTTCTTCCCCAGATATTGCCCCGTGTCATCTATTCTGATAACGGTCAGCCATTCTCCTCTGAACTAATGAAACAAGTGTCCCTTCTGTTAGGTTACACATGGAAATTCCATTGTGTCAGACACCCAGAAGCCGCAGGCCTTGTAGAAAGACATAATCAGACAATTAAGACATAGTTGCTGAGATCTGTACAGACAAAGGCATGGATTGGATGGTGGCCTTGCCGGTTGCCCTCTTTTACATGCGTATGGTAGCTCATTCCAGAACAGGCCTATCTCCTTATGGAGTATATATGTGGGGTACGCCTATGCCAAAGAAAATAACTGATGTTGACAGTAACATGCTGACAGATTACCTGGCTTCCTTGATTTCTGCACTACTCTCTTGTTGTTCACAGGTTGCTGCTGCCTTCCCTGACAACACCCAGGTCAAGGAACATGCCATAGCACCAGAGGATTCTATACTTGTGTCCGGATTTTTGATCGTTCAAGTCCCCTTGAGCCACGTTGGAAGACGCCGAAGTTGGTGGAAGGACGTAAAGGCCGAACTCACCTTCATCACTATTTGGAACTTTGGAACTTTGGAACTTTGGAACTTTTATAAAGAACACTGACCTTTGCTAGAAAATACCCCTCAGCAAGAGTATAGGTCTAGATTAAGAACTAGCAAGTCAGACGTAGTTTAATTGTTTAAGCCCACCCGGTGGTGAATCGGTTAGACTCGATTCTGACATGTATAAGATCACATATGAGAATAGCAAGAAGAGAGATAAGAAGGAAAAGTACTACAAGGTATTACGCAGTAGATGTATAGTTACTTTGATCATCCTTTTTATTCTGTGCATTGTTATAATTGGTGTTAGTTTATTGCTACATGTTTTCTTTCCTATTTCCTCACATATACACTCTTCCAGTAACAGCACCGCAGAGCACACATTTAGTGACCTGCCACCTCATGAATTGTCATATCGACTTGCACTGCGTAACAATATATTTATTCGAATGTTACACCATTCTCACCAGACCAGCAATGCGACTGATTGCTGGGTATGTGGCCAACTGCCTCCTTATCAAGAAACTAAGGGAGTTCTGCCCTTCTACCCTTTACCGTTCTCACACAATGGTTCGTGTGGAGCATGGTTTGCTCTAATGACATCAATAGATAGAAGGTACATAGCTTATCCAGGTGGCTGGATATATGGAAACCTGAATAAAGTAATGAATGAAGCATGCTTTCCAGACAAAGACGGATTCCCCCAAAGAAAGGGATCCGATTTAGAGAATGAAGAGTACGAACAGGGAATTGCATCTGTTAATTTTATAATGTTAAACGTTCAGCCCAAGCAAAACACAGGTCCTCCGTTTATATCAGTCCTGCCAGCAAAAGGTGATTTATGTGTTAGTAAGAAAGGCTCAGTACATATGGGACACAGCAAGTGTAACACTGTAGTAGAGTTTGATGATAACGGACTTTCTTCTTTCAAAACATCATGCCATACCTATTTCATTTGTGGTCAGACAGCCTATGTACATCTGCCCTTAGACTGGGGTGGGACTTGTTATATAGCATTCTTATTGCCACCCGTTTTTCTAGCCCCATCAAATTATCATAGAGATTCACGACTAGAACATGTTAGACAAAAGAGAGAGACAGATTCTGCAGGGATCGATCAGACTGAAACAGCTTGGGAGCAATATACAGATTTCAACAGAGGATTCTTTTTCTTCATAGGTCCCGTCCAAAACAGTAAACTGATATGCAGGTTAACAAGGACTCTTAAAACAGTTGTAAATGTAACTGCATCTGCCCTGGCGAACTTGACCCAGGAACAGTCTGCTATTAGACTTGTCGTTCTTCAAAACCGCCTCGTTCTAGACGTCATCTTGGCGGATAGGGGCGGAGCTTGTAGAGTGATCCGATCTAGTTGTTGCATTTTCATCCCAGATAATGCACCATCTGTGTACGAAGCAATAACAAGGCTCCACAAGATTGCTCATGCCATACATCAAGATCCAGGCACATGGACTTGGTCCAGTTGGTTCTGGGGTGTAATATCTGCATGGGGATGGAAAGTTATGTCCTTCCTAGGAATGGCCCTACTTATGGTATTTGGTTGCTGTCTCTGTCTGCAGTGTGGTCCGGCGATTTGCGGCCTGTGTGCCACTGCCTGTGTTCCCCATCCACGTAAACAAAGAGTTAAAGATGAACAAATGATTCTGTATGATGAACTATACGGTCTCATGAATATAGATGTATCCTAAAGGGTTATGTAGGGGACAAGGAGGGAATGAGGAAAATGATATTTTGCCTGACCAAATATGTCCACTACATATACCCTATGTTACATGTCATGTGCATGTCACCCATGCATATTTCCCGTAGTGGCCTGAATCACTAGGCCTCTGCAAACATGTCCTGCAAGTCAAGTCATCAAGTCTCCCAAACGTTAAGCTAAAATGAAGGCCCATGTATTTGCATTTTGCATTGTGCTCTTTTAAATAAATATCGTACTGGTTGAGCCTGAAACCACTTTCTGAATTAATGTTTTCACGACTCTTGGCATACTGAGCTGCAGTCACGTCAGCAAGAAGCCTGCCAAGACGGTATTATGAATAACAGTTATCTGTTTGCTGTACAGAGTGGCATCCCTGTCCGGTGAGGAAAAGTAAACAGAACCCGTCCGATAGCCATTCTGTCTCCATTTAAGTGAATTACAGTGCTTGCACCCATAGAAAGCTCATGCAATGAACGAATAAATATGCCCTCTCTGTCTTTTAGTGACGAACAACCTTTTCTTCAGATAATACATCCCCTGACTCTAGATATCAGTTGTACTAGACATGCTCAAGTCGCCTTGACACAAGAGATCTCTCTACTAGGTTGAAAGTCAGCTCTCCTCCCAGTTACACGTCAATTGCACGTCATGCTCAAAGTTGCACAAGTAGGGCAGAGTTCCAGCTGGTCATGCAAACTCCTCCTAAGTACCCACCCACCTATGACACCTACCTATCACCTACCTATGACTCATCAAAGTACACACCCTCATGTACACCCACATGTTCTTATCTCATTTACTTTCTTGCTCTGCTTAGCCTATGTACAAGAAATGTATATATACTATGTTCAGTAAATAATTGTTAGAAGACTCTTCCTGAACCTCTGTGGTGATGGAACTAATTCTCCCTTTGACTCGAGTTATTGGAATAAAGCCCATTTTAACTCAGATACCACAGACTCTGCTTCTCACTTGATGCATGATACTTTGTTAATGCCTAAAAATTCTGCCAGGGTAATCTTTTATTTACCACACTCCATTTGCCTCAGTACCTCAGCAGGTGGACACTGCTGTTCTGCAGGAGTCATCCCTTAACATCTATATTACTCCCCTGGTTTATCTAGCGGAATCATTAGGGACTAAGGTGATGGCCTACACTGACGACACTCAGCTTTTGCTCACTTGGAGCAGGGGTGAATAATCAGTTCTTGTGGCACAAGACTGTCTTTCCTCGGCGTTTCAGTGGCTTGCTCAGGTGCAACTGAAATGCAATCTTCTCTACGGTTCATTTACTTCTAAATTTAGAGAGAAATTATGTCCCCCTGGCTTCCCCCTGCCTAGTGCAGGGAGAAAGATTGCAAAGAATTTGGGCATTAGTTCAATAGAAATTTGAACTTTTCAACACAGATTAAGAAGCTAACGGGCACCTGCTTTGGCACCTTAAAGGCACTGAGGACATTTCTTCACCTTCTCCCTAGACCTGCCAAAGAAACGGTGGTCTGGGCTCTGATTCTGTCCCGTCTGGACTATGCAAACGCACTTTATGTGGGTACCCCTGGCTACCTGCTTAAGAAACTGCAAGTAGTCCAAAACTCAGCAGCCAGACTCCTTCTAGGTTTGTTAAAGAGGAGTAGTGTGCGTGCACACCTGTACTTCCTGCATTCACTCCCAGTGGAGTCTCGGATAAAATTCAAATTGCTGACCACTGCTCATAAGGATTTATATGGTCTAGGTCCTGTCTACCTTCAAAAGAGATTTGCTTTTTACACACCAGCGAGGCAGCTGCATTCTTCCTCTCAGTTTTTGATGCAGACCCCCAGATTTAACTGCCAAATGCTGGGTGGGTGCTCATTTGTCAGGTCAGGAGCTCTAGCCTGGAACCTACTTCTGATGTCACTGTGCTGCCTTCAAGACCCTACAATCTTTAAGAAAAAACTACACACCCTTCTCTTCTAGCCTCATCCAGGTCTTTGCCTCCTTTTGTCATTGCTCACGCCGGGACACTCATTGAATAGCCGTATGCGCTATGAATAAATATAACATAACTTAATAGTGGTCCAGTACTTATATCCAGTTTTGCCTTTGAAGTAGGGGAGACTGCAAAGAGATGAGATGCCTTTGAAGTGCACAGATTCCCTGCCCTTCCTGCCCTGGCTCCAGACTCACTACAGAGGGTATGCAGCCTTTTGTGTGGGCAGATGTAAGTGTCAGCTCCTACCTCCCATCCAGTCCACATTGGCCCATCAGGATATGAATCCCTTTGTGTGTGGCTATCTAGAGTGAATGCATAACATCCAGCTGTAGAAATGCATAAAATCCAGCTGTCACTCACCCCAGACATTTATACTGAGACAGGCAGAAGGCACCACATGGCTAAAGTAAGAACATGCCAACTTTCTAAAAGTGCCATTTCAGACTTATACCTTAAAATACGACTTCACCAGAAGTTGTATTTTTAAATTGTGATTCCAGAGACACAAAACTTGGGGAACCCAACTCTTTCCAATTGGAAATTGCACTTATAAAATGTAATAAAGTAATCCCAATGTTATCATATGGCAGAGACAGGCCTTGCACTAGTTAAAAGATTTTAATAGGTTTTCAGTACTAGAACAAGTAAAACATAAAAGTACATGTCCTACTTTTAAATACACTGCATCCTGCCCTTGGGCTGTCCAGGGCCTACCTTAGGGGTGACCAATATGTATTAAAAAAGGAAGGTTTGTGTCTAGCAAGAGGATTAACTTGATGACAAGACAAAGAATGTCCAAAAGCACACTCTTATTATTCTTCATTATGGCTCATGTTGCCTTCCTTTTTTATTGTTTGGTATGCATTGCCATCACACATGATATAAAATAATTATCTCCATGATTTCCCATCCTACTTTCATACCAACAAAATTATACAAAAGTGCCCATATCCCGATTTCATCCCCCATACCGTGACTCCCACCTCACACTCCACATACAAACCATTCCATATGACCCAGGAATCTAGCCCCTAACATAAACCTCCATCCTAATTAATTCTACAAAAACATTTTTGATCTGTGCACCCTAACGCAACTCTAACGCAAGTCCACTGCATAAAGGGTGCCTCCCGCAACAGAGATAGGGAAGTGATACCACTTCCCCTGGGATCACAGCTTACTGGACTTTGGACATTTCTTTGACTCGTCTACCGGTTTGTGTCTCTGTCGCCCTTTCCCTCCTCTTTCCAGGCGGTGTTCTTCACCCTCTCCTCCTCTTTCCCACCTTCATTACCTGTCTACTTCCCCAGCTCCCCCCCCCCCCCTCCCCTGAATCTTTTCCCTTTCGTATTTGTGCTTATTGTTTATCTTGAGGTTACAAGTAACTATGTTGCCATGCTCTAATAACTGGCCCTGCTGGTCTGTGGGCTTCGACTCTTCCCAATTTGCTCTCTCCTCATTTACTTAGTGCTGCTAATTTTACTATTTTGGGGGATTTAAGCATTCATTTTGATGATCTGTCATGCCCTGCTAGTATATCTTTAACTTCTGACCTAGCGGCTATGAATTGTGTACTAATTAACTCTGAACCTACACATACAGCAGGTCATTTACTGGACCCAATTTTCTCCAATCTACCTAGCCTGCGATGTACTTCGACCCTTTCTATCATTTGGTCTGATCATTTTATAGTTACTTGTCGACTTATGGTAGAGCATACAAATCAGTTTCTACCCAACCTGGGGGAGAAATTTAAGACCAGAAACTGGAACAAACTTGACATGGATCATCTCAATCATCATCTAATGGAAACTATGCCCTCTATTAGACATACTTCTATGGCTGGCCTAGGGACTATTATGAACTGGATTTCTAATTCAGTGGACATCTGTATCCCGTTGTCTTCCCAGAAGGTGAAAAACCATCGCCCTCCGGCTCCTTGGTACTCACCGTCTTTGCAAACAATGAAAAGTAAATGCAAAGCAATGGAAAGACTCTGGAGGAAAGACTATGCCTCAGAAGCCAAAGTAATATATAAACAAACTATTAGAGAATATCACTCTCTATGTAAAACTGCTAGGGCAGAATATGTCAGTACCACTATTATGAATGCTCAAAATTGCCCTAAAGTTCTGTTCAATTTGGTCAAGGAATTGTCTGGAATGGCTTGTCAAGCTCCACAATTTACTTCATCAGATTCACAATGTGATGAGCTTGCTATATTTTTTCTTGACAAAGTAGAAGAGATTTATTCCAGATTAAATGTTCCTGAAGCTTCTATTTTACAACAACGTATGGCTACCACTGATTCATCCAAATCTGCTATTCAGCTAGTGACTCAGGTTGGGAACAGTGGGATTAAACTTGAACAATGGTCACTGTTTGATACAATTTCCTTGAATAGTGTCCTAAAAAGCATTAAATCAGGCTCCCCTCGTGACCTTCTGCCCATTTCTATACTACAAAAAATGCATCCGTCCATTCTAGCTCAGATTAAGGAACTTCATAATGCTTCCCTACGTGAAGCCTTGATTCCTCCTGAATGGAAGCATGCTTTGGTTCTTCCTTCGTAAAAGAAACCTAATGCTGATCCAGCTCAACTCTCCAATTTTCGACCTATTTCCCTGCTCCTGGTTTTTTCCATGTTATTGGAGAAACATGTGAATTTACAACTAACCCACTATGTGGAGTCCCATAAACTCTTACACCCATCTCAATCAGGGTTCAGAGAAGGGTACTCTACTGAAACCACACTTTTGGGAGTGAGTGAAATGCTGCGCAGCCATTTGGATGATGGTGACACCGTGGCGCTCATATTGTTAGATCTGAGCGCCGCTTTTGACGCGGTGTCCCACACTGTGCTTTTGCAAACACTCAGATCCATTGGTGTGTCGGGAGTTGCCTTGGAGTGGATTGCAAACTTTCTGTCTGGTCGTACTTTTCAGGTTTTTTTCTCAGGGGCAGCCTCAAAAATACATGCTTCACCCTATGGGGTGCCTCAGGGCTTGATTCTCAGCCCGTTGCTGTTTGACATTTATGTGAAACCATTGGCAGAGATTGCAGAGGAGGCAGGGCTATCAATCTATTCTTATGCTGATGACACCCAAATAATCTTCTCCCTTTCTGCTAAAGAAGCCTTCGGACCATCATGTCTCCAGTTAGGTCTGAGCAAAATCATGCAGTGGATGCTAAAAAACTCTCTTAAACATAATGGAGAAAAGACCGAGGTGCTTATTCTGGGGAAAAACAAAGAACTCTGGGGCCCCCAACACTGGCCTCCTGAGCTGGGTACCACCCCTCGGCCTACTAAACAAGCCCGCAATCTGGGTTTTATAATTGACGATCAGCTCTCTATGAGGCGGAAAGCTATTAAAGTCGCTGCTACTTGTTTCGCCATCCTTATATGGCTCAAAACAATTCTATGGATGCTACCTGAATCGACTAAAAGAACTGTCATCCAGGCTCTGATTACTTCGCTCCTGGATTATGGCTACATCCTGTTTCTTTTAGCAAACAAGGAAGTGCTTCATAAACTTCAAATTGTTCAAAATGCTGCTGCCCGACCGCTCTTCCAAATTCCAAAATTCTCTTCGGTGTCTAGCTCTTTACGTGACCTCCACTGGTTGAAAGTGGAGAATTGTATTAAATTTATGTCCTTAACCTTAATGTATAAGATCAAAATGGGTAAGGCTCCCCAATATCTGAAATCTACTGTCCAACTGTATGTTCCGCCTCGTTCTCTTCGCTCTGCTAGTCAGACTAAATTTGTGGTCCCTAAATACAGACTGTCTAGAATGGGCGGTCACTCTTTTTCTTATTTAGGACCTACCTTGTGGAACTCTCTTCCTCTGACTTTAAGAAATGAGCCTAACTTTGTGCACTTTCGTGGGATGTTGAAGACCTGGCTTTTTAATCAATAGGCCCTCTCCCGTATTTGTTTTGACCTATGCAGGCGGCGCCGGAAAACCCTTGGGTAGTTGAGCGCCTTATAAAATTAAATAACATAACATAACATAACCTTTGTAACGATGTAACCTATAACTATGGAAAGGGGCGACCGCTCGGTCCCCCCGAACGTATGGATGGGGGCCCGAACCTCCCGGGAAGCCATTTTGGGCGGGGTGGGCGTGGCCCGGCTGGTATGCCCAAAGCGGCGTAGCCGGAGCGCGCCTTCCCCCGCCCGAGAGGGGTTGTCCTAGACACCTCGAAGGAAGACCACGCCCAGTAGGCGTATCAGGGACGGGTACACGCCCTCCCGCAGAAGGATAAAGGAGCGGGAACCCAGAAGATCGTCCTCTTGTTCCTCGGATCGGAAGGCTACACCCACTCGTTGCTCGTGAGCCCTCGACGGAACAAGCAGCAATTTTGAATGTGGTAATTTTGTTTTTTCTCTTTCAGTTTCGAGGGCCCACAGATTTCAGGACCTCGTGGATCGACCAAGGGCGGAAGACTCGAAACCATGCCTAGCAAGCAAGCAGGAAAGGGTTCCGAGATGGAGAAGATGTTACGCCTGTTGTCGAACCGGATGGCGTGTATGGACAGAAAGCTCGGTCAAGTCCAATCGCTCGGTAGAGGTTTGGCGGAGGTAAAGAAGCAATTGGCTACAATGAACGACCCAGGTCAGCCGAAAAAGGTAATAGGCCCGGCCTTGCCGGGAGTGGTTCCCGGGTTAAGAGGGAAGCGGGTCAAAGAAAGGGCAGTCTCGGGGGGGGGGTCCCGGCACCAGTGGTGCCGCCCATCGCCCCCCTAGTACCGGCTGGTAACCCGGTTCAGGAACCAGTTTTAGGCCAGCCCATCCCAGTGGTGATCACCTCGACCGAGGATGATGAAATGCCCCCAGAATTGGCCGCTCAGTTGACCGCATGGCTTAAAACAAAGGTGGGGGGCACAGCGACCCCGGGAGATCCGGCCGAAGAGGCCAGAGTGTTAATGAAGCAGTTGCGGCAATCGAGAGATGTCGCGAAAGCGAGTGTTCCTCTTGTTCCCCCACAGGTGGCGCCAGGAGTACCAGCAGCTGGTCAAGAGAAGGTGGCGGCAACAATAGCCGATCCGGGTAAGCTCGCATTGCCAATGGTGGGGGAGGGCTCGATACCCTCTAGGCGGGAAAAGGTTGCACAGCACGTTCCCTTGGCCACGAAAGAGTTAATATGGGGAGACAAGTATGTCAACATGTTTTCATTGTTAACGGACCACCGTGAGATGGAGTATGCTAAAACGCAGAAAGATTTGTGGCACCCTAGTGTATGGCGCGCCAAGATGGCCGAGTTCAGGGTGGAAGAGACAGTGACGAACTGGGTTAAGGCCTTCTCTATATTTACCGCAGTTATGGGGGAACGTAAACCTGATGTTATGACTGAGTTGGTTTGCTATCAGAATCGCATTATGGATTTTTATTCAATGTATGAGGGGGAAGAATGGAAAGGCTATGACATGAAGTTCCGTAAAGCAAAGGAATATGATGCTTCTCTGTCTTGGGATTGTTTGGACTCGGTGTCATGGCACAAGCAACTCCTGCCAGGGGCGACAGGTACGTCCTCGCCAGGCGGGAGCGGGTCCGGAGTTGTCCGCCAAAAGCCCGGGGTGCCCTTTCGAGCAGGCACAGGTGGGGGCTATCAGCCTAGAGTTGGCGGGAAGGGCGGACAAGGAGGGGGTCTGTTGGGGCTTCAATCGAGGCAATTGTAACAGACCACAGGGGACATGCAAGTTTAAGCATGTGTGTGCCGGCTGTGGGAATTCCTCACACCCGGAAAGTGCATGTAGATCAAAGAATGGCAGGACGGGTGGAAAAGGAGGACCTAAGCAGGAGTGAGGTGGACCTTTGTAACCGATTGCCTACACCAGTTGATCTAATGGTTATGATTCCGTGGTTAAACAAATACCCTGATCATGTGTCCGCTGGGGTGTTGAGGAAGGGATTCTTACATGGCTTCCACATCCCGGTGGGGGAAGTTCGGGGGAATTCCTTTTGTAGAAACCAGTTATCGGTACAGCACAACCCAAGCGTGGCAGAAAAGAAAATAGCAAAAGAAGTCAGTTTCGGACGAGTGGCTGGCCCCTTTTCCTGCCCGCCGTTGGCCGATTTCATATGTTCCCCGTTAGGGGTTGTCCCGAAGAAAGATCCGGGGGAGTTTAGACTCATACATAACCTTTCTGCTCCCAGGGGATCCTCGGTGAATGATGCCATAGACCCAGAAGTTTGTTCGGTACGATACGCATCGTTCGACGATGCCATGGCCATGTTGAACCACCTAGGCCCTGGGGCGCTGATGGCGAAATGTGATATCGAATCAGCATTCCGGTTGCTTCCGGTGCACCCGCAGGATCAGCGCCTGCTAGGTTTTGCATTTCAGGGAAATTATTACATGGACAAATGCATGCCCATGGGTTGTTCCATTTCATGTGCATATTTTGAGATGTTTAGCTGTTTTTTGGAATGGGCATTTACAGAGGCCACAGGGCATAGACATGTTATGCATTATCTGGATGATTTTCTGTTTTTGGGGGCAGCCGATGATATGAATTGCGCGCAGGCGCTGTATGATTTCTGCATCCTCATGAATGAATTTGGTGTCCCATTGGCACCAGGTAAGACGGTTGGACCATCTACTTCACTGGAGTTTCTGGGTATTGAGCTCGATTCTGTGGAGGGGTGTTTCTGACTACCAGTAGACAAAGTAACCAAGTTCCGGGCTTCCTTGAGGCAATGCCTGGGTGGGGAGAAAGTTACCCTGCACCAGTTACAACGAACAGTGGGTCAGCTTAATTTTGCCTTAAGGGTGATTCCTATGGCCCGCCCGTTTTCGCGCTCTATCGCGCAGGCTATGGGTGGTCTCAAAGAGGCTCACCACCGTACGAGACTGTCTGGAGAGGTTCGCCAGGATATGCGTATTTGGTTGGCATTTCTGGCGGACTTCAACGGTCGAGTCGTCTGGAGCTCCCCGCCAGAGTCTTCGGAGGAATTGGGTCTATGGACCGACTCGGCAGGGAGCGTGGGTTTTGGCGCCATCTTGGGTGATCGATGGTCGGCACAAACATGGCCAACATGGTGGCACTCCGACGGCCTCACAGGTAACATTGGGTTCCTGGAGTTATTCCCCATCTGGGTTGCTCTGATGACATGGGCCGATGACTTCAGGGGCCGCTCAGTGGTGTTTTGGTCCGACAATATGACTGTCGTAGATTGCATTAACCGACAGGCAGCACGCTGCAAAATGATGTTGAGATTGTTGAAAGAGATTGTGCTGCTGTGCATGAGATTGAATGTACTGTTCAGGGCGAAACATGTGCCAGGTGTACTGAATCATGCGGCTGATGCACTCTCTCGTTCACGTATGCAGGCATTCAGGGGTTATCTGCCCACAGCAGACTTAGAGGCAGCACCATTCCCAGAAGCAATGTGGCTAATCGGTGCCTCGGATTACAAGACCTCGTGGCAGCGAGTCTAGCCCCCAGGACAAGGAAAGCATACGAAGGAGCGTTTCGTTCTTATTGCACATATTTGGGTCCTGTGGGGAGTCTGCATTGGGGGCAGGAGGAATCCTTCCTGGGGTACCTGGTTGCACTACACAGGGATGGCCGATCAGTGGCAACGGCCGGTAGGCATAGGGCGGCCATTTCATTCATGGCCCAGGTACACGGCATAAAAGACCCTACAGGTTCTTTTTTGGTGAGGAAAGCCCTTCGCGGCTGGCAGCGCCTTGAGGGTTGCAAGAGAGATACGAGGCACTCGATTGGCTTAGACAGACTGTCTCTGCTTTTAGCAAAGCTGGACGAGACGTGTTCCTCCCATTACGAAGCAGTTCTGTTCCGGGCAGCGTTCACATTGGCATTCCATGGGGCCATGAGGGTGAGCGAGCTTGTCGCAAGGAACAAGAGAGATATGGAGGGAGGTTTGTGCAGGGATCACATCCAGATAAGGGGTGATTCGATGGTAATCATGATAGCCAGGTCCAAGACCGACCAGGGGGCTATGGGAGATAGTGTGGTCGTACAGCGCAAGCGAGGGTCCTCCGTCTGCCCGTTGAAGTGTGTGGAAGACTATTTGGCGCTGAGAGCGGCCGCTTGGGGGGGGAGCTTGCTCCGACACAAGGATGGCACCCCACTGACGAGATTTCAGTTTCAGAGGGTGCTGGCACTGGCAATCGCTGACGCGGGCATGGACCCGTGCGATTTTGGGACCCACTCCTTTAGGATAGGGGCTGCTACTGAGGCTACAGCCAGGGGTCAGAGTGCCGAGGAAGTGAAACAATTGGGCCGTTGGTCCTCGAATTGCTTTAAGAGGTATGTGCGATTGCACATGTTGTAAGTGATCAATTGACATGCACTCACGTTTTCTGTCTTTTGTTTACTTTGCAGTTTCGCGGGCCTGCCATGCAGGGCGGGATTGGAGGTCGACCCTACATCAAGAGACCAGCGGTCAGAGATCACCGACTGGGGAGAGGATGGTATGGGTCGTGGGCCACTCATACGTGAGGCGCGCCGGTGACGTATTCAAGGAAGGTGACGCGATTCACGCACCTGGGGAATATGGGTTCAGAGTGGCTTTCCATGGGAAAGGTGGGCTCGTTTTTGACAAATTTGAGTCATTTTTCGAGGGACTTTTAGGGCGGCATAGGTCACCGCCATCTATAGTCATAGTACACCTGGGTGGCAACGATTTGGTGACACTGGGTAGACGAGTGTTACTTGAACGAATCTTGTCGGCTGTTAGCTGGTTGGCTAAAAGAGTCCCGGGGTGCACGATTGCCTGGTCCCACATGATTCCTAGAAGGAGGTGGCAAGGGGGCCTTTCGGTGTCAGCTCTGAACCATTCAGTTAAACGGGTCAATAATAAGATTATTAGACTGTTCCGTTCTGCACAGTTGCATGTCATTCCTCATGGGTGTATCCGGGGTGACCATATGTATCTGTACGATGGGGTTCACCTGTCCAGGGAGGGGAATGATTTACTAATAGGAGATTTGGTTGCATGGCTGAGAGGTTTGAGGAAGTATGACCTATAGGAGGAGTTGGGGGGACCGGATAGTCGGTCAACTATCCGGTCTGTGGCGGTAAGGTCATGATCGGTGAGCAGGAATTTAAAGGTCCCTAGAGTTGGGCGCCACCCACAATGGATGGGAGCGCCCGGGGGAAGACGGCCATTGGCCCCTTCCACGGGGAGGCGGCACCCACTAAGGATGGGGCGCCTAGGGGGAGATGGCCATGGGCCCCTTCCAGGGGGGGAGGCGGTTAAATGCCCCTCCTGACTAATTTCCCGGGGGCCGGATATCCGCGACGGCGGATAGAGAGTATGGGGTGGGGGGGAGAGTCCACGCTGTCCTTCCTACAGAGACCTCATACGGGAACTCGGACGACCCTTAAGATGGCGTCGAGTAGAAAGGGGGCCCCCACCACGACAAGGGAAGTTACAGTTGGCAATGAGGGTAGAGCCCTCTGCGCATGCGCCGCTCACACGGTGAGGGCGGGAGTTTGGTAGTAGGGATCTGACACCGGTTAAGAACTTGCCGTTGGCCCTTAATGCTAGGATGTACAATTTGAATTAGAGTGTATGCATTTTCAGGATGTTAGCCAAAAGTACATGACTGCATCGAAATGTAATAAATGTCAAATTGTACATAATGCATAATGATGAAACTTTAATTTAATGTTTTAAATTTTGTTTCATATTTTAATAAATACGGCCGGGAGGGTGACTCCCTCCCGTCTTCCAAAAGTTCAACGATTGTCCGACTTCCCATCCTTGGGGATGTGTGTTGGGAGGGGGTGGCGGGCATCCCGGCCATATGGAAAGGGGCGACCGCTCGGTCCCCCCGAACGTATGGATGGGGGCCGGAACCTCCCGGGAAGCCATTTTGGGTGGGGTGGGCGTGGCCCGGCTGGTATGCCCAAAGCGGCGTAGCCGGAGCGTGCCTTCCCCCGCCCGAGAGGGGTTGTCCTAGACACCTCAAAGGAAGACCACGCCCAGTAGGCGTATCAGGGACGGGTACACGCCCTCCCGCAGAAGGATAAAGGAGCGGGAACCCAGAAGATCGTCCTCTTGTTCCTCGGATCGGAAGGCTACACCCACTCGTTGCTCGTGAGCCCTCGACGGAACAAGCAGCAATTTTGACCCACCCACCAGCCCCTGATAGCAAATGTTTGGAGAAAATAAAGTTTTCTTAGTGATGAAAGTATAGGCCTTTCCTTTTCCTTGGTAGAGTGAATAAAGGAATGTTGAGAATGTAAATATGGTTTGCATTGGAGAAATTTCTTCTTGCAGGAATGATCAGTAATAGCAGTAAGATGATGTGGAATTTTTCTTTTTAGTAGGTAAACAACTGTCGTATTTATTTGTCGGGCGGTAAGATCATGATCGGTGAGCAGGAATTTAAAGGTCCCTAGAGTGGGGCGCCACCCACAATGGATGGGAGCGCCCGGGGGAAGACGGCCATTAGCCCCTTCCACGGGGAGGCGGCACCCACTAAGGATGGGGCGCCTAGGGGGAGATGGCCATGGGCCCCTCCCAGGGGGGAGGCGGTTAAATGCCCCTCCTGACTAATTTCCCGGGGGCCGGATATCCGCGACGGCGGATAGAGAGTATGGGGTGGGGGGGAGAGTCCACGCTGTCCTTCCTACAGAGACCTCATACGGGAACTCGGACAACCCTTAAGATGGCGTCGAGTAGAAAGGGGGCCCCCACCACGACAAGGGAAGTTACAGTTGGCAATGAGGGTAGAGCCCTCTGCGCATGCGCCGCTCACACGGTGAGGGCGGGAGTTTGGTAGTAGGGATCAGACACCGGTTAAGACCTTGCCGTTGGCCCTTAATGCTAGGATGTACAATTTGAATTAGAGTGTATGCATTTTCAGGATGTTAGCCAAAAGTACATGACTGCATCGAAATGTAATAAATGTCAAATTATACATAATGCATAATGATGAAACTTTTAATTTAATGTTTTAAATTTTGTTTCATATTTTAATAAATACGTCCGGGAGGGTGACTCCCTCCCGTCTTCCAAAAGTTCAACGATTGTCCGACTTCCCATCCTTGGGGATGTGTGTTGGGAGGGGGTGGCGGGCATCCCGGCCATATGATCTGATGCTCATGTAAAGCGTTCTGATACCTCTGGGTCTAGCCAGTGCTATATAAAACTTTTAAAATAAATAAATAAAATAAAATAATATCCTACCCTCGAGCCCCTATAAACCTTAAGCCACCTTTGCTCAACGTAAACAACCCCCCAACTAAACTACATTATTACCCTATGTTGTTTGTCACCTTATCGAACCCCCTTGCATACCTGATGTAAAATTCGCAGCGCCTTAACCTCCTCTTAGGCGCTCATTGTTTTTTTGTGGCGACCATACTAATCATGCCAAATTTAAATAGATGTTACCCACCCCACCTCTACGATCATTGGTGCAAACCATCACGTGTATCCCCACCACCTCACCATATCTCAGAATGTTTATTTGGCACATTGACAGATGATTATGTTTTTATATACGCACTGACATAATAGAGGGGGCCTGAGTTTGAGGTTTGATTTTGCAAAGGATTGTGGTTAATTGAGTGAATACATAAAACATTGATAGGGTTTGAGAGCGGGAGGTGATAGGGCTACAGACTAGATTAGAACAATAGAGCTTTATTTAATATCTAACACAAGACTAAAATGACAAAAACTGAATCAAATAAGTAGAAATTTAAATATTGAATTTCATTTTGTTTTTTGTAAAATACCGCAAAAAGCGCTATTTGGGATATCTGACATGCCAACCAGGGACAACGCAAAATTTCATGCCAACTGCGATGGATCCACATTGAAATGAGCCGTACAGCTGAGGCAATGCGGCAGTTTGTGGATGCGACAAGGCTGTGGTTCAAGGGGCTCATGCATTGATGGTGAAGATGATATCAGGGTGTGTGATGTGAAGTTCAGTGTTAAGGATGTGATGTGCAACAGAGGCGATGCGTCAGTTCTGTGGAGTGTTGAAGCTGCAATTAGGAGATCCGTCATCATTGTTGAGGCTGCCGTCATGGGATGTGAGGAGCTTGCACCGAGTAGAGCATCGTGCAGCAGTGGTTCCAAAGGTGATGCGTCGGTCCCTGATGCAGGACACTGCGGTGATGCAAGTCTTTTGCGAGGACTCTAATCCAAGCAACAGCTGCTTTGAGTTGGTTCTGCTCAAAGATGTGCCACTCAGCCGAGGAAATGTGTAGTTCTTTTGGAGAAACACTTGGGCTCACTTCTAATGGTCCAGGACTGTGACGGCACCACTCGGCAGAGCAGCTTCACATATGGCAGAGCCTAGGTGTCGAAGAAGGTTTGTTGGAAGACTTTTATATCCCTGAGACTTCAGATCAGGAGAGGAGGTCAGCCAGCTTGCCCTTGGAGTCACTTTGGGTTCTGGTGACAAGTGATGCAGGTCCAGTCTTTCTCACCCAGGAAGGAGGGCAGGAGGCCAGCAGGCCCACATCTCAACACAGCAACGCATGAGTTCAACAATACAGCAGTGCAGCAGGGTGGCAGTCCTTCAGCAGTACAGCAGTTTTTATTTCCTGGCAGAGTATCCATAGCTCCAAAAGTGAACTGAAGTGGTGATGTCTGAGGTCCAATACTTATACCCAGTATAACTCAGGCCTTTGATGTTCACAGATGTCCTCCCTTCTTGCTCTAGCTCCAGACTCACTACAGGGTAGTATGCAGCCCTTTGTGTTGGGACAGGACACAACCGATGGAGGCATAAGTGAGGCGAGTAGTAAATGTATAAATAAGGACCTCCTGCTATTAGTAGCAACTCTAAGGTCAGGAAAAATAGTATTGCACTGCAAAACCCCCTAGAAACTATGCAAATAAAGACTCACAATAGCCAATTAAGGGCAAGGTAATATGAATATATGAAAAATAGAGACTCATTTTATTTATAACAATTAATATAATGATCGTAATTACATACCCTAAATTACATGTTTCTAGGGTTTAATGACAATCAGACCTCCAAAGTGTCTTTAAATCTTCATACAAAACAGCAGTCAGTCAATCAAATAACTTTATTCGGTATGTTTGTACAAAAACATCAAAGTATACAAAAGATAAAAACATTGACAAATCACAAGTTAAAAAATATAAACACATAGCTTATTTGAAAGGGGCGATAGAGATGGACAGTCAAACATACTTCAAAATACATTAAGAGACATATGTGGGTACATAAGGTGCACTATCTACAATACAATCCATAATACAGTACAATCTATGATAAAAGCTTCTGTCGGATTATCCAGAATAGTGGTTCAGATACATCTGTTTTTAAAATTCTGTAAACTATCTGGTACTGCCTACCTCCTAAATAGAGGCAGATTGGTCTTATCCACTTCCTGAGTATCTGCTGGTATCTAGGACAGAAAAATGAAAATGTTCTTCAGTTTCTCTAACTGTAATGCAGGCAGGGCATAAATCCAATACTAGGTCAACCGCCTCCTTGCCAGGAAATGTTAGGAGCAGATTGCCGTATCTGAATCTCAATGACAAGCTTCTTGCAAGAGGGGGAGTGATTCGGTCCAAAAAGGGTTCAAATTGTATACATGACTTTACAGCTAGGAAATTGGATGTTAACTGGCAGCTAGTCAGATTATTTGTAGAGGTATTGCCCACCACCTCACAATATCTGTTTTTTAATCTCAATAAGTCATCTCCGGATTTTCCTACAGGTCCCTCTTGCTTAATGTCTTGCATCAGTCTGCGATATATTTAAACCATGGAAAGCTTTTTTCACCATTAATCATCATAACCTTTCGTAAAGAATTTTGATAATCAATAAGATGGGGGGTTGTCCATAGGTGCAGCCAGTAGGTTAAGGGTTTCAGTGGAGCCGAGTCCCCAATTCTCTTCAACCTTAGATCACAGAAAAGGGGAATGAGAGGAGTTGTAATGGGTACCGAAGTGAGAGATCTAACAAAAGTGTTTTCGCAAGTTGTAAACGTATTAACCGGGGTGTAGCCCCTAATCTCAGCTCCGTACAGGGCACCACTTTGGGCTTTTGCATGGTAGATTTCCAGTGCTGGGGATAGGAGTTAAGTGTAAGAATATTTATAGAATCTTAGTGTAGATTTGGACATTTGGCATAGGATTATGTAACTCTTGTTTAATTGATATTCCCAGTTAAGTGACTCACTCAAACCTATGCCTAGATAATCAAAGTTTTTAACCCACTCCAGGGGGCTCATGTGTGATTCTGATCTCCCGAAGGCCACCCCGCACTTTCCAAAACACCATATATATTGTATTGGAGTTGTTGAGTTCCAATCTCCGATCTTCACAAAATTCTAGGAATCTATCCAATAATACTTGCAGGCCCATTGGTGTCTTAGAAATTAATAAGGAGTCGCCTGCAAAGAGCAGGATAGGGACTTTTTCCCCGCTCAGGGAAGGAACCGGGGGGCATATTATCAAGACTGGGCGATAAAATAAAACCCAGGTTAGATGTCTAACCTGGGTTTCTATGGGACTTCGCAAGGGTATATTATCAAGCCCATTATCGCTTCTTTAGCGGCAGTTTCCTGCCGATAAAGAAGCGATAATTATATTGCCCTGTCTTGATAATATGGCCCTTTGTTCTTGCTAACCATTGAATGACTTGCCACATCATTGATGAAAAGGGAAAACAGCCAGGGGGCGAGAACACAACCTTGTCGCACCCCACGCTGTATCGGTATCTTCTGTTACTTCACAGTTTTTCCCCGATCTGACTTGGGCATAATTATCCATATGGAGTTGTGCTATCACTGTTACCAGATCTACAGGGGCACCTAAATCTAGCATAATCTTCCACAACAAGTCATGCGGTACTAATTCAAACGCAGCTCGCAGATCCACAAAAGCTACATAAAGCTTCTGATTACTGAGTAGCACATAGTTCCAAGTTAATAGAGTGAATCTGAAAGCTTGATCATATGTGCTTATTTTACAGTGAAAGCCCGCCTGGTATGTTGACAGTACCGTATGATCGTCCATCCAGCATTGCAAATTATCCAGGACTTGTCTGGAGAAAATCTTTTGTAAATTGTCTATCAGTCTGATGGGTCTATATTTGGAGGGGATGGCAGCATCGCCCTTTTTATAGATGGTAAAATAGCAGTCATACCATCATACACACAATCAGTCAATCTGAACATCACTACATAAGTAGACACAATTGTTTGTTCAACCATGAACAAACACTAATAAGCTCTAGACAAATGATAAGTAGAGCAAATTAATTTGTTTGTTGAAGAAAATAGTGGCTTATATTGTTGATTTTCACATCCAGGGATACATTCTACGGCCATTTCGGCAAACAACATGCCTTCGTCAGGAAAGCCACAATTGGATGAAGGTACATGCAAATATATTACATGTTATGATAAAACCTGTGGCATGCATCCAAATAATTCTTAAAAAATAAGAGGTTAATATATAGATGGCGGTCAGTATCTTTATGGTGCAGAGAAACAATTATAAAAAGGAAGTGTCACACCAACCAGCAGAGAATTTTGATATGATACAGTTGACCATAAAAATAGCAATCAAATCAGTCATGTGAAATATCAACCTTAAATACCATCAGCAACATAAATATCAAAAAGCATGAGGTAAAGAATGGTTACTGGGCAGCGAAAACGGTACAGGGTCTTAGTGTGGCCGTGAACCAAAGCACAATCATAGACATGCTGATCGAGACATCCCAGATGGTGACAAGGGGTAGCTCAATAACCAACTTCTATAATACCTCATGCATGAACATATACCTCTCTATGTAGAACTCCACAGAAGCCTCACAAGCTATAAAACAGAAAACTCTGAAGCACAATGGTCTTGCTACTAGTAAGCTCCTATCCTAACATAGGGGGTGGCCAATATGAGGATAGTCAGCACAAAAGGTGATGCATACCTTTTTGATAATGCAAGAGAAATGCCTAAAAGTCAACAACTTGAGGGTAACTGGATATCGTGTTAACTCAAGGCATGGTACGTAGGATGTAAACAAGACTTCTTACAGAGATGGCTAAAAATAAAAAAGAGGAACAGGGAGAGTGTCAGCGCTGGTCATCGCTGTAGAATGAAGTGCAGGATGGGCACCTTGGACAGTTGTTACTTTAGTGTTGGTAGAAACCTCGGTCTATCGATGCTACAGTGTGAAGTGCAGATCTCATGTTGGTAGTCATCGCTGGAGGTCGCTGTATCCCTAAAGAGTCGGGTTCACTGGAGCTTTGCATTGGCAGTCAAGGCAGGAAGCAAGATCTGGCCATTCACGCCAGCAAAGAGCCGAAAATCATAGGATTTTCTCTTTTCGTCAAGGAGGAGCTCAACTGATGACAACCAGCAGCTGGGAGGAATCTCTTGGGGATCAGGAACTAACTCCATCAGGCTCTGCAAAGCTCAGGCAGATGCAGGTGCAGTTCCAGGCAGGTCCAGTACAGCAGGTCAGCAAGACAGTGGCAGGGAGACTGCTAAAGCTTGGTATGCCCCAGTCAGCTGACACTTGTGGTCACTTCAGCCTGGGATGAAGGGTGCAGGTCCAGTCTTCCTTCTCAAACAGCAGGGCAGGCCTAAGGCAGGTCCAGTTGCAGGCCAAGGCAGGTCCTCTCATGCAGGTCAGCTAGGCTGTCCTTCTTCTATAGTACACACAGGTCCAGGAGTGAACTGAAGAGTGGATCTAAGGGTCCACTTTTTATATCTGATGCTCAATTTGTAGTGAGAGAATCTTCTGGAAATTTTCCACCCACAGAGGTGTTTGAAATGTCCTGACTTGTCCCAGTCTGTCCGCAGGCAGAATAGGCTAGTATGAAGTCCTTTGTGTGTTAACTGAGGCAGTTTTATTTTGAGTGAAAATGTGACAGCTTCCCTCCCCCTGATCAAATCTGGATGGCCCATCCTGCCAACGCCCAGACCCTCTATTGTGTTACTGTCTGGGAGAAATACACAAAGGCCAACTACAATTAGTCATGTGATGCAGGATACAGGCTGTAGGAACCAAATGGTTAGGACAAGAAAATGCCAACTACCTTAAAGTGATATTTTCAGAATTGTGACTTAAAAACCAACTTTACCATTAAAGGGGTTTTAAATCACAATTCCTGAGACACCAACCGTGACATTCCAAATGATCCCAGACAAACGTTATCACTTATTAATTATAGTACGGTAACCCAATGTTATCCTTTGGGAGAGGTAAGCCTTGCAATAGCGCAAAAAGAATTTGGAAGCTTTTGACTACCAGGACGCCAAAACATTTAAAAGTACTTTTCAAATGTTTTAAATACAACACACTCTTTCCTGTGGGCTGTTCAGACCCTACTCTAGGGTGACATTAAATAAAGAAGATCTAGGTGTGGCAAAAGGTTTATTTTACAAGGTTGCAATGGGAATTTGATAATTCACATATGGGCTGCAATGGCAGACTTGAGACATTTTTAAAAAGGTTACTCAAGTGGGTGGCATGATAAGTGTGCCAGGCCCACTAGTAGCATTTAATTTACAAGCCCTGGATACATATAGTAGGTCATATCTTTTTCCATAATTCCCCATTATTATAAGGACAATGGTTATTGTAGATTCAACATTACCTAGGTAAAGCAACATTTCTATGCCTAATGCCACATTACACCTACTTTATGTGCTGTAGAAATGAGAACACTGGCTGAATGTTTACCCTGAAGGATCAATTTGCAGTCTGAAGCCTGGGTGTGTAAAGACTGAAACTTCAGAGTCCAGCTTTCTATGGAGCCACCCCACCCTCACCCCCCAGCACTTTTGAGATCCTTGAGAGT